>NC_092817.1:81884240-82601740 GCF_023375885.2 Dermacentor andersoni
ACAAATGGGGCAACAGAAGCTCCTTGGACTGATGTATGCGGACGACGTAGGGTTACTAGCGGACAATGAAAGAGATTTACAGACACTAGCGAATATATGTGGCTACGCCAGCAACAAATCTAGGGCTCGAGTTTAGCACAGAGAAATCGAGAATTATTATCTCTAATGAAGAGACGAGTAATTACGTGGTGTCAATTCAATAGTAAGTCATACCAATTGTCAAGCAATATAAATAGCTCGGCGTATACATCAAAGAAGGAAAAAACTTACTCAAGCACCCACCAAGAGAATCTAAAAGTAAAGGAAAATCGCAATACTGCAATAATGAAACGCAGATCACTGTGGGGCCACAATGAGTTTGAGATGGTACGTGGAATCTGGCAAGGAGTAATGGTGGCAGCGCTAACGTTTTCAAATGCCATTTTATGCTTAAAATAGGATATCTTATCGGGGTTGGAAGTTACCCAAAGATAGGTAGGCCGGTTGGGTTTGGAAGCCCACGGCAAAACCACAAATGAGGCAGTGCAGAGTGACATGGGGTGAGCCTCATTTGAAGTCAAGAGAAGCACAGAACAAGATTAGTTTTCGAGAAAGACTCAGGAACGTGAATGAAAATAGGCAGCTAAAGAGCACAATTATCTGTACTTGATAAGAGTGGGAACGGAATGGAGGAAGAGATCAAAGAAAGTTGGCAACCAAGTACAGCGTAAGTGAAAGTGTAAATAGACAGCCAGAAGTCATCAGAAAGAGGGAGAAACAGAGACAGTTAATTGGTGGCAATGAATGGAAACAAAATGAACCACGAAAATTTATAAGAATGAGAAGAAAGAAATTAGAAGGGGGAATCCGTACCATAACACAAACGACAGTGCCTTGCCATTTGATGCTCCAGTCGGTTGCCTAAGGACGAAAACGTACCGGAGCAAATATTCGGAACTAGATGAGGCATGTGTGTGCTGCAGCAAAGACCCAGAGACCACTGAGCGGAATACGAAGGGGTTATCCCAGTGACAACCGTAGGTAACGTACACCTTCCAGAAGCGCTTGGGTTTTAAAGTGAGCGGAAGCGTCAGCAGGGCAGTAGTCGAGATAAGCAAGATACGTTTACAGTACTGGCGGGAAAAAAGCAGGGAAGAGATTGATACGACTGGATCTCATACAGTCATAGCTAGCGGTGCAAGGTAGATTGTGAAGGAAAGAAAAGATTAAGGAGATGTATACAAAATGCTAGATAAAAAACATGTTACCATAGCAGATTAAATCAAGCAGGCTAGGTGATTATTTGTCACCGCCGCGTTTCAAAGCGGATGCCACTCATCATCATCGTCGTGACGCGTGTCCCGGAAAGTTCAACACTGTTTCGAGGAACCGCGCAGCTTAGCGAAGGTTCCAGTGCAGTAGCACATCAAGAATCTCTACAGCGACAGTCGCATTCTGCGGCTGCACTCGCGTCGTAGCCAACCAAATTGTTGTTGTTGTTGTTGTTGGGGGTAGCTTTTCCTGTAGCAATAGCCATGACTCTGTATAATATACTAACCATTCAATAAATAATGCACATCCCACGCACTGTGGGAATCAATATTATAGGAAGCATGCATTTCGCTGGAACCTGGCTATCTATCCTCGTTTGGATTGGATTGGATAAACTTTATTGAAGATCCTGCAGGCCGCACGTCGGCGCGCAGTGGGCGTTTCCCACGCAGGGATTGACAGGCAGTACCTGGCAGCCGCAGCGCGGGCCTGCTGGACGGCCCATTGCTGGTCTTGGAGTAGCGGGCTTCGTAGGGTCGTCTCCCACTTGTCCGAGGTAGAGTCGGGCGGAGCGTTTCTACACTCCCAGAGCCCGTGTCCTTGTTTGGAGTGCTGGAAAGTGTTGCCAGTAGGCGCCACAATGTTCGCGCGGCAGTGTACATGTCAAACACGATTTTGACGCGAATCTGTGTGTGACGACAATGGCCAGGGGACGGCACGGTGGCGGACGACGTCAGATTGACGATGGGGGCAACGACGACGACAACGACGACGACGACGAGGACGGTATTACGATCGATTTGTTGGATATTGACGACGAAACGTTACATCCCGTTCCGTTGCAGCTGGGGGCCGATTCCAAAAGTGGTAAAATGCCCCGCAGCGTGACAAAGCGGTACTTCCCACATGGTTAAAGTAGGGAGAAACTGCGGGCGCGCTTTCGATTTTATCAGCAAATTGTTGCTGTGCGACCTGACCCGGCGTGACGTAGGCACCAGCCGTCTCAAAATGCTAGTTAGATTCATACGAGAGCGCTAACGTGATTCATTATTCACTCGTTCCATGCATGCCCATGTGGCGTAATTGGTGTGTGGCAGATGGAGCGTAACGGTATAAAGTGGCGTAGTTTTGGCACATACCAAGTTAACGAAACGACCATGAGAGCACCAAGACGTAGGCGGCTAGATGGATGCTCTGAAAGTCGCAAATGCTCGTCAAGAAATGCTTCGCATTTAATACTACTGAAGGGAACGCTGTGTTGCTCTCCAATTTTTCGTATGTCGGCCACTTCGACCACGGGCACCGTGTTGCAGATCATATGGAATGCGAGAGTCCATACGTATCGCGTGGCTGATACTGGGCGATACACTGCAAAATCTAATGCGCGAAACTCTTTTTCGTGGCTCTTACACTTCGAGACACTAGTGCGTGCGTGCGTGCGTGCGTCCATCCTTTCTCCGGCTCTTGATAGCAGTGTAGGAAAACATTCATCGGCTGCAGAAAGGACTGAGGAGAAAACACGCCGTTATGTAACGTAACGTGGCCCGGCTCTTTCGTCACTTATTGAAAGCGCGGGAACAACCTCGCCGAACGTGCTTGACAAGATGAGTGACCGTAATTAGTGACTCTTGTAGAAGCTATTTCGAGCGCAGTTATTGTGCGTTACGGAAGAATAAATCACGGGCCCACGTCAGTGTGTTGCTTTTTGCGAAAACACGGTTCGCGAGAATGTTCGGCATTTGGGGCTAAAGGCTGATGCCAGAATTGTCCAACAGCCGCGTGCTAACAATAGCAAGGATCGTCAAAGTTCACTGCAAGGTCATGTAGGCGCCGTCGCTTCGTGAGCTACGATAGACAAAGGAACGCCCAATCCACGCATAAACAGCATGAATATTCAAATCGCTACTCTCTCCGAGAACGCTGGTTTCCCTTCAGCAGTACGTATGGCGTTTATGTAATGCGGCATAACTCCATTTACCTACATATTGGCCTGACACAGTTTTACTACATATTGACAGCAGTTTTGAGACTGCACAAATACAAGGCACGCGAAGCGGTAACGCAAGCGATGGATAAACGAAGCAAAGGAATCAAGCTGAGGAAGGTGGCGATCATTACATTTCACAGCATCCAAGCGAGAAGGAAAGCCACTGCAGAGCAAAGCTGTGCTTGACACCGCAGTCTCCGGTGTGTAAGCAGTAGATGTCGTAGATGATCTAGTCGCTGGCACGTGGCAATTTCAGGGATGACGGGGCAGTATGTGAGTCTGTACAGATGACCCAGAGGCTCACTGGTTTGCTTCAAGAGCTAAGTGGATGTTGCTTGCAGTGCTGCCAGCTCCGTGGCAACGGAAGAGATCCTGTGGCTGAGATTCGCGGAAATGTTGACTCTTTTTGATGGAATTCACACTGCTATGGCACATCAATTAGTGGTCACAGATCGAGTCATCAGGGTAGATATGACGACGCTGTTCGTAGCAGCAAGAGATGTGTTCGAGCACGAAGTATAAGTTAATGCTGGCACGTGGGTTTTTCGCTTGCATTTTACGCTTGGCACGGTTGTAGTAATAGGCCAGGCAGAGAACTTTCAAGGAAGCAATAAAGGCGCAGAAGGACCCAGCTGGTAGATAGGCGGAAGCATGTCGATGGCATCAGGAAGATATGTGCCGGAGAGAGGAGGCTCAGTGGCTCCACGCACACAGCTTTATGATAAAGACACCGCAGAGAAATTTGTTACTTCTGTATGCGTGACTTGCAAATGTCATAGGAATGGGCTTAGGAATGATGGGATATACGTGGATTTGCCTAAACTTCGTACTTCTGGCTTCGTGCGACCCTGCAGGTTCTTATAATATAACCTTCCGGAAGTTTGTTTCACCGCAAATTTGCGGATCGCCAACAATTGTAAATGTACAGAGTGTCCCACGTAACTTGAGCCAAACATTAAGAATATGCAAGTGCCACGTAGCTGGACCGAACTTAGGGAAAGTTGTTTGCCGTTGCTTGGAGATACTCAGATTATTTTTTTTTTGCATTTCGCCTAACTAGATAATAAGTCTTAATTAGTGAACAAACTTCCTAATTATTATAATTATATGAAACGTGTCAACCAGAATATTGTAGAGCAACATGAAAAACACCCGATACAGCTATCTGTTTTCCAATGCCTGCTACATAAAAGTGTTCTTGTTTGTATTCGCGGGCTTCTTCCACGCTCGTAAAGTTCCTCGAGCGGAGATATATATATATATATATATATATATATATATATATATATATATATATATATATATATATATATATATATATATATATATATATATATATATATATATATATATATATATATATATAAACGTAGTACTATAGCACGCAACAGAATTGCATCATAAATAGCCATTAAAAAAGCGACAAAGTGCCTCATCGACAAATCAATGTCCAATCTTTGAAAAATTGATTTACTACCCATGATTCCTGTGGTGGCTGAACTATTGCAGTACCAGATTTTACTTTGTAATATAAGCCTAAAATTCTACGAATCGAAGCAGTCGATTACTTCATTGACTCAGCAATACACGCAGCTTAATATGACTATTTGAATATCGTAAACAATTCAGCCAGACAGAGAAACTGCCTGAAAAAAAATACGTACGCGCTTATTATAATGCGAAGCATATTTTCACTCATACCAGGCATTTCGCGGTCGTTAGGTTCCTGTCAGGTTTCCTTTCTGGTCTCTTCAATAAAATGAAATTATATGTCTGATGGGATTTCGTTCAAAATGTCCCCCTAGCACTCAGTCCGATAGTCTACCTATAAGACCCCAAAGGCTTCCACACTTCTCTCTTTCCAACTAGCGCTTTGAACGATTGGCGCTTACGTCATGTCACACAGTAACAACCGTTTAAGAAAAGCGCGAGCGCCTGCGCCAGTTTGCATTAGTCCACAGACGTAACAATAGAATGTGTGAATAATTGCCAAATTTACCGCTGTCCCTCACCGGCGCCTTGTGCGTCGCATGGCAACAAGTTACCTACAAAAGCGGGAGCGTGCCAGTTGCCCCCATCCTTCGTTCTCGGCAGCCAGCGCTTCGGGACGCTGTGTGACACTGCACCGCGCCCGGGATCGGCACATGTCGTAACAGAACACAACGTAACGTTTATATGTAGGAGCACAACAAATCAGTCGTTAAACCATCGCCGTCACAGTGTCGTTGTCTTGCTGCTGTCATCACACACGCGCCCGCCTTACGTGGACACCTTGCGGCGTCTGATAACACTTACCGAAAGCCCAAGGGATGCGACAGCCTGCTACGCACAATACGCTTTCCGATATGATTATCACAGTGCGCGAGATGTGCATATTTTTCGTTAGTTTTTCATAATTCTCTTTCACAATTTTCTTTAAATTTTTCGGTTTGTTCGCTGTGTCTCCTTCACTCAGCACGGAACATTTTAATGCAGACAAAAGAAATGTGGCCATGAGTAAAGCACGTAACTCGGGTTCCTGGTACCTACAGAACTATCTCCAAAAACGCCACGGCGCAATTAGCGCTGGCTACGTTAAACATTGCTGACACGTCTTTCGCATGACATAAAGGTGAAGCAGGGCTGGCATGTAGAGATAAGTCTTATTTACATTGACAGACAAGTAAAAAAAAATATGGCCGCTTCGTCCAAAGGGCGAAGCACTGACTGCGATAGCTGGGTGTAGCGCTGCACTTGGAAGTTTCTCGCACGGTGTTCTAAGTATACGTGGATCCGATTAAAGCGAACGCGACATACGTGGGTGCGCCAAAAGTTATGGCCCCCTGAAAAGCTTTAACACGCCGTTGTACGGCCTGTAATGACATCGTACAGGTGCGACTATGCTGCCCGTAAAAAGTCGCACCAGTAAAATTACATCACTTTCAGGTTTGAACACTGATAATTTTTTGCACTGTAAATATCTTCATAGTTTGATAATAATTGAGATAAAACACGTGCGCTGTGAATGTTATGTTTCATGACATTTGTTTTCTGGCTGTCATTCTCAAAATTACCGGGAATAATTTAGTCAAAAACGTAAGAGCTGGCACGAGCAACCTTAGTGATCGAAGAGTATAGCAATATAACCTCCATATACGGCATGGGTAATACATATACCTAAATATACGCGGAGCCTCACGGCAATGCCGACGGGCGAAGAAGATGGCGAAAATCGCCCCGTGTACCCATACAATTGTCATCGCAACAAACTTGACATGGAATGCCAGAATTCAAAGCGATGACTGTTTTTATTTCTTCTGACAAGCTCCCACGCTTCCATCTTGTCCGTCTCGGTGAAACGCACACTGCAGAAAGTGCATCCTCAAACCTAGAAGAGCATGGAATCGTGACGGGCGAAAGTAGGGGCAGTTTGCAGCTAGCAACGGTCGCGTTGTAACGACGCATCTCGCGGTGCAGTGAGATTATTCGTGGTCCCTGAAAACCGCGTGAAGGACCCAAAGTGGGCTGCCCCCTCGTCTACAGTGGCTGCTCGCTGTCTGCTGTGGCTGTGTCCGGGGGCAAAGGCCACAATAGAGAAAGTGCTTGGAGGTTACACAGGCTACGACGACAGCCCGCATACAACCAACAGTTAAATATGGCGGATAGGTTCCACGGGCCACTCTTGAAGCCTCTTCACAGAGAAGAACTACACGCATTTATTCAACGGGCCACTCATGAAGCCTCTTCACAAAGGACTGCACGCATTTATTCAACAATAATATGCCTGATGGCGAACTGTTCGACTAAAGAGAAAACAAACACACACACACACACACGAAAGAGGAGCTCCATACCCCTGTGTACCGTACGGATATTTTACGATCGCATTTCACATGTCGAGGCCAGGATATGAGGAAACTGCAGCACGTGGAAAATCCCGCCCTCGCTATTTAAATACAAGTAAAACATTTAAAAGATACTCTCAACAAATAACTAATGAACCGATATAAACTAAATTTGTAGCATTTAAGATAAAGGGATGAATTTTATCGACTGTTGGAAGCAGGGCTAGAACGTATGGCGGTAATTTGCTCAAGATTGATAAATTTCAAGTTAAGTCGGCATCAAAATCAGATGTCGCGATTCTTTAAACTGTGTCTGTTAAATAATCTAAAGCGCACAATTATTATGTATTGGTTAATATATTACGTGAAATCATCACATTGTTTACGTGACTGCTGCTGAAGTCGTAAACACCAATTAGTTTTATTGCTGACACTGGTGTGCGTATAATAAATGCATCATTATTGTCTGCTTTACACTTTCCAATAGATATAATTTACAGAACTGCTTTCTTATTTCAGTATCTTCAATGTACGGCATTTTTCCTAAAAAGAAGTATGGCCAAAACAGAAAGTCTGCTGCAAACAGCCAGTAGATTTTAACTTGTTCATTCAAACAAAATAAATATAATCAAGAACTGTTCAGTGAATTCAGATCAAAACAACTGCTGCGTTTATACGGACGCAGGTTAGCATTCTCCAGGTAAAGCTCTCCTAAACGTGAGGCAACACTAGGAGCATATTTGTGCAGCGAAGCCCAGGCTTTGCACATTACTGGCGTATTACTAATTGGAACGTTATCTTGCTTCGCGGAACAAGAATCACTGGAACGGAAATTCAGCGCTACGAATCTTGGCCCATGAGATGCGCGGAATGTACAATGGCAGACGCGTTTCCGTGTCTTTTGGACCCAGCGTTACCCTCATGGGACATGCGACACTACGATTTCCATAAACCTTGGTTTGTTTGGTCACTTGTTCGTGATATGAAAATCGCTTGAACTTTTTACTGAGAATGTGTTTCAACAAAGAGTTTGTTTTACTGTACCGTTTGTTGAGGTGTTCAAGGAAGCGTAATCCCGCAACTGTACAACAGGGAGTGCTGACAACACAAACGTTGATATATGTGCCTTCACGGGGGGGAGGGGGGGGGGCGGTTTGAACAGGAAAATAAGAATAACTCGAATACGATGGACTACGAGCAAAACTTCGTCACAACCTGTTGTAATGCCCTCGATTGTAATACGCATGTGCGCAAATTTGACCATTCATTGTTCGGTAGCACTTACCACGGGCTCTTGTTATGCACTATCAAATATCATTCAGCTGCACTGTTTTCTTCAATACAAAACCACCGTACGAAGCACCTTATGGTGAACCCAGTGCCACTGACAGATGACTTCATTTCCCTTTTTGCTTGCCTTCAAACGCAAATTATTACACTGATGTTTGTAGGATTGTCACGTGGTAGTGACGGTGAAGAAAGCAAAACGGTACACTTGACAATGTTGGCAACGAATCTTGACACGTGTACAAACAAGTACACGTGTCAAGATTCGTGGCCCGAACAAAGCCTGCACGATGCCCCGTTCTAGTATATATATAACACGAAACCTCTACTACGCCCGTTTTGATGCGACGTGACTCAAATTACAGCTCTGTTGAAGCTTTATTCATATTTGCCGCAAGTACAGTGATGTTTTAGTATATTCCGTAATATCACAGTTCACATAATGTAGCAAATACTGCGGCGATATCTCGACTTCGTATATGACGTGATACCTACAGAGTGTTATATAAATCACTACTAATTGTGCGTCGATCAAAGCCCGAATGAGACCACGCGCACTCGAGTACTCGTATAATATGCATCCGCTGAAGCCTTGCAAAGGGAGCAACACCAGGACGAGGAGATCAAACCCTAAAAGGCGCCCGTTTTCCGAGTAATGTACATCAACAACAAATGGGGATAAGTCCAACAGCAAGCAACATCTCAATAGACTCTTAAACAAATGTACACCCTCTGGGATGTACATTTGCCACACAACAATAACCGTCATCTGCCTTGCTTGCGTTTCCTTTCTTGAAAACGCTGCGTTCGCTACTTGCCTGTCGAGAATGCTCTGTCATGCTGATCACGCGCATGCGGTTCGTGACTTGGAAGTAGCCGACTCGCAGCTTTAAAGAAAGGAAATGCGAACAAGAGAGATGACGATTATCGCTGTGTGGCAAGATACGACCCAAAGGCTGTAATTTTGTTTAACAGCGTACTGACGATGCAGAACTTCGTAACGATGCTTGGTAATCTATTTTACTTTGTGTGCCGTAACTGCAAAAATGTGCGTTTATGTATTCAGGGAATGTACAGCAAGTGGTTCGAAATGTGGTAACGTTGCTTACAAACCGGCCGAGCAACGTGGCCCAGCGTCAAGTCTGTGGACAGGAGGGAGGGGGGGATAGGGGAGCACAACCGGCGTCGCTGTAGAAGCAGAACTTGGTGTTAATAAGCACGGACAGCCTCAATACGAAAGGTAGCACTCAACGACGACACACCACGTGTTTGGCCGCGAACAGCACTGGATGAGTGGACGTCAGCTCCTAGAAAAGTTTCTTGCTGGACGCAATCTGTGCGGCGCGCGGTTCCGTGATCTGTGCTGGAGTGCACGCGCTTTGGAGTGAATACTGACTGGTAGTGACTTCTGGTGCATGCCACAGGCGGTACGTTCTTCTCTGCTCTACGGTCAGAACTCGCGAGAGTCCGCGGAAACAGGAGCGCAAATAGGTGTTTCAAGGTAGAGGCCACGGCATGCCGCTGAAGTCCACCAGTCCGCCAAGTCCGGCGTCCGCTTCCAGCAGGCTCATGATGACAGCCATGGCAGCCTCGTCGTTCCCTTCGCTATTGCCCTGAGTGCCGGCGCTCAGGATGTCTCGACTTACGAAGCTGTTCACCAAGTCCAGCTCTGGAAGGCAGAATCAGAACGTACATGATAAGCAAGAAGTTTTGCTGTATGGAATATTCATGCATGTCCATAATCTTAATTGTATAATCAATTGTCCAAGAAAGACACACACTTGTTTCACATGCACATTCAAACTGAAATTTTTACATGCTGTTTGTATCGCTCGGGACCCTTCAACAACATTGTTGGGTCCCGGAAAGCGTCCAAGTGTATATGTTTTATTTAAGCAAGTCCACAATCAGCCTAAAAGAATGTTTCCTGTGTAGAATACACAAAACAAATTCTCACCATAAGGAGCATGAGACTATGGCGGCATTGGACGTCGCGTGACGATGCTTATTTCTACTTATTCAGTCATTATCGTATCTCTCCTCATCGCCTAATTACTGTCTGCATGCGACCACGTTCCTAGACAATATGAATGCGATGTAAGAAGGTCGCCACTTAGAAGCACTATATAGGTTCACTTATTGGTTCCTAAGCTTGTCAAAGCTTGCGTCGCAAACCTCAATTATTACATATATTTACAACGTTGGTAATTTTCTGATATTAGGTACTGAGCATAGTATTAATGCTACCATGACGGCATTCAATTACAAACTAGCTTCACTACGGCACTATTCTCACAACGTTTAACGACTAGGCACCGGGAGCGGAGGAGCTTGGACCGGTTGCGCTGTGAATGTAATCGCATGTGCCGGTCAGGTCGGGAGCAGCAGGCATAGCAAGCCGCCAGTTGCACTAGGTGATTGTGTTCCGTCGTTTCTTCGGCCTTGCGTAGCCAATAGACCTCGTAAAGCCAAGTCTGAACAAACATGTTGCGTATTTTCTTTTTTATTTTTTTTTTTTTTTGGGGGGGGGGGGGGGCGGGGTGCAGGAAAAGTTATGCAATAGGCTCAAACTAGTACAACGTCAGCGCTCCGCTCTGCCTGCTGAAATTCCTGCTGCACATGCGCCAGCAAACCCTGTGCAGCGCTCGTAAAGCGACACTATGAAGAAAAACGTTAGGTCAACACGACCGAAGCTGGTGAGGCCGTTCAGCTGCAATGGTTTTCATCGCGACCTCACCAACGTGAACACCACAAATTCTGAATAAGCGCGGTGCGTGTACGAACCAATACGTACATTTGCGACACTACTGTGGTTCTACCATAAATAACGGAGCCGTTAATTCTCAAGCGCGTCGTGTTCCAATAAAAACTGTGTGCATTCGCCTCCGAAGGTGTGATGACTCCGGAGCTTGGGCACCGAACGCGAACACACGAAATTGCCGTCGCCGTTTTGCCGCCCCCTCAGCGGCTCAGCCTTTTTCTTTTGGAATGTGGTTTCTTTCCTCGCGCTCCCTAACTCAAGCTGCGGCTACTACGCGACTATGCATTGACGGCGAACGCAAACACAGCGACGTATTTGCACTCGTCGTCCTTATACACGTGCACGAGCCTCCGCCGCCGGTTCTCGTCGCGCCTAGCTGCGTGATATATAGGTCAAGAAAAATAGTGGACTAGCTGGTGCGCCCATCTGCGTGCATTAAATACACGACGGTGTTAACAGGCACAGCAAAATAGCGTAACCTGCAGCTGAGTCCGTGCCTTAGCTTTCCGCTTTGAGCTTTGTTTGCGGGGTGCATTGGCATCGCAAATTTTGCGCTCGTTTTCTGCTTTATATACTGCCTTGTACATATCCGTAATTCGAGCGAAATGCGCGTTCTGTGCACACTCCCGAATACCTTATTCGAAGTATGCCGCTTGTCATTCGTGCTGTCGTGTGCATAAAAATTGATGCCTAAGCCATACTTCGTTTCTTATTGGCAACTTTTTTTTTCCAAGTCGACTTTTCCTGCGGAATATCGTGGACTAACAAACTACTACAATAGATGAAACGGAGAAGAAAAAGAACCTGGCCATAGAGACGCACAAAATGTACACCACAAGCGGTATGTACAGTAACAAGCACATGTTTGGGGACCAAAGGTGCTGCGATTTCTTTTTCGCAGCCTGAGAATTCCGGCGAAAATCAAGAGTGCACGCCTACGTGCGTATCTTTGACCAATACAATTTATTGAACCTATACCAGGCAGCGGAGCTGCGCTTGAATATATTTCAATTTCTTGCTGATGCCGTGGCTTCCGGACTTTTGCTCGCGACATTACATTTTACGTGCGTTTAAGTGGTAGTTTTTTTCTCGCATCATTTCGTCTGTCATAACTATGTACCAACAAGCGCAAGCCTAAGGACTAAAGACTGTCTGTTTGGCGACAATGTTGAAGGCGTTGTAGCCTTTATAAGGACTGCTTTTCGGATAGAGAGCTGTGGTATTCGACGCTGGGATTGAAAAGTTGGGGATGTATTCTGCGACAATAACCTTCGGCGATACTATCGCCTTGGCCAGGCCTTCGTCATCGGCGCGCGCTGATTGGCTGTCTTACCGGAAATAAACAGCGCCATTTCGTAGATCCGGTCTACGTCAATTTTACGTCACGGTGTCGTTGGTAGTTCCCATCGAGGAAGGAAAGCATAGCATAGCCAGCACGGTCGTATTGGAGAAAGTGTGGCGGAAGTCACGTGCTGTTTTTCGCGGAGGACTTCTGGGATTGGCACTCCAAGCGTCAACGTTGCCATAGCAACCACGCTCCTGAAGCTCTTGCTGCTGCTCTAGGCCTCTGAAAAGTGAGGTAGGTTTTTTCGGCCCGTGTCTCTCTCGCAGCAAATTCTGCTCGCGAGACAACCTGACTTTGGAGCGTGGTGTGTAAGCTTGAAAGTTGCGTGTTGGATCTGTGAGTCGTCAGTCAGCAACACACTCAAGCAATCATGGCGTGGGTCTTCTTCGTCGTCTTCAACGTGCCACGGGAAAGCACAGAAGCTCGTCTGCTTCATTAAAACTGCTACAAAAGTTTCGTAAGCTCTGTTGTGACCCCCGTCGGCAGAACACACTACCGACAGCTCGTAGCAATGCAAGCTCAAAGCTCCCGCCTATCTGCTCCGGCGAGCCGCAGCTTGCGCCTCCAATCATGATTGGAGGCGCAAAGGGAGATGGCACACCAACATGGCTACATTTCCGACTTCAAAAACGTGACGTCAAGGCCTCTCCTATTTTGCTTCTTTCCTCCGTGGGTGTTCCCGATACATATTGATTAAACGAACACGTCTTTCTGAGTTCGGTAGGTGGTGAAGTGTAGTAGAGACAAGCGGGATGGTAGTTTATAGTACTTTTTTTTTTAACGACGGCTCGCACGTGGTGTTCCACGGCGATATTTGTTGAGTGTTGATGACCTAGTTCATTGTGTTGCCTTGTGTAAGTGACAACTTTCGGTGACAGCGTCTTGGCGCAGCTGACAGCGACACCACGAACAACGCGTTGCTCTAGTGGTTCCTCCCACGTCGGCCGGAACGACATGCTCGCCACAAAGCTGTGACCTCTTCGTCATGACGGGAGAAGCTTTTCCGGTGTCGCTTTAAAATATAATCAAAAAGGTGTTTCGCAGCCACCTGAGTTCTAGCACAATTTAATAACAAAATAAAACATTTCACACTTTCGTTTTAATTTATTTTACCTAAAGCGGCCGTAGTTAACTCTAGTCAGTGAGCAGAAGCCGCAGTGCGGCCGATACACTCGAAAACAACACACCCGAGCAGCTCTGCAGTGGTACGGTGCGCCCTCTCTCGTGTTGTGAAGCGTTCGAAAGCGCATTGGCAGTGCATGCTGACGTCACGCGTAAGCAGTCGCTCGCATTATTCAATGTGCCTGTCGCCGAAAGTGATCGTAGCAGAATATTTCCCTTGGTGTTAGCCACATGCTGTGCCCAGGAATAGACGGAATTACGAAGCGGGACGTGTTTGCGTCTTCACCGGTGTTCGCTTTCTGCTATTTTGCATTTGTGATGCTACGTTGCAGCGCCACATCCGAGAAACTAAATTTATCTGTAGTCTGTCATAAAACAAACCTCGTTTGGTTAGCTGTCCCACATGTCCCACATGTCCCACAACATGTCCCACATGTTAAGGACACTTAAAAGGAGCATTTAGTAGTGCGAGCTCAACAGGCCTCCGCCACTCCCAAGAAAATAGTGCCTGATTACATTACAGTCTACCGGCTAATGTAATGCGTGCTTACGTTAATTTCATTCTGCCGATATGCTGCGCAGAAACCCAGGCAAATGAAAAGTATATCATGAATGATTTCGAAACAGACTTGTTATTTCCGGCTGTGTTTCTTCCGTGCATGTCATAGACTCAACGGACGTTTTGCAAAAAAAGAAAACCTGAAACACAGTTGTAACCACCCTTCTCACCCATTCCAACGAGCTCGCTCCAAACACAAGTTTTGATCACAACCTGGGGCAACCCAAACTGAGCCAGATCTTTTCACAAATCTGTAAATTATCTAGGCTTTATTTGCAAATTAAATTATAACTTGATATGCCTTCGAGAGTTGTTGAAATGAAGTGCCATTACGCATAGCATTCGTAAACTTTTCATGCAGTTTAACTACACTTGAAAAAAATTGTCATGTGCGACTCGAAAATATTATCCAGTTGTACGCACTGTATGTATTTCGAGGTTTAAATCGCGTCGTGTTGTTCTTTGTCAACACGTGGTCAAGACATTTCTGATGGCATTGAAGGGCCACAAAATTTATTTAAATGTTTTTTTTTTCTTTCTTTTTTTATGGATGCAGATAGGTAACCATATGGCTTGGCTAACGCACCATGACACCAAAGTAGCTGACTGCACAGGGTGGGCTTACACGCGGTTACCGGAAGTAAATAATGCTACACACCGACACAAATACTGGCTATGGGCTAATGAAATACGCCGAGAGTTTGAAAGGTACCTAGGACGTCGTGTGCTATAACACATTCTGTTAAGCTGCGTATCAGCGTCCAACGCAAACATATGCACCCACGGGCTGCTGCACGCACAATGGTTACAATAAGCGCTTGTAAACGACAGCTGTGGTTATAAACAGCAGGGGCTACGCAAGGTTCATTAAGATAGCCTATGGGAAAGGCACCTAGGAGGCCAAGTCCCACTCTCTGCGTGGAAGTTGTATAAACGCGTGACATGTCGCCACTGACTGCGCCTCAAATAACGCCTTCGCTGCCCCCTGCCACATGGCGCTGACCGATGTGTCGGTCGACGACGGAAGGATGTTAGAAAGATCTCTGCAGCTTCAACATCACTCGCAAGGCAATGGCTTTTGGATACGCCGAGTCGGGATCCGCTAGCGAATATACACTTACCAGACTCCGCCGTGGGCTGACTAGCTGGCGAGGCGGACCTGAACGCAACAGCCTGACCAGCCTGAGGCGGTGGTTCGGGCGAGTCGGTCTGCATCTCGTCGTTCCGGTCACCGGGCCCAGGAAGGCTTGTGCTGGGCGATGGGCTGCCGAAGGCTTTCCTCGCCTTCTGCGATCAGACATCGAGTGCCCTCCTTGTATAATTATATGGCGTCTCAAAAAAAGTAACCTCGCCTTAGCTTAATATCAACGAATTCACCATGCAGGCGACGGCAATATTGGAAACGAAAGTGGAGCAGAAATAAGTGAGGGAAAAGCGCTTTTCTGTTCTTTTTATTCGTAGAAAAAAAAATCTCCTGAATTTGAAATTGTTTTTTCTGAAGCCCGGTCTTGCAAAACAACTTGCTTTGTTCAGCTGGATCACTCGCACAGACCCGATTTTATGGCAAAGTACTCAACTCGACTTCGAAGGCCACTTCGTAGGAAAGTCACATCAGGGTGGCTTTCCACTGCATCTGCAGACGGGCCTTTGTTATCGACGTGGGCGCGGCATTGTATTGGCCATACGCTCGTACAACGCAGAGCCCTTGCGGTAGAATGGCACCTTCTTCCGGTTGTGGAGAGGAGGCCCTGTGGACACAGCGCGCCGTCTAGCGGTGCCAACGCGAGGTCTGCGTGTGGCTCGTGTCTGAATTAACAGTACGTGCAAACAACATTATCTGAATAAGTATGACGCCGGTTCGATTTCACCCAGCACTGGAGAATTTTTTTGTTGTTGTAATTGATGAGGTGCCCACACGCAGTCGCCCAAGCTGGCGTGAAATGGGTTCATTTAAGAGCGGCGCATAACCAGTGGCACATACCCAGTGAGCCAGGTTGGCGTCAAAGAGGTTCACTGGAAAGCGGCAGTGACCCAAGTTGGTCGAACAGTTGGTTTCGAACCATGTTCCCTCAGCACAGCAGCCCGGTGCTCCAACCATTAAACCATGGACCACCCAGTGACCCAAGGTGGAGTAAAAGGTGTTAGATACGGACATGATTAGACAGACAGACAGACAGACAGACAGACAGACAGACAGACAGACAGACAGACAGACAGACAGACAGACAGACAGACAGACAGACAGACAGACAGACAGACAGACAGACAGACAGACAGACAGACAGACAGACAGACAGACAGACAGACAGACAGACAGACAGACAGACAGACAGACAGACAGACAGACAGACAGACAGACAGACAGACAGACAGACAGACAGACAGACAGACAGACAGACAGACAGACAGACAGACAGACAGACAGACAGACAGACAGACAGACAGACAGACAGACAGACAGACAGACAGACAGACAGACAGACAGACAGACAGACAGACAGACAGACAGACAGACAGACAGACAGACAGACAGACAGACAGACAGACAGACAGACAGACAGACAGACAGACAGACAGACAGACAGACAGACAGACAGACAGACAGACAGACAGACAGACAGACAGACAGACAGACAGACAGACAGACAGACAGACAGACAGACAGACAGACAGACAGACAGACAGACAGACAGACAGACAGACAGACAGACAGACAGACAGACAGACAGACAGACAGACAGACAGACAGACAGACAGACAGACAGACAGACAGACAGACAGACAGACAGACAGACAGACAGACAGACAGACAGACAGACAGACAGACAGACAGACAGACAGACAGACAGACAGACAGACAGACAGACAGACAGACAGACAGACAGACAGACAGACAGACAGACAGACAGACAGACAGACAGACAGACAGACAGACAGACAGACAGACAGACAGACAGACAGACAGACAGACAGACAGACAGACAGACAGACAGACAGACAGACAGACAGACAGACAGACAGACAGACAGACAGACAGACAGACAGACAGACAGACAGACAGACAGACAGACAGACAGACAGACAGACAGACAGACAGACAGACAGACAGACAGACAGACAGACAGACAGACAGACAGACAGACAGACAGACAGACAGACAGACAGACAGACAGACAGACAGACAGACAGACAGACAGACAGACAGACAGACAGACAGACAGACAGACAGACAGACAGACAGACAGACAGACAGACAGACAGACAGACAGACAGACAGACAGACAGACAGACAGACAGACAGACAGACAGACAGACAGACAGACAGACAGACAGACAGACAGACAGACAGACAGACAGACAGACAGACAGACAGACAGACAGACAGACAGACAGACAGACAGACAGACAGACAGACAGACAGACAGACAGACAGACAGACAGACAGACAGACAGACAGACAGACAGACAGACAGACAGACAGACAGACAGACAGACAGACAGACAGACAGACAGACAGATAGATAGATAGATAGATAGATAGATAGATAGATAGATAGATAGATACGGGAAAGTGCGTGAAGTATCCCATTAATGCTAATCACATTAAAAGCCGAATTTACAATCCTTCTGCTTTCTTGTCATGTTAGCAGACCATATGCAAAGCTCTTCCAGTCAACCTCTCCGCCTTTCTGATGTAAATATTTCCTGCCTGTGTTTTTTTGCTTTTTTCCTTGTTTTCTTTTTGGAGGAGATGAGGAAAAAGGGATAAGCAGAATTCTACATTTTTCTAACGAGTCTTCTTTCAGAGGTTTTTTTAATGTGACGTGTTAGAACTATTCGTAAGATTATTAGCTGTTTAATGTGGGACTGTGGGAATGTGAGACACAATAAGTCGAAGTAACAGTTATAAACCAGTGCCGAAGTATAACTACCATATATCTGACGGGGATATTAAAGTTACTTATGAAGATATAGGCAAGGGGAAGAAGAGAATATTGCCGCTGTATTCATCTAGATAATCCTTAAAGTACGCTTTACAAGAAAAACATTGCCTCCCCCCCCCCCAACACATACACAAACGCACTCATAAGATGGAAATACGTATCGGTTTATAGGGGATTGAAGGACAAAGAAAGTAGTAAGAAGCCCTTCGCACTTGGAAACAACACGCGAGCAATGCACTCTGGGGCAATATCACGTTGAAAATACTGTTTCTGCGACAGCTCCCGCCACCCCCTTCTCTGCTCCAATCTTTACTCGTCCCAAAGCACACGGCGAATACGGAGGCGAGGAGAACGAAGAAATGGACGACCTATCGAAATCTCCGAGCTACTCGTAGCAATCTGCAGCCTAACCAGAAATACCACCCTAGGAAAGGACAAGATCACGAACAAGATTCTACGCAGCTTAGAAGAAATATCAATCGCCGCAACACTGCACCTATTGAACAGAGTATGGAAGACCGCAGAAGTGCCTCTTGAGTAGAAGCACGCGGAGATAACGCTAATACCCAAACCTGGAAAGTCGCTGCGATTGGGCTGCCTCCGCCCCATCTCGCTAACGTCTTGTCTCGGCAAGTTTTTCGAGCACGTTGTCCTGAACAGACTGTACAAGCACCTCGAGGAAAAACGAATCATGACAACGACCGTGTACGGTTTTCGAGCTCATCTGTCGGAACAATATGTACTCCGGCAGCTCAAGGAAGACATATTGAACAACATCACGCGGGTACTGCACTGACGCTTGACGTGAAGGGAGGTTTTGACAACGTCTCCCACGAAACAATGCCCGTAAATCTCAGTGGTACGCAATGTGGCAGACGAACTTGCAACTACGTGCAATGCTTCCTCATTGGTCAACGGCCACGGCGGGATTCGGGCAGCTCAGAACGCGGATGGAAATCGTACCCTCAAGAGGTAAGCCGCGAGGTTCAGTCATATCATCGGTTCTCTTCAACATAGTGATGCTAAAGCTCCCAGATCTCCTTAATGTCATACCCGAGATTCGACTTGCAATATACGCAGACGACATCACGGTATGGGTCAGCAGAGGATCCCTGTAGGACTAGCAAGACGCTCTTCAAGCAGCCGTAGACGCCATTAGCTGCTACGTTAAAGAGTGTGAACTCTGGTGCACCCCTGAGAAATCGGCGGTAATGTCTTTTATCTAGGGGTGGCCTAGGTAAATACCTAGGCCACTCCGTGCCACTCAACGAGAGGGCTTTGAAGGAACGCATACGCGCGACTATTCGTGAGCGTCTCTACGTCTCGCCGTTACCCAGGATCATGCATCCCGAAAACAACAGAAGCTACCGACACACTCACGCGGAAGCATTACAAAAGAAGTACGCCAACTCTCACGACACGCGGTACACGGGCACGGCCAAGTACGAGGGCAGAGATACCCACACGGTCAGCGTCGTGGACTACGCACTCCATAAGATCGCCACCGCAACAATACAGCACATTGCCACTACAGGAGCTGAAGAGGTGGCCGTAGCTATACCCATAATCACGGACCCCCGAAAAACACGTCACGATAATCACGGACTCACACGAAGCATGTCGTAACTACTTTGCTGGTAGAATTCTACGAACGGCGACCTCCGTATTAAAGACATCTAACCTTCCTGAAACTGCCACAGTAGTATGGCCACCCGGACACGGCTCCCTCGCTGGGAACCTGCAGGCCCACGCCTCGGCTTGAGCGCACACTCACCGAGCCTCACAGCGAGACAAGCGTGACGACGAAAGTGCGGAACCGATTCCAAAACAATTTCAGGCCATACTACAACACTACAGACTACAGCGCGGGAAATATCCCCTACCGCACGAATTTCTCACGCGCGCTGGAGCAGTTTCGTGGAGGCAGCTACAGACAAACACCTTTCCGCACCGCACGCTGTATCAAACCTTGTACCCCACACAATATCCGACAATGCCCAGATTGCAATGCTCCGGCCACGCTCTACCAAGCCACTTGGCCGTGCGAGCTCGTGAACGCCAACCCTGGAATCCCACACTCCTCCCACCACACAACAGTGGGAAGCCTCGCTGTCCACCTGGCGTCAACTGCCGGGACCAGCTCGATCGGACCGTGAGAGCGCGCCGGGGGGCGGCCACGGCTCATGGGGTTCTAGACTGAGGACTCCACCCACACCTCGTTGAAGGACTCTGCGGTTCCCTTTTATGTTAACAAATGTTTTCTCTCTCTCTCTCTCTCTCTCTCTCTCTCTCTCTCAACTTCAAGATCTTCAAAGTATTAAAGAATTGACAGTTTTCTCAAGTGTCATTTGGATGCAGGTGTACACAAATATTGACATTACCAGCCTCAAGCTCGTCCCCGCATATAAGAAAGCTATCAGAGGTCCAGGAGCTGGCACGCTATTATCTAGTATCTCAGTTCACAAAAATAAATTGACAAGATAATCAGTGGAGCCCTTGTCGTACTCACCAAACAGCACACAAATCACGTGCTCACTGCTCGGTTTAAAGTTACGCGTTGCAGTGGTGACACTTACGACTATGTATGAGTTAAACATATCTCAGTCTACCGCAATAATCTGTGGCATGGGAAGCAGCTTGTTTCACGAGTTCGAAGAGTGCACGTAGTGTTACAGTTAGTCGCACAGTGTTTTTGTAAGCCACCCTGGATCACGTGCACGAAAATTAGAGTTGTTGGCACCGCTGACACCAGTTTTGTTTCGACTAATTATAATATGGGTGTCGTGCGCGTGCCGCGTGACCTGATACCTATAAAAGCGCACTACTGAGGCTTTCTTCGTAAGTGATTGCTTGAAGTGTTCATGCATTTTCTTGAACATGCAAGTAAAGGACAGCTTAGAAAGCTGTCTAGGATTTCTGCTTCCTGAAAACACTGATGTGTCACATTTGGAAAGTGGTCTTCAAAAAGCATATTCTTTGTTGAAAAGACTTTCACTTAAAATAACAGCAGCTCATTAAGGAACCCGGCGGTTACACGGAAAACACCCGACTCTGTTGAGTCCCCCGAGATTCACACCTCGTGTCAACTTACCTCTGACGTGAGTGGTTGGTTCGTGGTCGCACTAAGGCAGCTTGCATCCAGAACTGTTGCACTCGAACTCTGACAGGCTTCTTTAGATCTGCAATCGTGCGCCAACTGTAAGTCGCACTGCATGTGCATGGTCACGGGACGGAAATTGTGTGGTGGCAGTTTAAGTAGCCATGACGAGTATTATGTTTCAGCCAAAGTATGCAATGTAGGAGGAGGAGAGAGAAAGCAGGGATGTTAACCAGAAATGAGTCTGGTTGGCTACCCTACTCAGAGGGTCGGAAAAGAGGGAATAAAAAGATAAGATAGAGAGAGGGAGGGGAGGGGGAGGAAAGCCGCGGTGAGCCAACACCCTCTAGAGAACTTAAGGCCTACTGGCCGTACCCTCTCCCCTTGAGCTACGTCACGCAAAAGAGGCCCACATAGAAGTTCCGTTCAGCGTGCTACGAAGCTACGAGCGGCGCGCCAGTGTTGAAAATGAGACGCGGAAGACCGAGTGGGCGACAACGGCGATAACAATTCGATTAGTTCCGGGAACTCTACCGCTCCTTGGATAGCTTCGGGGTTAGAAAAGTCCTGGCATGCTGCGACATGCTTCCGAGCGTACTTTGTTTCTGGACGTGAACCGTGCATGTAGTCTCTGCGCTTGTGCTGCGATTACGGTTGTGTGCCCGGCAAGCCTTCATGCCGCGGAATGTGGATTACGTTCATGCCAGGATATGCCTAATAAGTGCTGTGTGCGCAATTGCTGGAGCAATTACAAATCGGGACCTAAAAATCATGCGTTCATGTTTCCGCAAGATCAATGACAGAATACTGGGTGCCAATGCTAAGGCAAAGAAGAGAGAAGCTGGAATTCTACGGAATAAGGCAGCTCTTTCTTTGTAAATAGTTGCACAAATGTTTTATATCTCCATTGCTAAATTCATTTGAGGTGTTGTAAATATGTGGACTTCGGTACTGTATCTAATAATGCCTCGAAAGCGAAATTATTCGTTTAGAGCCTAATCTAGACTGGAATAAGTACATCTGTCCTGAATGTGAAGAAGGGCGCACCACTGAAGTTGTCATGAGATATGTGTTACGGTGCAGTGCGAACATTTTGTTGAAGAACTTTTGTGGTCGCCTTAAAGGCAAACTCTTTGACGCCGACGATAAATCAAGGCAAGGCTACTCTGAAGAAGAGGGCAGCACTGTGACTTTTCAATATAAGCCATGCTCCCTGTCAACATTTACTCGAAATTCGCTCTCAATCCTAAGGTTGAACTATTTCATTTTTCATGGGCGGGCTTTTTAATGATACAGCGCTTAAATAGTTTTTCAAAATAATATAATCTTGGAACACCCTCTGTTCTCTGCGGGCCATCTGCTCAACTATGCCTAAAAAGAAACAATAACTGCGCTTTGGTTAACGTTGCTCATAAGGGCGCGACCCCTTCGTTCAACCTGTATCCCCGAGCACGCCGCCGGTCTCTTCTCCGTGACGTCACTCGCGAGTGCTCAGGCCTTCTCTTGTGTAGGTGGTGTTGGGTGAGCTCGCGCAGGCACGCGGGGGGCGTGAGCGACTCAAACGCGTTCGCATAGGCCATTCGCCCTCAAGAAAGACAAAAGTGCCTTCATAGCTTTGTGGACCGACGAGCGATGGGAATGGTCTTCAAGTAACACCTACACAGACAACGGCCGATCGTCCAGTCGTCGCAGTGAGATCGATAACGTTTGTCTTTCCGACTGAAATCGATGACAATGGCATAATGAACGTTCGATGTTCTCTTCCACGCCGCAGACGTCGCATGCAGCACTTTCGGTCATTCCATGTGCAGAGTAAGATCTAACAAGAAGCCCATAGTGGAACCGAATCAAGACAGCCCTTCTATGTCGTCCCTTGTTTGGAGTGACACTTACGGACGCATGCTCACTCCACACAGGAATGTCCGACAGCCCACTCTGTGACATTTCGGCCGTTCCGTGGCCGAAACTTAAGCAAAGCAACGAGCATGTTTTTTCTATGCGTGTTCCTTTTATATATATATAAATAGTAAATGTGGCACTTACTTGGCCTGGTTGCTGAGAGTGTGCATGGCGACGTGGTGGCCAACTTTGCCGCCACCCGCGCGACTTGCACCGTTCGAGCCAGGTGCCGCCATTGAGCCTCTGGTTGGGGTCATAACTCTTCTCGCGTGGTCCGAGGACACGGCACTGTGCATAACCACGTCCACACACTGGCCGCTGGCGACAGCTGGACCTCCGCACAGCAGTTCGTCCAGCTGACCGTTCGAACTGTCCACAATAACCACCTCTTGAGACCTGTTCGGAGGGCAATCCAAGAATCATCTTCAAGGACGGCACCGGCAGCAGCACATCATCTGCTGACTACTGCAGCGTTACCTGATTTCATCAACTCTGGGCAACGTTCTTGATTGCACAGTACAGAAACCTCAGAAATGACACTAACTATTTTCTCTCAATACAGCTTTTGCGCTCTTTATGGTGACTGTACACCTGTGCACCGGAAGTTGCGTTAAAGCTCTTTGAAGTCGTCATACACGTAGTTTGTGGACCTAAGCCAAGCCTTATTGAAACAGTTCGAATGTCCGTGCGCTTGAGATTGAAGAGAGAGATAAAGGCAAAGGAAAGACAGGGAGGTTAACCAGAGATTATCTCCGGTTGGCTACCCTGCACCGGGGCTGGGGCAAAGGGATGCGATAGGTGAGAGAGAGAAAAAAAGAATTCAATAAAAAATAAAAAATACGCACACACGCTTGAGATCGAAGTTTATCATTTCGGCTTTAGAGTCAAATGTATTAAAGATATGCCTGCATTGTCTGCTGACTTGAAGAATTGTGCCGAGCAGTGACACTGATGCAGCTCGCTGCCTGGCGCACAAGGACCTGCAGCCGCGCAGTTTTATGCGCCATCATCTCCTCACCTCACTCTCCATCATCTCACACCTATCGCAACCCTTAAAGAGCGCGTTCAACTTATTACCGTAACGACACTTGATAATCAGAGACAGCGAGAAAGCTTAATATACACCACAGAGAGCGCACTACGAAGGGGCGGAAATCGTTGGCGAGTCACCGTATTGAGATGGAAGTATGGTGCACCAGCTACATTCCGTGTATTTCATCTACAGGGTGTCCCAGCTAACTTTAGCCAGAGCTTTAAAATATGCAAATGCCAAGTAGCCAGACGGAGCAAATGTAATTTGCCGTCGCGTAGAAATACTCAAACGATTTTCTTTTCATTCAACCTAATTAGATAATTAATCTTAATTAATTAATCAGCTTTCCGAATATTATAATTACGTGAAACGTATCATTACGAGAAGTGTACAGCGACATGAAAAGCTCTCGATGCAACTTTTTGTTGCTCAATACGTGCTACATAAAAGTGTTTTTCCGAGCGTGAAAGCTGAAATGCACGCAAAATTGCCCCGTGGCTGACCGCTCGAGGCACTTTGTGTGTATTCGCTGGCTGCTTCCATGCTCGGAAACGGAAAAACACTTTTATGTAGCACGTATTAAGCAACAGAAAGCTGTACCGGGAGTTTTTCATGTCGCTTTGCAATTTCCTCGTTGACACTTCTTCATCTAGTTACAATATTTGAGAAGTTTATTGATTAATTAAGAAGGCTAACTATCTAATTAGGCGGAATTAAAATATATTTAGTATCTCCAAGCGACGGCAAACAAGATTATCTTTGTTCTGCTCAGCTGCGTTGCATTTGCAGATTTTTAAGCTCTGGCTAAAATTAGCTGGGGCACCCTGTGTAAGGTAAATGCGCTGAGAACTTCAGAGAGCTGCCTTTCCTGACATTCAGAAGTTGCTATAAAATTGGATACCTAGTTCTTTCCGATAGCTCGCTCTCTCGTAATAAGGTTACTATTTAAGCTAAGGAAGAGAAGTTAGTGCGGTGCAAATGCCAGCAGCTTTCGGGGCTTTATACACTAGCCTGTAGCGAGTCCAGCACACACACGTACAAATATTGACAAGACATTTGGCGTTGCCGCTTACCCGATGAGCGTATTTATAGCAACGAGACACTCGAGTTCCTTGGTCCATGGGTTCTTGAAGGCCTTCCACGTTGTTTGGAGGCAGACGAAAGAACCCTCCTTGACGCGGAACTTGTATGGTTGCGTGCACACCGCCTCATTCGTTTGCAGAACTGCGCAGAATGATGAAACAGTGCTGTCAGGACCGTCGCTATCGTTTTCCTGTGCACATCAAGCACCGCGGAAATACTTAAACAAAAAGTACTTTCGTTGTTGCGTTTCAGTGGGGTAAAATGCATATTTATTTATTTATTTCAATATACCCTAAAGGCCTTCCGTTAGAGGGTATTACATAGAGGGTATATGCGACATCGTCATCTAGCAGGTGACAAGAATATACAAGGTAAAAAAAAAAGTGGAAATCATTCACAGTCTAAAAAAATATATTGTAAGGCCAACGTGTGTTAAAGTTTCATTTTATGCAATGCAGAACAATGCAATGATTATACAATGCAATACACTGAAATTTAGTAACACGAAACAGTTCTTTTTAACTGCAAGTAAATATAACAAACCGGGAAAAGGGAAAAGAAAGCAGGGAGAGCGATAAAAACGGTACGAGCACGGTTGATGAACATTCAGGGCATAACATACGACCCAACAAGTTTCTGAAATTGATTAAAGTCGAGTTCTGTTGCAATGTCAGACGCTTATTCCACTCGGTTGTAGTGCGTGGTGTGAAAGAATGAACGTATCGCGATGTGCGGCAAAAACACCTTTTAAGTTGAAAGGATGATCATGACGAGGGAGTATAGCGGACGGGGTATGAAAAAAAAAAAACTTCATGATGAAACGGGTGGTGATAAAGTTTATGAAAGAGTGTTAAGCGTGCTATTTTGCGACGAACTGACAAATTCTTGAGTTCAGCACGCTGTTTTAACTCTGTGACGCTAGTTGTTCATGAATCGTCCGAAAAAATAAATCTCGTAGCACTGAAATATAACACTATTGTTATATTTCAGAGTCGTTCAGGTATGATGTTAAATTGAAAGAAATTGAACTGCGTTTAGACGATGGGACTGTAAAGTATCTCATAGGTGTTTGGATAAATAAAACAGGACAATGTTCACGCAAAGCAGGTAAGCATCACTCAGTTCATAAAAAAAGAAAATATAAGCTCACTACAATCCAGTCCACCAGCGCGCTTAGAATGCTTGATTTTGTGAATGAAACGCAATGTGTGCGACCTCAATATTTTGTCTGTGCACCCGTGACCACAGGGATACGGATCCAAGGCTCGCCAAAAGATAAACTGATTTCTTTATCATTAAGACGTACAAAATGAAATCGAGGAGTCCACAGAAAGTTCACAATGCCAAAGCTTGGAGTGCAGTACTCAATTTCAAGTTGCCTTCATAGGCGAACAAGAGAGAGAGAAAAAAAGAAGAAGAAAAGAGAGAAAAATTAAAAGCCTGAGGTTAATAATCCTGAACACTGTCCCACGGTGCGCTACTGTTCAGAGACCATTTTCCATAGTTAACTTTAGGTTCAATTATGTACACAGCTGCGAACACTGCTCTAGTAAAAGTAGTATGACCGAACATGAATTTGTTGCATCGCCTAGTAGGTTGTGTATAGAATGCTGTCAGGAACGTGCGCATAAGTTCTTCATAGGTAGCTCACCAAATGCAAACCACTTAAAACACCTGGGCGGCCAACTTACCTTTCTTGTGGCATTCCGACAATCGCAAGACGTCGTCCTGGCAGTAGTACTCGTAGCACGCTGTGCCAAGCAGTTCTTGCGGGAGGTAACCAAGGATCAGAGTTGCCCTGCACGCAGAGGATTCAGACTTAAAACATTAGTTTCACGTCGACTTAAAGGCACATTTGCCTCAATAAATAACGGGCAGCCGCCATCTAAATTTTTCAGTTACGTTTCTTCAGATTTTTTGTATAAAGTGCAACTACCTGAAATAGGATGGTTTTAGAGAACGAGTCCATGACGTCCGCGCGATTCCCACCAGCTTAGTTTTGGTGGTGGCTGCCCTGACCTCTTTAGTTTCACGAGCATCCACGCGCATGAATCCGTACATTGCGTGGTGTTCAAGAAAAATGGTCAGCAGTCGAGAACGCTCATTTGGATCTCTCTGTTTTACTGGCCCGGTCTCGAAAATCCATAGCGATGACACGACGGTTACATGTCAGCGCCAGTTTGACATACATCTATATGTCGTCCCGATGACCGGACGGCAGGGCAGTATTGCACTGGAATTAAGCCGTCGAATGGACATACTGGGTCAAATCAATGGCAACATTGCGTTACCTCGCTTGAGATATATCATGGAACGTCGCTCAACTGCGACAAGGTAGCTGACGTAGTTATCAGTCGTATGCGCGCGCTCCTTTGGCGAGCGATAATTCTGGCCTTGAGGAATAGCTACTCAACAGGCTCGTGGGCCCAGCATCACCATCCTGAACGAAGGGATGCGGCCATACGGCACCGAATAAGGGCCGTATTGCTGAGAAGCACCATCGATTTGACCAAATATGTTACGACAACTTGTAATGTGGTAGCTTCGGGAGGCCAATGTGGTTGTCAAACCAGCTCCGGGTCACCCGTTTTTATTATATAGCTCGTTATATTCGCCCCATTTCATACCCCTCGTTCCGAGCCAGACAACGTCCTGTCGCTGCTTTTCAAGTCAAGATGACGGCAAATGGACGAAAGACCTGTCAGAAGCTGCCACTCCCATTACGGCAGCAATGGCATCGATGCAGCCCCGCCACGCGACTGAACTGATCAGTACACTTCAGCGACAACGTACAACTCCTAAGCAATGATCTTGTAACCAGATGCTCTAGGTGCCTACAGTATTGCGGTGGAGTTAAATTGAGTATTTCTAGCAGCTCCTCGTCGTAAACATGGACGAGGAGTTTCACTGAAGCCCAGTGTGTCTGCTTCAGTCGGGAATTGGCGCTGTGCTCCACACGTTAGAGTCGGCTAATAGCTTCGAGTGAAGGAGCGTTTGATCTAGGGGAATTTTGAGCGGCACTCACTTCTTGTCAATGAAAATGAACTTTCCGTCGGCCGCATGCCTAGAGACGAACTGAATCGCCTCGGCGTCCAGAGCGTTCCTTGTCGCAGGGCTGCTGGCCAGATCTCCGTGCACCCTGCCCACGGCCACTAAGCAGCTCAGGTTGCACCTGGAAAACGACCAGAGTTTTTATTGCGGGGTGCAATTACCGACCTCCGGGATGTCAGCATAAGCATACATCTCCAATAGCAAGGGCTCGTGCACTGAAATCGCAATAAAAACTCTAGTATACTGCGGTTTGAGTGCACATTAAAAAACTTCAGACGGACAAAATCATGCTGACGCCTATGCACCCACATTTTGAGGGTTCTTCGTAGTCAAGCTACCGCTCTGGAACGTAGAAGCTAATCAAATAGTATTGCCTAAGCTCTGCACAATGCATGTAAGCCGACAGAAAAAGGTTTCGGAGTACAGACGACGCGGGCAAGTCTAACTTAATGTATTCTGCGCCACTGAAAATAGAATTAACGGGTACAGTGTACGATCGTCACACGGTGGCGTCATCTTGCTTTTCGTTTCTTGGGCAAATTAGCTTATTGCGACCTTTCTTTTTTTTCCATGCGCGTTCCCTGTGGTGAAACTTTCTCCAGTCAGGGGTACAAACCAGCTCAGTTCAATAACCCATCACTGAATTTCGTTATACGTCCCTTTTTTTCACGCCTTTCTTTTTGTCCCCGCTCTTCTTACCGTCTTTACTTCCCCTTTCCCCTCCCCTAGTGCAGGGTAGCAAACCGTAGGTTTTATGTCTGGTTAACCTCCTTGCCTTTCTCTCAATTGTATCTCTCTCTCACTCTGAATTTCTTTATCGCTGCGTACTTCCCCAAATTTGGCTTAGCACAAGTACCAAATGCATTAAATCTGCACGACCGGCAATTTACAACGACAAAGAACGCGATGCGCTCGCCGAACCCTCGCGTTACCCTTCGCTGTCGTCCGCCGGGGCGTCGTCGGGCAAACTGAGCTTGGCGGGCGCCCACGACTTGAGGTAGCCGGTACAGTGGATGACCGAGTATCGGCGGTCGAAGCTGTGCGACTTTCGGCGCCGCTGGCCGCCAGTTGTGGTGTCGGCCTCCTCCTTGACGGTCGCCTGCGTCTTGCATTTCATCCGACAGAAGAAGGAGCGCCGCGCGCCCGGACACAGCCGACTCTGCCGCTGCGGGAATTCCCCCTTGAGCGGGAGCATCGCTGCGCAATGGGGGCAAACGACGGCGGGTCAAATGTCGCGAAGAATACCGGGTGACCGGAAAGTAACCGCGCGGCGAGAAGATCGATAAGCAATAATACGACGATCATTCGGAAAAGCGTCGCAGTGCCACGTGCAATACGACAGCGCAACACCTGTGGTTTGCCTGGTAACGCCTGAGGGCTGCACTCAAAGGACGGCTGTATACGAGGACAATCCTCTCACACACACTAAAGGAGCTACAGAGAGCCATTGCACGGATCACTCCAGCAACCCACGACCGAGTGTTTAACAATGTGCACCTTTGTGCACACACGTATCCGCAAGCTGGTGTTGGACATCTCCTGTGGTGATCATTGCCCAGCCGTAACACTTCAAATTTCAAAACCTACATTTCAACTGCACAATTAATTTTCGGATACCCAGTACATAGGGCCGAAAATCAAACATAGAGCGGAAAGAATAGGGTTTATTTACAGAGATAAGGCTGTCATTGATAAAAGTAATCCATCACTTTAGGTCACCTTTAAACTTTAACGCAGTTCATGTGCCCACCTTTATGCAATGTCTGCGTTTATAAGGCACTTCAGGTATAAGGGTGGAAAAGAAGATGACCAAGACCCGGGGCGGCTTGCACGAACATTTGATAATGAAAATAATAACGAATTTAAGAACGCGTTCTTAAATGTTCCGTAGACAACTCGTAGTCCGATCTAGAGCGCGTTCTTAAATTGGTTATGATTTTCGTTATTAAATGTCTGTGAAAGCCGCCCCTAATGTACCATTGCAAAAGCCATGAGTACAGAAATTAAACAGCCGAGTAAGCTTCGCGAAGTTTATTTAACAGGTAAAAAACCTCTACAAAATGCAAATGGAAAAAGTCGAATTTTGTTTAGGTCGGCATTGTAACAGAAAGCATTGCACACAATTTCGGCAACGAGACAACAGAAACAATAAATTTTGACTGTGTAACGGTGAAAATGTCATGGTAGGGCCCGTTTCTCAGTGGCTTCCTAATCCAATGGCTCTCGGCTCGAATCATGTGGGTACTGGAATGTGTTTTCTTATTCTTCGATTTCAAGGACTTAACGGACTCTAATACAACTGAAAAACAAATCATTTCTGTATGAAGCTTAAAATGCATTAAAAAGGCAACGGGCAAAAAAGGTAAGGAGGGACTTAAGTCTCCTTACGTGCATTGAATGCGAAAGCAGTACGACTCTTCCGAGCAATACTTTTCACTTGGTCATGTGCTCGAATTGAGCAAAATCAGCTTTGAGGGTGGGCCTCCCAAATTTTGTGGATGGGCCATGTCAGTGTTGTGGATAGGCCAGGTCGGTTCTGAACGTGTGTCAACTCAATTTCCGAACTGAGCAAATCAATTTTGGCAGGTGGGCCGCCGAAATCAAGCGCCAGCTGAAGAGCTCGTATTAAAAAGTTAGGGTAAATGGCTTCCACGCAATGAGAGGAAGCATGCAATTTGGGTTCAATAAGGGACGCGTGCTTGTTCCGTATTTTTTTTTTTCGCATTTGTTTTAGGAAATGGTTAATGGCAGGCAATACACGCCGAACAATGCGAACGCCGGCAGAGCGGAGGAAGAGCTCGTCGCATTGGACGTGCACCATAGCCGCACGCAAACGCGTCTCGATGAAGTATGTGCGAAGGTTCACGAAATGTGCCCGACGGACAAAGGCGTGTGTCAACTTCTGATCATATATATATATATATATATGTAGTAGGCAAAGAGGGATTCTTCAGGCTACCTTTCAAACGTAAAGAACTTGAGTGGTGCTACAAGGTAAACAGAACAAGTATTTAATTTCGACAGTTTCGATCGGTGGACCGATCTTCATCAGGGTTTACAAAAAAATGGCAGTTCGGCCCTGGTAGGGAAGACACCAGACCGGGTGCCCGGTCGTTCTTACATACATCAAACCGAGAGGAACAGTTGTGACAGTGATTGATTTTCGGCGCCTTGGCAGATTTACAGCGGCCTTTGGCAGCTATGCAGGGCAAGAGGAAGGCGGAGTCACATGTATGTAGAGCAAGGAGGTCAGTGAGGAAAAAAAGGGAAAAAGAAAGAAAAAGGAAAGAAAAAGAAAAAAAAAGAGAAAAAAAGGAAAAAAAAAAAAAAAAAAAAAGCACACAGGAGGAGGGAGACGTGAGTCGGAGAGTGAGGGGGGCGGGAAGTAGCGGCAGCTAGGTTCCCGTGCACCCGAGGCAAGGAGGGAGAAAACGGTCGCTCCGCAACACCAGTGCGTGGGCTGCCGTTGTAGCGGGAGAGAGGGCAAGTTGAATCGGGTGGCGGGGGGCACAATAGAGAAGGGGCCCAGAAGGAAGACAGAAGAGCGGCTGTCTTCCTTCTGGGCCCCTTCTCTATTGTGCCCCCCGCCACCCGATTCAACTTGCCCTCTCTCCCGCTACAACGGCAGCCCACGCACTGGTGTTGCGGAGCGACCGTTTTCTCCCTCCTTGCCTCGGGTGCACGGGAACCTAGCTGCCGCTACTTCCCGCCCCCCTCACTCTCCGACTCACGTCTCCCTCCTCCTGTGTGCTTTTTTTTTTTTTTCCTTTTTTTCTCTTTTTTTTTCTTTTTCTTTCCTTTTTCTTTCTTTTTCCCTTTTTTTCCTCACTGACCTCCTTGCTCTACATACATGTGACTCCGCCTTCCTCTTGCCCTGCATAGCTGCCAAAGGCCGCTGTAAATCTGCCAAGGCGCCGAAAATCAATCACTGTCACAACTGTTCCTCTCGGTTTGATGTATGTAAGAACGACCGGGCACCCGGTCTGGTGTCTTCCCTACCAGGGCCGAACTGCCATTTTTTTGTAAACCCTGATGAAGATCGGTCCACCGATCGAAACTGTCGAAATTAAATACTTGTTCTGTTTACCTTGTAGCACCACTCAAGTTCTTTATATATATATATATATATATATATATATCGTCAGCCTGACTACCCCCACTGCAGGGAAAGGCCTTTCCCACACTGCTTCTCCAACTACCCCGGTCTTGTGTGTGCGTGTGTGTGTGTGTGCGTGTGCGTGCGTATATATATATATATATATATATATATATATATATATATATATATATACATACATTTGCGACAAAGTGGCCGCGCAGCGTGGTAGTCAGAATGCGGGGCTTGAAACCGTAGGATCGTTTGTTCGATCAATTATCTACTCTGAAATTTTATTTTACTGTGAAAACGTACAAAAGGACCGCGATAAGTTTTGCTTCTAGCTCCTAACCGCTACGTTCAGTAAAGGGGCAAGACCTAATGATGGCAAATGAAAAATTCTCATGAACTTATACATCATAAGTTCATCAGAATTGGGGATAAAAGTTAATGGAGAAAACCTTAGGAACTTGCGATTCGCTGATGATATTGCCTTGCTTAGTAACTCAGGGGACCAATCGCAATGCATGCTCACTGACCTGGAGAGGCAAACCAGAAGAGTGGGTCTAAAAATTATACTGCAGAAAACTAAAGTAATGTTTAACAGTCTCGGAAGAGAACAGCCATTTACAATAGGTAGCGAGGCACTGGAAGTGGTAAGGGAATACATCTACTTAGGGCAGGTAGTGACGGCGGATCCGGATCATGAGACGGAAATAATCAGAAGAATAAGAATGGGCTGGGGTGCTTTTGGCAGGCATTCTCAGATCATGAACAGCAGGTTGCCATTATCCCTCAAGAGAAAAGTGTATAATAGCTGTGTCTTACCAGTACTCACCTACGGGACAGAAACCTGGAGGCTTACGAAAAGGGTTCTACTTAAATTGAGGACGACGCAACGAGCTATGAAAAGAAGAATGATGGGTGTAACGTTAAGGGATAAGAAAAGAGCAGATTGGGTGAGGGAACAAACGCGAGTTAATGACACCTTAGTTGAAATCAAGAAAAAGAAATGGGCATGGGCAGGACATGTAATGAGGAGGGAAGATAACCGATGGTCATTAAGGGTTACGGACTGGATTCCAAGGGAAGGGAAGCGTAGCAGGGGGCGGCAGAAAGTTAGGTGGGCGGATGAGATTAAGAAGTTTGCAGGGACGACATGGCCACAATTAGTACATGACCGGGGTTGTTGGAGAAGTATGGGAGAGGCCTTTGCCCTGCAGTGGGCGTAAACAGGCTGATGATGATGATGATACATTATTTATTGGCAATAGGTATACGCATGCGGCATGTTTCCTTTTCTCTTTCTGCGTGTACAGAACGTAGGGGGTCAGGGATCTCGTCAGGCGGTGCACGGCGCCTTTGATTATCTGGGTGAAAAATGGTAAACTAAGAACCAAATACGTACTCTTTGCATCGATGAGCCTCTCCTTCGGAGAGAGGTCCGGCGAAGAGAGTTGCTCTTTGACTTTGGCGATATCCTTCGGGTGAAGAATGTCAAACCAGCTTTGTCCGAGGAGATCACCCTAGGAACGCCGAGAAGAAAAGACAAAGTGAGGCTTCATCACTTCAACATATCCTGCCCTGCACTATTAAAAGAGTTTGCACCCTTTGGGGCTTATCGTGTCCCGCAGCGATAACCATCATCTGCCTTGCAGCGATAACCATCATCTGCCTTGCTTGCGTTTTCTTTCTTGAAAACTCCGCGCTGGCTACTTTCCTGTCGAGAATGCTGTGTCACGCTGACAACGCGCATGCCGTTCGTGACCTGAAAGTGCCACGCTCGCAGCGTTAAAGAAAGGAATTGCGGGCACGATGGATGACGATTATTTTTGTGAAACAAGATAAGCCCCAAAGGGTGCAAACTTTTTAAGAGTGTATGCAAGAAAGCGAGCTTGAAAGCCTGCGTTGTACATTTATTTCTCCCCGATCGGCATCTTGGCTTACAATGAGATTTCTTCCGATATATATATATATATATATATATATATATATGTGGTAGTGCTTCTCGTCTGGGTTTCGGTCATCCTTAAGGACATGTCTTAGTTTTTTTACTGCACCAGTAACACACACGCACACGCACACGCGCACACATATTCACACGACATTGTTCGTCATGTCATTCATATCTGTCATTTAACTGAAGCGAGCGAGCTGTGTCTTTTCACTACGGAGAATAAGCTCGATATGCTCCTTTCGGTGTCTTGACATTTTATTACCAGATTCTAATCATAGTTCAAAAAAAATCGCAGGCTCGCAAATGTTGGTCAACCGTAGATACTCCACATTGATTTTTTTTTCCCTATGTGATTAAGATAGTCCAGGAAACTAACTAATGACAATATCTTTGCTTTTGTGGGTGTGTGTGTTCAGGGGTAGCTACCCGTGTCAGAGCACCACAGAACTTTTCTGCTTACCTGAGTGTAGTTGAGTGTCTGTTGCACAGACTCCGACATGAAGAGGATGCGACCACGATCACAGCTCACAACGAACAGAAACCCATCAGTTCCCTGCAACAAAACCAACAGACCTCAGGGGAATGCTAACATTCCCGCTATGGGGGTTTAAAAAATGTCCTTGCAATTTTTGAATTAGCGGGTCTTCCATAGCATAAATTTTACTGAAACATCAGTTGCAGGGACGTCAGTTTTACTGAAACATCAGTTGAAGCCTTACTGAAAGAGATCAGGTGAAGCGATTATTGGAAGGCCTCACAAGGCATTGACACCAATTGATGAGAAAGAGAGAGAGAGAGGAAATGGGAAAGGGGAAAGGCAGAGAGGTTAACCAGAGGGGAAGATCCGGTTTGCTACCCTACGCTAGGGAGAGAGGGGAGGGGGAGGTAAAGTGATAATAAAGTAGAGATAAAGAAAGAAAGTAGCGTAGACATACAATCACAGTCGATCACTGTCGCCGCATGCTGACACAGCACAGCACAGCAGCACTTGCAGCGCTATAAACATCCGTTCAGGCTACAGCCGCTTGTCCAATTACGTTGCCTTTAAAAACTGCAACAGTGCCCTCGTCGCCCTCTGCTGCGATGGCTTGTGATGGCGGCATTTAAAAATAAGTTCCTCTGTTAGAGGTCTTCGGTCAAAGCGCGCTATCGCGATTGCGAGCGATCGTCTCTGCAAATTTTAGCGAGGACAGTCACAGAGAAGGTGTGTAAGAGTCTCCACAGTCATCACACGAGGCGTCGTCGGCCCATCCGATTCGGAAAGCAAAAGACTTGGTGAAGGCCACCCCTAGACATATTCGACAAAGCAGGGTAGCTTCGCGACGGCAGACGGCTTCGCGACGACACCAATGGATGAACTTCCTTAATAGTTTAGGATAAGCACTTGCAATGACTAAGTTCGCCGTGTCGATTATCTGCGCAATAAAACCGAAGCCCACCTATGAGGACCTTTACGGTTGTTGCCGCGAAGCCACCTCGATGCCGAAGTAAAAGAGACTGCGTCGTTCCGTGACTTGAGGGGCATTCTATATTCCTTACGCTAGGAGGAATAACCGGCACAATTCCCTTTACGTAGTTATGCAAATAAAAAACTCGATATAGCCAATGCGCCGCGTTCTACCAGATCTATCGGTGCAGCTTACGCTTCCCCAAGACTGCTGCCACGCGATGCATCAACGATATAAGATAACAAACATAGGTCACCAATTCCGTCATTTCTTACCTTTTTGAAACGACAGAAAAACAAAGACCTTTTGCCTCCTTACAATTGCAATTACCACATAACATAGAAAGAAATGTTACAAAAACATGCGCTAAGAGACAAGAACAAACGAGGTGTCGATGTTGTCCGATATGTGCAACGTTTAATAATACACAGATGAGATAATACACGCGTATACAGGTTGTCTCAACTATCATGCACCAAGATTTAAAAATATGGAAACCCCACGCAGCTGGGCAGAACCAAAGTAATGTTGTTTGCCGTCGTCTGACGATACTCAGGTTATTTTTTGTATCCTGCCTAATTACATAATTCGTCTTAATTAACCAACTTCTAGGATATTATAAATAGATGAAAAGTGTGAATGAGAAAATTTTAGGGCAATATGAAAAACTCCTGATACAGCTTTCTGTTGATCAATACGTGCTACATGACATATTTTTTTTTTTTCGAGCCTGAAAGAAACCCCCGTATGCATGCAAAATTTCCGCGCGACTGGCCGCTCCAGGCACTTTGCGTGTATTCGCGTGCTCTTTTCACGCTCGGAAAAACACTTTTATGTAACACGTATAGAGCAACAGAAAGCTGTATGGGGAGTTTTTGTCGTCTCAGCTCTATGGTTTGTTAAATCTTTTAAAGTGTCACATCTTTTTTATCGGTTACTCAAAGATGCTAACGCTTTACGCCAAATGTGTGTGTAGTCTGCGTCCTTCTTTTCTCCTGTCTCACGTGCGCTACGTCGTTGGCCTCCCTTCTGCACTGCCTCCCTTGTCTTGTTCTGCATTGTTCTACACCTCATGGATGCGACAGGCACGTGTCCACCTGCGTTATGTGTCAATAACTAAAACAAACATAGAACTGTCTCGCTCCATGTGGGAAAGACAAGTAAGAGCACCATTTTCACGGCTCCGGTGCTTCCTCGCAACTCCACAAGGACGCCGACAGAGGCTGGGTGAGTGTTAGGAGATGGTCGGGGCATTATCGCAGACAGACTGATAACGAACGAGAAGGACCCGCTGTCCGTCCGCAGTAGTGCATATGCTGACTCTCTGCTATGGGCAGCAAATTTCAGCTTGCTGAAACCATGCAGTACACAGCTATAGCTCAGATGTATTTTTGTGAGGATAAGTGTCGAGGGGTGGAGGGTGAGGCTGAGGCCGAGCACGCTTAGGTGCTCGTAAGATGTTCTCGCTAGATCTCGCCACGGCCTCGGCAGCACATCGGAAGATGCTGACAATTTGAAACGCGCTCAAACCCCTACTAAACCCGTTAAGCTTGTGTGGTATAGGGGGTGCAATGAACATTGGCTGAAGATCGACGACGACAGCAAGACGCCGACGATGACTGCACGACGAGGACAAGGAAGACACAAAGACGATGACGACCGACGGCAGCATGACGTCGACGATGACGAAACAATGACATCATGACGACGACGAAAGGACAAGGATAATGACGGCAGTGCAATGACGGCATGACTACGAAAAGAGTTCATATGTCGCGGGCAATAAGATTAAATCTTCTGCGGCGACAAATAGGCTTCTTTAGTGGAAGCTTTCTTCCGTCAAGAAAAAAAAAACATTATGATGAAAAAGGTCACGATACCTGCAGCATATGCCACGAAAGCTGGGAGAAGTAAACCCTGGATAGCTATGAAAGTTTTCTTTTTTTTTCATGTTTTACATGCGTTATTACCGTTGTGCGATAACGCCCTTTCCCTCCTCAAAGCAAAATAAGTACTGCACGCGGAAGCCTGTTCCTTGCATACATACCTACTGCTTTTATATATGACTCTCAGTGCCAGTCTGTAATGATTTGTTTTAGGCAAAAAAGAAAGCGGTGAATAGCATCAGGGAAGTTTAAAAAATGGACAGGGCTTCTAGAATTGCTTTAACAATGTAAGCCTTTAAGTTAACTTCCGCACGTCAGAAAAGCTTTTTTTTTTTTTTTAATAAGCTGCCTTGACGCCAACCGTTAATGACGCTACTGGTAGCTGCCTACTTTAGCTGCAACTGTTTAGCCAATCATCTAGACTTAAAGTAATATCAGTAGTAAGAGATTCCGAAAATCGCCAGCGAGACATACCCTAGCTGACAGAAAAGGAAAACGCACAACGCGACAAAGGTGAGCTAATTTGTACATATTTCGAGAAGTGAACTTTAAGGGTTAATTGAGCGAGAGCGAGAAACGACGAGGGCAAAATTACACTCACTCACGCTTACCTGTAAAACAACGTTCTTGACGTCCTCGTCCGACAACCATGGTGGCTTGTAGTGTCCTTCCGTGTACGAATTTATGGAGCCTGTGCAATTGAGAACAAATGGGGTGAACATGATGCAGACACCACTCATAAGCGCCAGAGCAGTTCGTATACACGACTCATTGATAGATCTAGCAATTGATTGATTGATTGATTGATTGATTGATTGATAGATCTAGCAATTGATTGATTGATTGATTGATTGATTGATTCATTGATTGATTGATTGATTGATTGATTGATTGATTGATTGATTGATTGATTGATTGATTGATTGATTGATTGATTGATTGATTGATTGATTGATTGATTGATTGATTGATTGATTGATTGATTGATTGATTGATTGATTGATTGATTGACATTGGCGATGTCGGCAACTAGAGAAAATTGCCGGCCTCTACACCATAAATGATCGTTGAGTGAATGAAAGGTAACGTGTTCCGTGCAGTTATTAGTACGTTTACGAAAACAAAGATATATCGGGCTCAATCACGTTTCTCAAAACACGCCCACGCGTACACAAGCGAATGCCACTTTGGGCCAGTGAACGAGACTAGTACGCACCGCGTATCGTCTTGATGTGCTGCACGGCCATACGCAGCACGGTCAACTTGTCCAGCTTCCGGGACATGGCCTTGCACATGGGCACCAACGAGGCCATCTCGCTGATGTACATGTTCATCTTGTCCCGGCGCCGCTTCTCGATCTCGCTGTGGTTCTGCCTGCGCAACCAGCGCCCGCCATGAGCGTTCTGGCGGACCACTGGTCCTTGCGCGCATCAGAGAGACCTAGCTCTTGAGCTAATTAACAGATATATCAGTTAACGAGCGAGCATACCTCAACAATTGGCCTTTCTCGTGAAATCTTCGTGCCCCGCCGCTTCGAAGCCAATGCCTTCGATGTACTTACTGTACAGACAGACATATTTACTTCGGTTTCAGGAGGTTCAGGGGAGTGTCGTCACCTTTGTCGGGTGACATAGTAAATGGTGGCACAGGTTAATGCCTTAGAATAATGGAACAATGGACAAAGCCAATTCTATCAAGTGCGATCTTGTTGTCCACAAGTTCGAGCACATACGCCACCTTTTATTGGCTTCGTTCTCCATGGAAGGCCTGAACGCGCCTCGTGCTATACAGAGGCTTCGAGCAAGTACTCTTGGTATCGAGAGAGAAAAAGGCAATTGTATGTTCGTCAGATTTTCTGACTATTTTTGAGCTAGACTTTCTAGATTTTACGAAATCTGCTCATTCTTGCATTTTTCGCATCTAGAAATGAAAAGTTACACGCGACACCTAATTCGGCAAGCTCGTAACGCAGTTACACGCTCGCTTTCAGTGAACATCGAAAAAGAAAAACGTTGAAGTCCGCTAGCTCGCACAAAGAAACCAAACTACGCGCGCGCAGTTCTACGGCCTCCTGCCGCCCGAGTCTCGGCCTATCCCCCAATACCAGCACACTTCATGACTCAGGATCATCATCATCATCCTTATCATCATTAACTGTCCATGAAAGCGAGCTTGTGACTGTAGCTCTAGCCTTTAGAGTCGGTAGAATTAGCCGAGGTAGCAAAACAACTGGGCTGCTACTTGCATAAACTTTACGAGGGAAGAATGTGAACCCGTGCTCCTCCGTAAAGATTCACAAGAAAAGAGAGAACTAACGCACCATTGTCGCCTGTCTGACGGTGTGTATTCTCCAACTATAACTAGAGAGTGAGCGGAAAGAGAAAACAAAGAAAGCAATGACGAACAGATCAGCCAGATGCGCGCCCTATTCGCTATACTGCATTGGGAAAAGGAATAAAAGGATGAAAATAAAGACCAAAGGATAAAGAGGACTGAGGTACACGTGACGTCCCTAGACGATCGCCGAAATCTGCCAAGTCGATGAATTGCAGCAATGATGCTCGCATTGCGTTCTACTCCAGCCATGCACGAGGCCCATGGATCAAGGATGCCTGTCTCTGAGAATTGCCTGGCCGTTTCCGGTTTTAACGCTGTCAACAGAAGGAAGCCATGTACTTTGGTAGCGATGACATAACCAGATGAGGCGTTCAGTACTGTCTTCGCGAACACAAGCCACGCACGGGTGTGTCACTCGTTCTAATGAGGAACGAGCAAGCCTACACAAATGCTAGCACTAGCCAGAAGTGGCAAAAGTTGCGTAAGTGTATAATTCGGGTGGGCACTGTAATCAAGCGACTTGCTAAAAGAAGTGTACATCTGTAAGCGGTTCCCAGATGGCAAATCAATTCTGCGGAAATCCGCGAGGTAGAGGGAGTTCCACCAAAGGGAACATTGTCATCCATCCCGAAGGTAGCGCGAAGCTGCTGATTCATACGTTTCTTGTTTTTTGTATTTTTTTTTCGGTAAGAAAACTTCGCAATTGAAGATTCGTCCTGTTTCGGGGATCAGACTGGCGGGATGAAATCATTTTGGAGGTGGTCGCTCCACCATTGAGCGAACCAGACGCCAGAATTAAAATAATCACCTACAGGAATGTCTGGACAACTCGGCCATTGAGCAAACTATCAACAGTTACTAATTATGCCTTGAAAGTTTGTTATTTTGCGCGAGCGCTGTTCACAAGTTAGGTAAGTCATTGAATTTGCAATGCAGACATAGATTTCATTGTCACCTTGGCGTAACAACATTGCACTGCAAATAGGACCTCATCTGCATTGTAATTGGCGTAAAGTAATTCTGGATAGAAAGACATCGACTTCATTGCAAACTGAACAGATCAGCCTTACTATTTACTGGGCTTCCTATTCGGTATCGCGTTGATTGAAATAAAGTCGACGGAAGCATGATAAAAGCAAAATGTAAAAAGGTTAAAATTATGCACACATCAGCAAAAGTAAAGGCCATTCCCGGGACAGATATTACTGCGTAAAAAAAAGAAGGGCCACATTTATTGGGCTCCACAGTCCAATCAAATTATTACGCTGCTAAAGCAACTAGGTCGCGCCAAGCGTTTCATCTGCTTTCAAAGGTTACAATGTTCAAAGTCATCTTGCAGCCATCGTGAAGTCAATTTCTTGTAGCTAGTACATTGCCCCATCTCGAAGTGACCGAATTGTTGATTTGAAAATGAGAGAGAAGAAGGCTCACTTCTTGGCATCTTCGGCTTCCGACCTTGCAGCACCAGCGTCCTCCTCTTCGTCCCCCATTTCACTGAAGAGGAAAAAGTAACCTTAACACGGTATACTACTGGACTGGTTAGTGCACATCGGCTGGTTCAGTCAGGTTAGCATCATATAGGGATGACAGAACGGTAACGTCACCTGAAGACTTAGCTCGGGGGCTCCTATCTAAATACATCGAAGAGGATAAATCGTCTTTCTCTGCAACCACTGCACCAAATTTGATGAGGCTTGTTGCATTTAAAAGAAAAATTTTAAATATAGTGGCTATTGGTAGCGAATTTTTTATTCAGGCTGTCAATATATTTACGAAAATTGTTGCAAATTTTCAGAGAACGAAACTATAAAGTTTGCAACTCCGTGCCCCAGCGATGCAAAACGACATCACATCTAGTAGCACATATAAAGCGGACAAAATTGAGGGATTATATATAGCCCTCAAGTAGACCAGTAATATGTGAGTAGGACTTTCGCAGAACCCTTGCGAACAATGTAACAAATTCAAGTAAGATGTAAACTGATAAATCAAATTTGTCCGTATTGTATGCTCTAAAACGGATGCAGTTTACAGAACGTCGATATGTGTTCTTAGTGCAGAGCTAGGACTTCGTAAACGTTGTGCTTCCACATTTTTCAAACTTACCAAATTTTGAAAGCTCCTCTTAAAAAATTCGGGTCCTGAATGTAAATTCCGCTTCCAACAGTCACTAAAATTGAACATTCTCTCTCGAATTCAACAAATTTCACTAAAATCGGCCCAGTGGTTATCTCAGAAAAGCGTTTCTGCGTTTTACATGTATTTGAACAGACGGCATTGGAGTTAGACCCGAGCTGAAGCTTCCTCTTAAGCGGAGTTCCGCAAACGGTTTTCGCGCGGCGCAGGCCGACGTGAGACGGCGTAGTCAATTTGGAATGTGAATGCAACGCAACCTGTGTCAGCGTCCTGAATTGGCAGTGAAACGTAATGATTAACAATAATAAAATAAAGCTTATCTTGCCTATATTTAATTCGTATAGAAAACATTTACATGCGCGGTTTTTTCAACCAGTAATCTGTAATGCTTTTCTTCCGCCGCGTTACACCGGTTGCACATCCGAGGTCAACTGGGAGTTTGTATGGCTATGACGATGCAGGCTGTCGCTTTTATGCTGAAATGTGGCCTGCGTATGGGCACTGATACAGCAAGCAGACCCCTAGTACTACCTAAGGGTGTGAGAACTCGCTTATACAGCTTCGCTCGCTTCGACATAACGGTTGTGAGATTGGGCACCACATCTGTGAAGGAACTTTATTTTTCTCGGTCGTCCGCGCGTAACGTTACACAAAACGACAAAAACTGTTCTAGTCCTGATAGGTCAACATTACCTAAATATATGTACGATCTACAATCACTGAGCTCAGGCGTACAATTGTTCCTGATTAATTTAAGAGGAATATTTGGTAGCTGCTAGGCCAGAAGTTAATTTGTGAGTTTGGTCATATCCTCTAACTCATTCCGGGATGCTATGAACTCCTCTTTCGGTTCATCAGAACGAAAAAAAAAGAAGCTTCGACGCGGAGCACGTAAAGCTAAACAGCCTGGTAGCTCCTTGCGGTCTCCATGGCAGTTTATAGCTAGGTATGTGCGAGTAGATTATTTGGATGCAATTGGAAATGTTAGCAACTATTAAGTCGCCGGCTTCTTGCCAAACGCGAAATTGTGTAACAATCAAAAGATGATACCATGAGGTGATAGGAAGCAAAAAACCTTCCTGCAAAAACGCACATTTCATAAACGTGCCTAACAGCGCGTATTTCATAAACATACTTAGCAACCCAAAAGATATTGCAACAAAACGGCCCATTCTGTACCTTCTGCAGTTAAAGGGAAATCAAACAAGCAATTCAATCGAATAACACAAAACAAATTATTAAGCGCGCAAGGACATCCCCAGTGTTGATGCATAGTTAATACAGATGTTTTGCTGGGCTTTCTGTTGTTAATACACCCATGTCTCATGCTGTACGTAGAACCGTTTAATGTTAGCGCTGTACCTCAATGTCCACAGGCTCCTCTTCGTGCTGCCCTCGCTTGGATAGTGAGCTCGTGAGTCCATGTTACCGGTTGTCTGAGTGTAAGTTCAGCGTACAGCAGCCTTGAAACCTGTGAAGAGGGCTGAAAAACAATACCCGCAGTGCGCTCAACAACGTGTTCTCGGCTCACGAAGGCAGAATCAACCTCCACTAATAGTGGCACATGCGGGGTTATAATGTCAAGCTCTCCGTATGTTTACGTATACATTGCAATGAGAATACGCCTTTTCATCAAAATATGCGCATGCGCAAACTCAGCCGCGTATACACGTCCATGTTAAACTGAAAGCAAGGCACATTCTTTATAGGCGTTACGTTGGTCCGCGTCGCACACTGAACGTACTTAAAGAAGCGCCCTTAGTGCTACTATAAACGATGCCGTATTGCTTTCAGCAGCCAAACACACAGTCTGCTCACTATGACTGAAAGTTAAAAGAAAAAAATTTGGCGCATGCGTGCAATACTCGACGATTAAATGCCTCAGCTTCTCGTTTTCAAGCTGACCTTTTTTACTAATGTATACACCTGCCCACAAAAGTAGCGCAAAGCATAAATTGGAAGTAGGATCAAATACTGCGTGGTAACAGCATATAGCCTGGTAGGCGCCACGCCCAAAGTTAATAATGCGCAAGTTCTGTCCCTACGTCACACCGTATTTAATATTTTCACACTCTTAAAGCTCTTGTGGGTAAATGTACAGTGCGCAGTTCAACACTGGAGGGAACAATGAATTATTCTTCAAGACAAAAACTTCCTTTGAATTTTCATCCCAGCGGTTGCCTATATAGTATAATATAATCCGGCGAGGAAACGAACAGGAACGCCAAACCGCGGGGAAAATGCAGAGAAAGGTTCGCTTTAAAAAAAAAACTCGCCCAGTTGTGCGTTGTTTTGTCATCTGGAATACCGTGGTGGCAAGGGATACCAGACCTTTGGAACGCAAGCGCTTTGTGCAGCAGGTTCCTGTCTCGCGAGCTCTTCCGGCAGGGCGACGTGCACGTCTCGGTGGCCGGCCGTACCGCCTGGCCGTGTTCAGGGCGCGGGCGGGTTGGCCCCCACCTCGGTGCCAGCGGTGGCAGGGCAACCCGGCGCCGGTCGGGTGGCCGGCGGGTGGTGGTGCTGGCGACGGCGCTCAGGTAGCGGCCCCGTCGCTGGGCGCGGCCGGCTGTCCGGGGCATGGCATCGGGACTGCCGGAGGGCACCCTACCTGGTCACTCGGCGCACCAGCACGGCCGGATGCCTTTTGCTGATCTTGCTGCCGCGGCCTGCGCGAACAGTGCAGACAAGAAACTGTAGTCGGATACAGCTTAACTATGCAGTTAAGCCCAGCCCACGCCCTCATAACCGCCGGCTACTGTTCCTCCGCGAGGCTGCAAATAGTTAGTACTTCAAACTTTTCCTTTTACCTAAGTAGGGCGGTAACCCCAAAAATAAAGTTATAAGCGCATAATTTTGTGCGTTTTCACTCGTCTATTATATAGGAATGGCGAAAGCCTAATTCTTTATTGAACTGAAATAAAACGCTTGCTTCGCTGAAACTATTTACTGTCGAGTTTCACTTCAGTTGGCAGTAAAGTTTCAAGAGTAAAACGGGCTCAGCAATGAAATGAACTGTACCGAGGACTTTCGAAGAGTGAAATGCTCAGACTCCATACAATTCGTCCATGTCTGGTGCACACCTCATCGCTTTCGCCGATGAAAAGACTCTTAAAGAACAGAAAACGCTCCGGAAGTATCAAGTACGACGGCATGTTGAAAACGTCGCATGACGACGACTTTGTTTGCTTCTGTGATTGGCTAGCGGAGTAACACAACGCCGCGCAGTCCGTGTGCCTTGGTTGCCAAGTGCTGTTTTTTCTTTAAGTTGTATCCTGCTATAGTCTCCCCTGAGGCAGTCTCATGCAAAAAAGCCGGAGGGGGCGGCCCGAGTCATGTGCGATGAAGAAAGAAGTCCGGATTTAAAAAAAAAAACAAATTGGCAAATCCTATCACCCGATGAACTTCAAGATTAATGCCATCAGCACTAAAGCAACGTAACGACACTGTGCCATTTATGAGGTGTGCATGCCGTCGTGCTCCCCTCTCACGCTTCCCACTTAAGAAGCCTCCACCGTTCAGTTACCAACCGTCCCGAATTTAGACGGACAGTGCCGACTTTTTCGAACATGTCCCGAGTCTTGACTTTGTCCTAGCCGGGACGGCCCAAAAAAACATTTCTGCTGCGTAACAATCAATAAACCGTTCCTCCCTATGCAGCGAAGCCAGTAGCCTCTCGGTGGCCGGCATTTTTCGTGTCCGCGTCCGTTAGCAAAAATGTGGGCCTATGCCGGCGGCTGTGCAGGGCAGCAGCAGTGGCTCGTACCACGGTAAGGCAGAGGCTTAATTCAAGCACTCAGCAAAGTGAAGCGAAAAGTGCATACATTTTTGGAATCACGCATACAACATACAGAACAGCATTTGTTTCAATCAGGAACAAGCACAAAACAAGCTTCCGAACCACATAATTGCTGATAAGGCGCTCCTGATAACAGTGCGAAGCACGTGGCGCTTCCCGCATATGTTTTCCTGTAAAGATTACTGTTGCGCAAGCTGCCGCGACGACGGCAGCTTGCGACGTGGGGAGCGACGTCTCTCGCCTTTCGTATATACAAGAACCAGCCTAGCAACTGATTTCATTGTTGTTGTAACACGGCTATTGGTACGCAACGTATAGTTAGGACTCTCGAGGATGAGCCTGAATACGAGGAGCGGTAAAGGGAAAAATAAACGGCAATACGACCAGAAGCTGCGTGCTGCCAACATTACCATTACTCCCATTACTATCATTTCTCTAAATTACCATTACCATCATTACTCTAAAACAATAAAGCGTTGCATAACCCCCAGCAGTTGTTAGTGGTGGTTTTCAACAGCTTCACTGGATATTCACTTTCGCAAAGCGAACGCGGAGGAGGAGGGTATGGCGAAAGCTTGAGAAGAAAAGCGTAGTGCGGCGACGACGGCTACAAGATGGCGCCAGAGTAGCGCGCATCGTATGGGGTCTGCCTGCGGCGGCTGCTGGTGAATCCCGCCCACGCGTCCCCCACGCGCTGCCTCACGCGGCAGTCGCGCCACACTTCGCTCCGTTTGTAACGTGCCGCACAAGACAAATTGTCCGCGCCAGCCAATATATCGCGAAATGAAAATACGTGAAGAGCTGCGCTCAAATCTCGCATTAGGAAGTATCGTAATTGTCGGCGAATATTTTCTTTCACAACATTTCGTGCCAATAGCGAGTTTAAAATCCCAACGCGCACCAACAAAAGAGATTGTAAACAATTCGACACTACTGAGACATAACCTGCCGTGGTTGCTCAGTGGCTATGGTGTTGGGCTGCTGAGTACGAGGTCGCGGCATCGAATCCCGGCCACGGCGGCCGCATTTCGATGGGGGCGAAAACACCCGTGTACTTAGATTTAGGTGCACATTAAAGAACACCAGGTGGTCGAAATTTCCGGAGTCCTCCACTACGGCGTGCCTCATAATCAGAAAGTGGTTTTGGCACGCAAAACCCCATAATTTAATTTTAACTACTGAGACATAGTCTTTCAAGTTCCAAGGCCCATACGAGTCTAACTTTCGAACCTCTAGGAAAAGAAAACACTCTCCAATCATTTCTAGAATGCTCGCTACTCAGGATAATACATACATCCTGCGTATACTGCGAAGGGAACGCGCGAGCAAGACACCTCTCCGCGCTCGCTCAGATCACTACTGGCGCCGCAGTGAGGAGCGGGCAAATAATGACGGCGCCATTATTCTGCACGCCAAATGGTTGGCGTGCATTATAGCACGCGCCAACCGGCTCCTGACGCTAACGCTCTTGGAACGCCGCAGCTTCGTTGAAAAATGCGTCAACTACGACATTCTTATTGCGATAGCAATTATGTGGACTCTCCAGCCACATTTTTGCCGTCGCCGTGATGTTCCGTGTAAAGTCCAAGGACGACAACGCCGTCGTATGCTGTATGTGCTAGTGAAAGCACGCGAGGGAAGTCGATCATCGCGGCTTAGTCTGGCACGTGCAAAGGAAGAAAGGGTAGAGCAAACGCGCCGTCTTACGTTGCGCGAAAGGCCATGTGGCGGTGCGAATGAGGGGGGCGGCGTCGTGCTCCACCTGTAACTGCGGATTTCGCGACCGGGAGCAAGAGGAATTGACAATAGCGGCTCAATATCGCGCGTCATATATAGAAGAAAACAGGGAGGCAGCGCGCGAGGGAGGAGGCGGAGGGGGGGAGGGAGCTTCGACTCTTCCAAGTGCGTACTTTGCATGGCCGCGCGCGGTCGCGTGCGCCGTATCTTGAAATGGATCTGCAGACGGCTCATACCTTTGTGCGCGCTGTTTTCTCGTCACTCTTGAGCTGAAGCAATAGACCACACCAAGGTCACTTCGCTCGCTGCTGCTGCTGCTGCTGCGTTTGCTCACACCAGCGTTTCGACAGCGAGTGTCCGCACTCATCGAGTGTGATGTGTTCATGCTTGCCTGCGCGCGCTGATACCATGCTTGTTGATTCAGTTAGGAAGCGAATGTTTCCAAGTTTATACGGCCAATAAAACAACTATCCTTCTTTCGTACAGCTGCTTCAAATTTGCTGTCGCAATCGATGCTTCGCCTTTCGGGTGAAACTGCGATTTTTTTTCATTTTCTTGCCTTTTAGTTTTCGAGCATCTTGTCACCCACCGTCTCCTTGTTACATCTGTCACCTTTACTTTTGTTGCTTTTGACCTTTCGGTTGGTAGCCGTTTAAGATCGTTGCCTGTTATCAAAATTTTAACGCGAATAGCATTCTTTGCCTACTTCAGCCGTTTTGAGCCCATCTATCTATCTATCTATCTATCTATCTATCTATCTATCTATCTATCTATCTATCTATCTATCTATCTATCTATCTATCTATCTATCTATCTATCTTAGTGGCCCAAATTGTCTACCTGCTTGAGCCACTAAGTACGAGTTTCTGGTCGTGATGCTATCGTGGTGGTTCCATTGTCGTCATTCGAGTTTCGTGATATCTTACTCTCGTCATACCGTGGTCGTCACCAAGTTTAACAGCTTCGATCACGAGGTATGGGCCCGGAGTCGTAATGACGTCACGGTAGTTGGATTGCCGTCATTCCAGTTCGTCATCCAACCCTCGTTATGCCCTCGTCATCACGCCATAATCGTCATAAAGTCGTCTTGCATTATTTGTCACACCAACATGGTTATGCTGTCGCGGTCGTTCAATAGTCATTCAAGCTTCGTGATCTGAATGTCGTCATGCTGCTGCGTCATCATGCCTTCTATTCTGACCTGCGGTTAAAGTTGCCTAACAGCTTCGCCCACTAGACATGTGTTCGGGGTCGTGATGCTGTCGTGGTCCTCACATCGTCGTTCTTCCAGCTTTGTCATCCGACTTTCGTCATGCTGTCGTCATCACGCCACGATCATCGTACAGTTGTCTTGATGACGTCGTCGTCACGCTGTCTTATTATCACTGTCATCATTTCAGAAACGTCATCCAATGGCCGTCGTCGTCATGCCGCCTTCGTCGTTCCATCGACGTCAATCTTTCTTCGTCATTGCATTGCAATCACACTGTCGTCATTCAATTCTCGTTCACCACCCTTGTCATGTCATCGTCATAGATTCGCTATCATGTATCCAAGGTGAGACCTTTGTCGATGTGCCATCGTGGTAGCGCCATCACCGTCACTGCGACTTTCGTCATGCCGTCGTCGTCACTCCACCGTCGTCTTGCAAGTTTCGTAATACAGTCAACGTCACGTCATTGTCATTGTACACTCGTCCTTATCCCTCCGTACTCTTGCCGTTGTCATGTCATCGTCGTCATGTATTCGTTGTCATATGCCGTCGTCGGGATCTCGTCGCGTTAGTTCCATCGTCATCCTATTCTCGTCATGCCGTCGTCGTCATGCTATCGTTTCACCACCGTCATCCCGCTTTCATTATGATGTCATCGTCATACAGCTGTCGTCGATCTATCGACGTCATTCCCAGTTCATCTTTCTCCCGTAATCGTGACGACGTCATTTAATCGTGATTATACCGCCGTTTTCTTGCGACCGTTGTCATTGCGTCGTCGTCACATATTCGAGATCATGCATCCTTTGTCATACCGCAGTCGTCCCGCCATCGTCGTCATGCAGTCGTCGTCATCGCATTGTCCTGACGTCATCGTTGTCACGTGTTCAGGGTTATTCCATCGCTATAATATAGGAATCTACACCTCATTGTGGTCATGCAATCGTCGTTATATGCCTTTGTCGTTCGATCAATACTATTTCTTTGTCATTTCATTACCACTGCGTCAACGTCACACAGTCGTCGTCATGCCTCAGTGCTTATGGGCGTCCTTGGCAAGCGAGCGCTAAGTGGAACCATATCGGAGTATGTGGGATATACAGCTGAAACTCGATTTAACGAGGTGATGAACATGCTCGAATTATTTCGTTAAATCGGGAAGTTCGGAAAATCGAGTAGGAATTTTTCGGTCCTTCGAAATTTAAGACTGTAACATAGCGACACCTAAAAGGCACCGCGGCATTGTATTTGCCGCTAACCCAAGCCTTCACGTGTAATAAGTGCGCGGGGACGGCCCAACTACCGCTGCCCCTAGCGCCATCTGGTACATAAGAACGGTAGTGGCTGCCGAGTACGTTGTTCCGTTCATGGGTGCGGCGTGGAGCCTCGGCAAAAAGAAAGCTAGGCCAGTGACTAGGGTGTGTAGATGTTTCAACGCGATAGCCTTAGAGTGCACGCTCAAAGAAAAACCCGTCTGCGTCAAAATTAGAAAAAAATCACAGCTTTCTTACTCATTTATTTCTGAAACAGCTTCGTTAAATTGGGTTTCATGCAAGCTAGTTTCATCATTTCGCATTGGTGACAACATTGAACCTTATGGGTACTTGCCCGAGAATGGAAATTTCTTCATTAGATCGGGAACTTCATAAAATTTGGTTTCGTTAGATCGAGTTTCAGCTGTGATCGAAGCAGCGAAACTCTAAGAATTCCCCTACACGTGGTAAATAAGCGTCACTTCAGGAATATGGTCTGCCGCTACATTGCTTGATTGCTATTGCGCATTGCCCTCGACAGTCATCGTGAGATGAGTTTTGCTGAAATTTTGTCTTTGTAGCTTATTTTCAAATAGTATCCAAACTTTCCGCCTGGTAAAATGCACTTCATTTCACGGCTGTGGTCGGTCGTCCCTACTTTCGTTCTTTATGTTATTTTCTTTGTTGGCGACTTTGACTGCTCCTAATATATTCCCAACATGTATGAATATAGGTCTTTTCTGTAAATAAGCCAGTAGTTGATAACCAGCAACTGTGTTGTGTGTTTCATTGGTCCTGTTGATGCTCTGTTTTTCTCGAAACGTTTCTTTTAACACATGAACGTGAGCTCCCCGTTGCCAGCGCTGCTCATCACGATAACGTTGTAACCACGAATATTCGCGGTCATCGAGTCATCTTGGTTGATGTGTGTGTTAAGGCGCGTGACAACACGCCTGTTTAGCTAGTAGGCAAATCTTTGCTCCAGTTTGTACAGCCCATAAAATTACAAGTCTTACTTCTTGTAACATTCTGCAAGTCAACTTCGTTTGCTTGCTCGCACAACGACACAAGCTACTTGAAGCTCCCCGAGCGTCTCTCAATCATTCCCGTCTACGTACCCTATAGACACTTTGTAACGGCTCCAACGTGCCAACTAGCCTCTCCTGCGGAGACGCAGCACTGCTCTGCCGCCCGTGGTGTGGCATTTGCGAACGCGTATTCTTTCCGTCTGGGCATGGCAGATACATAAACTTGCGACACCTGTAATTGAGCAGAAAAACTATCGAACAGCTGTTGCGCGCTTGCGACACAACAGCTGTAAGAGCATACGACATCCAGCGCATGCCCTTACAGACCGCACTAAGCCGACTGGACTCTAGGAGAACAACGGCGCGACGGCGCATGCGTCCTGCCCTAGCGGATTAGTAGCGAAATCTTTTGCAAGGGACGCGCGCGCAGCCAGATATAGAGGGAAGAGCAATGGGAAAGAGTACCTCGGGGGGAAAAAAGAACAGCGCACGGACGCGCGCTGCAGCGAACACTTGTGCAGTGTACCGGCTTGGAACTCCGCTAGTCTACAGCTCTACGTCGGTGCGGTGCCGAAAACATGCGTTGCGTAAGACTGCAACTCCACTTTAAAACAGAAAGTATCCAGGGCTTCGTCCGGACTGCACCGTGAACTATACTCTGTTCCATACATAGCAGTCAACCCTGTGGAGGCTAGAGAGACTTCTTGCAGTGGCTTCGCTCGCACTTGGATATAGTTCGGTGTTTCTTGACCACAATTGTGCGCAACTGTTTTTTATACAGGCTCAGTATCAAATTAAACAAGTTTTAATTCTTAGAAACAAACACATTGTGTGGCGTATACGGCTGGTAATGCGTTGTTTCAGATTACTTTTATTTTGTCTTTCTTTTCCGGTTTCTTATTTGCAACGCGAGGAGCCCCACGTGCGTGCTCGCGCGAGCGAACGCTGTTGGCGGGCAGCGAAGCATTGACGGAACGCGCGGCGTGATAACTTTTCCCGACCGAGCTTCTTGCGTAGCTTGCACAGCATTGACTGCTATGCATGGAACGGGATATAGCTGCCGCCTTTCACTGACGGTTATCAAGCTTACCGAAAAACCATGCGTTACACATGGACGACACTTCAAAAACATCACGTTGCTGACGCAGTCTTCTTGCAGCGTCGGCCCCCTCTTGCTGGTGGTGGCAGCGCGTGCCTGACTTCACGTACTCGTTAAGGCGCAGTAACACTAGGTAGGTGCCAGGCCGACAAGACGCTGCCGCCAACGATTGGCCAACTATTCGAGCGTAATATGCCGACAACGGCGCAACCGACGGGCGCGAGTTGTCGAATAGCGCGATGGGCTTTCTTGTCGACGGCACCGACAAAATCGGCGTGCCGACCATGATAGCTCGACCGAACCCCAAGCGATCAGCCGTCGAACCGACAACGAGACGGCCGCGCAATGCATTCACTTGTGTATGTAATTATTCGCGCCCAAAATGCGTCAACATGCCTTCGAAGTTGAAATGCACGAGCTTCAGTCCTCTCAAGCACTGCACATGAAGTTTGAGCCAAGGCTGGTCCTGTTTAGTGAAAGCTGGGTTAGGCCTGTCCCCGTCAAGTTCGTGCATCCGCTACCAATGGACCTGAACTTAAAGAATAAGCAGTTAGGGGGACCAAGGAAATCGCTCTTATAGTTCAATTGCAGCCCCACAGCGATTTGATATCAACTACTTTTCGCGGCACGTACACAATAAGCGCCAAGCGGCGACACAGCGCTGTGCCAACATCTGTACTTACGTCACCGTTCCCGAAGGCTGCCGGTGTCAGCGATGGCATCCGCGTTTTCGCAAGAGAACATGGCCTACATGCCAGGCGTGGTTTTACTTTATGGCACGCGCGAACTGTAAGTACGATGAAGTTAAGCAAAAGCGAGGATCAGTAATAACAGCCCGTAATATGTGCGTCTGGATCACAGTTGCCGTTGTCTACGTGGCTCGGCCACTCATATTGACTCGTCTCAGGGTGGAACAACGCGGCTCATATGCGCAGATACGTATGTTTTGTTACATTTTGACATTATTTCATATCAGCGATGTGCCGTTTCCACAATATCCTAAGCTGGCAGGGATCTGTGGCTGTACATGTCTATGTAAACAAATGCACCGCTTTGGCAAATCCGACGTGGAAGGCTACGCTCGAAGGTTTCTTGAATATGCGAAACGTTTAATGAATTTGTAAAAGGAATACAAAAAGCGAGGTGCAAGCACAGACATACTCCAAGGCAGCCGTGTCGGCAGACGGAACTCGGGATGCCTTTGTCGGCCGCACTGTTAGCACAACAGCGCACTCGGGCCCGTTCGTCCAGTAGTCGATGGATGAACGACATGGTGCCCCGGAGACGCCATTATTAATTAATCGCGATCCACGAAACGGACAACCCACGCACACTCAACATGGGCGCAGGTACATGGGTACCGGTGAAAGCCCCGGCACCCTTCCACGGCCGGTCTCGAGGAGTGCGCGCGCTTCTCTAAGCCCGCGCTCCCCGACCGGCCGTGACCCTTCCAAGACGTTTCGAGCGGCGTGCGTCAGAGGGCAGCACAGAAACATGAAAAAAAGGCGGATTCTTCGACCGTGGCCACATCCGTCGATGGCGCAGAAAGTTATTCGGGCGCTACTGCAGTTCAGGAACAGCGGCCTCAGTGACCGATTGTAGTTGTTCTTTGCATTCCTATACTGTGTGCAAGCGCGCAATGCTCACTTTTTCACTGTTCTATTCTTTCTTATTCTACTTTCCCTTACCCCAGTGTAAGGTAGCAAACCGAACGCTGGTCCGTTTTAACTCCCTGCCTTTCCTCTCCTCTCTCTCTCTTTCTATCTCTCTGTCTCTCTCTCTTTCACACACTTATCTTGCTGTCGCTGTCAATGCTTCGCTCTTCCGGCAAGACTGCGACTCAATATTTTTCTTTATATGTTACCTTTTCACATTCCCTTTATTGCAGTAAGTGGACAATTTAGTTGTTGCATATAGCTAACCGAATAGCATTAGCCTATAACATTTATGATGCGAAGCTCTCATTCGTATACGTTTAGCAAAAGGAAAGAACCGGAATTGCAAGGTAATCAAGGTGTCTTCTTGTACTCAATATAGGGAATGACATCGCGGAGTTTACGGAGAGGTTTAGAGGTTCTGCTTGGAACGCAGCTTGGAATTTCTTATAAAGCACATCAGAGCAATACTTTTCTTCAAAAGGCGAACGCGGCAGTGACAAGCACATTCATTGAGTGACTGGTCGCCTTCGCCAGAGAAACGGGGACTCCGGCTTGAAGCCATCTGCATGCCAAGGAAGCGTCTCAGTGTTTGTGTTCTTACAGTTTTCCCTGCCTGGGACGTCAGCATTAGTGTGCGCTCTTTACACCATGTCATTAGGATATCGCGCATTCACGTTTATCTCGGAAAAGTAGGATAGCACGTGGCCCACATTGTTTTCTACGCTCTCGTGCCATCGTTTGCGTACCGCTTGATTAATGTAAAAGCCACCGATACAGCAACTGCTACACGACACATCGCGGTCTGTTCTGCTGACGCGCGTTTCCGTTCAATTACTCGAGCATTCAACCTCAACGAGGTAGTACACCGCGAAGCTCGAGGTCTTACTCGCCGAGCTGAGCAAAGAGTGACTTCCATCGGTCAGGAGAACGCGGAGGAGGAAATCTGGAGAGAAAAAGATATATTAACAAGATTTAGCGATATTACCAAATTCTATCAAAATCGGAGGCGAGTATTACCACCGCCTCACACTAAACTGAACAGAGCTGAGTCCGTTACTTGGAGGAGACTACAAACAGAAACTTATACGAGTCCCGTGCAACTAAAAACTTTCTACCCCGATATATACGAGAGCGATATGTGCAAGCTATGCAATTCTGTTAGAGCCACCCTTCAACACATGTTGTGGGGATGTGAAATATACGAAAATAAAATGGCAGTCTCCCCAGAAAATCTGCGGGCGCGGTGGTCGGCCGTGCTGCTCAGCTCAGAACTCCAAGACCAACTTTGGGCCGTCCAGCGAGCCAAAGAAGCCTCACGGGAGCAGCAGCTCCCAGTGGCCATCTAGGCGGCCCCAGGCCCGGGCCTCCCAATCGCCGGATTCCAAATAAAGTTATCACATCATCAACAATACCGTCGCGCGTTCACATAAAGGTCACACCGGGTCCTAGAAGCGCGCGCCGATAACGCAGGGTACTGCCATACCCCTTTTTTATCTTTCTTTTATCACCGTCTGTGTACATCACGAGCCGTCAAAGCCAAATGTTCTCGCCAGCCACGGCACAGCTTTTCGTTCGTATAGGCTCCGCACTAATGGCGTCTCTTGTGTGTCCTTGTTCGATCTGCCGCACCTTCGCTTGTATTTTCTCGCACGTTCGGCCGCACAGAACGTGGTTCCAGCTCCTGCCAGTACGAAGCGGGCCGCGTCGATGTCTCCTGCTTCCGTGTCTCCTCGGTGGAAGGTTGCGGCGCAGCTCGCTTCCCCTTTCCGTCTTTCCGCGCAGTCGACGCAAGGTCGGGACCACTGGCCGAGCCGTCATTATTTGTGCGGTCAAAAGAAAACCTCGCGAGCCGACGGGCGCGCAACAAAGCGCCGCTTGATGTGCTCCGAGGTGCTCACCGCGGGCTGCCATTGTGACGCGGCTCGACGGCGCCCCACGGCGCGAGCTTGCACACGATGCTCCTGTGACGTCATTGATGCTCATTGTTGCTTCGACAGGGGCACTTTAGGGGCGGCTTGCACGAACATTTAATAACGAAAATAATAACAACTTTAAGAACGCGTTCTTGTGCAGACTATGTGTTATCTACGGTACATTTAAGAATGCGTTCTTAAATTCGTTATTATTAAAGCGAAGCTTTCTTTGCCTTTTCCTTCGGCTTTCCCACTGCTGTTGCCGCTGCTGCTGTGTGGCTGCTCTGGCTGCTGCTGTCCGGCACACCGCGTCGGGGGCGCATTGGAGCGCTCTACAAGTGCCGTAGTACTTCGAAAGTTTCCCGAGACCACACGTAGCAAAATCGTCCGCCTGTTCAAATAAGGCCGCTGCAGATGCAGGTATCATACATAATGACGTGGTCGCCGCTCATTCAATATGCATACACCACTACCGTGTCATGACTTTCCGTGATGATGATGATAATGATGGTGGTGGTGATTATTATTATTATTATTATTATTATTATTATTATTATTATTATTATTATTATTATTATTATTATTATTATTACCCGAAACATGGCACGCACTCGCAGCAGGAGACGGGGCTGTTGTAGCTGCGGATAATGATTGCGGGAACTAGTGAAGAATCGGAAAAGACAACGTACTTAGAGCGTCTTTGCCTTCCTTCTTTACAACAAGCGCTGTCGCTGTTATTAAAGCGTTAGCTTTTTTCTTAGCTCGTTGCTCAGTTTTGTGTTGTGGGCGCTGTCCGCAGTGGTGGGCCGGTCCGGGAGATAGTGCAGTCTAGAGTTCCCGTGGGTATGTACCGCTAGGTATGTGCCATTGGGTATGCCGTCACGCCACTGGGTATGTCACAGTCGCTGCTGCAAACCATGTAGGAGTTGCGTGTGTCCGTCGGAACGCTTTGGTATATATTCTCGATTGCTGTGGTGTCATGACCTAGTTTGGCTAGGATTTCTCTACCCGGTTTGGTTCCAGAGATTCTTGTCAATTGAGCCCGTTCTTGAGCTTCGGCGATTTCTTCAAGTGTATTGTGTACCCCCAGTTGCAGCAGGAGCTCTGTCCCTGTGTTCTTGGGGATTCCCAGTGCTAGTTTGACTAGCTTCCTCGGTTGTACATTGAGTTTGTCCTTCTCCGCTGCCTTCCATCTGTGCATGGCCGCCTCGTAGGTGAAGTGGCATAGCGCGAAGGCGTGTGTTAGCTTGAGGAGATTTTCTTCCTTAAGGCCGTGTTGTCTGCATGCTACGCGTCGTATGAGATTCATGGCACTATTCGACTTTGTAGCGATCTTCCCCACTGTCGCGGCGTTAGAGCCATTGCTCTCAATGAGCATGCCGAGGACTCTGATTTTGCTGACGTGCGGAATGGTTCCTCCGTCTTTTGTTCTGAGAATAATGGCGTGTGTCTCTGATTTTGCTCTTTGGCATGGGATCGCTTCTCGATGGTTTATAGACGAGGAGCTCCGACTTCGAGGGCGAACATCGCTGGCCCGTGTGAGCGAGATATTCCTCGATCGCGTCGATCGCTTGCTGTAGAGCGTTCTCAATTGATACCAGGCTACCTCCGGGCATCCAGAGCGTTACGTCATCTGCGTATATGGTGTATTTGACGTTCTCGATTTGATCCAGTCTCTTGCCTAGGCCGGCTAGCGCGAGGTTAAAAAGCGTCGGAGAGATGACAGAACCTTGCGGTGTGCCCTTGACTGCCCAGTTTGTATTTCTTGGACTTGATTTCCCCTAGAAGGAGGGTGGCCGTTCTGTCGCTTTGGCACGATTTTGTATAAGTGTAGAGTCTAGTGCCGAGGTCGAGGTTAGAGATCGTGTCCAGTATGTAGTCATGTGATAAATTATCGAAGGCCTTTTCGAGGTATAGTCCTAGGATTAGTCTTGCGTCTCTCGTGTCTGCGTCAGTGATTTCATGTTTGAGGAGCTTCATGCCGTCTTGGGTGGATAGCCCGGGACAAAAGCCGATCTTTGTTGCGTGGTCGATATCTTTTTCTTCGAGTTATTTCGAGAGCGTGTTTAGGACCGCGTGCTTGGCTACCATGCCGACGAAAGACGTCAGCGAGATCGGTCTGAGGTTGCTGTTGTTGGGCGCCTTGCCAGGCTTTGGGATGAGCACCATGAGGACCGCTTTCCAGTCTTCGGGTAGTACTCCATTCTTCCAGATTTTGTTGATTTCCTCTGTGAGGGGTTCGATGGAGGTGTCATCTAGGATTCTAAGTGCCTTATTAGTTACGCCGTCCGGCCCCGGCGCTGACTTGCTGTTTAGGTTCTGAAGCGCCGTGCGTATCTCTTCGATTGAGAAGTCCCGATCTAGCTCTGGGCTGGCCTTGCCGCGATATGCTTCGGCGGTCGTGCCTCTAGCATGTTTGGCCAGCGGGAGGTACTTGTCGGCGAGGTGGTCAATGAGGTTATTTTCCGTGGTAATCTTGATTTCTTCGTTCATGGTCCTGTTCAGCGTGCGACCCTGGTCCGATTTGGTTCTCGTTCTGTCTAAAAGGTGTTTGAGCAGGTGCCACGTCGTCCCTCTGTTGATGCGGCCGTCCGCGGCGTCGCACACTTCGTTACTGCCGATCTCACGAACGACGGTGGCGTGTATGAGCCGGAAGCCACCGTGCATCTAGAGTACGACGACAAAATCCGTGACAACATGCGTCGATTCAACCTCTGTTCCGAGCAACTGAAAGCACTGTCAAACGCTGGCGAACTACTTGGCGCGGTAACACTTGTCCAAAAGCTCCGCCCCCGTAGCTTTCCCTTCACAGACACATAAAGTTTTCTGTGAGTATAGTTGGTTTACTCGCATCTTGAAACTGTAAAAGCGTTCAAAGACGAGAACGAATAGAGAAGACAAAACGCTACCTTCGAAAGCTTTAACGCGTGATCCTTGACACACATGCGCAACCCTCCTACTCCGTTTTTGCGTGCATACATTTGTTTCCTTTCAATAAGCTTTTTTTTTTTTTTTCATTTGTGAGTAAGCGCCTCGTCCTGTCTTCGTTCTCGTCTTTGTTGCGCTTTTACAGTTTGAAGATGAAAAAACGGCGGGTTAGGAGGAGATAGCCAATAGCTCCAGCCTACGGTGGGATGTTTTTTTTTTTTTAATTTATTTTCTTAACATTTTTTCTTGCGTGTTGATTAGTCGTGCACGCCTTCCTGACCACGCGTCCGCCGCCTGCCTAGACGCGCAAGTGGCTGCGGTGAAAGGTTACAGCGACAGAAGAAGCCACAGCTAGTTGGGTACAATCAGTACCCCAGGCTCCCAAATTCTCGAAAGCTCCGCTTTGTCAACCTCCTCACTCAAAGGCCACTCGCGGCCGCAATACGCACCCGCGCATAGGAAACGGAGAAAAGTCCGGCTAGGGCACCACGCAGCCTCCCTGCGCTAAAGTTAGCGCGTGTCCGTGAGCATCGTGTAGCTGTTTTACGGCGCTACTGCAAAGCAAAAATGGACGTCAGAAGTTTCTTTAAAAGAAAAACTGATACTGATTCCAATTTTGCACCCTGTTTGATGAAGGAGAGACGACTTCCCGAACTGGACCACAATACCGAACCCGAAGACATTTCTACCACCACCGCCGCACCTGAGCAGCCTCAACATCGAGGGACCCTCTCGACATCGACTTCGCCCTCAAATCATCCCTCGCAGGTGAACTTCATCCCCCCAAACAGTACGGCTCCAGTATTTGCCGTACATACATTTTAAGCACACCCATCGTTCGGGGCATAAAGCTAATCAAAGCTGATTCATTATCGATTTCTCGACTTTGTTTTTTCACCTTATCCCTTGAGGATAAACGCCTTGTTCTTCGTGGTACCGGATTTAACATGGCCCATTAGGTTGGCCCGTTAACCTGCAATATGCATGCCTATTGTGTTCATTATTTAGTGTGCTCCTTGTTTTGACCCTTTAGTTCGTAAACCTGGGGCTGCTTGCACGAACGTTTAATAACGAAAATAATAACGAATTTAAGAACGCGTTTTTAAGTGTTCCATAGACAACGAGTAGTCCGCACAAGAACGCGTTCTTGAATTCGTTATTATTTGCGTTATTAAATGTTCGTGCAAGCCGCCCTAGATTTGGGTTAGCTTCGTAGGAATCTAGCTTTTTAATCTCAATCTTACGTTAGCGGAGTGGGTGGGCCCGTCAGGTTTACGCCGGGAAGCTAGATGTTGTACTTGTGAAGAATGCATCAACAGAAAAATGCAGCATGCCCTATGTTAGTTTATCCTGTTATGCGCAATTTGTTAAAAATACATACAACCGTATGAGTATGGCGGCCTTATTCGTGTAGGAAGGCTCATTTCACATCGCATCATACTGCATCGTCATCGGATGATGAGTAAACCGGGGAACTTCAAAGGGGTGTGACAATAAGTATCGCTACATTCAATGTCAACAAAAACACAAAATACGCGGGTGGTTTCAGATAATTTGACTTCATCGAATAACTTTCAGATTGACTCTGTTTTTCGTACCAGCCGACCAAGGATAATTTTTTCGATAACGTCGAAATTACCTGCAATATCATTGACCCTTCCTGTGGCCAGAAATATACCTCAGGGTCTGAAATTAGGCTAGATGAGCTCCGCCCGGTCTCTGTCGCACACTCAAGCTCGAGCCCGAAGACAAAGTTCGGTGAAAGTTGTTATTAGCTGCGTACTTGTGCTCATAAGAGGAGCGTAAATTTTGTATCTTTAACATCTTTGCAAACCTGTTGATAGATCTAATGCGTTGAAAATTTCACTCACGATTTCAGCAAGGCATATCTAGCATTAAATTGTGTGGTGACAATGACTTAGAAGAGATTGATAAAATATTTCCACAAATTGGTTTCAGTAACGTTCGCTGAATTTGCGGATGTTTCTGGGTTAATTGCGACATACCGTGCGCCACGAGTCTACCAGGAAACATGCACCAACGATGTGTATTTAAACGTTGTTAAAACAGCTGCGCCATGTGCGGGTGTCAGGCGTTTGTGTACAGTAATAATTCTAAGTACAGCGCAGTATATATATATGCAGGCGGCGACGTTCGGACAATGATAGAGATATTACACACCGAGGCCAGTTATGCTCACACGACACATGTTGCTCCCGTTTTCCTTGTCGCAGACAACGATTAAAAGCGGAAGCTTCTGACTGGCCCCTGGACGCCCCCAGATAGATGCAATTTCAAAGCGTACGCTGCCGAGCTGAGGCAAGCCAGGGAATTTCGACCAGCGTGACTATATCGCAGTAACCGGGGCTCGCGTATTCCAGTGTGCTCAAAGGTGCGCTTCGTCGCCAGCTAGTGTGTCGTTTTCAAGCCAGCGCTGGGGAAAGGACAAAAAGCTTCCATCGTCGATGTTTCCACAAAGTACAAAAAAAAAATTCACGAGACAGCCAAGGAACATGAAAAGTGTGAATGGCACAAGGACGCAACAGAAAGCTGAGACGACTTCCTTCGCTTCCTCAACAAGGCGACCGATGTCGCACTGCAACTCGACGTACAGTCAAGAAAGAAGTCCGCGGAGTGCAGTAAGCAGAAACTGGTCTCGATTACAGCGGCTGTGCTCTTCTACGGTATACGCGATTTGCATCTTAGAGGGAAACAATAAAAAAGCGGGGTTTTTCAGGACCTTCTAAGGTTTCGCGTCGACGCTGGGGACCACGCGCTACAAGTGCACCTCGACAACAGCGCGAAAACGCCAAGTACACAGAGCTGATAAAAATCAGCGAGGAGCTCCTTTGGTAAGACATTGTAAGCGCCTGCAACCAGTCCGGGCAGTATTCGCTGCTGGCAGATGAATCTGCGGACAGATCAGGGACAGAACAGCTCACGATTGGTGTCCGGTTTGTAGGCGCAGATCTGGTGGCTGTACGAGAAGAATTCGTTGGCGTGATTCCGCTGGAAAGCCATGGACGCAGAAACCATTTCTGCCACAATTCTCGAGGCTGCTGACGCCTTCGGCCTTAATCCTGATAACATGGTAGGCCAAGGGTACGATGGCGGCTCTTCAATGGCGGGTAGCATATCTGACGTACAGGCTAGAATAAAAGAAAAACACCCGTGAGCTATGTACTTCCATTGTGCCTCGCACCGGCTAAAAGGCAAGCACAGTGGTGGATGTTAGGAATGCGGTGGCCTCCATCAAAGCGGCAGTCAAGTTCTTTCGGGAAAACCCTCTCAGGAAGAAGAATGCGCCTTCGCTGCCCTTGCTTTGTGACACTAGGTGGCGCTCCAAATATAAAATCATTCGTCTCTTTCAACAGCACTTAGTTGAAGTAACGGAGGCCGTGACAAAACTGTCATCGTCTGCGAACCGGCAAATGGAGGAATCTGCACACCTCGGGAGGTATTCTGCAAGAGTCCACCTAGCGGGCATGTTCATTTCGTCTGCCGCTGAACTACTGAAGCGCTGCAGGGCCTGGCTGCTGCGGACGTGCAGCTCAGCCCAGCCCAGCCAACGAGAACTTCAACAGCACACGAAATTGGCATGTCGACTAGGTGGACTCTTGTAGAATACCTCCCCAGCTCTCGTGCAGTCTGCGCTCGCCTTCATTTTTGGTTTACCTTAGCATTATCGCAAGATATTCTGCTCTCCTTGAACCGGCGACAAACATGTTGCAAAGCCCACAGACGGACATTTTAAAGGTGCAACAACAGATACGTCTCCTGACGGAAATAATTAGCACGCACAGGGTAAAAGGGGAAAAATTATTTACGGACCCTTATTCAGAGACAAAGGAGATAGCAGGAAAGCTTGGTACAGAAGTCAGTGTGCCGCGGTGAGACACAGTTTGTCACACATCAGTGTGACACAGAACCTACAGGCCGAACACTCCGCGAACTTCGGAAGAATACTATGGCCGTAGCATCTTCATCCCTTACTTCGACTCAGCTATCAGCACTGGCTGAAAAATTTGGAGAGCACAAAACTACCGCATTTGCTTTACTTTTATTGCACTCAAAGGCGTTGAGGGAACTTTCCGAGGAAGATTTCAAGACGAAGCTCTGCGAGCCAGTTAAGAAATACTTCCATTTCGACAACTTCGGCTGTGAAGGTCAACTTTGGCGCCGATTGTGGACGAACACGGACTTCAATGGACACCTGATGGATCTTAAAGCACAGTACCAGAGTACTGGAGCACCACAGTACTAGAGAACCATCCCCATCGACCGTCGGCTCAGAAGGCAGTGAAGTCACTTTTGTGCTTTCTCAGAACGTCTGGTTTGCGCGAGCGGCTTTAACTCAAGTACTGTGCGTACACGTCTCTACACCTTCTCTCTCTCTTCTCTCTCTTCCCCTTCTCCCTTCCCCTGTGTAGGGTAGCCAATCAGACCCTTTACTGGTTAACATCCCTGCCTTACTATATTCCTCTCTCTCTCTTCTCTCTCTCTCTATGGCACTCGCCGAGAGATCTATCCCGCCATCAGTCGCGCTCTGCAAACGGCCACCACATTCCCCGCGACGACGCGTTGTCCTGAGTGTTCGTTCAGCACGATGCGGCGTCTGAAGACGTGGCTTTGTTTGACAATGTCCGACGACCGTCTGACTTGACTCTGTATACTTTCGCTGCCTGGTAAAAAAAAAAAATTGAAAAGGAGGGGCAAAGAGCTTTCGCGGAGAAAGTTGTAACACCTTGCAATGAGCGCGCCTGCACGCATGCTGCTTGTATTTACGGCTGACGAGTTACTGTAAGAATGGGTTTGCACAAAGCATATAGGAAGAAACCTAAGTAGCCAGTTGTTGAAACGCCCGTCTACCCTTACAGTCGTCCGCGAGGCCAAATCAATCGATCTGACGTCACAGACGAGTGGCCGGATACAAGCCGACCTTTGGGATGAGTAGCCGTATTCATTCCTTCCAGTTCCATCGCGAATACAGTGCGGGAGACACAGAACCTGCCGTCACACGATCCCTACTCCTCCTACCGCCACAGCAGTGAGGAGACGGAACACCACCGGGGAAGAAGTGCTCGAAACCGCGGTATCGAGTTCAACATTCGATGGCTTCGAGCAAGGATGGCAAATTTAACACTGAAAAGAACGGCCACGTGCAGCTGCCCCGGCTGTTGCAGCCACCCCAAGGAGTCTGGTATCGGCAAAAGCTCTTTCGGCAGCTTTGGAAACGAAGGAAGAAGGAATACTTTCTGTTCCTACACTCTGCTCGACACAGAAAGCCGATGCTGTTTTTAAACTAACAGCCCAAACATCTCGTGGTCATCAAGGACATAAATGCACCATCTGACAAAAAGATCAGCCGCGTCGTTAAAGCGTTTCCAGGAAATGGATGGCTTTGTGCGTCATTCCTGACGCTATACTGTCGAACGGCCAGCAGGTCCGATGTCCTGTACTTCAACCTATACCTTCCAGAGGCGCAGTCATGAGACGTGGCCGCGGGATTGCGTTGAAAACTGTAGAGAAAGAAGTCGAAAGCATGATGAGAGGGTTCGTGCCATCGCTATCTTAGTCGCAGATGTTCGTTCTATAAACCGCGTCGGACGGACGCCGGTCTCTGTCTTCGACATTCACAAATACTGCAATAATTGTCTCGTCATTTGGTCGTACTTATGATTCGGTCGATGCGCGGAAATACAAGCCCGTTGACAGCCAGAGGCCAAGGGGCGACCTCAATGCTTCACTTTGTTTTGCGTTGGCGATAGCGCAGTCCCTATGAGATGGAGCTGAACATTGGCACCTCAGACTCCCCGACTCCACGGGCTTTTTGACTAACATTACTGAATTACTGCGAGAAGCAGTAATGAGCCCGGTATTTGGATACCTTTCGAGACTCCCACGTCGTCCTAAAAAGGACTAGTATACCTGGAAAGCTTGCTAGAGAACTCAAAGTACACCTCAAGGACTCATAGAAACTAGTGGACAGCGTTGTAAGGTTTGCCGCTATTCTGAAGCAACGCGCAGCTGCGACGCGTGTTTTCCTGTTGTGCCATCCACTGGCAAGCCGGAGATTCAAGGCACGCAGGTTCACCAAGCCTGCAACGAGGTTGCCTTTACAAAATTCGGATTAGCACCGCTTTTTTTTTTTAGTTTCATCTGCGAATCCGCTCTACGATACCGCAAATTTCACAGACAGAATAGAGAAAAAGAGAAAAGAAAGTTTGTTGATGACTGAGGAGGTTAGCCTAGCGGCAGTCTTTAAAAAAACATTAACTTCTGGCGCTTTACGTGCAAAAAATTCCGATCTGATTATGACGCACGCTATCATGGAGGACTCCAAATTAATTTTGACCACCTGGGGATTTTCAACGTGCCCCTAAATTATAGTAAACATGAACAGGGTTTTTTTTTTTTTTGCATTTCGGCTTAAACAGAACACTGCCGCTGCGCCTGGAAATGCGCAGTGCCAGATCCACTTCGTTACCGCATCGGGCAGCGGCAGTCTTGGCGTGCTGCTGCCACGGCAACAAATGATGAGGGTTAAAAGACAGCAGGAACGTGCAGCCAGACCCGGTTATAGCGAACACGATTACGCGCTAAAAATACTTCGATGCATCACGTAATTCGATATAGCCAAACTCAGCCATAACGAAATAAGCAATGCAGCCACAACACGCGTGTAATCGATTCGGTAGGGTCCCGTTTTGATGCGCTTCTGGCACGCTTCCAAACATTCTCGCAGATATTCTCAAGAAAAGAAACAAGGCATGACAAACAAACGATAAAGTAAACCTCCCTGAACGCTGAATTCGCGGCGTGCAAGGCGTTTGATGACGCCGACAGCGGGCGTCCTGAGCACGATGTATCCGATGGCCAGATCCTTATGACAGGGTTATATTGCGTATCAGCCAGTAAGTTTGACGTGTGGGGCGCATACAATAGTCCGCCTAATTCCGGTTGGCTAATTTCGAGTTCTACTGTAGAGATCACGCACGAATGCGCGCGTACACACGCAATCAAAACGTTGATAAAAGCGATAAAAGGTGCAACTCAGTACCCACACCTGCGAATGCGGGTTGAACCCGTGGAAAGTAAATATATTGTCCTACACTTCTCCACATCGAAAGCTGTTTCGCTCAAGGTTGCAACGCGACAAACTTGTTTAGAATATGGCTGCACTAAAAATGATTCCTATCCACGCATTTTATCTTCGCAGGCCACCGCAGTGGCGAAGCTGCGAACCTCTGCACAAAACAACCATACACTCAGTATAACTAAAAGCCAAAATATGAGAAACGCACGCCCCATTTCCAGTTGTTCCAGTGCTGCTCTTAGTCGTTCTACTCAAAACACATGAGCAGCGGAGTGTTGCAAATTTTTTTGCTTCTGCTGTCAGTACGCTGTAACGCAACGCACATCTCACCATAACAGCACGTAACGAGCTCTATTTTGAAAGACGTACGTTCGCGTGCAAGTGGCTGTCGTTTGCATGGGCCCTCGCGAGGCGGAGGAAGTCTAGCCGACCTGGCATCGGATATTTATACATCGTACGCTGCGCCGGAGCGGCCGGCACACACGCTGGCCCACTTACAAAATGTGCGTTCCAATCTCATCACACGCAGATGCCGAGCGAGGAGCGACGCGATGGTGAAGCCCGCAGGGCCAGCGCACCGGGAGATACATTGTGCGCCCGTTATAAGACGCTTCCCACTCACGTTCGATTTACCTAAGCCGCCGCCGGGGCCTCCATGGCTCGCGCACCAGTAACGGCACTTATCTAACAAAAGTAGCGCCGTGGGCTTTCCGTTCTTACATTCTCGGCGCGCGCGTCGCCCTCTCACGAGATTTCCGACTGCGAGGTGTACCGACACCTCCCAGATAACGACGAGGATTACGCGCTCTGACTGTTACGCCACCTTGGAAGGCCGATGTCCCCGACTGAAAAATATTCTCTGGTCAAAAAGGACGACGCGTCAAGAGTCACCGACTTCCCCCGTTTAAACGCATAACCTGCCGCCCTTGTCGCATGGCGTCACGAATTGTGGCGCTCACGCATTCTGTTATTCAGCAGGCCCTTGGTGACGATTGTATAATGTGCGCGCACTTCGGAGGGATTGACTTCGCAAAGCTTTTCATTCGCAAGTACTCTTCGTGATTTTCTACCCGCTTTTCCTTATGATACTCGTATGTCCAGCATCAGAATTGGCCAGAATTTTCTCTTACGATGAATTCCAGCTTACGAGCTTTTTTTTTTTTTTTTTGCGAATATGCGTCTCGAACTTGGGGCCGATTCCACAATGCTTTTCGTTTGGAAGTGCACTTTACCATTGACCGGGTGTCGTGTCTACTGATACGTCCAGCATCATGACTGGCCGAAATTTTATCTTGCGAACGATTCTGTCTTAAGATCTTCCGCCGTAAAAGCGGCTTTCTTTTTTTTTTAAGGTTCTGTAAGGAAGAAGTGCGCCGTGCAAAGCTGCGCAGCCGGATCGCCAGTGCAACTGAAGTGGGGCTTGGGCTAGACGCTGTTCGTGGTGTGACTGGCTAAGCCTACGCTGTTGTGTCTTCCTGTCGGCGTGCTTCGTGTCGTCCACAGCCGTGTCGGACTTCCTTGTCATAGTTCCCACAGCCTACCGTACTGCGTCATCACCCGACATGGCTGAACACACCACAGAACACATGCGTATATCAAGTCGGCGTATACGTATAGCCATCTGCACTGTATTCCCGCAGATGTACCGGTTGCCGGCTCCGGGGCCGAATTCACAAAGCTTTTCGTTTGTAAGTGATCCTTGCCATTGGCGAGCCGCCTTCGCTTATGATATGCCTAGCCTCAGGATTGGCTGGAAGGTGCTCTTACGAACAGTTCTAGCGTAAGATAATTTACAACTCCTTGACTCTCGCGGCCTCCGTAAGGGCAGACCCCAGCTGCGGCTGAAACCATAGCTGCGGCGCTGGTAATAAAGCAAGAAGACAGGGTAGGCAGGGAAGTCCATGTCGTTACCGACTCGCAACAGGCCTGCCGTAACTTTACCAACGGACGAACACCGCTGCTGGCGGCTCAGATTCTAGGCCCGAGGCTGCAAGAATACCATCAAATCACGTGGACGCCGGGCCACGCGGGTCTGGAGGGGAACGAGAGGGCGAACGCCCTAGCTCGAGCGCTAATCAACCGAGCGGGGCAAGACGAATCGTCTCATCAATCCCCACCATTTACCTTCATGCCCCTGCCGTCCAATTACTGCGACCGACTCGAGATCCAGCGACTCAACCGCAGGATTTATCCTCCGCCTCACAGAAAGCTCAGCACTGAAGATGCCGTAGCTCTCCGACTTATTCAGACAAACACATTTCCTAACCTACACAAATACAGTAAAATGTTCCCACATACATATCGCGGCATCTGCCCCTGGTGCGGCGACACACGCCCTACACTCTTCCACATCTCATGGGGGTGCGGGGGCAAACCTCAACACTTAAAGACGCCTAGCACGTCATTTGAGCGGTGGGAGGTACAGCTGACCGGCGATGCCCTGGCGGGACAAGAAGCTCTCGTCCAGCAAGTACGTCGAGCAGCCATGGCCAGTGGAGTTCTGGAATGAGGACACCACCCACTCGACCTCATAGCAACCACCTCGATGGTTCGAATAAATGTTTTTTTTCTCTCTCTCTCTCTTGGGCGCCCTTTCCTGCGTTGAGCGTCGGCGTGCCTCGTGCTCCCTCGGCGTAACCGAACGAACGAGCACAGTGAACGATGAAATAGCGGACGCGGAGCGCAGCGGCGGGTGAAAGACGGCGAGAGCAAAGAGAGCGCGAGGAGGAAAGTGGACGAGGAGGGTGTGGCGGAAGCATGAGGAGGAAAGCGGAGGAAACCACCTTGAAGAGACGGAGCTCACGCCCGCGCATCCACGGCAGTGGCGGCACCTGCCGGGCGGAAGACAAAAAAAAAGAACCAGAAAGCTCGCTTTCGCGGATAGCGTTCACCGCAAGCGTTTCCCTGTAAATATTACGGCTGCATATAAGCTGCAGTTGCCGGGAAGCGGCAACTGTGTGGCCGGTCTATATATAGCACTGCGCATCGCGACTCTGCCAGTCGGTGCGGTGATCGGTGCGATGCCTCAATATATTGCCAAATGAAAACCTGCATAGAGCTGCGCACAAATTCCGCATGAAAGAGTATCGTAATCGTGAGTGAATTTTTTTTCGTGTGTGTGAGTACGGGCACTGTGCGCGGCTACATTCCTTTAACAAACAAAATTCGTTTCGTTCGCTTTTTTTCCCTGCTGCAAAGCGTACAGCATGTTTTTTTTTTTTTTCGCCCGTTTTCGTACTCGAGCGGGATCGCTTATCTCCAAATTCCAACTAGCTTTTTACACGCACATGCTGTCGCGCAGGAACTTCGTGGTATGAAGATTTAGATGCTACGATCGGTGGCGGTGGCGTGTCACGTTTCTCCGCCGCTAAATATTCTCTTGCCTTCGATTCCAAGTTCTCGAAATGTACTGCTTCCGTGGGTAACAGAGATATCAATACTATATACTTGCAAACATATTTGGAGACTATACTTTCACTGTTCCTGTGGCAAATAAGCGGCCACATATTCTGCGGTAATCGATAGTTTTGTTCAGAAATGAAGTAGTCTTGAAACATTTTGTTGCTGTTGTTGCTAATACGGGCATTGTTTCCGAAGTTAAAGGATTTCTTTTCTTTTTACTCTTAGCTCTCCATCTTTTTTCCTCCCACTTTCTCCTTCATTAAATGTATAGAGTAGAATGAATTAATTCATTCATTCATTTATTCAGAAAAGAGAGAATCGAAGGTCGCAGGCGGGGGAGGAGGGAGATACGGAGGAAAGGTAGACACCCATTATAAATCCCGCGCCCCATGCAGGCCACTAGCTATGCCGAAGTGGGCTAACGGCACTAGGTGATCGGGGTTTTCAAGAATTTCCTGCGAAACTTCAATGTGACGATGTAGGAAAATACTCTCGTCGTGTTGAAGAAGACCGAAAGTAGGGAAGTGTAAAATAAGTTGGCCTCGCATACGGAGTCATATACTGGGGACGGAGGTGTCAATGCTCTTCTTCCAGTCAGCGAGAGTCCACCATATGTGAATTATGTCAGGGGTAGTGACCGTTGTTGGCAAGTGCTTTGTTTATGGATGTTTACTGGAATAGGCTGAGGGCGCGGTACTTAAAGGTGTGAGGAGGAGTGATACGTTTGAATTTCTCCGTGTGAACGCACCTGAGGAAGCGACGATGTCGTGATATTGCGAAGTGAGAGTTCGGCGGCAAACCCGAGTACCGGGTGGTCACCGAGGTCGAGACTATAGATAACCGGGCGCAGCCATGGTTAATATCCCTGCATTTCCTCCTCGCCGTCACCCGTCTCCTCTTTCTTTCTATCTCTGCTTCTTTTTGAAGATAAATAAAAAAGGGCAGTCTGCTCGTCATGACCTCAAGCGAACTCGTCATCCGACGGTATAGCTTATATACGATCGAGCTATATATACGTATAGTATATATATATATATATATATATATATATATATATACGAGCTATATATACGATCAGCGCACATCACTACTCGCGTCCTCTGCTAACCACACAACGTGTGGGTCTACGGCATGCATTCCTCGTGAAAACTTCTCAGCACCTGTAAAGCACCAGTAATGTTGTGTGTGCCTGTTCAGGCGTATCGTAGAAACATCCGGTTTCTGCGCTGTCGTCGCTTCGATGTAAGCGTCGATGTAGTCGCTTAGGGGCATTGGAATGAGACTTATGTTTGAATCGCATAGGTTGCTCTGCTTATGGTCACTTGCCAGCGTCCAAGATTACGCATCTGATACCAATTTGGTTCTGTCCCTCTTACTTATTTCACCGTAACTTTGTAAATAGATTACTTACACGATTGAGTGTTTAAATGAGAAACCAAATAGCTGGCCATTATAGAACTGCTCAGAGCGCAGCAGGCACAGCTCTGCGTAGTAGCCTTATACTAAGCATTATTCCACATCCCAAAACGGAATACACCCGATTTTACTCGTGTGACTCGTCTATGTGGTTACGCCGGCAGCCTCATCTGTACATGAGACGCTCTTCCGGGGAGTTTTATAACGCGGTTCTCGCATCACTACAAAGAATACCTTTGGTCTTACCGAATGTAGTACGGCGCCTGAGTAAATGGATCCTGCGCTCACAAAAGGTAAGCTAGAAATGTTACGTGGCCATAAATAGGCGCCGTCATCAGTCGAGCGGCGCCACCTTCATCTGCGCCGTAACTCTCACTGAGGCAGCTATTATGCGGCGTGAAGAGACAAAGAATGTTTTCCATAGACAAAACGCGCAACATCTGGAAGCACACGTCGTGGTAACTTGTGCAGCGTGGCTATTGTGGTGGTTCTCAGTAACAGGTCGCTCTTGAAGCGATTCGTAACTGGCTGGCTGGGGCGTGTCTCGCGAAGGCGCGCTTGACTGGAGAACATTAATGATATTAGAGCAAATAATAATGGTAACAAGGAAAACTTGTTGTTTATTAACTGCGAGATTATACGTTTGGCTACTAACGAGCCCGCTCTCCCAAGATCTCAGCGAAATACATAAAGATCCTAAACGGAAGATCAATATTAGTATAAGAAAACAGAAATGAACAGAAGCTTTGACGATCTCTAAGCGTAAGAGAAAAACAGACTATTACATACTAAGAAGTCGACATAATTAGTGTTGCAAATTTAAGCAAATCACCCTTAATGCAGAGTTTGCGCATGACCGATGACAAGCCTGATATAGTCCCTACTCATATTGAAACGGTTAAGTTCACGGCAGAGCGCATAAAAAGTCACTTACGCAAAAAAGTTATCATGGCATTATATTGAGATGATAAGTATTAGGTAAGACCAAGTGGAAAACCACCCCACAGAAAACGCCACTTTACGCTCCGTCATGGAATATATCCAAGAAGCGCAGTTGCTGATGCACGTTTAACTGTATAGCCCCTCCCTGGTGCCCGGTTCACTTTCCCTTCTTTTTCGAATCGACACTACCACGAGTAAAGGTCGCACCCTATCTGGTCGTATCCGTGTCTACCAAGGAAGGCAGCGCACTGGAATTGCGACTCGTCGAGCAGGGTTGCTCAGTGCAAGTCACCGAGCTCGCCAGACAAAAGGTATAGCGGCATCAGCTCTCAGCATTCAATGTAAACCCCTCAGTTCGTCTAACGGATTCGTGCGTGGAACTACGACGCTTGTCTTTGCCTGCATGTAACCAGTTGGAAGTTTCGGGATGCACCCTGCAAACCAATCCACGAGTTTGCGTCGCTATCCTCCCTTCGCAGAAACCTTCGTTATCGGGCTGCCACTTTCCTTCTTCCTTTCTTCTCCCGGAGGAAAGCACGCTCTCCCTTGCGGCGCCCATTACATAACAAGGCGCCGCGCCAACAAAAAGCGGCCGTCTCGGGGCCCCTCGCCTTCATTTTTTTTTTTTTTTTCTGCGAGATCGAGATCGCGAAAGTTCCCGACGTCGTCGCCTCCTTGTCGCCAACGCCGAACAAAATCTTCCATGCTTAGCTAAGCCAGGGGATTTCGAATACGCTGCCGTAATCGAGCGCCTCGCAACACCTCGCGCGCGTTGTCGCAACTGCGTCTCCACAGCGAGGCGCTCTCTCCGATTCCCGTCGGATGCTCGGCACGGTGCCGATGGAGGCGCAGTTCGGGTGTAGGGAACCTCGCGTAAGCGATACTGGGCGAAATTCGAGCGCCGTGCAGGATGCGCGAAGCGGATCAACGCGCGGTGTCCTTTGCGCTGCACGGCATTTGTGCAGCAAGGTGGGACAGCGATGATATGATTCTTCCCAATTGAACGCAGCACGGGAACACTGGGTCTTGTGCAGACGGCCAACTTCAAGTGGAGCGTCGCTATTCGAAGGATTGATGCTTTAGGGAGCAATGAAATGAGGTCTGTTGCTCGTAAACAATGAATCCTTGAATCATTACGAATACCGGTATTTGGAAATGTTAAAATGACATAATCACAAAATAATGCGAAGGTGAGGAGCGGCGGTCTTCAGTCCATGCCCTGCTTCATCGGACCCCTCGTGGACGAAAAAAAAAGCAAAAATGGTATTGGAACACACAGTGCGTTAACCAAACGAGCCCCACGGAAAGAAAGCTTGTCATTTACTTGCCTGTAGCGGAACACTACGATTGGTAAGCCAATAAGACTTCCTCGAAAGAGGAATTTCGCATTTGACGAAGCGCGCGCGCACGTATGTCAGGTCTGCTGCCAGGCTACCATTTGCAGTTTTAATTAAAACAGCGATACACAAAGATCTCCCTCTCTTGTTCATGTGTCTGTCTCCCTTACGCAAAGACGAGACACAAAATTAAATATGCCAAACGCTGTGCCTTTTGCGTCTCGTCTCTGCGTGCACTGTACGTAGACGATCATCAGCAGCAGCAGCCTATCTTTATGCTCATTGCCAGGAAGAAGGCATCTGCCAGCGATCTTCGATTACCCCTGCCTTGCGCTAGCCGATTCCAACTTGCGCCTGCAAATTTACTAGCTTCATCTCCCCACCTAATTTCTGCCGTCCTCGACTGCGCTTCACTTCCCTTGCCACTCATTCTGTAACTCTAATGGTCCACTGGTTATCCACCCTACGCAATACATGGCCTGCCCAGTTCCATTTTTTTCTCTTAATGTAAACTAGAATAGCGGCTATCACTGTTTGCTCGGTGGTCCACACCGCTCTCTTCCTGTCTCTTAACGTTACGACTAACATTTTTCGTTGCATCGCTTTTTGCGCGGTTTCAACGGTTCTCGAGCACCATTGTTAAGCTCCAAGTTACTGCCCTATATGTTAGCACCGGTATAGAATGCAATAATTGTACACCTTTCTTTTCAAAGACAGTGGTAAGCTCCCAGTCAGGATTTGGTTATGCCTGCCGTATGTACTCCAACCCATTCTTATTCTTCTGTAAATTCAATTGTCATGATCAGGGTCCCCTGTGATTAATAGGCCTAGATAAACGTACTCCTGCACAAACTCTAGAGGCGGACTGGTGGTCATCAATTCTTCTTCCCTTGCCAGGCTATTGAACATTACTTTTTTCTTCTGCGTGTTAATCTTCAACCCCACTTTTACACTTTCTCGGTTAAGTTCGTCAATCATTTGTTGCAGTTCATCCCCACTGTTGCTGAACAGGACAATGTCACCTGCAGACCGAAGGCTGTTGAGATGTTCAACGTTTACCCACACGACGACGAAGTCTCTGCTTGGCAGAACGTTGTTTGAGTATATCTTGCCTTTTTTGTGAAATTATACGTGTACCTCTGAGGGGTCGCTTCTTTGTCCGTCGGCGATGGACGTGGACCACCTCGGACGTCTGCCAGATTCGGCGACGTCAGTGGTGGCCACGTCAAGAAAGCGGACTGGCCCTCACAGCGACTCTGACAGCGAGGACACCTGTATCCATGAGCAGCGAGGAGCCCTCTGACGATGACTTCGAACTTGTTGCGAGCTGTAAGGGGAAGAGTCGTAACACCAGGACCTCTTATACCCCTGACACACGGGCAAAACTAAAGTCCTTTCCAGTAAACCCCTTTGCTACTCTGAACGACCCTTTGCAGAAAGGAGTTGCGCCGATGACACACGGCACCGCACTGAACTTCTTTAGGTAGTTCCTCAGATGAACGCCGCAAGAAAAATAGCGCTGGCTGTTAAAGCCACAAGAGAGAAAACATTCTTAAAAAGCTGCGTATTTAATTACACTTAGCTACTGTAGAAGCTAAAGATATATTTTTGATTGTTGATGGCTAATAATGCTTATAGTCGTTTATTTTATTCGCGTTTTTGCGTTGTTAGCAGCCGTTTAACTTGGTCCAGCAACTATGTGCAGCCAGTGTTTTGCTGTGCGTGCTGTTTATTCTGGTGATGCCCACGTTTCTGTCGTCCTTTTTCACGCCTTTGTCGTCCCTTCCTTTGTGCGCGCAGGCGTAACGCGATTCATTCAATATGTTATTCCACCAGCTGTGGTTTCTTCTGGGTATTTCCTGCGGGCGCTGATTGTGCAGTCTCCATCTCGCGACGTGAACACACCACATGCGCGCAGCAAACGACGACGACACTGCCGGAATTCAACATGACGGCACTAGCGACGTTATACGAGCGTTTGAAAGTATAGCTAGAGGAAATCTTCACTATTCGACAAATTGTATTACCGCTAAGAATTAAAACATTTTCGCAAGGTAAAAAAGATACCTATGGGCACCGTAGTTGTGTGGCAGGTTTCCTTCTATTGACGAGTTGTGCACGCTGTGTGCGAGAGTAACTCCTTTTCCGCTCGAAAAGTAGTTGCGCGATCTCCTTTCCCGAAAAGGAACTTTGCCGTAAAGGAGATACTCCTTTGTCGTGTGTCACTGCACTTGAACGCCTTTCCGGTAGATGTCCCCTTACCTAAAGGACTTTATAGAGTGCCCGTGTGTCAGGGGTATTAGTCATCGAGCATAATGAATTAAATACCACAACGGGGGCCTGTGACCAACACCATCCTTTTCGTTCCTGCTGTGCCTGACGGGAACATGAAACGCCTCAACAGGCAAACTGCATCCGTGGTGCTGGAAGGATTGGTGGTGGTGGTGGTGGTGGTAACAACTTTATTAACAATCCAGCAAATTCGTGGCCTGGGCCTAGGCCGCCCCCGAGGAGGTCCGGAGATTCTGTCTCCTCGCCGCTTCACGGGCTTGCTGCAGGATTGGCGCCGAATGAAATTACTGACAACAGAGTACTGGCGATTGATGTCACGCACGCGGCCACGCTGAATAGTCTGCGCAACGTCACCGACCTGGACGGAATAAAAGTCCGTTCCGACATCCCGTTGGGTTCTGACATCGTCACCGGTGTCATCTACGACGCAGACGCCACTCCGATTTCCCAGCTCCGACTTAGAAGTTCTTGTCAAGCCAGCCAGTAAAGCTGCTGTCGTCGGGAATGTTACCCGCCTGGGCAACTCACGTTGTCTGAAGATAGTATTCAAGCGAGACTATCTGCCTTCATATGTAAAGGTGGGCAATTTTCGGCATCCTGTACGACCTTTCGTACCGAAGCCACTACAATGCCTTAACTGCATGAAGCTCAGTCACGTGAGAAGCGTATGCAAGAATACTGCAGTGTTTCCTCGCTGCGCTGAAACTCACTCCGCAGATGATTGCAGGACAACTGTTCTTAAATGTTCGAATTGCCATGGGTCCCATGAAGCTTCATCAAAGGATTGCCCAAACATTAAAAAGGAGTTGGCAGTCCTAAAACAAATGGTGGGAGACCATTCGTCTCATCGGGAGGCTGCCAAAACCATCACAAAGCGGCGCTATCGTCGCCGACGTTCGTTAAAGAAAATCGATGCTTCTACCGCATCTGTTGCATGCACTGCTACTCAGCCTCCGTTGCCGCCCAGACCGGTCGCGGCAGATAGGAACCAAAATGATGAAAAAAGGAAGGCTGCTGCTGATGCAGCTTGCCCAAGGTTGTCAAAGCCATAGCCACCTGCAAATTCACAGTGCACACCGGCAACCTTGAATGTTGAACTTCCCGCCGATAAACTACCGGAAGAGGACAAACAAGTGGTCGTAATGCTTCGATCACTGATGAATGCCATTCGCGTGCTCCTCAACAAGCTAAAAATGCCGTCAACTCAGAGTGCACTTCAGGTACTGGATGATCTAAGTCCAGTACCTGAAAGCCTTGAGTAGAGACCATGGCTCATCCAATACAGACATTTCGCACTGAGCTCAGACAAGCTTCCATTTTACAGTGGAACGTCAGAGGATTGAGGTCCCACATCTCATCCTTCCGTCAATATATTTTTTACAAATCGGATTCCCATAACCGTTATTTACGAACCCAACGTACTTACTCCCATCAAATTGTCAGGGTACGAACCATTTCTTTCGTCGACGTGCGAAGAGCGCAGCAAAGTTGTGTACATCCGCACGGATTTTACGCATGCCCACCATGCAGTACAACCACATGATAACAATCAATATGTCTCCAACGTATAAGAAAGAAGCAAGTGTCGTTCACCCTCATTGGTATCTGCACATCCCCGTCAAGTAGATTTGAACGCGACAGACTTCGAGACATAATGTTGAAGACCAGTCGTCCTTGCATTCTAACGGGAGACTTCAACGACCATCGCTTACTGTGGGGTAGCTCGGAAATCAATTCCAGAGGCAGGAAGCTGGTGTCGTTCGCCTCTGATCATGACCTTTGTGTCATGAATGATGGCAGTCATACATACTTGCGAGGTCTTAAGTACAGCAGTTGCCTGGATTTGACTTTGGTGTCCCGATGCTTCACTTCGCAAGTTCAGTGGTTTTCAGACATAGAAACACATGGAAGTGACCATATCCCTACATATTTGCGGATCAGGGGGCTAAAGAGTTCTACCTGCTCGAATGCAGTACGAAGAATCGACTGGACTAAAGTTAAGTTACACGTGGAAAAATGCATGCAGAGAAGACCTTGGCCGCAGCCTGGAGGATACAATGACAGGTAATGAGGGAAGCTTCATGCGTCCTAACGTTGACAGTAAACCGATCCCGATTTGACGTAGAACTGGAGAGGCTAACCGCACTTCGACGACGAGCTGAAAGGAGATAGAGGTGCACAAAGGCAGTTTGTGACTTGAGAATGGCAAGGAGAACACAGAAGAAAATCCAGCGCCGTTTGGCCAAATTGCAGAAACAACGCTGAAAGTCCCACTGTGAATCATTGGACCCTCGCAAACCACTTACGGCGTACGATTAAGTTACACATGAAGCAATCCTTGAGCCATTGGAGGCTGTTGGAATCGGTGGCCGAATGTTTCTGTGGATACGCGACTATTTGACCAGAAGGTCCTTCTTTGTGCTGACTGGCAACTATTTTACACACGGTGGCGTCTCACAGGGCGGAGTATTTAGCCCTATTCTCTTTAGCCTAGCTATGGTTGGCCTTGCTGAAATATTACCCAAGATAATTCACCTATCTATGTACGCTGATGATATTTGTCTTTGGTCTTCCGCGGTGACTCGTCTTCAAGTGTGCGCATGAATTCAACGGGCAGACACCCTAACCTGTTTGTATCTCCACAAACAAGGCCTTAGAGTGTCCATCAAAAAATGCGCGTTAATCGCGTTTACGTGCAAACCCATAGCACCGTACCCTGTTTCTCTCTATGGCCAGGCTATCAAATACCAGAAGTCCTACCGCTCTTTAGGTATGATTATTGACAGGGACCTTTCATGGAGACCCCACTGCATCTACCTGAAGCGGAGACTAATTTCGATTGTATCTATACTGAGATTCCTGTGCGGATAAACCTGGCGCACGTTGGTACGGTCCATGCTGCAGCTGTACAGAGCCAGGCTTTACGGACGTGTCTTGGACTACCACGATGCGCTTCGACTCGCGCAACAATCACGATTGCTAGGGACTGCTTGGTTCCAACATATATAACGATTGACAGCCTTAGAGCACACATTCGACATCTGTGTCGCGTACTCAGTCATTATATTACTGTTTTGACAGCACAAAATCCTCAAGCCACATTTTCTAAACTTGCGACACATCAAGGCTACCTTCCGTCGGGCTTTACACCAGCAGCAAAACAACTGTTGCCCCTGTGGTTCCTACGATAACCACAAGACAACTCACGTTTCCGGGAATAACAAAGACCCATCATTCAACAGTGGCTCTACGTCAGTTCACACAAGGAACGCACATTTACACCGACGGATCTGTCTCAGCCACCAGCTCCACAGGCGCTGTTATCATCCCGGTCTTACAAATTACAATTACTTTCAAAGTGTCCCATATAACGACCTCTACGGCAACAGAACTTGCCGCTCTACGTGCCGCTGTTAATTATATCGCATAAGCTAAACCTCGAAAGTGGGTCGTTCTTTGTGACTGCAAGGCAACACTTCAAATTCTGCAGTGAGCCTTACGACGCACGACCCATGACCAACTGGTGTTTGAGACCAGAGAGGTTCTCCATCAAGCCCTCATAAACGAACATGACATCTTCCAATGGCTTCCGGGGCACTGTGGCATCGTCGGAAATGACTTTTCTGGCGATGCCGCCCGGTCCGTCCATAAAGAAACCCTGACACTTCCTATACCCTTATCAAGGACAGATGCTACGAAGGGTCTTCGTTTACTTGCTCAAACCAAGACTGAGACTTTGTGGAACACCTCGATTTTTTCCAACTGCGGTCTCCACCGGCTGGATCCCACATTGAAGCTGCAGATTCCGTCGAACTTCTCCCGCCGTGATGCAACATTACTGAGCCGCCCCTGGTTAGGGATAGCTTTTACGAAAGCCTACTCATTCCTTATTGGAATTTCCGACACACCGATCTGTGACTCGTGCAAGTGTGAACAGACGATCGAGCACGTGTTGTGTTTTTGTGATCTCTATGTCAACGAACGCGACGTTCTTCAGAGGGTGATAAACCGATTAGATCACAGACCATTTTCAGAGACTAAGATTCTCTGACCATGGCCCCACGGGTCGCAGGCTTACAAAGCGACGCGGGCACTGCTACGTTTCATGAAAGCGACTGGCCTCAGTCACCTATTATAGGCGTGAAGTTATGGACATCCGCATGTACTCACACCGACAGTACCTTCTTCCCTTCTCCTTTCTTTTCTCCCCTTAAACCCTTTTCGCCTGTGTAGGGTAGCAAACTGAACGTGCGTCTGCTGGGCCTCCCTACCGTTCCTTTCTTCCTTTCCATCCTCCTCCTCCTACCCTCACTCCTAGGCCTTAATTTCCAGTCTAATAGTTTCAGTACCTATTCTAAGCATGCGATGAATAGCATTGGAGAGATTCTGCCTCCTTGCATGTCTCTGTTCTTGATAGGTAATTTTCTGCTTTGCTTGTGGAGGACCAAGTTAGCGGTGGAAGCTTTGCAGATATTTCCCAAGATATTCACGTATGCCTCCTGTACTCCTCGATTACGCAATGCTTCCATGACTGCTGGTATCTACTGAATCAAATGTTTTTCATAGTCCATGAAAGCCATATAGATAAGTTGATTGTACCCTTCAGATTCCTCCATTACCTGTTTGTTTGAATGAATGTGATCCATTGTAAAATACCTCTTCCTGAAGCCAGCCCATTCTCCTGGTTAACTGAAGTCAACTGTGGCCCTGATTCTATTGGAAATTACCTTGGTGAATATTTCATGCAATAATGAAAGCAAGCTAATAGGTCTATAATTCTTCAATTCATTAACGCCTCCCTTCTCATGGATTAGTATAATGTTGGCATTTTTCCAGCTCTCTGGTACACTTGGAAGTCGTAAGGCATTGTGTACAAAAGGTCGCAAGCTCTTCAAGCAAAATATCTCCTATTTGATCAAATCGACTGTTATTCCAACTTCTCCATCTGCTTTTCCCCGGGACATGTCCTGCAAGGCCCTTCTAACTTCATCGCTATATCTATATATATAAGGCACCTCTGTATCCTGTTCATCGCTACTTCCAATGAAGATAGCGTGGCTTCTCTTGGGTACTGCACACAGACGATCAAACATCACCAACTCGTCCGAGCCATCATCCTATTAAGAAATGGTTCGATATACTTGTTTCTTATACGTAATATTCTCCAGACTTTTCTTAAATGTACAATCGCCATATCATAATAATTTTTGTATTAGCATGCTGGGCTTGGTTTAATTTTCTTCTTTTGTTGTTGCTCCTGTTGCCAAAAACGGCTCTGCGCTTGCGAGTGAATGTGCCAGAAGCACAATGAAATGAAACTGCCAAAAAAAAGTTTCATTTCCAGTGCGATGTTTTCTCTTTCCTCGATATCGGTCGCTTCAGAAAATTCCTGCAGCAACTGTTATGTACGGCGCGATAACAAGTGTCAAAGCACCGACTTGGTGGATTTACCTGTGGTGAATGAGCCCGACCATTTGCGGCCAGTTCCGCTCTTTCACCACAGGTAGAGCCGGATGCAAATCATGTTTCGAGCTCATAATTACCCTTAGCCTGTATCCGTAGCCTGTACCTTCACCTCCGCTTTACCTTATTCTTCGCTTACAACTAGGGCACAAATCCCTGCGAGTCGCTCGCCCGAAAGTGAAGGCCCGAATGCAATATCACTGTCGTCGTCAGTGAACTCCTTGGTTAGCTCCCATCTTTCCATGCATACAAGTTATTGCAAGCTCTATGCTTCAGTCGAGAGTTGGCGTGGAAAAGAAAGGTCTACAAACTGTGAAGGTGGTTGGACAGCGAAGCTTTAAACAACTAGAAGAGTACTCATTGCAATGTAGGTTGAAAATGTTAATGTGGCGACGTTCACATGCACTTTACCTAATTATTAGGATAAGATGTTTCGACGGCCTACGAGGTGGCCTGCGCCGATACTTCGTGCACCTACGAAAAGTGGACCAGAGAGGTGAGAAATTCACCGCGACTCGTATGCACGCTGCTCTTCCGTACTCACTATACGTGGCCTTCCCATATCACTGTACCAACAGAAATCAGTTGTTATGCCGGTTCTTCTTTTACGTACGAAAGTGTACTTACGTCACTCCCTGCTTCGTATGCTGCAGTCAAGCTGCCACCACCACGGCAGCTTGCGCAGCAGCAATCTTTACAGAGAACCGTATGCGGGGAAGCGCTACGTGCTTCGCATTGCATGTAGGCGGATGAGCGCCTTATTATCAATTATGTGGTTCGGATGCTTGTTTAGAACGTGTTTTTTATTGAAACATATGCTGTTCTGTATGTTGTGTTCATGATTCCAAGAAATGTATGCACTGTCCGCTTCACTTTGCTGAGTGCTTGTAGCCTCTGCCTTACGGGGGTATGAACCGTTGCATTTGGAGGTATAAGCCATATGTTACGATAGTTTTCTGTCAAAGTTACGCCACGAAGAAATCCCAGAATCCTAGCCCTAAACAGCATTTGGTAATGCCGCTGTAAAATTTGCTCAGAATCTACGACTGTCAAAGAATGAAACTTTATCACTGTAGCGATCTACGTCATCGGAAAACAGGGGCCACCAGAATAGAAGTTCACTGTGGCCTAGCCCCTAGTGGGTATGAGTCATGTGCTGAGGCCACAGAAACAACAACAACCACATAAGCCGATGCAGTTACTTTGTCTATGTAGGAAGTTTACGTTGGCGCAGTCGAGGTCTGGAACCTGGGACTTACAAATAACGATCGAGTTAGACACCATGTCCCTTGACGGGTGGCCAGTCATAGAAGGCTTCCAAGCTGATGGCGAGAGATACGTCAAGTTTTCGGAAGACACTGCCACCCCGAGTATTTTGAAGACGATTGCTAATGTCGTAGGGAGTAATGTAGATGACCTCGTCGCTCAAGGTCAGCTGTCAGCATGACTCTTGACGATTTGACGTCTCAATTAGGAAGAGTTACACGGGCATATGCAGTGCGGCAAATTCCACTGTCTATAACAGGACATGTCTCATACGCGCATTACTCGAAATATAGACGCCATAGTGTACAGCACAGCAGCAGAGCATCGTAAGACTTGTTATTTCAGCTGCAAATATGGAAGGAAGAACGAAAAGATTTTCGTGAGGCCAGACATATCTGATAGCATTTCCTCGATCATAGTTGCTCGAGGAACAAGCTCTTAATTGATAACCAAGCAATGACATATCTTTTAGATGTTGCACAGCCAAAAATCAGGATGGCCCGCTGGGTGACCGGGATTCAACAATTCAGCTTTGACATAATGCACCAACCGGGCCAGAGGCATGAGGACGCTGGCGCATTATCACAACTCCACGTGCCGCAAGAAATTTTCGAAGTATTAACTTGCTGAAGCATTGGGAGGGGACGCAGCAGACGTAGCTGCGCAATGGAAAGGTTCCCCCCCCCCCGCAAAAAAAAAACACCAACCCTCAAGTTACACTGCAGCAGTCCACAATCGCGAGGACACGATGGATTTTGGAAGACATACCACAATTGCAAGGAGAGATTTACGTCTAAAAACATAAAAGCAGACGCTACCAATTACGTCGAGATGAGTCGGGAGTGTCAAATCGTAAAATCAGAACACAAACCTCGCGGGAAGACAATGGTCCTGCTCGAATATTCAACGATCCCTTTCGAAGTCATTCATGTTAATTTCGCCGAGGTCAAGAAAAATGAAGAAAGGTGTCAAAGGGACCCAAGCTTTTCCGATTGCTGTGGATATGTGCACGCGATTCGTCACCGTCACAACAGGAAGAGAGGACGCGAACTGTGCGATATGTTTCCTCGAGCGGGAACTCTTCAAGAATACGAGCGTAATTTTTTGCGGTAAATGGACCAGGGTTCCGATGCAAGAAGCTACGTCATTTAGCTAATGAAAGAAACGCCGCGCTTCGCTTCCCGACCTCTCACTACCGTGAGGCTAATTCTCTCTCCGAGGGCATTATCAGAGACCTCAAAATGTACACCAAGTTATATAACATTCGTTCTTCAAGAAAGCGGGAGGGGAGCTTGAAGAGCTTTTTGAAAGCGGCATGACTCGCACCATAACAGGTCTTACACCGCAGGCATTAAGTTCAGCATGCACTTAGCTGCATTCATCCCCATTTCTTGGTTGCTGGCTCATCACGAGTTGAGATTAGTCGACAGGATTGTTTTAAAAATTTAGAGGACGCTTAAGCTTCGCCTTTAAGACTGGAACACGATAGCATTCAAAGATCCCTGACTGCTTCTCATGCTCCCCAGCAACTAGAGCTTATGTAATCGCAATATTTATCGAGAAACGCTGGCGGTGAACGCTATGCACGAAGACGAGCTTTCTGGTAGAAACGCAGCCTCTTGCATGGGCCGATCCCTACAACGGTGCACAGCCGCACCAAAATATTTACATCATTTTCATGTTTTACAGCGAAGCTTTCAAGAGCTAGTTACCCCAGGATCGTGTCCGTGTGTAAACACAAAATTCCGGAGATAGTGCAATGCCGGGCCGACCCTCGGCGGAGGTGAAGCAGGCGTTAAGCACTCCCCATACATGGGCTGATCCCGAAGGCAATGAAATGCCCGGCCGACCCGCGGCAGAGGTGCAATTCGCCATTAAGCGGCCCACATACACAGCTTCACTGATCATCCTTCTTCACAGAGTGGAAGGACACTGAGTTTTATTTGTTATTGCTTCGCACTTTTAATATTTCAGTCTGAGAAGCTTTAACACAAACGGCATGCGCTGGCGGTGTTTTGTTTCACGACATTTGTTTGTGGGCTGTCATTCTCAAACTTGGTAAGAATAACTTTGTCAAGAATGTAAGACAAGGTATGACCAACTTTAGTGATAGAATTGCACGGCAATATAACTCGAATGTACCGCATGTCGTATAGCAAGGCGTGGCATATGCATATACCTAAATATATGCTGCAATTTTCGCTTACTGTACGCCGGCGCCGACACCGGACGCCGACACCAAATTTTCTGCGACACGGTGTCTTTAGCGGCGTTAAAAAAAAAAACTTAAGAACCAGCTGCCGTGACTGAAATGCAAGATGACAACGGAGCGACACTTTGACCGTCACCACAATACGAAAATGCCAGAGATCAATACTGGTTGCAAGATAAAAGGCTCCACTCAAAAGCTCCGGCCCTTTACCGGTTTGTGCTTCGTTGCTAAAACCGCTAAGCAACAACCGTCGTTGAAGGCTGTGTATTGTAATAAACCAAGTTGATATATAGCTGAAGATTCATTCGTTGAAAAATATGCTACTATATTACTAGCGCAGGGCAATGACAGCCGGCTTGGAAAGAGTCACAATCCACATTGCCAGAGACCAAACTACACCATAATAGAAGACGAAGAAGAAGAATCTCAATAAAGAACGTGGCAATTTACCGGCGCAGTTACTTTGTCTATGTAGAAAATTTATAGGTCGAAGCAATGAACACATTTTTTTTACAGAATTGGTCCTGCACACCCTCAGACACGGTATAACATGCTTCATAACAACGACACATTCCGTACTTGTAGGCGGCGCCACGGTCGAGGAGGGAGCGTGAAAGAGAGGAGAAACGAGGAGGAGTCAAGGCGGAGAAGGAGAGTGTCGCTACTTTACGAAGTTTAAGGGGCTTTAGGCGACGATGTGTGTGGAGAGGAGGAGGCGGAAACGGCTGCGAATCTGATACTTTTCTGTAAAGGGTTTCACCCTACATTTCAAAGGAACGAGGCTGCATTTTTTTTTTTTTTTTTTTTTACCGCGTCGTGGTTTAGGGACCGTGGAGGCAAAACGGCATTTAAGCGGGTAGAAATAACCAAACGGAGGCTATCTGATTCGAGGCTAAAATCAAGGCAGGAGTGAAATTTCACACCCCCACTAAGTACGAAAATATATTACTGGCTAGGCTAGGTGGCGTGCGCCGCCGCCCGATTTAAAAGGTTCAGCCTTATTCGTCCATCCATCCATCGAAGAGGCCAGCACGCGCACTGCGAGAAATAAATAACAAGCGCAACAGTTTCTTGCCTATATAGCATCCTACGAGCAACGTCGTTATCCCAACACTTACAACAAGCTATATAGGCGACACCGAGAGTGACCATAACATTTGCAACAATTCAGAAAATACCGTAAGGTTCAGGTACAGTTCCATGCCAACAAACTCCACGAGAACGGTATTTACAAAAGCGAAGTCTGATCAGGAGGCAATAAGCTCCAGCGTAGAGATACGATCAGGCACTGGCGGAGCTGAAACCCACTGCCTTGTACACTGCCCAGTGAACGACCGCAATCCTCTGGCGAGCCCTGAGGATATCAGTACACGTTTCACATGGTCCACGCAAGAAAGTCAGCCTCTTTTTTTTTTTCCCTTCGAGTAGTCTTAACAAAATGATCCTAAATGGATTCGACAGAACACTAACATCGAATGAGCCTGTCCTAACTTGTGTAAAAATAAAGGTGAAGCAAACCTGTAGGTTGAACTGGCCCGCACATGAAAGGCCGAAGGTGACTTCTATCCTTCATAATCAAGCATGTAGCTATTAAACGTTATACTTTTCTTTCACATAACTGACCTGCTTTCGAGCGTTTTACTGCCACAAATCGACCGCTCGCACGTGCGCTTCGTTTGGCCTTTTAGCTCCCGACTTCGCGTGCCCCAGAGTGCGCTGAGCCATGCAACAGGAAACGCGCTTGCGCTGTGTGCACCATTACTTTGTTGATGTCCTGGAGCTCGATGCCCTTACTTCGTTCAGTAATAAAGCGCGAACTGCCAGGTCCGACATTTACTTTCGGGTCAGTATGGCGCGGCACTTTCTGTCTTTCCTTTATTCTTATTTTTTTTTAGACCACCTTAGCTGTTGAAAAGAGGAAAAACAAACATCATTTTCTTCATGGTGATAAATGTCATACGCCATCTATAGCTGCTTACGCAACTGACTACCGCTAGGAAAAAAAAGGAAGACCGGCATGTAAAGAAGTAAAAGGAACTTGATTTTCACGCAGGAACACCGCGGTCGCAATAAGCGCTGTCTTCTTTCTTTTTTTTTTTTTTTTTTTTTTTTGTACGAATGAATATTATGTTACTGTCTCGCTGAGAAAATGTGAGTGGCTTGGAGTGGCCGATACGCACTGGCAGACGCAGATTCACGCAAATGCGCTAGTTGACTTTTTCCAAGGGTACGGGTCCTACGCTTTCTTAAGAATTTTTATTCCCCTTTCTTACTGATGTGCCATTTTAGGTGATGGAGGGCCTGATAATCGTTTTGCGCGTTATAGTCAGCCGGCGTCCTTATTCAGAACCTTTATATATACTGTTTGCTAGTCAATGATGTACAACTCTTTCTTTGAGAAGTTTTTGTGCAACTGCTCATAAAGGAGCGTCTGAGGCATGCTTCCGCACAAAGCAATCAAAAACTGTGGGCTGCTCCAAATATTAGGCCAGATTACAAGAAGAATATAGACACCTCACATAGGTTGAATTGACACTGTCAGTGTGCAGAAACACTTGCGCACGTGTTTTGCATTTGTCGTTCGTGCACGCGAGGACAAAAAAAAATTGTCGGAGCTTTGATGGACGTTTGATCCTGAGCTGGAAGCCTGACCTTGATCAGCCCAGAGAGCCACACAAGCTCTACACTCTACCTGTAGGCGACATACTCGAGTGCCCGACTGCGGATACGCGCTGCAACTCGTATAATGCGCGTGATTGATCTAGACTCGTGTGCCTCCTCTTTCACACAGCCATCCCCCTTCCCACGAGCAGGGTAGCAAAATGAGCAAAATCTAGTTAACCTCCCCGCCTTTCCTTCATTCTCTCTCTCTCTCTCTCTCTCTCTCTCTTTGAGACGCGAAATTTGGCGTTTTTCGAGCGCGCATTCGAGAAAAGACTAAATCGTTGCCAATTTCCGTCAAACTTTTCACAGACGCCTGTCCTGCGCTGCTAATTCAACAGCTGCAAAGACATGTAGTGTCACTTTGATTTAAGCGGTAAAAAAGATGTAATTTTATATCTGAACATATGTATTATCCCTCACGCGATTTCAAAAACACCCATAAATTATCCTTCTTTTTCTTTATTATCTTCATGCTTGTAACGTTTTGGTATAGACGGGAGATGTAAAATATACACGTTCTCTTAACTACCAAGAGGATAATTAGCAGCCAGTGCATTATTAATGCTCTTACAAACTATACATCGCGTAAAGGTTGTAGCCGCATGGTTGCTTCCACGGAAAAGTTCGCGAGTAGTCGCTCAGGAGCAGGAATAAGGCGGCGCAAAAATAAACGGAATGGGGTTTAATAACCTTTGCGCACAAACTGCACAGCTTACGAGTACAAAGCTGGGAGTGGGAAAACGAGCCAAAGAACGCAATTAAGAAATCGGCGCACCGCTGACAGGCTAATCCCGGCCCCGGCGGGGGTGCAGGCCACCACGCAGTATATCTACGGCGGATGTTCCTCAGCTATAGCTTGTAGAGCATCGGCCACCGTGATGTCGTTGCAGCGTCCGTGCAAGTTCGCGTGAGTTTTCTTTCTATTAAGCGTGCAGCCGCTGCACGGGGCATGCTTGTCGTATATCGCCATGCAGTGAAGTCGGCGATCCCGACAAGATTTTAACGAGAGGTGCCGCACATCTCGGACCCAACAGCTTCGAGAAAACAATTTCGAAAAGCGCACAACAGAAAGTGCAACAAGGAGATGACAGGAGTAGTGGCGGCAGGTGATACATCTCGCCAGAAAATAATCTCGCGTGTAACTCTTCTTTTTTTTTTTCATCGAGCTGCGCCGTCATTCGACTCTACGTGACCAACTATAGTTTCTCATCCATATAGTAAACACCTTGTCGGATCGATCATTGTTATAACGTTGTGGCCTTGAATCACGTCCCGCTCAATCTCTTTTCCGGTCCTTCTTGCCTCGCTCGTCCATTGACTAGAATCACCTTCTCGAACAAAGTTGAATCTATATAATGATAAACAGCAATTTCGAGCCGCTTTAGCTAGCATATGGATATCAGTTGTTTTGTTTTTATAACCAACTGTTCTTGTGTATACATGCATGTATCTTTATGACCACTTATTTAGTATACAGCGAAGCATACAAGCTAAATTTGTATAGTCAGAACCCTCTGTAATTTATTTCCCAACTCTCTGTATATTCGTTCTGGTAGTTTTAATTGTTTCTTTGCTGTAACCACTCCTCTCTGTAATTTCCTTTGGCCCTGAGGCTATATTAAATAAATTAATAAATACTACATACAATGTATCCTACAATGCTTGCTCGGCCAAAGAAAAATGCGCCACTTGCATCAATTGGCAGATAAAATATGAGAAAGACATTTCTGGTGCACTTCTCTGCATGAGAACATGTCGGCCATTTTGTTGCCAGCAAATCTCTCTGTGAATGACGTCAGAGCCTTTCTTCCCGAGGCACCAAAGTACGTCATACTGCAGGCTAAGAAGCTGGTAGACACGCAAGGCGTTTGTTGCAGTTTGGAATCTTCCACGGGGTACAAGGTCTAGCGAGGACGACAAAAACGCCGTGTACTCCTATGTGACACTTTGCTGTCCCAGGCAATTTATGAAGGATAAGGACGTCGTTAATGTCGAAATGAAAGGGCCTACGTAGTGGGTTCCCGAACGCTTTATGGCGTGCCTTCCGCGGAAGGCCTACGGCCTGTAGAGGCATCTCACGTCGGGAATAGGAATCGCAAAATTTATTTTCTTGCATCCGGAATGCTTGAAGTCCAGAATCGTTCATTGGGGAATTCCAAATGTGAACAATGATAGTGATTCCACACAGTTAGGTGAGCATTGTTCAATAAAGTACCACATACCAAAAAAAGACAATGTAAAACGAAGGGTGCATGTCGAATTTGCTGAGTATTGGAGTGGCCGCACTGCCAGATGATATGCAAGCGTGCCACTGTCAAGAAATGTATATCAGCGCGTTCACCTTCGTTATGCCTTCAACGAAGTCGACAAGAAGACGATGGAGCTCACGACACAATCCACGCATGATTGGCGTTATCAAATGATAAAGGCACATGTCGAGGGCAGCGCGCCGATTTACGTTCAGTTGATGTATATACGTCAGCGATGGTATTGCAGCGCACTTCGGAAACACGTTTCAAACGCACAACCTGTACAGCAGAGCGTGCCAAAAAACAAAATTAATATTTTCAGCAGCAGGACAGGGAAACAATGCTCACGACGGTGTAAGAGACCTCGTCAAACATCAAGCAACGTGGCGTAACTTGCTGTCACCGTCCGGTGAGGCCATGCATTGTGCAAAAAAAAAAAAAAATAGGGAGGGGGGTGGGGGTCACGTGCCAAACTCACGATATGGTTATTAGGCACGCCGTAATAGGGGACTCTGGAAATTTCGACAACCTGGGAATTGTAATGTGGCCCCAGTGCACGGGACACGGGCGTGTTCGCATCTCGGCCCTGTCGAAATGCCGCCGCGGCCAGCATTTGGCACCGCGACCTCATACTTAGCAGCACAACACCATAGCCGCTAAGCCACCACGGCGGGTTTACATTGTGCCAGCGAATTCAACACTATTTCAACTAACCTCTCCATTCTGCTACTTCTTGAGCCCAAACTAGCAAGTTTTCAACAACAGAAATGAGTGTACGCAGTATCAAGAACGGCCAGCTGCAGTGCAAGTTTTACCGGCCAGTTTCGACAGTGGCGGCAACTTTCCTTGGCGTTACGCTCTAGCCTCGTCACCGTTGTGACTGAATGAGTTCGGCGGGCCAACTATTGTTACCGAACTCCCCAACGCGGACCTGATCTGCTATGAATGGGGGAGTTGCTGCGGGACCGTCGTCGGACACCCCTTCCCACGCGCCGACCGTGCACCTGTGTGTGTGCGTGTGCGTGCGCGTGCGTGTGCGTGTGCGTGCGCGTGCGTGTGCGTGTGCGTGCGCGTGCGCGTGCGCGTGCGTGCGTGTGCGTGCGCGTGCGTGTGCGTGTGCGTGCGCGTGCGCGTGCGCGTGCGTGCGCGTGCGTGCGCGTGCGTGCGCGTGCGTGCGCGTGCGTGCGCGTGCGCGTGCGCGCGTGTGTGCGCGTGCGCGTGTGTGTGCGCGTGTGCGTGTGCGCGTGCGCGCGTGTGTGCGTGCGTGCGTGTGCGCGCGCGTGTGTGCGTGCGTGCGTGCGTGCGTGCGTGCGTGCGTGCGCGTGCGTGCGTGCGTGCGTGCGTGCGTGCGTGCGTGCGTGCGTGCGTGCGTGCGTGCGTGCGTGCGTGCGTGCGTGCGTGCGTGCGTGCGTGCGTGCGTGCGTGCGTGTAAACCGTCCCGCGGAGAGGCGGCGTGTTTACGATGTCTGGACGAACGTTTCCGCCACCTTGGAATCGGTGGAGGACCGAGTGTTTATAAACGGCTGTTGTGCGGATGCTCAGGACAGTTTCTCTCGCAGTCATGCTAGACTGATGAACTGCATGTAAATACTGTAAATGAACCCTTATTCCTCGTTCTCGATGAGAAGCAGTCCTTCCCTTCATCAACGTCCTCAGCGTGGATAAGTGGGACGACGGCATGGGCGAGCTACCTTCTAATTCATGCCCGACTCCAATCTTGACAACGTGTCACGAGCGATGGGATTGAGCCCCCAATTCCTGACAGCAGACGGAATACCAGGCATTGAAAGGTTTCGCATGTGAAAATGCGAAAAATTGAGCGAAGGGACCTTTTCCTATGCCGGGCATATATACAACCGACTGCGAGAGGAAATACATCTGAGCACGCTTTGCCCATACGGCAAAAAAAAAAGAAGACGAAGAAAAAGAAGAAGAAAGAAGAAGAAAAGGTGGCTGTGCAGGACAGCAAGTGTTGAAGAATGCATATCGCCTAAGCGGTTCAGTTGTCTTCGCTTTTTTGAAAACTTTCCTACAAAACGACGAAGCAAATTTATGGAAAAAAATTCTTGACCGGCAAATAAGTCGTCTCCTAGCACACACTACCGATAATACACATTTTCAACTATTTTTCTGTGTTGACCATATGTACTTATGCTTTGCAGATACGGGTGCTTCACGTGATCACCCATGTGCTCCCTGCCCATGTGTGGCGTCAGTGATTGCATGTCCGCGGCCAGGCATTAAAATGAAAAAAATGAAAAAAAGAAAACGGCCATGGCTAGTCTCTTAAACTCAAAGCTACGCGATGTATACCTCTCTTATGAGAGTCGGTACATGAACACATCGCTTGCCAGTATCATTATTAAACCACTTGCCCTATCCTACCCAAGCAACTGACGAGAGTCGCTATGCGCCGTTTGCGCTGCATTTTCTCTCGACGTTACAGCGACCTGGTTAACTGAGACACACAGAAAATAAATTAAAAAATATTACGTAACGCATACTTTGTAAAACATTTCACTTTTTTTATCTCAAGAATTGTTATGATTGGCCGGTCACCTCCGCTAATAATATTTTCGTCATCGTTATCGGCCAGCGTGTCCTAACGAACCACTCAAACGTGCGCACTGCTTTATAAGTAACGGCCAAGCTGGAGGCCGAATTCCCTCCGAACAAAGCTATTCGTTCCTAAGTGTTGCTTATGTCCGATGTTACAATTGGCTAGCATCTCCTCTTAGGAACAGTTTTTGCGTAAGAAGTCCTTCACAGCGAAGCCGCAAAGGGAAGGTCCTCGACGGCTGTCGTTTGGCGAAGGCCGGCGTGCGACGGCGTGGTCGATATCAAATGTGCTCTGCAACGCAACCTGCGTCGGTGCCCCGAATTAGCTTTGCAGCGCAATGATCAAAGATAATAAAATAAACGTTACCCTGCATTTTGTTCTATAATAGACATCACCCGAATATGCGTCTTTTCTTAACTAGTAATGCGTAAGTTATTTTTCTCACGTTGCATTACACACACACACACACACACACACACACACATATATTATATATATATATATATATATATATATATATATATATATATATATATATATCCCGGATTTACGCTGGAGGTATGCTATAACAGTTTGCACGGCTGCGGTAGTGATCCCATGGCGCTGCAACGCAGACTGCCTGGGAGTCGTCGCTATACACATAGAACAGCTAGCCAGGGCCATGCTCTACCGCAGCAGCTGCGCAGCTGTGCACCCCCCCCCCTCCCTTGTGACGTAGTGCAGCGGTGCGAAATGAAGCTCTGTCGTACGGTGCGATAAAGCATTCCGCCTCGCTCCCACCGCTGAATTGACTGCGCGTTCAATTAGCGAGGCTGCGCACAGCACCAATCGACGTCAGCTCGTGGGAAGAAGGAAGCGTGACGGCCGCTCCCTCTTGCCCCGTCCGTCTATACGTCACACAGGGGTCGTGCCATTGTCATCGATTTCAGTCGGAGAGACAAACATTATCTATCGCGTTGCGACGACTGGACGATCGGCCGTTGTCCGTGCAGGTGCTACTTGAAGACCGTCCCCAGCGCTCGTCGTCTCACAAAGCTATGAAGGCACTTTTGTCTTTCCAGAGGGCGACTGGCCTATGTGAACGCCTTTGAGTCGCTCAGACCCTCCGCGTGTGTGCGCGAGCTCGCCACGGCTTTTCTCCACCTCTCTCTCTCTCTCTCTCTCTCTCTCTCTCTCTCTCTCTCTCTCTCTCTCTCTCTCTCTCTCTCTCTCTCTCTCTCTCTCTCTCATCTTTCTATTCCCTCTCACCCGTTCCCCGAGTAGGGTAGCCAATCAGGCGCATTTCTTGTTAACAGCCTTGTCTCTTTATTTCCTTCTCCTCCTCCTCATTTTCCTCCTGCTCCTCCTCCTCCTCCTCCATACAGGGGTTGAACGGCGAGCCACGCTCCGCGATGCTACGTGCGTAATCAGGTAAATTGAATGAATAATTTGACGCCAGTCATTTAGGTTATAACATGGTCATTTCGAAATGTAGAAGCACGGAACGATAGACATTTATGACGATTCCCTTCAACTTCCCGGTATAAGCACGAGCCGTAAATTTTTTAACTAGGAAGGTTGTTTAGTGTAATTAGTTTAATTAGTGAATAAATTGCTTCGCTTTTTCTTGCAGATGATGTTCGCCCGGGGCAGGTAATTCATCTGAATATTGAGTAATATAGGTAAATTTCGTAGGCTTCTTTTTTGAAAAATAAAAAGTTCGAAGTAAGAAAAAAGACTGAATTATCACTAAAGGCTGCCGGCTTCCTTTTTAAGTAAAAAGATGTTGATCCATAAATATTTTCACGAACAACGGTTCAATTTGTTAATTTTCGCTTTTCATTCCTGTTTGGCTGTTGCCTCTCAGTAGATCGCTTAATTTCCCAACACCTTGCGGCGCTTGTTTCCAGCTGCTAATTTAACCAGACGAGGTAACGTATGACATTCATGTCGCTTATGGGTGTAACGGTTATTGCTGAGTTTGATGATGGACGCTCTTTCACTTTCGAAGCTGCCTATGCGATTGATTGATTGATTGATTGATTGATTGATTGATTGATTGATTGATTGATTGATTGATTGATTGATTGATTGATTGATTGATTGATTGATTGATTGATTGATTGATTGATTGATTGATTGATTGATTGATTGATTGATTGATTGAAACTTCTATTAGAAGAGATGGCCCAAGGCCTAAGATAGGGGTTAGGGATCAGTTGAAAGGAAGGATGCCTGCCTCCTTAGCAAAGGACAGCAAAGCGTTAATTCTTCTGATGGCATCTGCTTGCGGAGCTCACTGGCCGACGTGGCCGCAGCGGCTGCCACTGGAACTACCGGCGCTGCAGTCACCTCTTTCGTCACGCACCGCGCGTCGTCTGCTCCTGCTGCAATGCGTCGTTTGCGCCAACTGGCCTGTAGCACTTATCCGTCGGTAAATGTAGTTTAGATACGCACTCTGAGTTTTGTGACAAACCTGTCGGGCTTAAGTAACAGCGACTTTACTGTGTCGATGTATCTGTGTCAATGTGTCTTGCAGTCCCGTCTGTCTTCACACACGGTGCTTCGTCTACTATGATTACTACGACGCGTCGTTTGCTCCGCCTAACCTGTACCGCTTGCCCGTTAGTGAATATGGTTTAGCTTACCGGTCAAATTTTTATGCCAAAGCTCATGCAAAAAACGAAATTTCCCTGTCCCGACCCCGACATGCACGTGTGGTTGGAGCATCGAGGCTGTAGCTGTACGAGGCAAATGAGCGGCCGGGCGCGACGATTCGGTTTTCCAACCAACTTTTCCTCGTCAGAAGCGCCACACTGGTCTGCTCAGTGCTTGTTTCTGACAGTGTATTCATACCATGTGTAATAAAGACGAGTGCCTGTATATAATCTGCAGCGGTATTAGGAACGTATCGCGCGCAATTCGAGATTGTAAGGTGCCCCAAATGCTACTCCTCTGCTGGTAAGCTAACCGCCTCTAGTTATTTTAATGCATAAGCATTGTTTGGCGAATACCCTTTGGAAAATCTGTCTGTCACGCGAAAAGTGTAATGCATCCTATCGACACAAAAAAAAAATTCGTCATTTGCGAAGTTAAGACGTACATTCATTCCTTAAAGTAATGTAAATGTAGATGACTGGCATCTGTATAAGCTATAAAAAATAAACAAACGAAACTCCTATCTGGAAACTGAATGTGCTTGGTAAATTTCTCTGTCCGCCATCTGTTCCTTGCCTAATAAACCTAATGCCTTTTTAAATGTCGCTCATGCATCTAAAAACATGTACGTTGAACGTGATCGGCAGGAAGTGGCAACAACCGATTCAACAACTCAGCATTCATAGGTCAAAGAATTATTTTATTTTCTATACCAATCAAATTGGCAAGAAACATTGTGAAGTATTTTATTTACTTGAGCAAGCTTTTTCTTTTTCCAAAGTATTCTTGCATTTTTTTACTGGCGGGTCACGCACACGTGCTGTGTAAACGGTCGTTTTATATCCTTTTTTTATTTTATTTTTTGTCAAGTGAATGCGCATGATCACATAAAACTTGATTAGTCATGGCAACAATTACAGATCTTCACATTCAAACGCAGGCACTCGCGGACTGACTGGGCTGTTCCAGAATAAATCGCCGGAAGCAGGATTCACTAAAGTGTGATGAATGAATTAATGTTTAATTACGTACGCGTTCATTAACGGTGAATGTGCGAGGATTGCTCTGAACGACCTCATATATCTGTGAATGAAGAGGCTCGTCGGGGTACAAAATCACGTAAATTTGAAGCCACAGGCATTTTCCTTCATGGTATTACCCATACTTACGTTTCTGTAGTCGCTTAAGGGTGGTGCTCGGTGGCTTGCTCGAACAAAGTTTGAGATATAACGTTCATAACCTTTCGCAAGTACTGCACTACACTGTTTGTGGTGCACATATGATATTGTACGTCGCTGTTTTACTTTGGCTTGATGTTATGCACACCCTGCCGTGCTTAATTGTCAAGCCGTCTGTTTCTCTGAGGATGATTTCAATTATGCCTTTGAGATAAGTATAGCCGCTCGAAATAGCATTTTGTGGATTTTGTTGCAGCTTTTCATGCAGCAAATTAGGTGCGGTACCATTCACGGACAACAATTTCCATAACTGAAAAGATCCCACCTACGAGCTGCTTCATGTAAAACGATTCACATATCGCTGCTGCGTGGCGTCGTCTTCAATAAATTCACGCTTTCAGAGTACAGAAGGCAAAATCACCGTCGTGAGGTTGTCGATCACAGTCAGTAGCGCATATGTTGAAGGCCAGCACAACAATATTCCAAGTACATTTGGTTTGAAGCTTGCGTGAAGTACATCCCTACGTGCTTCCGTCAAAGTGCCTGTCAACTCTCGAGCTGCTTCTGTTGCTGAACTTCGCTTTTGCATCACATTTCTTGGCTCCGAGATGTGTTCGTGAATACCGGGAATAACTAAGTCGTGGAATCGCGCCGTGAACAAGCGTCCATGTTTCCAGTGAGGAATCAACATGTATTTGTTCTCAAGAATTAAGATGTAGATCGTTGTCCTCCACATGACGTTCACACACGTCGGACTCCTTTTTGAGGCATTCTTTTTTCCGGCGCAGCATGTGTTTCCATATATAGAAATCTCTGCCGTGAGAGAGATACAGAGTAATCGTAATAACAAAAAGTGGTATGGACGTTAAAGCAGTAAAAATAAATAATTATAAAATATAGAAAAGTAAAATAAAGATGTGCCACAAGTGTGAGTAAGGTGACTAGGTTTGAAAATGGGATCTCAGTAACTGCCTAAATTTTAGGCCATCGCGCTCATTAACTATTAATTGCGGCAGATCGTTCCATTGCTCTATTGTGATGAGCAGGAAAGATTTATGATGTCTGTTGGTAGTCCCATGAAGACGCTGTACGCTTAAGCTGTTGTAAAGACGACTGGAAGCTCGCTGAGGGGGGAAACGAAGTGTGTTACGCAGCTGGGGAAAATTGTAGTAGAGATTGTGAAAAAGACACAGTTGTGCAGTTATGCGGCGACTTGACAAGGCCGGGAGGTTAAGAGAACATTCAATACTACTGATACTTGTGTTTAAATCGTATTTCGAAGTTATAAATCGCGCAGCCCGATTCTGTACAGATTCTAATGCATTAATCAAGTAAGTCTGATGGGGGCTCCAAATTCGTGACGCATATTCGAGTTTAGTGCGGCTGAAAGTTTCATAGGCAAGCTTGCGAATAGGAGCGGGTGGCATTGATAAGGACCTTGTGATTAAACCGAGCGACTTTGAACAGTCAGCCACTAGCTGTAAGATGTGGTCAGACCAGGTGAGTTTGTTCGATATTGTAAGGCCTAGGTAGCGGTAAGGTGTCTGTAGATGAGAGGATCAGTGAATTTAGGGAATAGGGGCAAATCATGTTTTTTCACTTGCGAGATATGCACAGAAACTTGCATTTTGAAGTGTTAAGTACCATAAGCTAACGCGAGCACCAGTTATATTGTTGAGCTCATTTTGCTGCGATGAATGATCAGTTTTCGACGTTATGCGCCGGTACAGGACGCAATCATCTGCAAATAAACGAACTGCGAATGATTTATCGTTAGGGAGGTCGTTAGTAAAAATTAAAAACAAAAGGGGACCAAGGACGAAACCTTGAGGAACGCCGGATTGCACGGTCTTAATAGCCGGGCTGCGGTTGCCAATGGTTGTGCACTGGGACCGATTAGAAAGAAAGCAACGCATCCATGATAAGAATAAAGGGCCAATATTGAAGCAAGAAAGCTTGTTTAATAGTAGACGATGAGATACACGATCAAATTCTTTTGAGAAGTCGAGATAGATAACGTCTGTTTGGAAGCCGGTTCAAGATTTAGGTATATGTCTGTGGCGAACTCGAAAAGCTGTGTTTTACATGAAAGACCTCGCCGGAAACCATGTTGGTTAGTAAAAAAGAACGAGTGGTTATCTAGATGGGAAGCTACATGAGAGTATATAATATGTTCTAAGAGTTTACAAGCTATGCATGTTAGAGAAATGGGGCGATAATTTGATGGATCGGAACGGCTGCCAGATATGTATATCGGAACGACATGGCTGGCCTTCCAGTCTTTGGGAATCGAGCTGGTGGTGAAAATCGAACATTATCATCACCAATTAGTTCATAAAAATATTGCCAATCACACTAACGTCACTAGTCATCTCTGAAAGATGGACGCGCCGCCAATTTTTCATTTAGGGAGTCTCCCGATTACTTCTTAACTGTGGTTAACCACTCTGTTAAATTTTTGTGGATTCTACACGCTCGAAAATTTGTTGAAATAATTCCGATTCTTTAAACTCAAGATGAATAAAGCAGAATTATTATTTAACCAATCACAGTAACCACAAAATTGGTTAAAATAAATTGAAAGGATATTGAATGCCCATCTTGTTCAGGACAAGACGGACATTCAGGAAAAATATTCGCTTAGCACAAACCAAACTGGACGCAGACCAATAAATTCGGTTTGGCATGTCAACATGTATCTAGAGAGCACAAGAAAATTAGCACGATGCCAAAGACGCGTCGCTGCTCTTGTGATTCTATAGATGTTTCAAAAGCCTACGATAGCGTAGGCCCTAAAATTTCGCTGGACAAATTACGAAATCTCTTACTTCCCAAATTATCTCGTGGCACAGATAGGCAAATTTTTTTAGAGGAAATTTTACTGTTGTTTAGGAGGCTCCTCCTCGAGTACTTACAGGCAGTCACGCGGTGTTCCTCAATTAGCTGTTATATCATCTATATTATTCAACATCTTAATTGCTCACTTCCATTCCGTGTCACCATGATGTATATGTGTATGTATGCCCAGATGACATAGCGTTCTTCGGATCAGATATTGGCATTCACTCATGATATAACCTCTCGCAAACATACCTGTGCCCCATTGAAAAATGGTTACTGAAAATTCGCCTCTCCTTCAACTTTAAAAAAGAGTTCAATTTTATTCTTTCCTCTGAGCAACCCGGTAAACATATCGTTTTGCTATAGTCTCAAAAATATACCACAAGTGGACTCAGTCAAGTATTTGGATGTATTTAACGGCGGCTCCGTTAGCTGGTGTGGGCACATAAACGATACTGCTAAGTAATGGAGTACGAGCAGTTAATGTGTACACGAAGACTATGCCACTGTCGATCGGGAATGCCGAAAGACCGTCTTTTGATGATCTGCAAGATGTACGTACGCAACATTTTAGAATTTGGATGTGTGTTTCATTTTTGTGCACCAGCCTAAAACTTACGGTCGTTTGTTCTACTGGAGCGTGAGGATCTGTGCCTATAGCTGTGCTGTGGGCGGCCAAATTTGTTGCTAATAATGCATATGCTGCAGCAGGAAGCACAGTTGCACTCTCTTTTGTGCAGATTCCATTTGCTTACTGTTCAAACATTCTTAAACATATATCAAATATTCATAAGACGAACAGAAACCATATTTATTACCCAGCCTGGCGTTCTTTTCTTTAGAGTTTATTGGTTGTGATTTCATATGCCTCGGGTGGTCTTTGTGCATAATCTGGTTGGTCCCCTGATGGTACGTATCTCCGACATACCAGCTGTTGGTGGAGTGTTAGAATACCTTACATCACCACGAAACGTCAAACATTTCTCCTGCAATACTTAAATTGGGATGTTATGGCATGATTTAATGGGTCTAGCGAGAGATACTATCATTGCAACACATACTCCAAAATTCGAAGAAAAAACCGGGTATTGTACTTTTTTTCCTTGTTTTTGATTGACCTTTCTTCTTTAGAATTACTGAATTCATACCAGTATTTCTGGCTGAATTCCAGGCCGTCATATCAGGCCTGTACAAAAACTAATTTAATCAATCTCACCATATCATATTACCAGATTCTTTATCCGTATGTACATCAATCGCTGCAAATAGTGGTTCTCACATTTTACGAACACTTCCATTCTCTAGTGTCTCCTTATTAAAAATTCATAAGACTCGTCTTGGTGCCAGGTCATAAGGGATTATTTATTAATTTAACGGCAGATAGCCTGGTGAGAGAGGGCTTTAGTGTCGTACTTCTCGCGTTACTTCCCGCATCAACGTACATAACTGCACCTATATTCTCGGCACATACAATAATGCTTGACCTTTTGAAACCAGCTATAACTAATAACTATAAGTGCGGCATTGAGTTGAGCGATATCACTCGTACATGCTTACAGCTACACGGACGCGTGCCGTGAAACAACTCACAAAGGCAACATTACGCAGCATTAGTTCCTTGCTTTAGTTGAAGGCAACCACTTTCAATTAGTCTGCAGTTATTAAACAAACAACAAAAGCAGAACCACTCTTCAGCAGGCACATTTCCCATCTGTTCTCGCTTATACGCTACACCAAACTTTTGAGCGACACGTGGAAACCGGACGTCCCATCGAGGGAGCAAATTTTCTACTCCATTTCTGCGTGACCCTTTATGCAATGACCAAATATACCAAAAAAGTAAATTGCGTAATGTTGTCAGATTTCAGCTAAAGGGAGTTACCAACGATTCGTTTGCGTGACGCCAACGTTAGCGTGCAAATAGTGCGGTCGCGGTTCAAGAGTCCAGACATTGCACTTCAACAGCGTAATGCCTCCAGCCACTGGAATGTCAAGACAAATCAAACTTCACCAATAGAATGTCTTGACATGTAAACGTAGCACACGTTTTTCATGCGGCGTAAACCATCAGGCTACATATGTTCGCTTGAAAGGATGAGAAAAATCAGTGCCGCCTCAGCGACGGCATTGAGAAGCCAAGCAGCCACGCCGGGAAAGAAATGAAATTGCAAGCTTCCTTCTTTTTTTTTTTTACCACATAATGAACATGCACCCTTATTCGCGTTTACATTCTCGTACTCTTTCTTAACAAGTTTTGAAACAGCGCTCCCGCTTTTGTAATGTTGTTGCCTGCGGAATAAATGCGGATATATTACGCAGAGAGCACGCAATCAGACAGCGTAATCGATTCGTTTCTTTATAACACGCGCCTCAATTTCTCATTCTTATGTACAATAATTTGAAACGACTGGGTTGCATACGCATGTTGTCGTACACGTATACATGTCAGCTCACAAAATTATTGCATCGTGAGGCTGTACGTCACTAAGCGGCGTAGAGGAGCGCCGTGTAGCGGAGATTTCCTGGTTGATTTTCGCCACTCGCGATTCTCGAAAGCGCACTTAAGTTTAAAAGCATGAACGGTTTTTCTTTTATTTCTTTAGTTGCATACCCGTCGAACGAAATGTGGCCCCAGCGACCGGGAATCGCGCCCACTACCACGTGATCAGCAGCAGAACGCCATAGGCATGCACTGGAGCCTAGCTCTGCGTCGGATATATACGTTGTGCCGTACAGTCGAAACTCTATTTAACGAAGTGATGACCACGCTCGAATTATTTCGTCGGATATATACGTTATTTCGTCGGATATATACGTCGGATATATACGTTGTGCCGTACAGTCGAAACTCTATTTAACGAAGTGATGACCACGCTCGAATTATTTCGTTAAATCGGTATGTTCGGAAAATCGAGCAAGTGATTTCTCGGTCCTTCGAAATCTAAAACTGTAACGTAGTGATAACCAAAAGGTACCACGGCATTATATTTGCTGCTAACCCACGCCTTCGCGTGTAAAAAGTCCGCGAGAGTGGCCCAGTTACCGCCGCCACTAGCGCCACCTGGTACGTAAGAACGCTAGCGGCTGCTGAGGCCATTGTTCCATCGATGAGCGCGGCCTACAGCCTCGTCAAAATAAACATAGGGCCGTGACTATAGGCTGCCTAGATGTCTTAGCGCGATACCGTTAGTGCACACGCTCAAAGAAAAAACTCATCTGCTCAAAACTAGAAAGAAATCACAGCTTCTTTTCTTACTCATTTATTTCTGGAAAAGCTGCGTTAAATAGGGTTTAATACAAGCTAGTTTCGTTAATTTGGGTTGATGACAACATTGAACGTTATGGGTGCTTGCCGGGGAATGGAAATTTCTTCGTTAGATTGGGAAATTCGTAAAATCGGGTTTCTTTAAATCGAATTTTAACTGTACTTCTCAAAAACAGAGCCTCGAGAGCTACAGCTCATACTATAATTGCCCCCCAAACAAACGCGCTTTGGTGAAGTATACGCATAGAGAACAGCGTTTCTATGGAGCCAATGCATGTGATGGGCTCGTGTTATAACAAGACGTCACGTCATTGTGAACGACTGGCCGAGTGTCGCGGGCGTGACACGTACTAAAAATGTACTGGGACGCGCGACACGCGCTTTTAATGACGGGGGCAGGCCTCGCTTACGTGAATGCGACAGTGGCCGCAATGTGTCGCATTACCGAAAGCATCGCATTAACGTACGTCAAGGGGAACTGGTTTAAGTGTACACAAGTGGTAGATCAAGAGGTACAAGTAGACTTCAGTTAATTCCTGCAAGCGGCTAGCAGAATACGTTAACAGAGGGTAGAGAGGTAAGTAAAAGAGCTGGTTGGCATTCTACCCTGCCCTGCGCTGCCGATGGCGCTCTCGCAGGAACGCCGCGTGGTATCGGCAGCCATCGCGCGAAATATGAAAACGCTGACGCTTTGGCAGCCAATAAACGCCAATATCGTGTTATTGATGCGCTAATCAATAGGACGCACTACAGTTGCATCTCTGTAAACGCGATGGATGTGGTTCCAACGACGAATATCCATTCAGGCCAATGCGCGTACCGAGCGGCGGCGAGGCCGAGCAATGGCAGCACGATGGAAAGATTCGCCGATCTGCGATGCAACGCACGTCACGGTGAGATGTAACACATCGTATTCGAGTTGCATCCGGAGTTGTGTAAACGGCAAACATTTAATGGGCGAGCGACTGCCCGATCGCATTCCCCCTGCTTCTTTTCTGCCTTCATCTACACATAAACACGCGGATTGGTTCGGTGCCAATCGATCAGCTGACGCAAAACATTTGTGTCCGTTTGCGGTTGCACGCACGCTCGAACGACCCGCTTGCATTTCACGATACTATCTGCGCATCGCGCACGTTCCAACCGGAAAGGTATTAAACGATCCAATGCACGTTAAAGACAGATCCGCGTGTAGCTCGCATCTCCTATGCTACTCCGCGTGAAAGATCGGCTCGACAAGCTATAATGATCCTGGTACGGTGCGAAAGATATCCTGAGTTGACTGCACCCGTTCTTATATTGGCAAAAGCAGGGAAAGTATGTGACGAATGAAGGAGCACCATATACGTGCCGTCTCAAAGAAATAAATAAAACGCCAAGCGTCTATGCCGCGCACGCTGGCAGGCATGGCCGCTGCATTTACTGAGACGGCGCTATCGAGGCGAAATAATAGTGCACAGGCTGTGTGCGGGAACCCGTCCACGTTCACACGACGACAGATACAGCTATATCAGACAGATCGTCTGCTATCTAATCGCGTCCACTTGTACGGTCGCCTTCGCCGCGTGTTTCCTTCCCTTCTCGAATGTACCTTTCTGTTCCCCATTCCACTACCTCCCAGCTAGGGTGGCCAACCAGACGCCTCCTTGGTTAACGCCCTTGCCTTTTTTCTTTGCTCTCTCTTTTTTTCACCCACTAAGTCATGTCATGGCATTAAAAACAAAAAAAAAAGATATCAGCAGACTTTCAGGGACTCTATACCGTCTCCGAAACAATTTACTACGATAGCGGTCACTTATACCCCTCCCGCCAATCCGCCAACTTTGTGGAAAACCTGTAATCCCCTCTACAGCAGCGAAGATATCATCACAACTCTTTCTTTTTTTTCACTTTCGTTTACAGAGACAGTCGGCCTTCAACGCATTTCGACAACTGGACGATCGGCCCCTGCCTGTGCAGGCGCAATACTTGAACAGCAGTCCCGATCACTGGTCGGTTAACAAGGAAGTAAATGCCCTTTCGTGCTTCTTGAGGACGTGGCCAGTGTCAATATCCTTGACTCCTTGGCGCAGTAGGACTGAACAGGACGTAGAAAGGTAGCGCTGTCTCTGTGTGTCCGTTTCTTCCTACGTTCTCGTTCAGTCACGCTTACACATTCTATCATAGTTAATTTAATTAGTAAGCGAATGTTTACAAGCTTATACGGCCGCTAAAGCTACTATCTTTACTTCGTACAGCTATCCACTTATTTGCTATCGCAATCGGTGCCTCGCCTCTCGGGCGAAACTGCGAATTTTTTTCTTATTTTGTTGGCGGTTCGCAAATACAAGGATAAACATTCGAGGAGAACGTGTAGATAAATTGGAGCGATTTTTCAGGTACTGAAATTCTTTCTCTGGGAACCTCTTTTTTAGAACGCTGTCAAAACGATGCTTGCTCAGCCGTCGAAGAATATGTAATCGTTTCCGGAGTTTCCTAGTTCAGTTTCTAGTACTTTGTTATTTTTCATTTCTTGGATCCTTCCCCAGATATTCTAGTTGTTTTCTAGTTAGTACTCAATGCCTTTTTCTAATTCTATCCGAATCTTCTCAAATGAGTCATCGACAGAGGGAAAAAGATGTTGGCCATCGGGCACATAGGGCACATAGGTCGGTAAGCTTCCGCTTTACCTACTGCCGCCCGATTCATGGCCGATCGCCCATAGTGGGTTGAGCCATCGAGCCATACCCATGGGCACCAAACCAAATCACTCATGTGCCGGCTCATTCAAACACAGACTGGCCCATTAGTTTGAGCACGAGTGACTACAGCTAAGTAGAGTTTTGGTGAGTCTGAGTCCGAGCGAGCCTTAAGCAAAATATAAATTTTGTGAGTGCGTCTGAATGAGTTCCGTTTATTTTGCCGAGCTATGATTGGACATATTTAAGCCTTTATTTTACCATAAAAGAAATATGACTCGTTAAAATTATTCTGTGGACTGTAAGAATAAGTCAGTAACGCTTTTTTTTTCACGAATGCAATGCGGTTGTGGGGAAGTGGTAGACCACCATCTTCAGAGCCGGGGACATTTTAGTTCGAACACACGTAAATTCGTGAACTATTTCAGTTTTCAGTGATTCAAGCTGCAAATTGTCAGCGGCCGTGGTGTTACAAGAACCGTCATGTTACAGAAATATCTTGATACGGAGCACGTAACTGCTTATCACAATAAAATCGACGTACATATTATTCATTACCCGGCTACACAGTTGCAACCTACGGAGTCCTCCACTACGGCGTGCCTCATAATCAGAAAGTGGTTTTGGCACGTAAAACCCCATAATTTAATTTATTTCTTTTTATTCAGTTGCAACCTAATATAATCTTAGTATAACACATGCCGTTACAAGAGAAGCTTCTTGTCCGTGCCAATGACAACTTGGAACATGCGACGCGATGGTGCGATGTTCAATGCATGTCGCTGCAGGTGCTAATGCCGGCTCGGTTGCCCATTTCTAATTTTCAGAAAAGCTGGTTGTACGACTAGACCCCTGCAAGGATAAGCATGTATGAAATCCAAAACTGAGGGGGCACAAGGGGAGAGTGAATTTCGTCCTCTAACGTTCAACGCTTCAGGAAAAGCACCTGAAGAAAACCGGGAGTTCCTTAGCGTGTTCCTACCAACTTACATTTTTCGAGGTTGCTGCGTGCGTGCATATTTCTGTATGTGCGGGGGAAGGGGGAGGCAGTACGCTGTGCCGCATTCAGCTGGCGCCGGCTTTCGCGTCGAGTAGTGCACAGAAATGTAAGATAAAACTTTCACTCGTATATGCTTACAGCTACATGGACGCGTGCCGTGAAACAACTCACAAGTGCAACAGTACGCGGCATTAGTTTCTTGCTTTAACTGAAGCCAACCGCTTTCGACTGGCCTGCAGTTATTAAACAAACAACAAAAACAGAACCACTCTTCAGCAGGCATCTTTCCCATCTGTTCTCGCTTATAAGCTACACCAAACTTTTGAGTGACACCTGGAAACCGGACGTCCCATCGAGGGATCAAACTTCCTACTCCCTTTCTGCGTGGCCGTTTATGCAATGACCAGATATACCAACAGAAAATCGCGTAGTGTTGTCATATTTAAGCTAAACGGCGTTACGAGTGATCCGTTTGCGTGACGCCAAGATTACCGAGAAAATAGTGTGGTCGCGGTTCAAGAGTCCAGACATTACACTTCAACAGCGTAATGCCTTCAGCCACTGGAATGTCAAGACAAATCAAACTTCACCAATGGAATGTCTTGACAAGCGTAGTACACGTTTTTCGTGCAGCGTAAACCATAGGGCTGCGTATGTTCGCTTGAAAGGATGAGAAAAATCAGTGCCGCCTCAGCGACGGCATTGAGGAGCCAAGCAGCCACGCCAAGAAAGAAATGAAATTGCAAGCTTCCTTCTTTATTTCTTTTTACCACGTAATGAACACGCACCCTTATTCGCGCTCACATTCTCGTACTGTTTCTTAAGAAGTTTTGAAACAGCGCTCCCGCTTTTGTAATGTTGTTGCCTGCGGAATAAATGCAGATCTATTACGCAGAAGGCATGCAATCAGACAGCGTAATCGATGCGTTTCTTTGAAACACACGCCTCACTTTCTCATTCTAAAGCACGATAATTTGAAACGACTAGGTTTCATACGCATGTTGTCGTAAACGTATACATGTCAGCTTATAAAATTGCTGCATCATGAGGCTGTACGTCACTAAGCTGCGTAGAGGAGCGCCGTGTAGTGGAGGATTCATGGTTGATTTTCGCCACTCGGGATTCTTGAAAGCGCACCTAATTTTAAGAACATGAACTGTTTTTCTTTTTCTTTCTTTAATTCCGTCCCCATAGAATGAAACATTGCTCCAGCGGCCGGGAATCGAGCCCATTACCACGTGATCAGCAGCAGAACGCCATAGGCACTGGAGCCTAGCTCTGCGTCGGATATATACGTTGTACCGTACAGTCGAAACTCTATTTAACGAAGTGATGACCACGCTCGAATTATTTCGTTAAATCGGGATGTTCGGAAAATCGAGTAAGGGATTTGTCGGTCCTTCGAAATCTAAAGCTGCACCGTAGTGACACCCAATAGGTACCGCAGCATTGTATTTGCCGCTAACCCAAGCCTGCGCGTGTAAAAAGTTTGCGAGAGTGGCCCAGTTACCACCGCCACTAGCGCCACCTGGTACGTAAGAACGCTAGCAACTGCTGAGTCCGTTGTTCCGTCCGTGGGCGCGGCCTACAGCCTTCTCAAACTAAAGCTAGGGCCGTGACTATAGGGTGCTTAGTTGCCTTAGCGCAATAGCGTTAGTGCGCACGCTTCAAGAAAAACCCATCTGCTCGAAATCAGAAAGAAATCGCAGCTCTTTTTTTGGTCATTTATTTCTGGAAAAGCTGCGTTAAATTGGGTCTAATACAAGCTAGCTTCGTTAATTTGGGTTGACGAGAACTTTGAACGTTCTGAGTACTTGCCGGGGAATGGAAATTTCTTCGTTAGTTCGGGAACTTCGTAAAATTGGGTTTCGCTAAATCGAATTTAACTGTTCTTCTCAAATACAGAGCCTCGAGAGCTACAGCTCAAATTATAATGGCCCCCGAACGGACACGCTTTGGTGAAGTATACGCATAGAGAACAGCGTTTCTCTGGAACCAAGGATGGGCTCGTGTTATAACAAGACGTCACATCATTGTGAACGACTGGCCGAGTGTCGCGGGCGCGACACGTATTAAATATGTACTCGGACGCACGACACGCCCTTGTAATGACGGGAGCAAGCCTCGTTTACATGAATGCGACAGTGGCCGCATTGCATCGCATTAACATACGTCAACGGGAGCATAGATTTAATTATATACACCGCGATCGATCAAGAGGTACAAGTCAACTTCAGTTAATTCCTGCAAGCGGCTAGCAGAATGCGCTCACAAAGAGAAAATGGGGAAGTAAAAGAGCTCGTTGGTAAAAATTATGGAGTTTTACGTGCCAAAACCACTTTCCGATTATGAGGCACGCCGCAGTGGAGGACTCCGGAGATTTCGGCCACCTGGGGTTCTTTAACGTGCACCTAAATCTAAGTACACGGGTGTTTTACGCATTCCGCCCCCATCGAAATTGCGGCCGCCGTGGCCGGGATTCGATCCCGCGGCCTCGTGCTCAGCAGCCCGACACCATAGCCACTGAGCACAGCTCGTTGGTCTTCTGCCCTGCCTTGCGCTGCCGATGCGCTCTCGCTGGAACGCCGCGTTGGATCGGCAACCATGGCGCAAAACGTGTAAACGATGACGCGTTAGCAGCCAATAAGCGGCAATATCGCATTATTGATGCGATAATCAATAGGACGCACTAGTGTTGCAACCGTGTAAACGCGGTCCATATATGGTTAAAACGACGAATGTCCATCCAGGCCAATGCGCGTATACCGAGCGGCGGTGCGGCCGAGCGATGGGCAGCACGATGGAAAGCTTCGCCGCTCTGCGCTGCAATGCACGTCACGGTGAGATATAACACATCGTATTCGAGTTGCATCCGGAGTTGTGTAAGCGGCAAACATTTAATGTGCGAACGACTGCCCGATCGCGTTCCCCCTGTTTCTTTTCTGCCTTCCTCTGCGCATAATCACGCGGATTAGTTCGGTGCGAATCGATAAGCTGACGCAAAACATTTGTGTCCGTTTGCGGTTGCACGCGCGCTCGAACACCCCGCTTGCATTTCGCGATACAATGTACGCGTATTAAGGTATTAAACGATCTAAGTAGAATTTTAGTGACTCTTAGTCCGAGTGAACCTTAAGCAAAAAATAAATTTTGTGAGTGCGTCTGAATGAGTTCCGTTTATTTTGCCAAACTGTGATTGGGCATACTTAAGACTATTTTAACCATAAAAGAAGTATGACTCGTCAAAATTATTCTGTGAACAGAGTAAGCTAATATTTATTATTTTTTTACCACAAATGAAATGTGGTTGTGGGCAACTCGTAGACCACCATCTTCAGAGCCGGGGACATTTTAGTTCGAACACACGTAAATTGTATTTTAGTTTTCGAGGATTCAAGGGGAAGTTATAAGCGGCCGTGGTGCTTCAAGAAGCGTGATGTTACAGGGATATCCCGATGTCTTGCTTATAACTGCTTAGTACAATAAAGAGAACGTACAGATCATTCGTTAAGAGGCTACGCAGTTGCTACCTATAATATACTCTTAGTATAACATATGCCGTTACAAATGAAGTTTCTTGTCCGTGCCAATGACAACTTGGAACATGCGAGACGATCGTGCGATGTTCAATGCATGTCATTGCAGTGCTAATGCCGGCTCGGTTGCCCATTTCTAATTTTCAGGAAAGCTGGTTGTACGACTAGACGCCTGCAAGAATGAGCATGTATGAAATCCAAAACTGAGGGGGCATAAGGGGAGAGTGAATCTCGTCCTTTAACGTTCAACGCTTGAGGAAAAGCACCTGAAGAAAACTGGGAGTTCCTTAGCGTGTTCCTACAAACTTACATTTTTCGAGGTTGCTGTGTGCGTGCGTGCATATGTGTGTGTCTGTGGGGTGGGGGGGGGGGGGGGAGGGAAGCTGCGCTGTGCTGCATTGAGATAGCGCCGGCTTTCACATCGAGTAGTGCCAAGAAATGTAAGATAAAAATTTCACTCGTACATGCTTACAGCTACAGGGACGCGTGCCGTGAAACAACTCACAAATGCAACAGTACGCAGCATTAGTTCCTTGCTTCAGTTGAAGGCAATCGCTTTCGATTGGTCTGCAGTTATTAAACAAACAACCAATACAAAACCACTCTTCAGCAGTGACCTTTCCCATCTGTTCTCGCTTATAAGCTACACCAAACTTTTGAGTGACACCTGGAAACCGTACGTCCCATCGAGGGAGCAAATTTCCTACTCCCTAGCTTTCTGCGTGACCATTTATGCAATGACCAAATATACCAAAAAAGTAAATCGTGTAACGTTGTCAGATTTAAGCTAAAGGGCATTACCAGTGATTCGTTTGTGTGACGCCAACATTACCGTGCAAATAGTGCGGTCGCGGTTCCGGAGTCCAGACAGCGCATTTCAACAGTACAATGTCTTCAACAGCGTAATACCTCCAGCCACAGGAAAGTCAAGACAAAACAAACTTCACCAATAGCATGTCTTGACATGTACGCGTAGCACACGTTTTTCATGCGGCGTAAACCATAAGGCTACATATGTTTGCTTGAAAAGATGAGAAAAATCGGTGCTGTCTCCGCGACGCCATTGAGAGGCCAAGCAGCTACGCCGGGAAAGAAATTGCAAGCTTCCTTCTTTATTTATTTTTACCACGTAATGAACACGCAATCTTATTCGCGTACACATTCTTATACTGTTTCTTAAGAAGTTTTGAAACAACGCTCCCGCTTTTGTAATGTTGTTGCCTGCGGAATAAATGCGGCTCTATTACGCAGAAGGCACGCAATCTGAAGGCGTAATCAATGCGTTTCTTTATAACACGCGTCTCACTTTCTTACTCTGATGCACGATAATTTGAAACGACTAGGTTGCATACGCATGTTGTCGCAAATGTATGCATGTCAGCTTACAAAATTGCTGCATCGTGAGGCTGTACGTCACTTAGGTGCGTAGACGAGCGCCGTGTAGTGGACGATTCCTGGTTAATTTTCGCCACTCGCTATTCTTGAAAGCGCACCTAAGTTTAAAAGCATGAACGGTTTCGATTCCCGGTCCCAGCGGCCGGGAATCAAGCCCACTACCACGTGATCAGCAGCACAACGTCATGGGCACTGGAGCCTATAGCTCTGCGTCGGATACCTTGTGCCGTACAGTTGAAACTGGCGCACGGTGACAGCCATGTCCGCTGCATTGACTGGGATGGCTCTATCGAGGCGAAATAATAGTGCACAGGCTGTGTGCGGGAACCCGTCCACGTTCACAAGACCACAGATACTACATCAGACAGCTTGTCTGCGATCTAATTGCGCCCATTTGTGCGGTCGCGTTCGCCGCGGCTTCTCTTCTCGCTTGTACCTTTCTGTTCCCCATTTCACTGCCTCCCAGCTAGGGTGGCCAACCAGACGCCTCTCTGCTTAACACCCTTACCTTCTTTCTTTCCTCTCTCTCTTTTTCACCGACTAAGTCATGTGATGTCATTAAAATTAAAATAAATAAAAAAATATCAGCAGGCTTTCAGCGACTCCATACCGCCTCCGAAACAATTTACTGCAATAGCTGTCACTCATTCCACTCCCGACAACCTGCCAACTTTGTGCAAAACCTGCAATCCTCTCTACAGTTGCGAAGATATCATCACAACTTTCTTTTATATTTTTTTTGCCACTGCCCTTAATTTCGTTTACAGAGGCAGTCAGCCTTCAACGCATTGCGACAACTCGACGATCGGCCACTGCCTGTGCAGGTGCAATACTTGCACAGCAGTCCCGATCACCGGTCGGTCCACAAGGAAGTAAATGCACTTCCGTGATTCTTGAGCACGACTGGCCTGTGTGGAAATCCTCGACTTCATGGCGCAGTACGCGCGCGATTTCGCATTCGCCGCGCCCCTCCCTTTCATATCTCATCTCTCTATATCTCTCTTCCCCTTCCTCCAGCGTAGGGTGGCCAATCGAACGCCCCCCTGTTTAACATCCATGACTGGTCTCTTTCTTTTCTCTTCTTGAAGTTCTGTGCAATTTCCCTCTATTGCAATAAAAGGACCAAAACATGACGACGATGGCATGATGACGCATTAAAAGCTTTCGACTGACCTTTGACCGCCGTAATGGCAAAAGAACCCGCAAGGGTTCCGAAACGTTCTCTGTTTAGCACCTTGACTTGGTCAGTGGCCACACCAATGTGTTCAGCCTGTTTGCTTGTCGGTCCTTGTGGCGTCCGAAACGTTCTCTGTTTAGCACCTTGACTTGGTCAGTGGCCACACCAATGTGTTCAGCCTGTTTGCTTGTCGGTCCTTGTGGCGTCCGTCGAAAATGGAAGGTCGTGACAGGTGGCGAACTTCAGTAGGTAAAGAAAAAAAATATTACTGCAACCGCTGTATTGTTTTACGGCGTTAACCGTACGTGCAGTACATCAATTACCTGGGCGGCCGTCGCATTTCGGTGAGCGCGAAATGAAAAAAAAAAAATGTTGGTGTGCTTAAATTTAGGCGCACGCTAAATAATCTCAGGTGGTCAACAATAATCCATAGCGCCAACAGTTTATGGGTCAACAGACTATATGCACGCATTCCTGCGACACGAAACGAGCTTAACGTCTGAGGCGAACTGCCTGCCGTGAGAACTAAAGATTCTTGACTTAAAAGAAATCCAGAGGCAGATCGAAACGCATACATGAAAAATCAAGACTTGACTCGTAGGATCAAAGGAACGAGTTCAAAGCGAGTTCAAAGCAACAGGGAAAGCAGAAATCGGGAACCAATGTTTTCTTAGTTGTTTCACACTAAGCATGATCTTAAGTTAGCGGTAACTTGACGAAACACAAGAGCCAAGAGGTAGCGCTTGGTGTGTGTCGTTCTTGCGTTTCGTCAATCTAGCGCTAATTTAAGACCACGCCGACGTTTCAAGGCTTATCTGGGTCTCTCGTCCGATGATGATAAAAAAAAGTTATATACTTGCACTGCTTGCACTTGTCTCAATCTCAGTGGAAGGTGACGAAGTCTGTATAGTGGTAGGGAATATAAATGGGCCATCAACGGCATCTGATCACGACGCACTTCACCAGCACAATATCGTCACGTAGTAGTGACGGTGACGAAAGTAGCAAAGCTGTGAATGAAGAAACTAGAATTTGTTCGGCGATCCTGCGCCCTCAATAACAGGGTACACTCAAACAACGATAGCGGCGAACGCATTCAGCGGTCGTCGAGAATCTGTTCAGCGGGTCAAGCGCGTCGGCTTTTATACATCAGTCATCGAGTGCTTCAGGGTAAACGCTGGTGCCCGCGGGTCTCCCACAAAGTACTACACAATTCGCGTCGAACATACGATCAGATTACGCAAGGTTCCGTGACAATTGACAGTGGTTAGAACCATCGATAACATTCGAGAACCTTCTGATACATGTGGCCGCGTCCTGCGCTGTGCGATAACATTTGTTAGACGGTGAAAAGTGGTCATCCAAGAAAGAAACAAGTACACGTTTCAATATATTAGAGAATCTTCCGAAATGTGCGTGCGTGCGTGCGTGCGTGCGTGTGTTCTTATGTCAGTCGCTAAGGGGAGATGGGCGTATAGCTTGTCAGACATGCGGTTTTCTAGAGAAATTTCGTCGCAATGAATAAATTAAATATAACATTATTAACTGTCTTTTACATTGTAACAGGCATGCCCCACGGTTATGTCAGTGACTGCCGGCCTCAATAAAAGAAAGCACTTCGTTTACTGTCGCTCTGAATACAGTCTCCTCATAAATTGACGGTATAATATAGCAGCAAACCTACTGCGCATGTCATGCGAGGAAGCACACGAATGAAGAGGCGCACTAAATTTATGAAATTTGCTTCCATACGAATTCTAGGAGAAAATGAAACGCAACGTCGTGTTTTTGTTTTTTTCGGCATTGTAGTCGTAAAGGAGCAATGGACTTTTTTTTGCGAATGAAGACGGCGTAGCTCATTGTTTCAAACGTATGGATTATGGAAACAGCGTAGGCGGTAGCAGCTGTCCTTATAGTGCTATACGGAACGTAGGGGAACATATGCGTACAGACGCCTATATTATGTAAAGGCAGTCGTATGAAGCGGAAAGATAGCGTATTTGTGATGTCTCGAATGACGAGTGAGGTTGTGCCGTTTGAGAATCGAAAACAACCAACCACCAGTCACGATAGCGCTTCTATTTGAGTTCTTTCTAGACGAGGTAGTATTACGCTAACCTTTCTAATATATGTTTTCTGATAGCTAAATCCTACACATACTTCCCAAAATCAAAACAGGAGTAAGCTCTCGCGTTACTGGTTCGTCACACGCTATTGGCGCAGACAACTAAACATAAATAAAAAAATACAAAGAAACGAGAAGTCAGAAAAAGGTTGTCCTGTTCCTCGTCTCGCTTTTACTTTTCTGCGACAGCGGCACTAAGCGTGTGGGTCACATCCAGGCGCGTTCTCCGACTTTTGGCAGTACCGTATTGCCGCTTTAGCCATACGGATAATACGATAATTCCTTACGCTAGTCGCACAGGCCGAGCACTGAAACTACGTGCCTTCTATCGAACGGAAAGTATTACCGATGTGGCCAGATGCGATTCCGTACGGTATAGTAACGGCAGACCTAAAATTTCAAACTCAACACGCTTATTACGCGAATATCTGCTTTCAAAAAAAAAAGCAGCCGCTTATGCGCGTACAGGCAGCGTGCAGTACTAGATTGCATTCGGCCTCTAGGGGCGGAGGCGCGTGGAACACTGTCCACGCGCATGCCCACTTTTGCCACGCGAATGACATATAAGCTCGCGGTCCGCCAGACCCGACAAAAGTTCACAGGTTCATCCGTCCTGCGCGACGTCGCCGGACGTCAGCATCGCCCCGATGTACCAGATGAATAAAAATAAATAAATAAATAAATAAATAAATGAAGCGCACGTGCTCACCTCAAATGTTGGTGGTTATACGATGTCCAGAAAAGACAGGTCCGAGCAAGGGGTGAGAAAGTGTCAGTTATCCGTTAGGCAGCGAATTCCACGGCGTCGAGACATCACGGGCGACCGACGGAGCAGTACTGTCAAACCCCCTACGTGTCCGGGAGCTCGGAGCCGTTGGCGGAGCAACAGGTTGCGCAACATGCAGCTGCCATAATGGACCACGTGATCGCACTGTCTGCCCTCCTCCTTATCTGCGAGCTCGCTGCCACTCGCCACCCCCACACATCATCGTCCCGCGTCCTTCCCCTCGAATCGATGAAGGGGCCGGAAGGCGGCACTGCACGCCAAGGAGGTGCTCCGAAATCCCGTTGCGTCACCGCGCGGCGCCGCCTTCTTTGCTGGGCGAGGAGGAGGAGCGCAATCGGACCCTTCGTTCACCGCGCTTCGTAAATGCAGAACGGGATTCAGTGACCACCCTTACCATATTCAACTATAATTACTTCACCTATGACAACTTGAAATAACGCCTGGAATCAACGACAAAGGCATTTAACGACGCAGCAGGCGCACAAGACCGTGGACAGTCTCAGACTAAAGCCTCGAAGGCATTCCACGAGTAACACAATCATTCGCCGGCCGTTGCTGCATAGAACGACCGGCGCCTCAAACCTTAGCGCAGAAAGGGGTGCTTTCCCTCTCAATCTTTAAGCCTTGGTGGAAAGAGTTTTTCAAAGGTCCCCGTAAGCAGCCCGACAGATAAATGCGGTTACGTGCACATTGAATTCGAAACTTAAGACAACGTCATGAGAACGTTACATGGGCGAGTGGAAAGCGTCTTCTATGCCATGCATGTTATGTAGGCCGTATACAGCGCGTATACACCGTATATTGCACCGCAAGCACGTACATTTTCCTTTCGGCGATCACGTATACTTGATAATGTAAACCGATTGACGTCGATTAAGCTGAAACCGCAGAACTACGAAAGACCGAAGCTGACAAGCACGAAATAAGGCAGTGTCGTGTTCGCCTTCGCCGTGTCGTCACGTAAAGTTGTATATTCTGCAGCTTGAAATTAGTCAATATGACGCTACTACAGCTCAGAAGCAGCCGCTTTTCCACCAGCCATCGATAACGTAGGCAATTAAACAATTTAATTCCAAATTAATTTTTTTCGTCGTCGTCACGGCGGTTCTGCATACTGCTTGCCACGAATAAATGGAACGAACAAACTTTGGCGCAGTTTCTGAATTTCTCACTCTTGCAGCGCCCTGTTTCTTGCCCCTTCCGACTCAGTTCGGTATTTCTATCTTTCGTCGACGTCATTTTTCCTTCATTTAATTCGCGTTTGTTTGTTTGTTTGTTTGTTTGTTTGTTTGTTTGTTTGTTTGTTTGTTTGTTTGTTTGTTTGTTTGCAAAGCCACGAAACGGGATTATTTTGTAAGCTTTAAGAGAAAACATCATGTAAGCAACGTCACACTGCGCAAGGATTGCCATCCAGACGACGGTGCGCAACTCGAGAGCAACGCCAGCTCCGTGGCGCGTACACACTACCACTGACCTGGCCACAAAAGTTACTCGGAGCACGCTCGACCACAAGAGTGCGGCGTGCCCAAGTGGAGCCCAAGTGGAGACATGATGATGATGAAAAGACTGAGGATCCTCAGTCTTTTCATCATCATCATGTCTTTTACTCGCCGATAAATGCACACATGCCGCGAAATTCAAATTGCGGGGAGCTCAATTAAGAGCGCCCTTTCCAAGGCACTCAGAGTGGCACCATGCCCGCTGTGGCGGTAGCACAAGTTTGCCCTAAAGAAAAGACACAGAAAGTGCAGGACCGTTTAACTGCAAAATCAAAACACTTGTACGCAGAAGCTTTTTACACTTGGGGCCGAATTCACAAAGCTTCTCCTTCGTAAATGGTCTTCGCCATTGACCGGCGGCCGCCTTCGCTAATATGTCCAGCATCGGCGTTTGGCTGGCATTTGCTCTTACGAACAGATCTGGCGTAAGAGCTTCTTGTGAGCACGGCGCTTTGATCAAATTTATATGGTTTTTCTTTCGCAAGAAATGTTTGCCGCTGGCCAACTGCCTTCGCTAACAATACGTTCAATATCACGGCTAGTTGACATCTGCTCTAACGAACAGTTTTTGCGTAAAAGACTATTTCCTGAATACGAACCCTGGGCCGGAAAAGGTAACGGCTCTGTTCCAAAAACATCCTTTTTCGCGCTTCTTCACTGGTCAGAGTGGCACTCCGCCCACTTCATTACTGGGATCGGCCGGCCGGGAGCGGTAGATGATAACAAAGGAATATATATATATATATATATATATATATATATATATATATATATATATATATATATATATATATATATATATATATAATCTAGTGACCAAATTAGGAATGCTCACGTTATATACAGGCACTGATGAGCATTATGAGAGTAAACGTTTATGATTCGAGCACGATGCAAGCGTCCCCTTTGGAATGGGGTGGTGGGTTGCGCCACCAAGCTCTTGCTATTATACTGCCTAATTTCCGTCCTAGGTAAAAAAAAAAGAAAAAGAAAGAAAAACCCCACAATGATTCCCATAACCAAATTTTCTGACCCTCTATTGCGAACTTTGTTTGTGTACGTCTCCGTTTTTTTGTCGTTTCCCTACTTTTCTTCCCCCAATCTTCCAATCGCCTCTTACTAATCTCTATTACGGACATGTTTACTTTCCCCCTGCTCTCACTGAACCCAAGGGCTTCAAGGAGGGCAGTGGTGCCTAGATCGAACACTGGGCAGATAGCTTCACATTCTAATAAAACATGCTCCATCGTTTCCCTAGCTTTACCGCAGCAAACACATGCTTCTTCGTCCTTCTTATATCTCGCTTTATAGGTGCGTGTTCTAAGGCATCCTGATCTCGCTTCGAAAAGTAATGAGCTTCCCTTTCAGTTATCATAAATTGTTTCTTTTCTGATTTCGTTTTTTCCTCTTAAGTAGTTACTCATGGCAGGTTTCTTTTCCATTGCCGCCACCCATGAGATTATTTCAACCTCTCTGACTTTCCGCTTGACGTTCTTTGTTGTTGTGTTGTTCACCCCACAGGCCGCATACTTGCTGGTAAGCTTCCCAGTTCTTTTCCTCCACTGTGAATCAATCTTCCTTCTTGTACAAATACCTCAACACTGTCCCAGCCCATTCACTTTCTCCCATATTCCTCAGTCGTTCTTCATAAACAATATTACTATTAGCTTCCCTCACTTCAAAACTTGTCCAGCCCATATCACACTGCGCAGCTTCATTTGTAGTGTTCCCGTAAGCGACCAATGCGAGGCGTCCCACTGACCTTTGGTTGCCCTCGAGTCGATTGTACCCCTGATTTCAAACAAACAACCGCATTTCCAAAAGTAAGTCCTGGAACCATTACACCTTTCCCCATACTCCGGAGCTCCTCGTACCTATTGTATCCCCATAGCGCTCTGTGTTTCATTATCGCTACATATTTCTCTTGCCCTTTACTGTTATTGTTTTTTCCTGTGTTTCCATATGTCTATTGCCTTCGTTTATCCATATACCAAGGTATTTATATTCTTTTACCCGAGGGATTTCCTGGCCCTGTATTGCCACTGTCTGTTCACTGTTTTCATTGAATACCATAACACCCGATTTTCTAACGCTAAATTTCAAACCTAAATTTTCGCCTTCCTGTCCACAGATATTGCAAATCCTGAATCAATTCCTGTCCAGACGTTGCAAATCACTTTGCTTGTTAGCTAGCAACACAATGTCGTCCGCATAAAATAAACCTGGAAGCCGCTGCTCTACTACTGTACCCACCCGTTTCTATGAAAAGTTGAACCTGATATTACTTCCTTCTAGCGCCCTCTCCATCCTCACCATGTACATCATAAACAGCAGTGAGGATAAAGGGCACCCCTGCCTCAGTCCCTTGTTGATATCAACTTTCTCCTCACTCCTCATCCCTTCCCATCCAACGCAAACGGTGTTTTCTAGGTAAATCTCTCTCAAAAGCTGCAGACAATCGTCACCTAAGCCTTCCCTTTCCAGAATATCCCACAAAATGTTGCGGCCTACATTGTCATGCGCTCCTGTAATGTCTAAAAAGGCCACATATAACTGTCTGTTTTCTACTCCTGATATTTCAATACACTGAGTAAGGACAAATAAGTTAAAAATTATGAGGTTTTACGTGCCAAAACCACTTTCTGATTATGAGGCACGCCGTAGTGGAGGACTCAGGAAATTTCGACCACCTGGGCTTCTTTAACGTGCACCTAAATCTAAGTACACGGGTGTTTTCGCATTTCGCCCCCATCGAAATGCGGCCGCCATGGCCGGGATTCGATCCCGCGACCTCGTGCTCAGCAGCCTAACACCATAGCCACTGAGCAACCACGGCGGGTAGGACAAATGAGTTATCCAAACGCCTACCTATTCTGAAGCCATCCTGAAGTTCTCCCAAAATGCCATTATTCTCAGCCCATGCTTGCAGCTTTAATTTAATTGCCTGCATTGATAACCTGTATATTACCGATGTAATGGTCAACGGTCTATAGGAGTGAGCTCTATCTTTCTCCCCCTTAACATCATAAATTAAATCCATTCCACTTGTCGCCAACTGTCTGCTGTTCGTCTATCTTTTAAAGCTTTTCCGCTGCATTCACCGAGCTTCCTTACTTTTTGGTCGTAGTTCATTAATCAGCCTAACGGGAACCTCCTCTAGCCCTGTGGCTTTTTTTTTCTTCAAATACAACCTCGTCATTGCCTTAGAAAGATTCAGCTGTTATTTTTCGGATGTAATTGAATTCCACTTCATCTTCCAGTTTGTTTCCATCTTCGTCCAAGATACGTTGTTGTATTGTTGTTGACTTCCTGCCTAATAACTTTATGTGGTTCCAAAATATTCTAGGTGCGGCCTTCTTTTTCTCACGTATTTCTGACAACCAACGTTCACTTTCACCTTTTATCTTAGCTTGCACCAGTATTTGAACAATAAACTTTTTCTCCCGGTACATTTCCCATTTACTGGCTACTTCATCCTGCGGCAACTACCAGTTTTTTGCCCGCCTGTGCTTTCTGCCGTTCGGCGATCGGTTCTCGTATATCCCTGCTCCACCAGCTTTTCGGTTTCCTTTTTCCCTTCCAACGAACCATGTTATTTCTCTTTCCGTATTTCTGTTGTTATTACACTTAGAAACTCACTATAATCCCACTTTTTACTTCGTCATTTGCCAAGTTCTTCCTCGACTCGTGTGACTATAGTTGTTATTTGTTGAGCGTTCAAATTTGGACTAGCCATTTTGCACTCCTTGCTCTCTTTCCCAACTACATATCCCATTTTCAAAATGATGCGTTTATGGTCACTCCATATGCTTCTATACCCTTCCTCGACAATAACATTATCATGAACTTATCATGTATTCCTTCTGTCATCAGACAGTAATCAATGGTCGATTGCCGGTTTCCCACCACCCACGTGATCTGACGCGAGATCTTCCCACAAAGATCTAGCGTCGACTTTCCGTTGTTGTCGGTATAGCCATCTAGATCTTGTATGTAGGCATTCATGTCACCTAATAGGATAATTTCAGCATCATTCCCGAAACCCTTAATATCAGCACTTAGGCATTCCACTAACTCTTGATTCTTTGTGAAATTATTTCCTGTCCACAAATTATTTCCGGTTCCCTATGTCGTTTTCCGCATGGTTAGGACTTGACAAGGGGCATTGACCCCAGCGCTCCTGCTTTTTTGTGTGGCGGCCACAAGGTAGGTGCCATTCTTTCCAGCTACCCCCTCGCCACATTCCAAGCATTCCACGTGCTTTACTGCCATTGCCTCTTCTGTCACGTCGGGAGGCTGCGTTCCATTGTCACGACCATTCTCGTTCACAATGGCGGCCCTGTTCAGCTTTTCCTCGGCTGCTTGAAGTCTTTTTTCCACTGCCTTCCATGCATCATGCTCCATATTTAGCTCATGTTTGAGCTCTTCGACCTGCTTGACAAGCTCATTCTGGAAAGCCTCCATTTTCTTCAGCCTAGCACCGACATCACAGTGTCTGTCGATTGACTCGATTTCCTCTCCATTCTCATCCGTCCCTTCATCTGCCTTGAGGGCCACCCCACACAACGCACGCTTTCCCGGCTTTCTTGCCATGTATTGCACGGCTTAATACTAATGCAAATGCCAAAGTTTTCAGAGCACGTGCCTTCTAGCAAAAACCGATACGCACAAAATCTGAATCCTTAAAATGCGGCAAAGTAATTTTCACCAATATTTTAAAAGCAATCAATGCCGCACAGACTTAAGGTATGACACGTTTTCGCACGTGTTCAACCACGCGGCAACGCTCTCACTTTCCTACCAAAGCAATATCCCCGATACCAAAGCACGCACAGTAAATCCACTAATAGTTATTAGTCTTACCGCTTCCAAGCTACTATTTAATGGTTATATAGACTTAACGCACACGGTTGCACGTGTTGAAGCACGGGGCGCGAAAGCACGCTCTGACTATCCTGCAAAGCCGAATATACACGAAACACACCCTCGCACACGAAATAAGAGAAAACTACCCAATTATTTTTTAAAGGCTAAAATAATCAGCAACACAAGAACAGAATCAAGCTCAAAGTATGCACAAAACACTTATGTTTTCGTCGTCGCTACGGAGCCCTGGAAAGACACGTCCATCCACTACAAAATCTCACGCCGGGACATCGATCACTAGCGCATCTGTCGGCGGAGGCTTCTGTGCAGCTGCTTCACTGTATGGGAAGCGACTTTCAGAAATATACTATAGTGCAACGATTCAAGGTTCGCCTAAATCACTTCATATATATAATATCGGGATCGTTATCTCACCATACGAAAAGTGTTCCTTCATTGCAGTAACATTCCTGGGTTACAAAACCACTTTTATGCGCCATTGAGAACTCAATAGGGGAGTGTTTAGAATCTTATAAAAGAAGAATGAGCCTTCAACCGCATGAATCACTGAAGTGACATAGTCTCGGTATAGTGAACTAGCAGGCTTTAAGCGTTCTAGTTCACTGTGTTCTCGGTAACTAAGTCTTCGTACCTGTGAAGATTGGCTTATGTCGGTAACGTTTCTGAGGTTGGACAGGCACTTTTGTAGATGTGCGCTGCAGTGAAACCGTCGTATAGGGGCACCTGCATGTGATAATGGTCTCGGATTCCCCAAAACACACATAAATTGAGCATCTTTTAAGTGCGAACCACTTTTTTGGCGAAGCAAAGGCACATTACCTCACCTATCTATCTATCTATCTATCTATCTATCTATCTATCTATCTATCTATCTATCTATCTATCTATCTATCTATCTATCTATCTATCTATCTATCTATCTATCTATCTATCTATCTATCTATCCGCATTCGTCTAGGTACTCTCGCGGTTCTTTCATTAACTTTATGTCAAAATTTGGAGGCATGGCAGGAGTGAATCACGAACATGAATGAGAGGTCCTCACGAATGCCATAACATGGTGCCATCATGATGCCATGGTGGTCGTTTCGTTACTTTGCTAAATACCAGAATGTACATGACATGGCGTGCGTGTATGAGACATGAATGGCAGGTCATCACATTACTGTTCATAACATGCGTGTCTTTTATAACGCGATAACAATGGCACAAATGACAAGGTGCATACGTGGCGAAGCCGCTGTTGTCGCTTCATTAACATGGTACATACAAGAATGTGGAGGCATGCATGACAAGCATGCGTTAATGACTGACGTGTAATGACGTGATTGTCATGACATATGTCATGAACAGCATGACTCGTATGTCATGTTCATGGCATGAATAACGTAAATGACAAGATGTCATTGCACGTATCTTTAGCTGGCATATCATGTGCATGACATAAAAATTATATGCCATATGCCATGACACGTACCGCATTTACTCGTATAAAACCAACAGCGCGTGGCTAGCTTTCGACTAATGTTGGCTAACTGTCGGCTAGTGTTTCCTAGTGCTTGCTAACGTTGGCTAACTGTTGGCTTGCACTAGATAACGTTGGCTAACTGCCAGTAAGTGTTGGGTAGTGCTGGGTAACAGTGGCTAGCGCTGAGTAATGCTGGTTAGCTGTCGGCTAGTGTTGATTAATGTTGGCTAGTAGCGGCTAACTATTCGTTAATAATAGCTACCTTTCGACAGTGGTGGCATATACTGGCTAGCACCGAATAATGTTGGCTAACAGTGAGTGTTGACCACTGCTGGCTAATGTTGGCTAGCCTTGGGCAATGTTGGTTTACTGTCCGCTAGTGTTGGCTATCCGCTCTTACAAAATCTAATAAATGTTGTATATGTACTGCTACGACTATGCCATGACTACTATGCTATGACTACTATTGCATATTTACTACTATCATTCTGCCTATGACTCTGCGCGTGCGCACGCACATACGCGCACACACGCGCACGCACAAGAGCCTTCGGAAGGAACAGCAAGAACGTGCATATACATTGATCTTCATAGAACACAGCAAGTACATATAAAATAAAATGGTACGTCGGTGACGCAAACAGCATCGGATAATACCATGAGCGTGTGATCATTTACAAGAAATGAGCGAGAAAACGCTGCCTCGTGACGGACCCCGGTGCGTGACGGTGGCGTGACGTAGCTTTTCACGGTTACGTCAAACTGGCACGGAAAAAGTTTTATCTCCCGTTGCTAGGAAATCCGAAATGATTGAACCGCGCGGACGTCAGTGTCAGGAAGGCGTCCACGTTTCACGCGTACCCGACGTTTGGTCTGACACGCCTATTTAGACACGCACTCGCTTGTCATTGAAAATTAGGATTTAACCCCTTTTTTTCCATTTTTTTGTGGCTGCGTGACTTCTTCAAGGGATGTGTAAGGGCTCGTCGTATCATAGAAGAAAATTGTGTTGTTTCAGCACGTGTGAAGTGGTGATGCCATGTCTTGAACTGTTTGTGCGTCGTACGAGCATTGTTCAAGCACATCCAGAAGAACGCTTGTTGATCTTCGTCGATGAGCAGCTACGAGGTGGAACGAGTCATTACCAAGACGATAAGGCATGTATTACCTCTTCTAACGAAGCACTAGTTTTAAAGAGAGAAGATCTACGAATGAAAATTATGGGAATTTGCCCATATAAAATGATACATGGTTGGAATGCAGCAGGGTTGTCATAGCCAGCTGTGTAAATACGGAAACAAAACATAGAGAAATAGCACATTCAAATATTTCCTCCTTGTATGTATGCACGTAGGTGAAGGCGGGGGACCAGTAAATGTTTTTCAGAACACCGGTAGTGCCTTCTTCTATGTTCCGTGTGACCTTCGTACAGGTTTTTATCTTGGCTACCACCCCAAACATTTTTGTTGTTTTATTTTATTACTTGCTGCATCCCCAACTCGGGGCCAGAACTCCTTGCTCTGACTGCCTAGGAGTCTTGTGTCGTTAAAGCCCCAGCATTTATGCATTTATCACTGCAAGCGTGAAGTTCCGTTATTTGTAAACTGCTTCGTTTGCATGTATCGATACTCCAATGTCCACAGAACCATTCAATTTTACATCTTTAAAGGTTAGGAAGAGCACGCAGCGCGAGTATAATGAGACGATTGAACTAGCAGACACAATTAAAAAAAATACAATTTATAGCGTTTTAAAAGATGAAATCGCATCATCAGACTAGTCGTAAAAGTAATGAAATCGTCACATTGGCATTTATGATAAGCCAAATTTTACCCACGTTCGTTTTCAGCATGGCACTGAATATGTGTTACATAAAAAAATGGTTCTTGGCATTCATTGTTGTTTTCAATGTTTGTCGATGCTGGTGCTGATTGTTTGTTGTTAATAGTTGTTAGCAATGCGCAGTGCTTCAGAATGTGGTGCACTGTGTGACAGCGAGAAACTGCACACCCGTAAATAGTGGGTGAATACTATGCACTGTGTTCATTTTGACGAAGGCTGGCCCACCATCCGAAATGTTAATAAAGCAGAAAATTATTACGTGTGTCCTCCTCTTCAATTATATATATTATGGCGCCTGCGGAGAGTGCCTGCGTTAACAGTGATGTTGGCCTTCTGACGGCACATTAACAGAACAGCTCAACATCTTGCAACTCTTCCAATAAATAAATTATTTCCCAACAAAGTTCAAAAAACGTCTCGTACGTGGCACCTTACAACTTTCAATGCAATCCAGCGTTCGACAAAACGTCGCCTGGTGAGAGCATAGATTGCTCTTACGGTAAACAAGCACTTGCCACAGAAAAAAAAAACTATTTTTCCAGACCTCTACGGGTCCCTTGTTCACATATGTAAAAGAAAACTTTCAGTGTCTAATCAAAATTTTCTATGGTGCCTGGCGAGATGCCCTTTAAGGTACATAATGTAAAGATACAAACACGCCCTTTTGTTTCTGGTGTGATTGGCCGCAATAGCCCGGTTTGTAACCATGACGGTATATAAATCTATAGAGACCAACATAACCACTGAGACAGCGAGGTGGGTTTCGTGGTCGTTTAAATCAATCTATCCTGTCTCATTACTCTTTCACCAACACTTAGCAGACAGTCGAGCACTGTCTATGTAGCGCTGTATGTGCATAAAGAAATGCAATATTTATACGATATTAAAGCCAATATCATGGTCTTGCTTTTTTGATAGATATATCTTGTTTTTGTCCGCTATTCGTGCGTAATCGCGCGAATTTTGAATTTCGAAGGTCCGTACGCCACGTGGTGTGAAAACGGTGAACTAATGCGATGTCCGGAATGCCTGGGTATTGTCTGTGTGCCAGCTGCCACTAATGGCGTAAAGACTTGTCGCTGGTTTGACGGAAGTCGGTGGAAAACAAACCTCGGACAAAAGGACTTCGCCTTGCTTGCAAGAAAAGGCGAGACGCAAGAAGTGAACAAGGGCGGGAAAAGAGTGCCGAAAAGATATCTTAAGCATATTTCGGCACCACCTAGGGGGAGGGGGGGGGGGGGTAACCCATATGCCCCCACATCCAGAGCTTAAATTTTGTTGACGAGGTTTGTGACACAAGGTGGATGTAAATTGATCAATCGTCAGTGGAAGTTTATTCGACGTCACACATACAGAGAGAGAGAGAAACATAGACATTCTTTAATAAGTAATAGAGAGGTTTGCCTGGACATAAGCCTGGCATGCTATGCCAGATGAGATTGCTGATGCATGAAATGACCCACTCATACCCATTACACAAGTACACAGAATATGCACAAGTAACAAGCATCAAGCTTCTAGAGCATCTGGTTCAAGCCAGTGTCCCGGAGGTACACTAAAAGCGCCTTCGTTGCACTCAGCAGAAGCAACGCAGGTCCAAGAATGCGGTGCGACTACAACGAACTGCCACGCTAGTTGAAAGCAGATTTTAGGACTTCTTGTGCGGCCGCAAAGCGTGTAAAGACGCACAAAACTTGGCATGAATGTCTGCACGTGAGCGTAAGCGCGCATCTGCTCTTCGATCCCAGCCGTGGCAGCTCAATGCTTTCCGCATGGCTGAGGGCATACGTACGTGGCCCGCGTATTGGAGGCAGACTCCGGTGCGTACAAAGCCTGGTCAAGCCGAGATTGCTGCTGCGGCTTCCTGTGCGCCGTCTTCCGCTGGAGGTCGTGTGATCTCGAGCTTCGGAGACGCGTCAAAGGAAGAGGCAGCACGAAGCGCTTGCTCCCCTCTGTTGGCGCTCTACTTCCCGCCGGCGTTGTGAGAGTGAGTGTTCGCGTTCACCTAGTGAGATGACGAAATTACACGGCCGATAAAGCCATGAACCTTACTTGGTGTAATTGTCTAATATACTTGGCTGCAGCTATCAATGTTTTGCCTTTCAAACGAAACTGCGACTTTTTTGTCTTGATTTTCAGTCGCGCTCTTGAAGCTCATATCGAAGATAAACCAACACGTCCTCTCCAAAATATTTTTGAGAGCAAGGACGGGACAAGACTTAACGAGGAAACAGTGATGATTGATGACGATTGCTTGAGGGTGAGCCAGAGACCACTAAGCAATGCCTGCGACGAGCACCTGGGATGCTTCATTTCATGTGAGGTGGCATGGTATATACGAAATACCCTTATACTGCGGCAGATCATACGTTGGCCAAGCAGGACGTTCCATCAGTAACCGCCTTGGCTAACATATGAGCTAATAAATGTCTAGAACAAGCAGCAGTTTGGCACATGCGGTGTACCACGTCTGCGTGCCAGTCCATTCTTTAACCTAACGCGCAGCTCTAGCAAGACATCGAGATCAGCAACCACGGGAGATCAGCGAGGCGCTTGAAATCAACCAGACATGGCCGTCATGCGTACAAACGCCGTCACTCGTACTTTTCGAAAGAAACATCTCGTATCTGAATGATTGACAGCAGACTTGTGAGTAATGAATTTATGCAATTAATTACTTGAAATCAATTACATTATTCATAATGCGATAATTTTGCGTTTCTATGCGGCACGAGCGCCACCACGTCAGAACACTCATCTTCAGTGAGTTTAGATTTCGCTTTTTCTACTGCCATTAATTGGATAGTTCCCGTCATTTGTAATTTCTAATTGCTAATTGCAATTGCTAATTTCCTCGTCCGGTGCTGTACGTACGCTACGACACTGCCTTTTTCTCTGGCGCTCACATCGATGGAGTTTTCAGTGTCGTTGCTGATGTCCTCACCAGGAAAAAAAGAAAAAAAAACAAAAAGGTAAAGTTACTGGAGAAAACAATGAAAAGCACGGTTAGTGAAAATCAACCTGCGAATTGCTGTAGCTAGGGGACGAACTGAAAGAGCCAGGTCAGCTCGTTCTATTTACTGCATTTGTGCAATGTTTTTCCAAAGTTTGGAGGAAGTAACGCAAAAGTAATAGACTACTTTTTAGTAATTGCACAATTACTTTCGTGGGGCAGTAATTGGTCACTTTAACACTTGTTTTTTTGTAAAGTGTACAAGACTGATTGACAGCAGATGAGTGCGTTCATGTGGGTTTTCGAATGTTTTCCCTTATTGGTTTACTTGGGCGTTCATCGATATGCATACTGGAGCCGCCTGAATAAACATCGTCAATTGGTAGGCAGCGCTGCGTCCTGTCATTGCCTTGCTTCTCAGCCGTAGGGTGCCATCCTGTGGTTTCGGCGGCTCCTCTTACGCCACCGCTTTTCGAAAAAGCGAAGGGTCAGACAGGAAAGTAAGGCCAATTTGGAGGCGCAAGAAATGTCTCGGGCACGCTCAGTTTCAGGAGGTATACAGTGAGGCAACAGTTCCCCGCACCGTGCGTACACCGACGTGTCAGTACTTCTCAATCACGTGGTCTTACTGTCCCCTTAACCCAGGACAACACGTTCAATTTGTCATTCGTTCTGTCTGTGTACGGAATAACGTATAAGAAAGCTAGTTAAATAAACGAGCACCGTCATTTTCCTGGGGCTACCTGTGTAACTTAATTTAGCTTCTTTCCCTTCTTTGCTCGGGAAGAGGTACGCATTCGCTTGTAAGCATCAGACGCTTATTTACCCATCGTGCGCGGTTTGAGAGGGTAATCGGATTTCTAGCGTGAATTCAAACCCATGGGGAAACTAACGAGAACCTAAAGTCGATGCAGCATCCAACGGAAGTCACGCTTTCGCCACAAGGATAAATAAAATTAAACGTTTGCCTCGCCGGCAACACTGCGTATCAAAGCCAAACCACTGAGGTCACGTGTAATTGGAAGCCGGACACAACTAACTATATACTCACATGTCGCCGAAGTTCCGCGACATGTGGCAGTTTGTGAGGCGTGCACTAAGCAGCCTCGGGGGAAAAAATTGACGTCGTGCGCGCATATTTTTGGCAGGAAAGACCAAATCATCCTCACGCAGACATACCTGGCACTGTTGAAAACATGCACAACAGCAGTGGCTGTATACTCGACGCGTAATTATCGACGGAAAGAAGATTCACCGTGCAGCTAGAGCTGGCGTACGCAAAGAAATTGAAGGTTCCGAGGACAGAACAATCCTCGTCGGGATTCGAGACTCTGTCGGCAAGGGCTCCCACCTGCCACATCGTAATGACACAATAATTCCAATAAAGGCGGCTCCCCGTAATCTCGGTGGGTCGCCTATATAGCCCGACGGGTGCCACGGCGTATATGCAAGACGCTTATACGACTGTATCCCGGGCCGTTTCCACTCGTAACCACAGCGTTGCACGGACACTTTTACGTACACAGGTATAGAATTCACCACGCAATAAGATACGTGGAATAGAACATACGCTGACGATGTTCACGTAAAGAAACGTTTCACGGTTACGGCTACGCTTCCGTATATAGAATAGCCGTATAGCAGTCGTAGTCCTTCGTAAGTGTAGACTCTTGCGAGGCAGTGGCATATAGCCACTCTGGGGAATTAGCTGGCACGTAAGAGATCGATTTTACTTGGTTTTCTTTTACTGATGGTGCATACTCACGGTGAGGCCAAGAGTCGGATGGTATAAGGAAAGACTTTCCGTTCTTCTTTTAAGGATAACGCAGATTTTTGGCAAGAGCCAGAATAATGAATAATAACACAATGTAGGAAGAATAATTTAAAAAAAATCGCCTTGAAACGAGTAAAAATTCTTTCACGGCAGTGTCCAAGAAAAGAAGCTCACGGAGAAAGAATGTGCGGAATGCCGAAACGTTTCTTCTTAACTTCTTTTTTCCTTAAATATGAGAAACTGCGACAAAACGAGTAAAAAAAACGTCGATCGTTCCATCATCTCCGCTAAATGGGCACAGGGGGAGGGTGCCAGACCGGCCCTGCGACTGTAAAAGTTTAAGGCGGGTATACAACATAATCGAGTAAAATTTACTTCGATTTTTCGTTTGTGAAATGCAGCATTCACCCCCATGTATGACGTGGTGGAAATAATCATTGCATTGCGTTAACATAATCACACGCCTTCTGAAGCTAGCAGCAGTTATCTAAGTTGACGCGGGAAGTAACCATACAACAGGACCACTGAGGGTTGCTCTGGCCATGTTATCAGCCATATTGTTCATAAATAAGATTTCACGTCCAGGCAACCATACCAATTCAAAAGGCAAAATTTCTTCTCTCTCTCTCTCTCTCTCTCTCTGTAAGTATATATATATATATATATATATATATATATATATTTTCTTTTTTTTTTTTCAAGGCGGCTTTTTCTATGCTACTTCGCATGACAATTTTCCAAATGGAGTCTCCCTCTCCGAGATTCTTATGCAGCCTTAATCATGATGGCGGGACCCAATATAGCCCAAAAATGTAATAGATCAAGCGGGTTTGCATTCTGTAACCAAAATTTTCTAGCGTGCAAAAACGACAGACACAAAAGTTATACAGATGCAACGCACACGTTGGAATCTACATGTGAAGTAACGCTTTCGTGAAACGGTCAATCAAATGCTAAACAGGGTGTTTTACGTAACTTGAGCCAAACATAAGATATATGCAAATGCCACGTAGATGGACCAAACCAAGGTAATGTTGTCTGCCGTCGCTCGGAGATACTAAGATTTTTTTCATGCCGCCTAATTAGATAATTAGCCTCAATTATTTAATCAACTTCTCAATTATTATAATTGCATGAAAAGTGCCAACGAGAAAATTGTAGAGCAACGTGAAAAACTCCGATACAGCTTTCTGTTGCTCAATACGTACTAGATAAAAGTATTTTTCCGAGCGTGAAAGAAGCCTGCGAATACAGGCAAAATTGCCGTGCGACTGGCCGCTCGAGGCACTTTGCGTGTATTCGCGGGCTTATGTCACGCTCGAAAAAAAAAAACGCATTTATATGCCGCACGTATTTAGAAACATAAAGCTGTATCTCGTGTTGCTGTATAATTTTCTCATGGACACTCTGCATATAATTATAAAAACTGAGAAGTTGATTCATACTTTAAAAATAATTATCTAATTAGGCGGTGTGCAAGAAATTAATCTGAGTATCTCCAAGCGACGGCAAACAACATTAGCTTGGTTCTGTCCAGATACGTGGCGTTTGCATGTTTCTTAAGGTTTGGCCCAAGTTACGTGAAACGCCCATGTAATTCCTGCGTGTTTGGCGGCGTAAAGGAAACTGCGAGCATATAGACGCGCGCGAATGTGCTCTCGAGCGCCCGTGCTACGCCACGTGACCCACGCGGCGATCATGTCAAAGAGCTAGCTGGTTGTTGCCACGATAGAGGTATACGCGAGAATGAGGACTTTTATACTCAATGCACACAGAAATACAAGGCAACAAAGAAAACGAAAAAAAAGATTGAGGCCTAATGCTTATAGCTTCGGAATGCTGTGCCGGGCGACCGATGTTCGATCCCACCATCGCACGTACGCAATAGATTTTTTTTATTTTCGAATGTGAGATACTCACCAAGACAGCAGCCGAATCCACGGTCAGGAAAGTCCCGGAAGGTTTCGCAAGGAAAGCTTCGCTTTAACAGGGGTAAAACCAGCATAGGCGATAACTTCCAACTAAAAGTTTTATTGGTGGCTACTGAATATTTAGGTGATGGCTGACTGACCGATTGCAGCACGTTAATTGCATTTTTTTCCGAATTCGATATACGTGCTGCGGTTGTAACCTTCTGTTTGTTTTGCTCTCGATATATTTGTAATATGGGTTCCACGTATGTCGTTCATTAAGTATAAATGACGTCCTCAATGTATTAAAAGTTTAGTTGGAAGTTACCAATTGTGTTTGTCCTGCCCTTCCTGTGTGCGTGGCTTCTACGCGCTAAAAACGTTTGAAGACACAATGTGCATTTAGGCGGCCCAGGCCAACTGAAAGAGCGCTCACAAACGGGCGCTGCTTGTCTTTAATTAATTATGGGGTTTTACGTGCCAAAACCACTTTCTGATTATGAGGCACGCCGTAGTCGAGGACTCCGGAAATTTCGACCACCTGGGGTTCTTTAACGTGCACCTAAATCTAAGTACACGGGCGTTTTCGCATTTCGCCCCCATCGAAATGCGGCCGCCGCGGCCGGGATTCGATCCCGCGACCTCGTGATCAGCAGCCCAACACCATAGCCACTGAGCAACCACGGCGGGTATGCTCTTCTTTGCGTGATGCATAATGGCTCATACCCACCATGCCAGATGATCCAACCAGTTCGTGGTTAATGCAAAAAGTTAAAGATAAAATTAGAAACAGTGTAGGCAAATAGATTATTAATATAGATATAAAGCGGGGGAAAGTATCACCTTTGCTATGTTTTCAAACAACAAAATTAAAAGTTAAAGGAACATGAAGTGATAAATTAAGCTGTAGACACAATAAATTCGAAGTGAAATTTTTGGAAAGAATTTCGGAGCGAAATTCTGTTCTGCATAAAGCTAATAATTTCGCTGTATACATAACAATAACTTCGAAGTGAACATTCCGGAAAGAATTTCAGAGAAAAATTCTAAACTGCGAAGCAGATGTATTATACCAGTGAAGGCTTCAAAAGGTCGGATAGCAAGAACCGCTGATCCTGTCACAAATCGCAAAGAGCTAGGGTTTCTTTAACACAAGATTGGTGACACAAGAGAAAAAAAGCGATTGTTTCATAATCATTCTAGTAGGAGCGTATAATGGACAGAGCAATTACAGATGTGCATAAGTAAACGCTTAGTAAATGACTATGTCATTGAACGCTCGCGATCTTCAAGCCGGCGTGAAATGTTTCCGTTCTCTACAAACTGTAGCCAGCGCACAATCCTACAGCGCTTGTATTATCGCACACCCCGTGATTCAAGCAAAATTATATCGTGGTATCGAATATAATCACATACGCTGCCAACGGTACAGCAAAAGGCAGACCGAAAAATCGATGTGTTGTAGCAATGGCGTCGGCAGCCTCACTAAAGAGATAGAATCATTCGTGGCCAAGGACACATCGCTAGCGAGCGCGAACCAAGGGAAAGCAGCACCAAGACAAGCCTGCGATAATAATGGCACACGTTACTAACGCGACAGCGCTAAAGGTCCCGCGTCGCAGAAAATCCGGTGTCGGCGTCGGCGGCGCGGTCCGTGAGCGAAAATTTCCGTAAATTTTCAGGTATATGTATATGCCGCACATCTCTATATGACATGCGGTATGTGCGGGTATATTGCCACACCATTCCATCACTAAAGTTGCTCATGCCTTATATATCTTACATACTTGGCAAAGTTATTCCTCGGAATTTCGAGAATGACAGCCCCCAAATAAATGTATATAGTGAAACAAAACACCGACAGCGCATGTCTTTTATGTTGTCTTCTAAGACTTAAATATTAAAAATGCGGAACAATGACGGAAACCTGAAAAAGGATGGTGGTGGTGGTGGTGGTGGTGGTGGTGGTGGTGGTGGTGGTGGTGGTGGCAACAACTTTATTGACAATCCGGCAAATTCGTGGCCTGGGCCTAGGCCGCCTCCGAGGAGGTCCGGAGATTCTGTCTCCACGCCGCCTCACGGGCTTGCTGGATGGCCCATAGTTGATTTTGGAGGTTTGAGCTGCGCAACGCAGCCGTCCATCGCGCCGCAGCTTCATCTGGGGAAACTGCATTTTCTCTGCATATAACCTCACATTCCCAGAGAATGTGTCTAAGAGATGCGTGAGCCCTGCTGCATAGTTTGCAGTTATCGTCTGAGTAGATGTCCGGATATATCCTTATGAGATGGACGGGGTTGGGGAAAGTCTTTGTTTGTAACTGCCTCTAGTCTACCGCTTGGGCCCTGTCGAGTTTGGGGTTAGGGGGCGGATAAACACGCCTGGAGTTTTGATAAAATTTTATAATATCACAGTACCTGGTCCATGCCTGTCCATGCCTCCGTTGGATTTCCAACCCCAAGGGAGGATCCAACGCGGGCGCGGAAGGTGAGACCTCGCGCTACGCGGTGGTCCTCCTCGTTGAGATTGGGTACGGGGGTGTCGGGGGACGTGTGAGCCGGGAACCATATAATGTGTCGTTCCTCCGTCTCCTCGGAGGTGACATAGTTCGCGTTGGCTATGAGTATAGCCTCAGTCTTCGGCGAAATTCTGCCTTGTGCATAGTTTCTGACCGCCGTCTGCGAGTCACTGAGTACGTATCTGCAACTGGGGTTAACGATTGCTAGGGCTATCGGCACCTCTTCCGCGCCCTCGGGGATTTTTACACGTATGCTACAAGAACTGACGAATTGTTCGTCGGCATTGAGGACGGCCACTGCGAAAGCACGTCGATGTATTTTTTCTTTATTTTTAATTTTTTGCGTGGCTGTGCAGTACATCCGGGATCGGCCCTCGCAAGAGGCGGCGTTCCTACCAGAAAGCTCGTCTTCGTGCATAGCGTTCGCCGCCAGCGTTTCCCGGTAAACATTAGCGTTACATAAGCTGCAGTTGCCGGGCAGCGTGAGAAGCAGTTAGGGATCTCCGAATGCTATCGCGTTCCACTCCACGGGCACGGCGGACGTAAAGCTGCCATGTCGCTAAACGGAACGCTTCTCTGCTTGCTGCAGGTTTTTCTTGGCTTCGCTGCTTCTGGATGCACGCGGCCGCTAGATGCGTATTGCGACGACAAGAACCAGCTCATCGACAAAGGCCCTTCGTTCTCGACGATGTCGTCATCCGTCGACGCAACTTTATTGGCCTTTCCTTTCAAGCATATCAGTGTGACGTCATCGCTTGGCGCCGCTGTAAAAGAAGACCGGCATGATTTCGTCTTCTGTGGGCACGGCGGACCCAAAGCTGCCATGTCGCTAAACAGAACGTTTCTCTGCTTACTGCAGATTAGTCCCCGTTCTACTTCGATACGTGGCGATTGTCGAGGCTTAGTGGTTCTGCCGTGCCCACGGCGTTTTGTAGTAGCGTATGACTGGTTTGTCGTTTGCAAACTACTAATTTGCGGCGATGTCGAAGAAAACCCAGAAGCTAGCCAGCATGAATTGTACGAGCAACTACCCGAAGGTCAGGCAGAAATTAGTAAGGAACTATTAGAAATGAAAACTCAATTTGCTGAACTGAAAGAACAGATGCGCGACTTTAGGCCTACTGTGGAAGATATGGCGTCTGAGCGCTTAGTACAGCATTCGAACACTGATCAATTGCAGGCCACATTGAAATCGTTTCAACACGTGATATCTTTTCAAACTAAAAAGCTGACAGACCTTGAAGACCATAGTAGACGCTCTCATTTAATTACTCATCGTGTACCCGAGACCTCAGTAGAGTCAGAAGAGGAACTAAATAACAAGGTTGTGAAGGGTATTTTTCAAGACAAACTTGAGGTTAAATGCGAACCTGCCGGGCGTATCCATCGACTTGGTAAGCAGGTGGTAGAGCGGCCCGCAATAGTGTACCTGCAAGACTTTAGGGCAAAAAAAGTTCGGCAGAGACACTTAAGACTGCTTACGTGTGGGAATGCGAAAGCATTGTAGTCGCTTTGGGGAAACGTCTTCGATTAGGTATTCATCCGTATATATGTCCTCGTGCACGTTGTAAGCTTGCACGGCATTCTTCTTTTTTTTTTTTTGTTCGCTTGCTTCGTCTTCCTCGGCGTGCTTCCGTGGGCGATCACGTTTCACAGATGCCGCTGAGGTATACGCTTCTGAGTGCATTCCAGTAGACACAGCACCAATAAAATCCGAAAAGCATGTGACGCGCGGGAGGCAGCGACGTGACGTGTGCAGTGACGCACGCACTCGGCACAACTTTGGTCAACCATAACCGCGTACAGCCACCGTGGCAGCGGGGAAGCGTGCGCGTCTTGCACCCCGGAGGCCCGGGTTTGATTCCCACTCAGACTGAAATGGACTGAATTTCCTTTCCAATTATTGACTCTGTTTACGAAAAGCTGTATGACAAATTTCACGTCAGTACGAGCGTTCTTGACGTGTTTTTACTGGTCACGCCGTCGGCCATTTTCGGCACCATCTTTCGGTCACGCCGCCGATGACAACGCCGGATTTTCGCGCATGGGGCATGTAATGATTTCGCATTAAAAAACGAATACTGAAAAGCTCAAGGGATCGAAGATCTCTAAGAATAATCATTCCAAATCGACGTTAAGAAAACGCAGTCTTCTCTGGAACAGCGCAAAGGCAGAGATAGAACAAGGCAAAAGAATCAACCTGATAGGCTATACAAACTAAAAACAAGAAAGGTGCTGACAGATGGAATAGCACACTGTGGTATAAAGTTTGTAAACAGGGATAAGGTCCCTCAGAAAGGCTGGCCAACGTTTCGATAGGAGGACCTATCTTCGTCAAAGGCGGCCTCGTCATGCTCGGCGTGTTAGTTTTAAAGGGTTAGTGCAGTGACGTCACGTGCGGGTGTTGCCGCTGGCGGCTGGTTTTAAAGAGAGAGACTTCAGAGGAAACGAGCGCTGTCGTCCGACGTCTGTGAGCTTCGTTCCCAAGACGAGGGGACAAGAGCGGGGACTAAAGGTCGACAAGGATATGTAACTTTGAAAAGAAGTGCAAAACAGGCGGTTGAAAATAACCAGCTACGAAAACATCACCCCTCAACAGTGCAAGTAACTCCTCATAATTGTGCCCGCGCTAGATCTTCTCCGACATTGCCAATTTCGGTATACCTTGGCAGCTTTCCTCTTGTCGCCCCGTGCCGTTCCCAAGGCTAAGACCATGTTCCCTTTCTGCTCGCTTGAGTACGGCATGCTTTAGGCACTGCAAACAAATTCTTCGAAACGGTTGCGCGGCACGACAGTAATAGACAGTCGAGCTCACATGCATCTAGCCGCTGGCACAGCTTGGAAGAAACGCGGCGTTGTAACAAATGATGCTCTCTCTCGCACGGGTTCCAGGTGTATGATGCATGTCTTGTGTGTATTTTTTCTATTCCGCATCGACTTGAACGCTGGAAAAAAGAATGCTCTTCTCGTCATATCGGAATAAACGGCTGATGACAGCGCGTTCTTCGGCGACAGGCGCGAGCGGCTGCTGACGAAGCGCTTTTTCGGAGGGCCGTCGCCAGCCGCTGCCGGTAATGTCAGAGCCGAGCAAAGGTTGAAGCCCTTTCTCGTAAGTGAAGTGAAGGTCTTGGTCCAAGTTAGCTGGGGCACCCTATATATATATATATATATATATATATATATATATATATATATATATATATATATATATATATATATATATATATATATATATTAGCCGCATATCAATACCAGCGTAGCAATGTGATCAAGTCGTGTTTCCAACGCGGACCTGTGATTGATATTGCACCAACTCTCTCGCGGCTCTTTCTATATAGCTCTTGCAACACACAAGACCTGCGCAACTAAGAGGAAGCTTTAGCTCGGGGGCTCCTACCTAAATACATGTAAAAGTAGAATTCGTTTTTCTCAGCGACCAGTGCACCAAATTTGACGTGATTTAGATCGTCAATCTTTTGTTAAAAATTGGCAAAAATGTAAAACTTCCAGAAAACGAAACTGTTACGTTTACAACTCTGTAACTCAGCAAGGAAAAATTATATCACAATTCTGTGAATTGCCTCTGACAGTACATCTCATCATCACCATCAGCCTGGTTACGCCCACTGCAGGGCAATAGCACATCTAAAGCGGACAAAAAAAATTTTTTAGTACATCTGAAACGGACAAAATTCGTTTGTTACATATGCATCTAAAAAAATTCAGTAATATGTAAATAAAGCTTTTGCAGAGTCCTAGTACACAGCGCAACAAATTCACGTAAGATATAAATTGACATATCGAATTTGTCTGCTTTGAATGAGTTAAATGGATGCCGTTTACAGAATCGCGATACCCGTTCTTGATGCAGAGCTATCAATTTAAAACTTCGAGCGTCTATATTTTCCTTTTTTTTTTTTTTGAACATGCGAATTCTTTAAAAATCTTCTAACAGAATTCAGGCCCTAAATCGGAATTCCGCTTCCAACACTCACTAGAATTGAAATTTCTCTCTCAAGTACAACAAATTCCGCTAGAATCGGTCCAGGAGTAATCTCAGAAAAGCGTTTTACATGTATTTCAATAGGACGCATCGGCGTTGGGCCCGAGCTAAAGCTTCCTCTTAATGCAAAGTCTTATTTACATTTCAAACCTAGCGAAACTGAGCGCATATGTCGCGTCTCTCCGCGGTGCTCGCGATGAGACAACGCACGACACGGGTTGTTTCTTTCTTGATCGACACACGATAGCTCGCTCCGACAATCGGCGATTGACGCACGGGCGAGTTATAACGGCTACGGGGAAGAACCACAGGCAGCGGGACAAAAAGAAAAGAGAGAGAGAGAGAGAGAGCGTTGAAAAGGACATGGAGAAGGGAGGGGGGAACGGTGTTGAGGGGTAGAGAAGCAAAGCGGTTCGCATTACGAGCAGTCGTGATGCAATCGGCCGTGCCTGCGACCTTTGGTATACGCTGGCGAAACTCGCGCTGTGATGTCACAAGTCAGTCAGAGTGACGTTAGGAATGTCAAGTTCGCTCCAGGAGCGCTCGTAGCAACGAGCGGGCAGGTGATCCGTCTGAGGAAGACGCACTTGACAGCGCGGCTATCGCGACACGCGATGCCTCCTCGCGAGGTTCGGGCCAGCAGCTGGTTCTCACCCAAGCGCGACAGCACTGACGCGTCTCTTATGACTTTAGGTTCGCTTTGTCACGCCTGGTCTCGTCTTCCTGCAACCGAAGGAAAGATATCCTTCGCTGATATTTCTGCGCATATTCTTAAAAGGAAACCGTACTTTTAAAAGAAACACTAAATCAGCCTATATTGACAAAGCATTTAAAAACTCAATTTTCGTTGTTTTCGTGATAGGAAGCTGTTACAAGAACAAAAAATGAGGACCCAACTTTCCTTTTTTTTTTTTTTTCGCGCCTGAACTCTATAGCGCCGGTACTTCTACGTGACGTGACAAATTTCAAAGCATTTATCGTATTTGGGTTTTTTTCGTGCAGTGAGAGTACTCGAAACTATCAAGATTCTACCGTTGGTCGCTTTAGAATACAGTGCAGTCCATTTTCACCGAAAAAAAAAAATTAACTAGGCCGGAGAAGACATCACCAAAATTCATGACGTCACGGCGAGATGGTGCGAGAACTTTAAAGCAGTGTTGCCAGTTGGCTTTGCGTCTTTTGTAGATTATTAATCAGGCATCCTCTTACGGTAACGGCTTCTTTTTTTTTTTTTTGCAAAACGGTAATTCTCTAATACAGTTAAACTTATTTTTCTATTTAGTGTCTCTTCAAATTGCCGAGGTTCTATGTCCCAAAAGTGGACTATGCTCTACTATTATGTCCCAAAGTATATCATGATGTGCTCCGCTTAAAAATAATGTTTAATATACTAGTTACCATTACAAGATTACATTCGTTATCAAGTCCTCATTTTGCATTATAAAACTATAAACAAAATTAGTTTGTGTCCTTCAGTAAAAAAAAAAAAGAATCATCATAATATCTCATACCCACTATGATCAACGACCTCGAACACTAGGTTTGTCGGACGCCCGCACTAATTATGGACCATTTCCCCTTTCGTATGCTGCAGCGGATTTGTGGACCAAATTACCGACCGAGCCGGCATCACAAAAATCGGTTATCTGTTACAAAACTAACCTTCGCTCTTTCATGCTTGCATCACTCAATCAATGAAGACGCAGCACTTTCTTCTTCTTTCTCACGCTCATCATGTTTATATAAAACAGTTCAGTCTATGACCCCTTTTGCAACTCCTACGAGAGTTACGGGGTCTCACTATTATACGATACACAAAATGTAACATTTCGTGCAATAAAGAATCCGTGAAGTTGTGAACGTTGAAAAACCACATTGTGCCTGCATGAGAGGCGCCGTATTGGGAGGCTCCGGATTAATTCTGACGACTTGGCGTTTTTCAATGAGCATACAAAACTTGGCGCACGAGACCTTTCGCATTCTTGCCCCTCTCGGAACAAGGCTGCGGCCGGCGGGAATCGAACCCGGGGCTTTGTGTTCAGCAGCAGAACGCCGCAGCCGCTGAGTCACGGCGGCGAGCTCTGATAGGAAATGCGATTATGACGATGACAGAATGCGAGTACTCTCAGCGAAACTGCGAAGCTTTGACTGCGATAGCCATGTGCAACTCAAGGAAACTCCGCTTGCGACTACTCCCGATCTCTTCGCCCGTTTATCTATGTGCCACACATCTGTGAAGCACGCGGAATCGTATTTGATAGCGGTCGCTTTCTAACGTACAGGGTCGTCCACACGGCGCAGCAATGTTCATGTATGAGGGCGCTCCGTGGAGCGCCAGCGTAGTGTTCCTGTATATAGCATATACAGGAACACTACGCCAGCGTAGGGTGCCTCGATGCGCGCGCCCTCTCTGCACGGCGGCGGAGGGGAGAGCGCGCATCGAGGCTAATCGAAGCACCCTACGCCAGCGCACGCGGCACGGCCGCGCATCGAAGCTAAGCGGCGCAGGCGCACAGGGGCTTGAAGGCGGGGCTTCGTGTCGTCTGCTAAGGGCGGGAGCGCGCTGTACTTGCTTTGCTGTGAAGCGCATGCTTGTAGCGCCTCAACACGCCGCGACCGCGTTGCGGGAAAGCGCACTTCACTCACGGCGTCGTGTTATGTAGTTTCCGCGTACGACAACTGAGCGGTTCCTTTGTTCGGTGCCACGATCCCAGTTAAATGCATGCATTGTGGCAAGCTTCTCGGGAGTGGTTTGGTTTTGTTTATGGGGTTTAACGTTTATGGGGTTTATTGAAGACGTTGCTGAGGGGCCCCAGATAATTTCAACCACCCGGTGCTCTTAAGTGCAGTGACATCGCGCAGCACGCGGGCGTTCTTGCATTTTGCGTCCACTGAAACGCGGCACTTGCTGCCGGTATGGAAAATAGGTATCCCGACTCAGTGCAGCCGGGCGTCCTAACCACTAAGCTACCGCGGGGGGGCATTGTCAGGACTTGACCGCACTCTGGAAGTAGCGAGGGTTTTCACGGAGAAATGCATTTTCTGCGCGTACTCTTTAAAGCATATGTGATGTTTTAAGGCAGCAGATGTCAATACCATGTGCCCGGATGTGACGTCTGGCTCGCTTTTCTTGGTCGGAGTGGTAAGGTGCTCAATCTTGCTCGAAGGCACTCGCAGATCGCCTGATACGACTTCAATTGTAACCAACGAACTCATGCAAATCGACAACACAGGCCGTAAATATGAACGAAAATATCAGAATGCGTTTAGTCCACAATGCAAGTGCTTGTTTATATGCGAGTCATTGCTTGCATTATTAAGCAGGCTGAACGACGACGTATTTGGTCGAAAGCTCATTCCCTCGATCAGAGGAACTTAATCACAGTGCTGAAACGCTTCATAATGGGTCATATCATAAGCCAACAATGACACCAAGGACAACATGGGGGTAATTACTTGTACTTTCTAATTGGATTAAAGGAATTATAAATTAATAGCAATGAAAGTGGATGAAAAAACAACTTGCCGCAGGTGGGGAACGATCCCACGTCTTCGCATCACGCGTGCTATGCTCTCGTTCATTATTATTGGGTCAGTCATTCTGCTGGTCTCCGCTGAAGGTTTTCCGCCGTCACAGCTCTTTCTTGGTATAGGCGGAATATTGCACAAAGCATAGGCAACAAGCGTAAAGAACCACAAGGAGAGCTGCTAACCAGCAGAAAAATATTGTATTGTTGCTGAGGCCGCTGAGGCTTTACTCGTGCGAAGTCTCTTTATTTTCGCGTGTGGGGTGCGCTTCCGAAAGTTCCTTAAGTTGAATAGCGGGCGGGTTCGCCTCCAGCGCCTGTCACAGCCTGCATTCTGTGTTTGATCTAAGCCGCTCCCACTGCTCTTGGACAATAGCCCACAGTGCGTCCGTTGAGAGGGAGCGGAGATGCCGGTATCCCAGCGCAAACTTCACGTTGCCCCAGATATTTTCAATAAAATTGAGGTCAGGCCACTGGGGAAGCCATTCGAGGACTGCCACGTCACGACTCTCTAGAAACGCAGCAACATTTTTGGACTTGTGCATGCGCGAGTTATGCTGCACGAGGAAATCATATTCCGGAAATGGCATGCTGTTCCCGTGCCCAACGAGGTAAGGGAGCAACACATCATCGAGGAGGGTACAGTACGAATCTCCCTTGAAGCGATTCTGGATTCTCACGAGAAAACAACGCCTGGTGGCTTGAGCCTTCACGAATATTACGATAATCTTTCCTTGGACAGACGATAAAGTTAGCTTGGAAATCATTTGCAGCACCGCATCAGCGTCGCCATTCGATAAGAGAGTGTCATGCCCATGGTAGCAGGAACCACCATAGCGCACTTTAGAACAATCTTGGGAAGCGAGAGCGCGAAGGCGGGTGAGGTGACAAGCTTCTTCAGGAGGAGCCGCCAGAAAATTAGAGGATGGTGTCCAAGGTATCGGTCGTGGGTTGAGCGTACAGAAGAATGGATTTAAAGCAGTCGTCTCGCGCCGTACGGTTTTGGAAGGCGGAGGTGATGAAAGACTGGACGCTGACGCTGTCGCATCCCTTGGGAACTGATTTCACATTGAGAACGTATTGAAGATATTGATTTTTCTGTTCGTGGCGTTTGGCTAGGCCATGCGTTTGGGGATGGTGAAGATAATAATGCAGAAGTTGTGGATCGGAGAATGGACCAAGAACGGAGATGTTTCACAACGGTGAGACATGGAACTGATGATAACACTCTCATTACTCGTGCAAGTCCATTGCGGGAAAGTACGGGTCGGAGCAGAAAGAAGGATACGTAGCAGGTGGCAACAAAGGGTAGTACCACTGTCTCCCCAGGCTGTCTACCAAGTTGAAATTTCCAAATTCCCTGAGTGCCTTAGCGATATTCCCTGAGTGATGCAGAACTATGTTTTATGTCAAGACGGGATGAAACCATATCGCCCAATGCTGTCACTCTCTAGTAAGCACAATATAAAAATTATAAAATTATAATATTTTTAAATATGAGCTATTTCTATTAACTGACAGAAAGCTCGGTAGTATGAGCCCCGAACTTTGTCACAATTGAGATTCTCTCAACAACTCGTAACTCAACCTCAACTGTCCTGACATACTCTCAGCCCACGCACGACGCCTCAGTGTTGTTTCACTGCTTTAAAGAGTTTCTTTTGGTTTGGATGAGGGACACCTGCATCTCGGCATCAGCCAACGCTTTGTTTTTTGAGCTCAAGCTCCTTCGAAACGGCGGCAGCACGCTTCCTTTCCCGTTCATTCCTCAATGCGTAGGTTCTTTCAGTTCTTGTCCTCCTTCCGCCACTCGTTCGCCCCACGGACCATTTGAAGCATCTTCTTGGTCAGTTACACAGTCCAAGACCGATTTTTCGAACTCCTTAGGGGCCGCGAACACGTCCGAACAGTTGGAAAAAATAAATGCATGTCATTTACTGCCCTTAAGGACTCAAGCCGCCACAGGTACATTCGAAAACGCTCTGAAGGCTTGTCGGTACACGTATTAGGCATATCGGTGCTCGTACTGTGACAAAAAATGCCGGGTGCACGTGTGTATAATTAAGGAATACATACTGTGTACCGTGGCAATAGCCGCTTCCCACGCTTGTTATGCTTCACTGCAATACTTTTGCGTATGCTCCACCAAGTAACATATCTGTACGAAGGCGAAGTTGACTTTCGGGAACCGGCATTATGCAACGCACCGTGCTTTCCAAGCTTCTAAGCCAATCTGCAAGGACCACAAAGGAGGAGTCCGTACCATTGCTGACAGCAGCGAATTAGTTCAACAAAAAACACGGCACCCAACGGCAAGAAGCTTCACAGCGAACGGAGAAGCAGCTAAAGGTCTAGCGTTGCCGCAGTAGTGACTACGGCTTCTAGCGGATCTGCATGCGAGAGCGCCGGTTCGAGGCGGCAAGGTAATCAAAATGACAACTGTGGTGGCTTTGATTAATGCCGTTTCGGACCTGCGGTAACGGCAAAACGTCCGGAAAATCGGACGGCAAAGAGTTCATACGTCAGAAATTTCAGACGTTCCGATACATTGACTCTATGGGGTACACGGTGGTGCCGAGAAGCCGTCCAAATTATCAGGAATCGGGAAAGCCGATAGTTGACTGTACACTGGCAACTCCTCCTACCGATGACAGGACGTCACAGACGACTCATTACGATTCCTGTTTGTTACTCGAGCCAGCATTACCGCGGCTTTCGACCTTTTCAATAAAATTACAGCTAATTTTCTTTGATAGAGGCACAAATTCTCTGAATTTTCCGAGTTTTTCCAGACTACTCAATATCCCCGAGAATTCCCGGTTTTCCCGGTTGGTAGTCACCCTGCTCCCAATAACTAGCCAGGTAGGCAGCGCATATGACTATATATGTATTACAATACAGCAGACTAGAGTGAGACCAGCCCGGGCCTCTGCCAGCGAGTAGGACGATTGTGCCGGGCGCGAGACCTGTTTGCTCGGCGACCGTCTCGACGATGCGCGATTTTAGTATATATGAAGAAAGCCAAGATACATCGAGACCAAGGCCACAGGTTCCAAACCAAGCCGCTGTGGCCGAATTTCCATGGGGGCGAAATGCATTGAAAGCCCATGTGCTGCTTAACTTCAGTGCAGGCTAAAGAACCCCGGTTGGTCGCAATTATCCGTAGCACTCCTCTACAGCGTCTCTCAAAGCCAGAGTCGCTTTGCAGCGTTAAACCCCATAAACCAAACCAAACCAATCCTGAGAAGTTTGCAAGAATACACAGATTTAACTGGAATCGTGGCAGTGAAAAGAAGTACCGCGCAGTTTTCGTCTGCGGAAACTACAAAACACGCTGCAGTGAGTGAAGTGCGCTTTCCCGCAACGCCGTCGCGGCGCCCTCAGGCGCTACAAGCATGCAGAGTTAAATATGCGTCACAGCAAGGCAAGTACAGCGCGCTCGCGCGCTTTAGCAGACAAGAAGCCCCGCCTCAAAGCCCCTGTGCGCCTGCGCTGCTTCCCCTACGCGGCCACGCTACGCCGTGTTCGTACTAAGAGTGGACGACTCTGTACCTGTTGAGAAGGACTGCGGTTTCTCAGATTTTCTTATAAAGGTCCTTCCAGTAGAAGGCCAACAGAGACGTTTCTCGGGTTGTGTGCGCGCGCGCGCGCGCGCGTGTGCGTGTGTGTGTGTGTGTGTGTGTGTGTGTGTGTGTGTGTGTGTGTGTGTGTGTGTGTGTGTGTGTGTGCGTGCGTGCGTGCGTGCGTGTTTAGGGGGGGGGGGGGGAGCAGCCATACATATATAGGGGCATTTTGTTGAAACCACTCAGATTCTAGAATCTATATAATAAATGGCTATGTGAGGCATTGAAAAAACAAATGTAATAAGTTTTGCAAGTATCTTTAGCGCGACAGCGGAGATATGTGGCCTTTCCGGTTGCTTATTGCTGAGAACGGAAGCAGAGATCTTTCGCCTTGCATAGTAAGTGGAGAAACATCATCCCGACATCAAAAATGCTTTCTTTGCAAAACAGTTCGCAGCCGGTTTCAAATACTGTAAGAGTTCATCCTAAGATAAATAGGTACCCTCTATTGCAGTCAGAGTTATTAATTTGTATTGGCGGTTGCATTGATGAGTGTGGTGCTGCTCAGTTTAGTACATAAGCGAGTACAGCTATTGAAAGCTTTTTTTAGTTTTTTACATTTGCTTACAGATTTCATTTGACATCAATGTTCATGCAAAAACGTGGCATCCTGTTTTTACATAAGCAAGGAGTATGTGTTACATGCTTGCGAGGCCCCAGTGTTAATCCCCTGGACGCCCTTCACAGGTCCAATGTAAAAAGAGTCACAGTTTCAATCGTAAGGCAAAGAATTGATAGCAATAACCAAGTATTATAGAACATTACGCTAGGTAAGGCTCGTATCTTTATGAGCAGTATGAATTGAAATAAACATTCGCTTAATTTATGCATTCACGTGTGGTGTCACGTTCACTCGATGACCGCGGTCGCAACGCTGGCCTGATGAGCGTGCGTGTCCCACAGGGAACGTTCCGTGCTGCCACTCCCTTTTAACACTCAAGACGGTGTTGAAGCCGTCGCATTTGTTGCCGCCGTCCTCGTGATGTCCCGCTATCGACAGCGCATGCGCTTCTCCAGCGCAGAGAAAGGGTCTTCAGAGACGCGGAGTGCATTTGACTGCAAAAATGACGAAGCGGCCACACCATAAGCGCTCCGCTCAATCGTCAATCTGTCACCATCAAGCGGCTCGGTGCCGAAGCCACAAACGGCATTCTGCCTTCCACTGCTGGCATGAGCTTTGTGCACGCTAGCCTTACTGCTGAGCTGCTGTGTGTACATGTGCAGAACGTAGAGTAAAGGTCCAGCTAACGTTATTTAATATTTCACCGTGTGCTCACTAACGACGAATTCATCTCGTGCACCACCGATGTTCACCTCCAACTACATTGGCGGCGCTCGTCGCCACGCCAGCATTGCGAGACACACGGCAGCTACTGTTCCTTCTGCCCTACGGCAGTTGCCTTGCGCACGGCGTTGCGCCACGTCGCGCCCGTGTCCAGTTAGAATGTGATCTCCAACACTCGGAGTGTGATCCAAGCGGGTTCTGTGGCTAGGGTCATGCTAGCTGCAAATGCACTGTTGCACGTAGGGATTAAAGCACGACGACGGCGCCCAACAGCAACGGCATGCACGCACCTGAATATCCGTACAATTGCCATCACAATAAAATTTTTAGGCAAGATTTATTATATTAGTAAAGAATGTGCAGCAGTCTTTAGTGCTATCCGTGACTGTCGAAATCTGCATAAAGTGACCCCTGAAATGTCATGTGACCAGAGTACTAGATTCAGTTATTGCTCTCACAGATAACAAAGCATGGTGGAGTTACAAACCTGCCTTAGACTGCCTTTTTGTTTTTACAGTGTTGCAGCCATAAGAAGCCAACAAAGAATGCAACGAGGGAAAGAATAAGGGAAATAAACTGTAGAATTAAGAACACAATTTATATTTGCTAAGGTGTTAATTTCCGTATGTACCAGATGGCACCACACACATTAGCGCTTACCAATGCTGTGTAGTGCTATCACCACACCTGTTTGGTAAAAATAGACACTTTCCCACCTCAATGCATTCTCCTCTAGGCCTGGAAGCGTCAAAACAAACAAATCACCTCAATAAAAACTACAAAGAAAATGCTTACACTTTGTTCTCAGTGTGAGACGAGACTAAGCAATGGCTGCCATGTGCCATGTTGCTGCACAGTACTACGGTAACCGGAGGGAGTCGTTCCAGTAAACTCGTCGAAGTCTGGTAAACTTTGCGCATGTGCAGTCGTGGTAGCCGTTTTTGGTAAGACGGTAACACCATGCCAAAGCTCTCTAGAACACTTCCTGTGCTACTGCCTTGTAGCTTTATGTTACAATGTGGGTGGATGCAAAATTTTCCCTTTCATCTACTGCCTATTCTTTGAAAATGAAACAGGTAATGACTTCTAACTTGGCAACACATTACTACCAGTGGTAACTCGTTCGTTTTCTTCTGAACGACTTAGAAGCAGTCCTTAATATTGATGCTCCGATTCCAACATACGCAAGAGAATAATCTCAGATGAAGCAGCTTGTTGCTTTTTGTACATGTGTATTAGGCCACAAATTTAACATGTGACCACCAAGCAGCCCAGTCAAAGAGCAAGTGAAATAGTTCAGCTATATTGAGGCACCTCATGCCCAAGACACACAGGAGAACTTAAAGACCTAATACCAGTGAATGTGCCAGCAGAAGAGAACATCATGAAACACTCTACATGAACTAAGCATAAGTTAAAAAGATGTAATTTACGACCGAGCATGGCCAAGCAGCCTTGGCGATTACACAAAAATTTCATTTATAAAAAAAGCTTTATTTCACATTCCCGGCTGCCTTTAAACGACATATATACTCTGAACGGGCTTTGGCATGGGTGTGCGCTTAGAAGAAGACACTTACATACCAGCAAAAGTGACAAGTTTCCCATTTTCAGTAATTAGCTGCACCAACCAATCACACTGTGTGCGTCCATTTTGCCATACTAGTCATCCTCCATCTCAGTAAATATAGCAGTGGGCACAGCATCAGCACAAAGCTCGCCTACCTAGAGGTCACAGCATCTTTCCTACAAAAGCAGAGGTTGTTAAAACAGCAAAATTTATAAAGCTCTCACATGTCTGCAGATCACTCCGGAAATATTAGAAATGATGGATGCCCTGGAAATTAATGTGCCTATGCTGTGTCCACAGCTTCACAACAACTAAGAAAAATGCATTCACTAAGCTTGTTATTAAACACCTTCATGCACAGGCACACGTTAGCGACAGCATTTCATGCTTTTAATGCTGTCTGCCTGTGTAGATGACAGCAGTTTTTGAGACAAAGGAGAAAAAATAATATTGAGGAAATGCTTTCAAGACTACAGCCCTGTAGGATGTGGTATGCCAGGCATTTTCCAATAAAAACACAATGCCGTACAATTTCACGTCATGTTTTTCAGTAGGTTGTGGGCACCTGACCCTTTAGTTGGTTTAGAACAATGAAAGTTATGCAACTTTTAATGCTGCTCTCTGTCCCTCCCATAAATCTACAGATACTAGTGAATCTTTACTTTCACAGAACTGCACTTGAATATGATCCTTAATTCTCACAAACTGAAATAAACATGTCAATACATTATTAATGTACAAAAACATACTTGCATAAATGCCATATGCAAGTATGTAGTATTTCACTCGAAGCGATCTTCCAGTACAAAATTAAAATTGTGGTTATGCTAACTGCTTCACCCATGTTATCTCTGTACTGAATATTAACTCTGGTTTTGACATAAGAATGCACACTAGAATTGACCCAACAAAGAAGATCTCATGTGAATGAGTTATGAATTCACAGGAAACCAATAAATTAAACCAATTTGATCAAGCATTCGGCAACCCAAAGCAGCAATTTCCAAAAATATGTTTCTTAGAAAGGAGACAACAAAGTTCACACCATTGTATAGTTTGCTAGCACCAGGCAACCACAACTACTGCCAGGCATACATGTCAACTCTGCCGGCCTGAGGCATCAATTCACAAAGAAGAAAAACCAACGCTCTTTCTTGAAAAGGTTTTACCTTTCATCACCTTCCTGTCTTGAAATAACCATGAGTCCCATTCAAGTGAGTGCAGCTGGATAACAGCATTAGTCTGGCATGTGTCCATGATTGATTTCAAGCGCAGTAGTTTATAGGTACCTTTCCCAAAGCACACAGTACCGTGGAGTGCCCACCTCACCAATCCACTCATGAACAAGTGCATCTGCACCTCTGCACATTCCAATTTGTCTCCATATCTACGGCTTATTTCGCCACCCACCACATGAACTTCTTCGGGCGAGGGCCATTTAAATTTCACGAGCAATTCTCACTATAAGCAAGCTGCTACATAAAAAAAGAAAGAAAAACAAATGAGCAGGCAGAAGTCCAAGAGAAAAATGCTCAGCTTTATCTTGGACTTAAAAGACACATATAAAAAAAAAGCTTCAATTACAGTCACCTAACCAGAAGATACAAAACAAATCGACCAACCAGCCAGCCAGGAATGTTTCCGACATGTCGGGGCTACTGAGGAGCTTTCAGCAAGGGGGCAAAAACACAAACTGCGGCTCTCCTCGCTTTCTCGGCACAGACTAGAGATGGGGAATGGCAGAGAAGCGACGCACTTCAGGGCCTTCTTTCCAATGTGCACCAGGGTCCACGCGTGGCATGCAAGTGTGGCCACGCGCCTCGCCGCCAAGCTGTGCGGAGCCAGTTCTCCTGCACCGCTGCTCCTCTCACTTTTTGTCGGCAGCCCCAGGAACTGTTCTTTTCCACACTTCTCCCCAAACGCACACTTTGAGGTGACAATGATGGTGGACTGGCGTGGCTGAAGCCTCCTTCTTTGCTTGATCGTCGGTCACTTGTTGTTGGTAAGTGCATTTGATAACCTGAAAAGGAGGAAACGGCGCAATGACATCAGCGTCATAGGTCAGCATACTCACTCAGGAGTACACTGACTCTTACGCTCTCTACACGGGAGTGAGACAGAGTGTCAGTGAGTGACATGAGTTGTGAACGAGAGTTCACAACTCATGGTTGTGGTGTCCCAGTCAATGGGAATTTAGGCACAGTTTCGCTGCCACAGACACCGTCGACTTTTTCACTCAATGGGCCATTTGATGCTTTTGCATCAAAAAGAAAAAAACAGTACAATTCAGTGGAGCGGCACCTACATAACATGTTTTTGTCCCTGTCATGTAAGTGTGCAAGTCAAAAATAAGTACCTTGTCAATTATGATGTACACTCACAAGCAAAGGTTCTATGACTCTTAAAGGCACTGCAAAAAATCTTTTCTTCTTTTCCGGTAAGGAATTCAGGATGAAATCAAGAGGTGCAGCATGCGTTCAACCAACATAATGCATTGAAATAATGCCACACAGCATGGTTATGCTTCAAGAAATTTCCTATTTTCTTCCTGATGCCATGGTCTTTAAACTTTTGCTTGTGAATGTACGTATACAGAACTTTGAAGTAAACTTGGAATTTATCAGTTAGGATGAAAAAAGTACAGGTCATTAAGAAACTTACTACATAGTGCCTACAAAAGTGAGCTAGTTTGGCAACTTTCAGTGGAAGCAGTAAGATAAAAAAATGCCACAGCAGTACACACAATACAGCTTAAACCACGAGCACATGGGCCACAGTCGCCTCACTTCAAGTTCTTTAACAGGCATGTGAAGTCCCGCTCTTCTAAAGCAGAAGCTGCAGCTGCTTCTTGACAATTTTTGCTGAAAACTACAGATATTTCTATAATAATGACATAACTTGACTAAGAAGTCAAAAGAGCTAACGATTTCCAATTACTTAACGATGTTCCTTGAAGTATGTAGAAACTACTATAAGACACGCCTTAGTAGCCTTGTACGTTCATGTTATGCCATTTTGTGAACAAAAGCAGACAACAGTTTTATCATCACCAATGCATACATTCTTCTGCCTTCCTTTCCACAAACTCCCATGGTTGCAGTAACATTGCGTGCATTTGTGAGCTTACAACCGACCACAATAAAACTGCCTACTGTATTGAATCACCTCGGCTTTTGGGATACACCGATCTCGTGGCCAGACATCCCGACAAATTACGTTAAGCTTAGCTTGAATGCTCTAAAATGAGACTACAGTTATTTCTAAGCAGTACTGAAAATTTTTAATGTTTTCAAGACCTTGAAAATGACGTTTGATACTCAGTCATTTTGAAGAGTTTCAAAGTACTACTGCTATGTGCCCCAAGAAATGCGATAGCCAGAGCTGCAGTTTGTAACAAATATTTTTTCTATATTCCATCCTTCTCTCCTCTGTTGCTCACTCCTTGTGCCAAGGTATGTGACATGTTTCTTACATCATGGAAGTGTGAGAAATAACTGCATATTGTGATGTAATGCCTCTGTTTTCTAATCTAAGGCCAGTATACAAATATTCAATGCAAAAGCAAACAGAACAAGCGTGAACCTGTGATTGCTTGTCTACACAACTACACAGGCCACAGATGGCACTGTCCTTGCCTACACACTTTTGATAAATTTACCAAACGAGTGCATTAAGAAAGCAGCTGTTACAAAACACAGCCTCCACCACACAACACCCTTTCTGCTGCTCAAAGCATCAAAAAACATGTAAGCAGCAACATAAACATTAACACTGTGAGCTTCATTACCATTCCATGGCCTCGTCCAGGCCATTTCCTTTGAGTGCGGAGGTCTTGAATATTTGAAATGTTCGGTTCTTCAGTGCATCTAGACCAAGCGCTGAGTGTATCTCGGACACTGTCATAGCTTCGTCCAAGTCCTGCTTGTTGGCAAGAACCACAAGAATAGCCTTCTTCAGCTCTTCTTCCTGCGTCACAAGAAGAGAGCATGTAAAACGCAGAACAAGGTATTAGTAGCGCTTACGCAAAATTAGCTAGAAGATTCAAGTTCAATCAAGTGCCTAGGCTTACGCACTGTCCTGTTCCACGAGTACTATAACCTTAGAAACACATTATTCTTTCTAAAAAAGCACAGCTTTTCGAAAAAGATGAAAGCTTCAATATCTGAGGCCTGCTGCCCCCGCATGCTTACGCCCATCCATGCCTCAGATTACGAGGAAATTACAAGTTGTGCCATGGCACTGGAATAATACAGGGAAGTGAAGGGGCTTGATGCTTACTCAAGTAACCACCATATGCAAATAGGCATCAAAGCCCGGGAAAGTATGGAGGAAGTCATTTGCTTTAATTGATGAATAATTTTGGACATGTTGTTAATAATGCAAAATTACACTGCAGGGTAATGCAAATTGTCAGCAGTGAAGGAGGCCAGCTTGCCTCCAGGAACATCGGCAACAAGTTGTCTTCTCTTAACCTTCCATTTCCTTTATCTTTATTTACAAGCCACTTTAATTAAAGAAAGGTACTAGTTCATCCTCTCTGCTCTGCTAGGCTGCAGTGTCTGTTGGCTTAGCATGGTTGTTACTGCCGCATTATTGGATATACAAGAACCTGCTTTAAACGATGTATCAAATGTACTGATGTCATTAAATCTCGACTTCATATCTTTCATAAGCAGTGAGTCTTTGACACTGGTGATCGCACTGGTGATCCCATCGAGCCATGGAGCAAAGAACAGTTGTGAAAAGAAACATCACATGTGCATAATAACACCAATCGGAATTGTAGGGCCCCTCTTGTTAGCTGGTATGAAAACCACAGTTATGACGCGGAACGGCCCGAGCTCTGGTTCACAGGCTGTCAAAGACAGGCTGTCAAAGCTGGCCTGTCTTCGTCAGAAGATTAAAGATCAGCAGTTTGTGGTGTCGGTGTTTTTCTTGGAGTGAGTGCTGCAACGGAGTCTGAGAAGCCACGTCTCCACAGTGTAGAGAGGATCTGATATACATTTTGCAATGACGCTAACACTTTTTTCTATGGCTCTTCCAGGTGCATAGTGAGACAAAAGGAGTCCTCACCTCAAGCATGGAAACTAGTTCTTCTTTAGATATGCCAATACGGTCCCTGTCTGCACTGTCAACAACGTATATGATGGCATCAGTGTTAGAAAAGTAACACCGCCAGTATGGCCTGCAATGCAAAAGAGAAGCATGGCAATACCAAACATGACTGTTTGAAGTGCACCTGTAATTACAGATAAACATGATGGCAAAGGCACAATGTAACAGTGCAATGCATTGAAACTGCCAACTGAAATAGCTAAACTTGCCTGATGCTTGTCTGACCACCCAAGTCCCACACCTGGAACTTGAGGTTCTTATATGTAACTTGTTCAACATTGAATCCAATAGCTGAAATACAAAGAGTAGAAAAACAGACATGCATTAAACAGTGTTACAAGGTTTCTTATTTTTAAGACCCCATAGACTGCAAGAAGAAGCAAAACACCTATGATTGATTAGATGCTGACATGATACAGTGAGTATTTTCTTTTCGCTGCTGTTCGTTCAGTGAATTTCAAAGTACAGTGCATATGATGGCCATTGTCACGAAAAGCGAAATCCGAACCATACTTCAGGTCATGGGGTTGCTTCAAAAGTAAGTTTTGTAAACCACAAATTGTATTAAATATATTGCTAAACATGCCAGCGTAATTATGTTACAATTATTCTAAGCCAGTCCCCAGACAGGGACCATGCAAACCAATGCAATGGTTAGTAGTGAACACTAGACAGACTATTCCCCTAAGAACCATGACCATGCATTGTGGCCCAATGCTATTGAGCACTTAGAGCTTTGGGTTTCGCCAACTTTCCTGTGGCTGGTTCAGATATGCAAGTTTCCAAGACTTCATTTTACAATGTCTGGTTTTCAAGTCTTGGTAATGTACTGCAGAGCAATGAAGGTAATTTGCTACACAAAGTATAAAAATGTGTTGCCAGCAATTCTGTTTACTCTATGCATAGTTGCCATACCATTTCTCTACTCCATAAAGAGCTTGAATTGCAGGACTGCCTCTACACAACAGCTGCTGCTCAATTACTGTTTGCACATATAGCTTGTTCAGATTCTTTTTGCACTGCAAACACACCCTTCTTTCAGCTGTTATGTTTACTCCTTAATGTTGCTATTTTGTCCGAGAAATGGCAGCACTAATCCTAATTTTAATCATGAAGTGCTGCCCCTGTATTCCACTGCTAAATAGTTGCGTGTCACATCATAAGAGGAACCAGGACAGCCTTCCACCCCATAAAGAACCCTAGCACAGAAGAAGCATGTCAAATTAAAATTGTCTTTCTGCAACTCTACTGCATCAACACTTTACAATAAAGCTAGCCTGACAATTTTGAAATAATCCAGCTAACATGGTACACACAACTGCCTTGTCTTTTTCTTTCCGTATTGAAATTTCAGGCATACTTAATTGCTTTTAACAGTGTGATAAGACTGCTGCACACACCGCAGTCTTACTGGTGAACTACAGTGCACATCTGTGCCCTGCACAAAACGCCCACACTATAACTTGCATCACACTAACTGTGATGCCATGGAGTTGAAAGTGTTACTAGGAGGCAGCTCCAGACTCTGCTTTCTGCTCTCTTAATGAAAATAGCAACAAAGGATGTTGACTACAACAGTAGAAGGAATGAAGCCAAAGCCCAAAACATTCCCAATAAAGTGAAAAATGTCAAAGCCTGCCAATTCTCTGTGGCAATGAAGGGAAAGCTATGCAGGTGAAGCACATGCAAGCAAGGGTGCTCCTGAAAATAGTCCCACATTCTCATCAGCGTTAGTCTATGCTGAGGAAGAGAAAACATTAACGTAACATTATATTATATTTACAACAGCAATATAGGACCAAATACACCCATGAGTGTACAATTTTGGTTATTTTTCTCCTTTTCTCTTCCACAATTTGGTAAATGCGAAACCACTGCACATGGAAGTTACTATGATTCAGTATCTTTTACAAGAAACCAAAAGCGCTGTCAAATGCAGCAGGAATACTTGGTGCAATAACACATTTGTAGAGGCTAGTGAGTACAGTAGCTTTTCCTTCATTGCCACACAAAGTTGCTTGCAAGCATAGAAGGCATGTTTGATTACAGATGCAGGTGACAAGTGCTGAAGAACTGAGCATGTACAAGGGGACATGACATTCCATTCAAAGCAGGTGTACGCAAAGAATAATGGTTATCAGAGAAAATTATAGATGGGAAATTAGTGCTGGCATGCTTACATTCCTGTCCTTGTAACACTGTTCCAATGCTAACACATTCACAATTTCAGCTAGTATTATCTCATTCTCAGCTCGCCAACGTGGTGGAGCAAACACTGTTCACTGCATACGAATGCAGGACCATGCAGCAGAAGCGTCGAGCATCTCTCAGCGTCTGTGACAGGTTTCAAGGCTAAAATTGAGCATAAATGCAAAAGTGAATGCAGGCAACCCTGTTGTGAATAAAAAGCCAGGTTCGCAGACACATGCGAGCTTCCACCTTTAACGAGATGAAAATTATCTCACTGGGTTCATGAGGCTACAATAAACGCGAAGACATCGGCTCCAAGGATTGACTGGACTCACTCGGAATGGTTGTAACAACCTCGCCGACTTGCAACCGGTACAAAATGGTAGTCTTCCCAGCACCATCCAGACCCAGTATCAGGATCCGCATCTCCCGACTGCCCAGCAAGCCTCTGAAGTAGCTCAGAAGCCCACCTGTTCCGCATCACGAGAAGCGTGCTCAGCCATCACGCTGCATACTTCAGGTTACTTCTAGAGAGAACGCTGTTATGTAGTTTTTCATTGTCACACCACACACGTGTAGCCGAGCCCAGGTTACAAAGCAGGGTGCCATGGACGGTTTTCATAAGGCTCCACGTAACGTGCGCAGGTAAGCTGTACGACATCGCAGTGAAGGCTTCATGGTTTATTGAACGAAGTATTTATTACTTACCAGACTTTTAAGTAGCATACGGTGAAATGTACGGTAGGAACCGGAGGTCTGGGCACGACCTCATACAGGTGTCACATGGCGCAGTTTTGATCGCGATCAAGCCCGATCCGCATCGAATTTCTCGGTAGTGATTGGCTCCTTTTCGCAAGCTTCGCGAGTGTGCCAATCGCAGTCGTAAATTTCGATCCGGATCGGGCTTGATCGCGATAAAAAGTGGTCGTGTGACACCGGTATTAGAAACAATCAAGTTTGCTCACAATCTTGCAGGTCTATAGCGAACTCGGTACTAGAAGTCAACGGTCGGTCACGCGTAGTGCGTGATCTAAGCAGTGTGTTAACAGGGTCAGTGTATGAAAAAAGCGATACGATTTAACAGCGCTGCAAGCACCCTACGTTCATCTCAGACTGCTGCTCCCATTCACTCATGAAACACCAGTTCCAGGACCCGGCATTTCACATTCTGATCACACGATATACAAGGATACCCTTGTTTGACTAAGAATTGATATTTTCGTTAATCAAGTTACATGGGTAGATGTTAACTGTGCCCTTCTATGGGATGGTAGCGCATGCAAGGCACGACACGCCAAGTGTCAAGCTAGCGGCCGCACTCCTAAACCACCATAGGCTCGGCGATGTAAATCGACGGTGGACAAACGTTCCGAGCTAGTTACATGCAAAGTGTTGTTTTGCGTACAGTACAAAGGCATCCTGCTTCGTGCCATTAGACATCAGGAGATACTGACGCTTAATATTGTCATTATAGCATGATCTTTTCAAGCAGGAATTCCCCATTCGGAACAGAACGCACTCGGAACCGGACGCTTTCATCGGCTTCGACAACTGACCGGCGGTTACCTTAGGTGCACTACGCCGTGTACCAAAAATACATTGTTGAAGTGGCTCACCCATTTTCGACGGGAAAACGGTTCAGCAGGCAGCTGGTACCTCAGTTTTATTTCAATATAAACAAGCAATCCTACCGCGTGAAACGTGTCTATGCCGACTGCGCATGCTCCGAGAGCTGACCAAGCCGTCGCCTGCGATTACGCCTTTAAAAATGCAGTCGTTGATGCAGAGGGCGCCACAGAAATATCTACTTTCTTGCCGTATTTTGTTTAACGCTTATAGGCGTGCTCATGGGAAAAATTACCGAGGCCTCAAGGCAGCGCAAACTAAAAGAAAGTGTCTTTAGATATATTTAAAGGCACGAACGGGAATGTTTAGTCGACAATGTACAAGCGTTGGTTTAGCCTACGCCTGTATATGACTAACCTTCCGTAGTTTTTTCGGCGTCCGGCAACAGTAACGGACTTAGCGATTTCTAACAAACCCATACGGGTGCAGTGCGGCGGCGCAGATGCCAAAATGCAAAACAGATCAGAACGCTCGCCGTGAACAATAGCATGACGTCAAGGTTATCGCAGTATATAAGCAGGAGAGTTATCGGCGCTAAAAACAGCTGCGTTATCGATGGGGCGGACACGTATAGTGCGTACACCCGAAGAACAACATGCGTATGAGGAGCGCCGGAGGGAACAGCAACGAGAATGTAAACGGCGCCGACGCGAAACGACCACAGACGAAGAACGTTCCCGCGATGCTGGACGAAAATGACAGTCGCGAGCCCAGGCGCCTGCGAACTGGCAAAGACGCCATGCTTGCAACGCAAAAAATGACAACCATTCCACTCTGTGAAGATAGAATGGCAGCGAAAGCACTTTGCTTTTCATTTGAGAGCTTTGACTGTCGCCAGCTTTCACTGCCATTCCATCTTCACAGGGTGGAATGGTTGTCATTTTTTCATGGCTTTGCTAGCCTTGTATCCCATTAAGGGCAAACAACTTGTCCAGGTGTAACATCTTTACATGACATTAAAATAGCCTAACGCAAACACCTATTACAGTGAGCTCCACCCTCACAACCACACTGCACCAGGCCCAACCTAAGTCGGGTACAACCATAGAGTTTCATACAATAATTATTCTAGGAAACTCTATGGGTACAACTTAGAGAGCAGATGACCGAAGCGTGGCAGCCAATTGCCTCTGCGACTAAAGAAATAGTCCCACTGACGCGACTCGGACCATGCTCAGCCCAGTTCAAGACGCGGGCTGCCATGTTCTCCATCGGTGAGGTCATTGGCCGTCCGGCTCATGACGTCAGTCTAGAGTGCACGCCCATTGGTGGTCGCTAACGTGCATCCGCCTTTGAGGGGGCAAATGTCACTGCCTTCTAAAGTTGTACCCGACTTAGGTTGGGCCTGGTGCCATGCAGTTGTGAGGACGAAGCTCTTTTATGTGCTTTGGTTCTCACCGACTGTAACAGGTATTCATGTTAGGCTATTTCAGTGTCATGTAAAGATGTTACATCTGGACAAGTTACCTGTCCTTAGTGGGATACAAGGCCAGCAAGGCCACAAATATTTAGTAACATTGCCTCAACTAGTCTAGTAACGTTGCCTGACTGCACATGGCCCATCTACCTCTGCACTTCAGCACATTGTGCCAGAGAGCCACCAACGAATGAAGTTCCCCTCCAGCATGACGTCACGGAGACAAGCGGATGCAACTGACAGTCGCATTATTATAAAAAATGTATGTCACAGCATTCTTCGGTTGTCACCGACACGTTTATAAAAACTGCGATCGAATGAACCCGATGCACACCATAATAAAAAAGTCCCGCATTGGCTCGAGAATGACAATGCACTTTATTCACTGCATCCAATGATAGTAAGTAATGCCTATATGATGATCAAATCAACATGTCCAAACGGAGTACCGTCTCTGCCTCATTAGGGCCCCATCGAGCTTACACTGATATATCTAGTGATGTACCACACTTAGTGAAAACACAAACATTAAAGCGAAAAAAAAAAAGCAATGCGATGCAATAAAAAGTGGGCATGCTACTGATGGAATAAAATAAAACAACCATGACTGTCCAGATGAGTTAACAGAAAAATAATAAAACAAGCAATGTATTATGACATGAACAATGAAATTTACAATGACATGTTCCAGGGTAGCCTGAACTCTGTGAAAAGTGCGACCTAAAATAGTGCATAATCCATTAGCAGGAGCTCAAAATGGCCTTGATAACAGGACTTCTCAAGTCTCCTCTTGGGGTGTCGAGCTGTGAGCAGCAATTCATTTGCCCCTAAAAATCAACCTGAAAACACAAATTAAAAGCATCATCTGAATTTATAGAAGTAGAACAAGGGCCTGAAAGATACACAGTCAAACGCATTTACAACAGAGCACTGGGGACCCCCAAAATCGTTCATTATAGTCTGTACCACTTGAAATGGAGTACGCCAAGCACATTGAACAAGAAAAAGAAAAAAAAAAGAAACTTTAACATGAATTTTAAAAATATATAGTGAAAGAAGTCATTCTGTTCGCATGCTTCATACAACTGCTGCAAACTGCTGCAAACCTTATGGCATTGAGGTTCACGACATGCTCCATAGCGAAACCATGTAGTGGTGTGAAGTACAGCTACAGTGTCTAGTACCAGCGTTGCCTCTTTCGTTGACGTTAACCATCTTCCCATGCATAATGACTTCAATGAGGTCATCAACCATCAGTTCCGAGCAGGTTATCGCATCAGTGAAGTGTGCAGTAGAACGGGGGATTACAGACTGTCCCACATGGTCTATGCTGTAGCGTCAACCAGTGCGCCCTATGTGCACTGCAGCTAGGTGGCTGTGCCGGTACACGTGTTCATCATTGTAAACCAACAAATAAGCTGTCGGGGAGACCTAAATTCCTTCCTTGTCCAGACAAATTTGTTGTAGTGGTTTTCGTTGTAGGGGGCTTTCACAATACAAATATATGATAGGAACTCAGCATGCGTAATCCTTCGTTCTAGAGTTTATTTTATTGTAGAGGTGTTCGACTATACATCTTTAATAACTACTGCAATTTTTATGCCAGTGTACTCACATTCTCTAGACTAAATTGTCAGTGTTCCATCTTTTCTTTTTTCTTCTTCTTTTTTTTGACCTTCAAATTGACATCTGAACACATCGAGTCTATGCCAGCATCATATGCTGGACCTGCAAAAGTAAAAAACAAAGTGAGGTGCATCAAATAATGTCTTTTTTTTTTTTCAACTTGAGCACAGTCTGTCATTAAAAATAACTTCTGCCAAAGTTTTTCTTGATATCAAGCACAACTTAATACCTACAGGACCACTGATGCCAAACAGACCCACACATTCAAATAACAAAACAATGCAGCGCAACAAAAAATTAATTACACCATGTTTTAGAGCAACCAATTCAAACTGCATGCCAAGTGTAGCAGCATTGGACATAAAGTAGCAGGATGGTTATCTCACAAAAAGCCGAGGTTGCAGTTATGTGATACCAAAGGCCACCAATGCATGCACCTACAGAATGATGGTCACGCACTGACGGTCATGCATAGACTCAGCATATTCTCTGCTGCGAAAACGCACAAACTGAACATCCCTTTCCACTACATTGTCACTGAACACCATACCTGGTCACATGTAGTTTCTGGCTACCTCCAAAAGCACCTTTCCTCACTGTGCATACAAGATCCCTTTCTTATCCCTAAAGTCGGGTACAACTTTACAAAAAAGGGGCGTTTACTCCTCCAAGGCGGATGCAAACAAGCCTCCACCAGTGGGCACGCACTCTAGACTGACGTCATGAACCGGACAGCTGGTGACCCCGCCGATGGAGAAGATGGCCGCATGCGCTTCGAACTGGGCCGAGTCGTGTCAGTTGTGTGCATCTGCCCCTTGTCAGAGTGGATTCCCAAACTGTTTGTGGTGGCCTACCATGCCGGAAATATTATAGCGAGCTTACGATGCACCATTTGTGCCGCGTGCATTTATTCTGAGCTGCCCTGAAAAAGGCGATACCATCAATGCCACTATCAATCAGCACAAACTAGGTGCCCTCTTTGTCGATGCTGCTAGATATGACAGTGGAGATAAGTTCGCTGTCTCGGTTATAGATGCAGGGGGCAACCTGGTTAATGCAGCCTCTGTATATAACTAAGTTTGCCCATGTGGCGGAGGAAGCGGCAATCACTCTGGCTTTTCACAATGCAAAAGTTCCCCTATCATCTTCTCGGACTCGCACAAGGCGGTTAGATCCTTCTCGATCAGCCTCATGTCTGAACAGGCAAACAATATTGTGAACAAAGCACTTCAAATAACTCGGGAGAGCAGCGAAGGAGGATACCACATCTCGCAGGCTGCATTAAAGGTGATGAAATTAATTATTTGTTGCACTTCTCAGATATTGAGGCTTCATGCTGTCTCTATGATGTCAACAGCTACCTAACAAAGCAAAAAAAATATATACAAGCTTAGTTTAAGATCTTATCGAGGATTACAACACCTCTCCCAAAACAACTTATTGCCAAAATAAAAGTTTATTTGCATATTTATAGCACTGCTTTTCAGAATTAGTACTTAAAGGGGCCATGAACACAGCTTCTGACCATTTTATGCCATGACTACAAGGGAAAGACTATGTCCCTTTCGCGAAACTTTCTATATTTTATAAGCATGAAGATATCTAGGTGAGTTGGTTATGCATTGCAAAAATCATTTCCCTTTGTCCGCATCTTCTAGTTCAAAAACTATTTTTGCCCTGAAATGTTCTTTCTCTGCAGAGAAACCTGCAAGTAAAGAGCAAAATTTTTATTCACACCATGCAATCAAGGCTATTACCAAATTGTGACAATAAGCCAAGGAGGATGGTCATCATAGATTTTGATGCAACTTATGAAAATTCAGTCATGATGTTGTAAATTTTGACAGTGCCTGTTCGGGCAAAGTTAACTATTTATCTGTAAAGATCGATGGCATTGTATTCAACACAAGCCAAAGAATAACTTTCACTGAGCCACAACGGCCAAAATGCAAAAAGAAGAAAAATAAATAAAATCTTTCATGTCACACTAAATGCAGTTGCTTTATGGTAGCAACCTGTGCTAATTCAATTTGCCTATAATCATTAATATGGGGTGCGATGTACCAAAGAAACACCTAAACTAAGAAGAACGTTGTAATAGATAGCTCCAGATTATTTTGGATCAACCTCCATATATACTCCATCTCACAGTTCATTCGCAGCACTGTGGAAGCTGCGAGACTCATTAGCCAATACGAAGGCCAAGTGCCCCTCAAGATGCATTCATCTGCATTGCATCGTCTGCTCAGCGGGTGCTGAATTCACGAGATACATCGTAACATGTAACATTTCGCTGTAATGTATCACGCATCAAGCAAAACCAAAGCTCTATAATCCCGCCATTATTCAGACAGTTACATCTGGAACTATATTCCACTGTGCAAGAATACTGCTTGTGTACACCTCGTACCTTTAGCATCACTGCAAACGACTGGTGAGACGGAGTATAGATGTGCCTACTGCGGCCAGGAAGAGAATCTATGACCTCATGCTCAGCAGTAGAATGGCATAGCCAGAGAACCGGTATTCAATGAGTTCATTTATTATTTTGTGAACAATAAGTGATAGAGGCTTGGCGACCGTCAATTCAATGAAAATTGGATAACTTTCTCTGGCAGCATTCAGGTATGTCTTCATAACAGAATTCAAGAAACATCACAAGCACATGCAGGTGGGTCATACTGATTCCAAATGAAAATGAGTGAAATATGAGATGACATTCGCATACAAATTGCAAGTTTGCCTACATGAACTGCTTGCCTTTCCCTATTCATCTGGCTGGTGCAGACAAGACTATTCTTAGAAAGGGACCACACCAAGGACCAGACCAAAATGTGTAGGGGACCTTACCATTTTCCACCTTGCTCTTCTTGTGCTTCTTTTTATGCTTCTTTGGAGACACAGTCAATTTATGGTCTATGGTAACTGGCTCAGCAGTGTCTTGGATGGAGGCTGTTTCAGCAGTTGAGAGACGGTCACTGCAAATTGAAGCTGTGCCACTGGCAATGTCTTCAACTTCCATCTTCAGAGTCTTCTTTTTCTTCTTAGGAATACCTTGGATCGAAGCCGTTCCTGCAGCCGAGAGATGATCGCTGCTGAATGAGGCTGTGCTACTGCCAATGTTTTCAATATCCACCTTTAGCATTTTCTCCTTTTTCTTTTTTTTCTTGATAATGTCTTCGATGAAAGCACTTTCAGAAGCTGACAGACGGTCACTGGAATACGAAACGGTACTGCTGGCATTGTCTTCAGTGTCCATCTTCAGCGATTTTTCTTTCTTTTTTTGCCTCTTCTCTTTCTTCCTGCGAGCAAAATTGAAGACGTTAAGAACAAAAGCGTAAGGTAGCACTGCTGCAAATTACGGTCGACTAGTACTTTTGCTAATGTGAGGCTACTAGGCCTCATGTGACAAAGCCAGCCTGTGGCATCCCTTGTATGGCCACTGTTGGTCACTTCAAGTCTCAAACAAGTCTCAAACTTCCTTTGAACATCACTCGTTTCAAATTAGGCTAGATGAGTGAGATAATAATGCACATGGACTTCGTGACTCTGTAAACTGGTAATTTTTTTTATATATCGAGTTAAATATGATGCCATAATTCACAATGACAATGCATGCATGCAGAAACTTGTCTCCATTGATTCAGAAAGATACTATCTCTGGGAAACAGAGAATGATAAAGTGCAGTAAACAATGCCACAAGATGTCTGAAGCCACAATCACAAAGATTACACAAATCCATGTACTACACATCATTCCCATAATGTAGCTGAAGGATTGCAGCAGGAGAGTTTCCTGTAGCAATGTTTATGTAACTCGATGAGCACAGGAGCCCACGGTGCAGCCACGTGACCGTAAACCCCAAGCTCCCGCTAACCACTCTGGCGGTGTAATGTCAAGAGCACCTCAGAATGCTCAGATACAGAGGCAAGTGCTAAAGAATGACCAGCCAAGTATACTATGAGCACCCTGCTTTTATTGCTTGAAAATAGGAGTTTCCTGGAGTGAGCACTCCAGAACGCTCTGTCATTTCGTCCTCTCTCGTTTCCTTCCGCCTTTCCCTGCATTTCTGTTCTCCAGTATAGCCCACCCTGGAGTGGCAGACTGCAGTCACTCTCAAGCCATCCTAGCACTGAGCCTTTTCTCTCTTATGAGCCTATTTATGCCCACGGCAAAACGAAAGCCTTTCCCAGCAATATCCAGTTGCACCTGCCTTGCGCCAGCTGACCCAATCTTATGCTTGCAAATTTCCTATTTTCATCATACCACTTAGTTTTCTGCCATCCTTGACTGCACTTCCCTTCTTTTGGCCCCCTTTCTGTAACTCTAACAGACTACCAGTTATCTGCCCTATGCATTACATAACCTGCCCAGCTCCAATTCTTTCTCAACTAGAGCATCGTCTACCCCCATTTGTGTTTTAATCGTCACTGCTGTCTTCCTGCCTCTTAACGTTATGTCTATCATTTTTTGTTCCACTGCTCGTTGCACCAGTCCTAAACTTCTTCTCAAGCTTCATTGTTAACCTCGATGTTTCCGCCCCATATGTTAATACTGGTAGAATTATTGTACTTTCGTTTTCAGGGATTTAACTGCCAGTCATGGCTTAGTAATGCCTGCCATATGCACTCCAACCCATCTTTATTCTTCTGTAAGTTTCCTTCTGGTGATCAAGGTCCCGTGTGAATATTTGGCCTATATAAACATACTCTTGCACAGATTCTAGAGGTCGACTACCTAACTCTTACACTTTGCCGGCTAAGATTTTCAATAATTTGTTGCAAGTATTCCAAGTGTTTAATGTATGCCTCAGCACAAACAAAAAAAAGAAAAGAAAGTATTCCAGTATTGCTTTTCACATGCAGCAGTCATGTTAAAGCGACCCTGAAACACTTTTTGAACATAGTAATAAAAAGTTACTGATCTGTACAATTGAACATGTGAAAATGTGAGTCAAATATTATTGCATTTCATGCAACAGGGAATTTACAATCTCGTGTCAAAAACAGCAAAGGTCACTTGCTCTCGGTTCCAGAATGTCATCATGCAGCAGCACAACAAGCAGCTGGACCCACCAACTGGCTGATTTCGTCATCGTAAGAACATTCCCAGTAATACTTTAATTGCTAACTCTGAGTTACCATAAATAAATGAAATGTATATAAGCCCGTGAACTCAAAAGAGACAGAAAAATCATTTCATCTTTGCACTGCTGGTCTACACACAACACTTGCTGTGTCTGCTGTGTGTGGCCTCCTGAGATAGCAGCGACATTCTGTGTAGCCTCGTCTACCGTGGCTGCCACGGAGTGCCGCAACGAGCTCTCTTGCCACCCAGACACCCGACTTCTGGGCGGGGCTTTACCCCCCTTAACTTTTACCCTGTGTAGCACCCAGCACACTAGCAGAGACAAAAAGAGAGGGAAAGCTACGTATCCATGTGATAACTCCGCTTATAGTTGAAGGATTAGAAAAGATTTTGTGGCATGAGCTTCGTGAGGTGACATCCTTTGATAGTGAGGCCACTCTATGATTGGCTAGAAAAGTGTGTCAGGGCACCTTAAACAGCAGGCAAAGAAACAGTGACTCCAAGGAAACAGCAAGGATAACGTTAAGCGTGTGTACATATTTAAACCTTCAAATGCAAATAAAACAGTCCCTTGTTATTCGATTCAGAAAATTTCCACTAGAAATCATAAAAATATTTGTTTTTGTTTGAATGCAAGGGCTAACAACACTTATTATAGTCCCAGAGGAGAGAGACCGACGCAAGTGAGAACTCCTACGAATTATTATATGCAGATGGAGAGCTACAGTTGTGGCACAGAGGTACCAGTTAATGAGCGAACGTACAGGCAGATCACTTCTGCTCAACAACTTCCAGGCACTCAATAAGAATCAATCATTTTTGAGCAAGGCAAAACACAAATTTGTTGTAGGAGCGTATGCATTTGGGCTGGTTGGTTCACTATCTGAGTGCAAAAAAACGGACTTGAGAAAGCGATAGACGTCATTACCAATGTCTGTCCCTTTCTTGCGTCCAGAATATTTGTGCTGTTTCTACACAGATTTGTTGTCTCAATTTAGGCGAGCCAATTAATTGTTTACCTGGTCTCACCATATCTGCATCCTTTTAACACAATGCGCAGTGCTGTGGTATCACACCTCTTTAACTCAACAAATGCAACACTATACATGTATCTGGTGATTTGCTGTTCCCTTGTTTCATTACTGCCATTGTCATGTTGAGTCAGATAACTGAAAACATCTGTTTCTCATTTACAAGTTTGTCAGTTGACCGGTGTTCCAGTTACAAACGTCACTACATGCATACTGTATGAAATAACGAGAATAAACCTTTCTTTTTCACTGTTTAGAAATGAGAAAATATTAAACATTTAATATTTGAAGTTCATTTCTTTATAAATCATCATCATCATCATCATCTTTTATGTGCACTGCAGGATGAAGCCTCTCCCCGTGATCTCCTGTAGCTGTCTCCTGTCCTGCACCAACCGATTCCAACTAGTGCCCGCAAATTTCCTGATTTCATCGCCCCATCTAGTCTTCTGCCACACTCTACTGCGCTTCCCTTCTCTTGGTACCCATTCTGTAACCCTAAAGGTCCAGCGGTTATCTAACCTGGGCATTACATGACCTGCCCAGCTGAATATCGGCTAGACCCTGTTAGGATCGGCCTGCAGGGGTACTGCTCTGCAAAGCTATTTCAGCCCGCTGCACGTGCTTCGATCGACCCGCGGTGGTGGCGCCCTTCAGAGAACCAGCGAGGACGACAGCGCTAACCGACCATGAACTTCCTTCAGAGAACTGCGGACTACGGCAGCAGTAATCCACCATGTGGCTCGTTCGGAGAATCGGTGACGGCAGCAGGGCGGGCCACGTTTGGCGCCCAACGTATTGTTGGTTGATTTGCCGGGTCTTCATGGTCTCTCTCGGCAGCAAGAAGAGCTTCCCTAACAAAAGGGTGCTTTGCGGTACGTGGGCCCCAGGATTCGTCACAGTCTGCTGACACTCGTGGCAACTACAGGAGAAAGGCAGCTCTGGAATTTAGAGGCGCAAGACAATGGGCAACCGGCGGCGGCGCTGTGGGGGTCAGCTCAAGGAACCGACGCGCCTTTCAAGACTCAAAATAATGGACAACCGGCGGGTCGACTGCGTTGACGTTTGACGCTGCGAATCGGCGGTGAACTGCCGTTTTTCCCTCACCTAGGGATCTAGGGAGCACGGGGTGTTTATAAGCGGCTGCTTGTCGCTGCTAGAGTGTGCTCGTGCTCGTCAATGTGCTCGTCATCGTGCTCATGAGCTGTGTGCTTGTAAGCTGTGTCCTGTATGCTCGTCTTGCGTGCTCCATTTGGGAGCCACGCTAGACTGTCGATGTATCTCTTGTTTAAAATGTAAATACTGTAAATAAACCCTGTACGCCTAGTTCCTCCCAAGTTCCTCTCTACGACCTTCAACCCTTACAAATGGTGGCAGCGGCGAGATCGTCCTCCAAATCTTACAACCCGTTTGCTCTCTGATCCAAACTGCTCTCTTTCTGTTTCTTAACGTTATGCCTAGCATTCTTCATTCCATCGCTCTTTGCGTGGTCCTTAACTTGTTCTCAAGCTTCTTTGTCAGTCTCCAAGTCTCTGCCCCATATGTTAGCGCAGGTAAAATGCACTGATTGTACACCTTCCTTTTCAATGATAATGGTAAGCTTCCAGTCAGGAGCTGACGGTGTCTGCCATATGTAATCCAACCCATTTTTATTGTTCTATGAATTTCCTTCTCATGATCAGGGTTCCCTGTGATTCATTGACCTAGGTAAACGTATTCCTTCACAGACTGTAGAGGCATACTGGCGATCCTGAACTCTTGTTCCCTTGCCCAGTTATTCATCATTATCTTTGTCTTCTGCATATTAATCTTCAACCCCACTCTTACACTCTCTCTGTTAAGGTCCTCAATCATTTGTTGTGACTCGTCTGCATTGTTGCTGAATAGAACAATGTCATCAGCAAACCGAAGGTTGTTGAGATATTCGAGTTGAGAGTTGAGTATCGATCCTTACTCCTAAGCCTTCCCAGTTCAATAGCTTGAATACTTCTTCCAAGCATGCAGTGAATAGCATTGGAGAGACTGTGTCTCCATGTCTGACCCCTTTCTTTATAGGTATCTTCCTGCTTTTCTTGTGTAGAATTAAGGTAGCTGTGGAACCTCTGTAGATATTTTTCAAGGTATTTATGTAAGCGGTGTGTACTCCTTGATTACATAACGTCTCTATGATTGCTGGTATCTCTACTGAATCAAATGCCTTTTTGTAATCTATGAAAGCCATTTAGAGAGGCTTATTGTACTCTGCGAATTTCTCAATAACTTGATTAATGACATGGATGTGATCCATTGTAGAGTATCGCTTCCTGAAGCCAGCCTATTCCCTTGGTTGACTAATCTCCAGTGTTTGGAGATTATTTTGGTAAATATTTTATATAATACAGGGAGTAAGCTAATGGTCCCATAATTTTTCAATTCTTTAACGTCTCCTTTTTTGTGGATTAGTATAATGTCTGCATTCTTCCAGTTTTCTGGGACCCTTGCAGTCGATAGACACTTCGTATAAAGAGCCGCCAGTTTTCCAAGCGTTATGTCTCCTCCACCTTTGATTAAATCGACTGTTATTCCACCTTCTCCTCCCGCTCTTCATCGTTTCATGTCTTCCAGGGCCCTTCTGATCTCATCGCTAGTTATAGGAGAGTTTCTGTATCCTGTTCATTACTGTTTCTAAGGGAGGTATCGTGACTCCTCTGGGTACTGTATACAGGTCAGCTTAGAATTTTTCCGCTGCATTTACTATATCTTCGAGATTGCTGATGATATTATCCTTCGTATCTTTTAGTGCATACATCATGGTATGTCCTATGCCAGGTTTCTTTTTTACTGATTTCAGGCAGCGTTCATATATTTTACTGGAGATTATTTTCATAAATATTTTATATAATACTGGGAGTAAGCTAATGGGCCTATGATTTTTCAAGTCTTTAACGTCTCCCTTTTTGTGGATTAGTATAATGTTTGCATTCTTCTCGTTTTTTGGGACCCTTGCAGTCGATACACACTTCATAAGGAGAGCTGCCAGTTTTCTATGCATTATGTCTACTCAGAACTTTTTCAATATTTGTATTCAAATTGATTTGAAAATTTCGCTATTTGAAGACCCACAGATAACATAAAAGTCGATTATCATAAAGATGTTACAATATACAAGGAAATTAATTCTATCTATGCCCACTCTCATTATGGCATCACCAACACAAGTTATGGACTTGTCAATTCCCTTTGTTGAAGACAGCAGTTTAAATATGACAATTCATCCTTGCGAGGTATCAAAGGTCAACTTATGTGCCATTAGAGCTATGGTGGAGGCAGACTTTTTGTGTAACTCGCACCTCATCCTCCAATACGGTTCCTTGATATTTCATAGGGGGAGTACGACATTTGCACTCTCAACAATGCAATAACAGGTTTGAGGGTGTTCTACCAGTCAACAACCATTCTTGCTTCTTTAAAAAAAAGAATATGTAACGACCTGTCTGCTAAATATAAGAACTAGGGCTCAAGGAATTCCACAAAATGCTCAAACAGAACATTCAACGAGCTAGTTGAGTCTGTCTTACATACCATTTTCCATGTCCTCCTCATAATTATCTGTTTTGTTTCCTGCCATGTTATATTACAAGCGATAGCCAGTCCTCGTGAAGTTTGTTTGTCTCCCTTGTGTCCGCATTTAAGCACCTGTCGTGAAATCACAAGTTCATACCAACTGACTCAACTCTCAATTTTACTACAAAGTATTCAAGCTAAGAGCCAAGAGGTACAGCCCACTTCCTTTAAGCCAAACAAGGATAGACATCATGTCTAAGAGTATTGGCCACGAGATTGGGCTACAGCTGGTAGCACCGTCACCGCATTAGTGTGGATGGGCAGTCAACGGCATGCATTGAAATGTACACAGCGGCGCTTCGCTGTGGGTGATGACATAAGCACCGACTCCGGAGCCCCGGGCCCCTTCCGGAGTTTTCCGGAGGGGGCAGGCAGAGCCCCTCCCGCCTTCAATGCTGAAGCCTGCGCACCCCCACCCCCTTCACACACACACCTAAAATGTAATTGCCAGAGCTTTGTCACCCACATCATTTGATGTTTCTTTTGATTTGACTCAACCTTCTCACCTAAAATTTTATTGTGGCTAATAGCTTACTACATCATTGTTGGCGCGGATATGCACGGCTTTTAATTCATACTTTCACTTTATTTGGGCAAATCCTGACAATAGGAGGACAAGCTCATTAGAAGCACTAGCAGCGGTGCCTCATCCATATTTTCTCACTTCAACATTGTTTTAAATTTTTACTGTAAATACCATACACGTATACAATTTATTCAAGTATACACACAGGACAAAGTTTATTACATTTCTGAAAGAGAAGCAGGTAGCCAATTAGAAATTATTTCTAAAAGTATGGATAGCGTATGCCTAGAGAATGAATATGTTGCTGTATGTTCACCTCGCTTCAAATTGCTTTGCATGCTTTTTTGACCATGAAAAAAGCCTGCAGACTTCAATGCCCCTTCGGCAGACTCTTTTATCAATGGCGCGTGAAATGCACGTGAGTGATATGTGTCTCAGTATTGCTTCTTTTTCCAGTAAGCACTGCTAATGATTCATGAAAAAAAAAAAAAAAACTCTTCTAATAATTGACAACATTTATTAGGGATAGAAACATCGTCACTTGCATGCAGAGGTCATAAATATATACAGGGTGTCCCAATTAACTATCATGCACCCAGATTTTTAAAATTAGCAATCGCAATACCCAAAGAAAACCTAGTGCATATTGTTTCCGGTACAGTGGAGTAGCTGCCAGTAATCCTTTTGATTGCCAAGATTTAATTAGGTTATTGTAATTAGTTATCTAACTCAACATACTATCCTAATTATCAAATTGTCAATGAAGCATTTGTAGGCACAGCCAATGGACATCTGATAGCGGTATTTTCAGCGACATACTAATTGTGTACATATCTTTTTCTGACTGATAAATAAACCCCGCAAAATAAGAAAAATACCACATGACTGTGCTCCCACCTGCATCATAAAGCAGTGCCCTCGAACAAGCTTTCTCTGAGTTAGCCAGAACAAAATGAAGGAAATAAAAGCATTGTGATCGAGCTAGTTCCTTATCTGCTGCGTCCCGGCTGAAGTAACATGTCGCGTTTGGTGTTAGTTGGAAACAAGCTGTGATAGCTGTTGTCCTAGCATTAATAAAATGCATGGTGTTTTTTCTTTTTTTCCACTACACCTATAACCTCAAAAGCGAATTGACGATGTCAGTGTGAAGGTTTAAAGGTGTGTTTTGTTTCATCCCCATCGCCATATCTTCCTCTAATGAGCACAAGAAAAACATGATCCTTGCCTTGGGAACTGCAAATGGCAACAAGCGGAATGCTGCAAATATTTGTCAGTCATGGAAGGGTGGCAGTACACCAAACGCGTTGAATATCATCAGAAATAATTAAAACCTGAGACAGACCAGCAGCTGCCAGAAAGAGCGGTGGAGGACTCCATCTTTGACCAGAAAGAGCGGCAGAGGACTCCATCTTTGAGTCCTAGCCTACACACGGATGTTCTAGCATTTATGGCCTCAAACTCTCATGCTATCATGCGGGACGTGGCCACCCAGGCCCCAATTTCCATGTCATTAGTTTGGAGGATTCTAAATTACTTGGCTTTTAACCCGTACCACCTTAAACTGCACTAATGCTTGGAAGATAGGGACCTGCAGAATCATCTATATTTCTTGAATTGGTTCCTCACAAAAGCCGATGAGCCACCAAACATTTTGAGCAACATCATGTGCACAGATGAAGCGAATTTTTGCAGAAACAACCAGGTAAATTTGCATAATGCACACTATTGGAGTGACTCCAATACACACTGGGTAAAACGCACTCGGCACCAGTACTAGGGGTCGTTCAATGTGTGGTTCGGAATTAACGCCGGTGCTATGCTCTTCTTCGATCACAAGATGACTGGAAAGCGTTACATGGACAAAATCCTTATGTTCTTTATTTTGTGTTTTGACCTTCATTCTTATAACCCCCCTTTGAAGAGAGAGAAGGGAAGAAGGAAAGGCAGGGAGGTTAACCAGACTGAGTCCAGTTTGCTACTCTGCATGTGGGGAGGAGAATGGGGAGTGAAAGAGAGAGAGAGAGAGAGAAAACTTAGGTGTAGGATGTCTATAGTTGGGCACTCAAGTCTGTTGCCTTCAGGTAGTGAAAAAGCGCTCGAACTGCTTTCTGGGCTAATGAACCGTGAGGCCAGGCTCCCAAGATCTTCGCTTCCATAAATGGCCTGTCATCCAGTCTATTCAAGGCACACTGGAGAGTCTCACGTTGATTATTAAAGCGAGAACAGTGGAACAGAAGATGACTGATGGTCTCTTCACACCTGCACTTAGCGGACATTGGTGAATCTGCATTTCCAATACGATAGCTGTAGGAGTTGGTGAATGCTACTCCTACCCACAGCTGACACAGCAGTGCTGCGTCACGTCGTGAAAGGTTCGCTGGTAATTTAAGTTTCAGTGATGGGTCGAGGCTGTATAAACGACACTTAGAGTTTTGTGGTGTATGCCAGTAACTTAACGTGATGGTACGAGCGAGACTGCGAAGCTCTCTTGCAGCGTCGACTCTCAATAAAGGTATAAGGAGTGTCGGCACGCCAGCCTGGGCACGTCGGGCAGCGTCATCGGCGAGGTGATTACCACCGACGCCACAATGTCCCGGCAGCCACTGAAATATGATATCATGTCCTCGCTCAGAAGCGCAATGGCAGGTTTCATTGATTTGTGGCACCAGCTGTTCATAATTGCCACGTCGTAAACTTCGCAAGCTCTGGAGGGCTGCTTTCGAATCATAAAATATTGCCCATTTGTTGGGCGGTTCTTTTTCAATGTATTCGACAGCAGCGCGAAGAGGGGCCAGTTCGGAACCTGTAGGTGTCGTTACGTGTGAAGTCTTAAACTTGATGACGACCGACTGAGATGGTAGAACAATGGCGCCCGTAGAATTTTCCGAGACGGAACCATCCGTGTAAACATGGATTTGGTTAGCGTATGAACAATGCAAAAGTTCCAATGTGATCTGCTTGAGAGCCACAGTGGTCAGGCTAGCTTTCTTCACTATTCCTGGAACAGCAAGGTACACAGGAGGCTTTTTCAAGCACCACATAGGGGATGGCGTTCTTGTTGCGGGTGAGTGCCTTAAAGACAAAGAGTGCCGGTTAGCCGCAATTGATCTGGAGAACGCTGCCTTGGGTCTTTTGTCAGGCAAGCGAGCGAGGTGGTGGTCAGGGACTCTGGATATATGGCGAACATGCGCCCGGAGTGCGTCAATAGCTATATAGGTCATTACTGGGTGGTCTCTCGCGGTGGCAATTGTTGCCACGGTTGAAGCATTTCGAGGTAGCCCCAGACATGTTCGAAAGGCTTGGCCTTGAATGCTCTGTAGGACACGGATGTTAGTTTTGTTAGCATTGGACAGCACTGGTGTGCTATATCGCAAGTATCCCAGGAAGAGCGTCCTGTATAGTTGAAGCATAGATGCCACGGATGTGCCCCACATTTTACCAGCAAGAAACCTTAGTATATGGGGGATAGAAGTAAGCCTCTTCTTCAAGTATGAGATGTGGGGGCTCCATGAAAGGTCTCTGTCGATAATAACGCCTAGGAATCGGTGAGTTTTTGCGTAGGAAATTGGTTGGTGGTCAATAGGAATGGTGTACCAGGTCATGGGCTTGTGGGTAAAAGCAACTAAGGCGCACTTCTCGGTCGAAATGCTGCGGCCTTTAGCATGCAGATACGATGATGTTAGGGTCACTGCTTTTTGGAGCCGTGCACGCACCTGGAGACGTGCAACTGCCGAGGCCCATATGCATATGTCGTCAGCATATATGGAAAGGTTTACTGTACGTTGTAGAACTTTGAAATTTCTTGTTGTTGTTATGCCCCCCTATGTAATGCCCTATTCTGGGCCCTTAGGGTAAATAAATTAAATGACATGAAATGAAAAGAAGTGGTGCATGAGTTTCTCAGTGAAGTCCCGCTGTCATGTCTTCCACTTCTGTGGTATCGGCAAGATGGGGTGCCAGCATACAGCAGGAGTGGAGCACAAAATCGGCTGGATGAGACTTTTCATGCGCAATAGATTGGAAGGCACAGGGCCTCTCAATTGGCCGGCTAGGACACCTGACCTCTCTCCATTCGGTTTCTTTCTTTGGGGTTATGTGAAAGATTGTGTTTACATGATCAAGACGGACATCAGATTTATCTCAAAGAAAGGCTAATGGATGTATGCAGTAGAATTCCAGCGACGGTCATCAAGAAAGTCACAGAAGATATGATAAAGCATACTCAGTACTGCGTAGTTGCAGAAGGAGACCTTTTTGAACACGTCCTCTAGGCAGCAGCTGGTGTTCAACAGCGCTTACGAATTCATAGATAATAAAGGCACACTGAAATTTGATGGTTATAAATACGTAAGCATTTATATGCTTACCTAACGGAAAAACCATCCCTCCGTGCATCCCGTAAGATGATCGCTTTCAACATAGCACCCGCAGCAGCGAGCGAATTCACCTAGGTGCTGCCTCTCGCTTCAATGCCAACGAATAGGCGAGAACACGGCACTCACGGAGTTTTCAGCACATCCCACACTTTGCCACTTTTGCAGATCGCTTTCAAGATATGGGCTGTGCCTCCACGCCAGATGTAGCCGCCGCCGGAGCACGGTTGATCGCGGTTCATAATGGTTCAGTGCACCTAATAAATGTTGCATATAGTTCCTTCGTTTGCTACATCTCCCTGGTCATTTCATCCCACGTTAACATCAACTGCGGGCTATCTATAACACCAGTGAACAGTGCTTCTACTCGCCTCTTTTGTGTTGTCTCGTGCAGGTCTCACTTAACAGTTCAATATTGCAACCACGCTTCTCCATTTCAGTGTTCTTTCGCGATCGTCCTTGTAATTATGCAGAACACACCAGCATACTACTACACAACACTGCATCAGTATTATGAAATGCTTATGCATCATTCAGATCGGATAAATCCCAGAGAAGATTCTGCATGGTTGTTGTTGTTCTTCTCCTTCTTCTTCTTGTGTGTGTGTGTGTGTATGCGTGCGCAGTTTGCCTCATTTAGAAATGGTGCATTTACTTTCTTGAGCACATTGGTTTTGCCTTTTCTCTACACATGAGTCACTACCCAGTCTGTTTACCTCGCTTTTATTTTATTTTTATCTTTTTTTACACAACCCTGTTTTTGCAGCACGCATACATTCTAACGAAAAATAAAACCGTCACTTTAATTTGGCTTTGGTCCGAAGCAAGTTTCTGGCGCGAAATATAGCTGCGTGCACTCTCTTTCGGTGCAGTGCGAGCAGAGCCAGGATACTGAAACATTCTATGCCTACTGCATTGCTTTTCGCGCTTCGTGCATGGTCAGAGCGCTGCTTCGGCCACGTTATGAAAGGCTTTTGTTATCAATATGATCAGTTGGCGTTGAGAGACTGATAATAAGTGTGATGTAGAAATGAGAGGAAGAAATAGCTGCGAGGCCACAAAACCTGCTGTTAGTGCTCCTTCCGTGCCATTATCAGGGTGATGCGCTGTCTCTTCGGGTTCGCGACAGGCAAAGCAATTGCTTTCAATCAGCTTATTTAAGGGCACTGATTTATGATGTGGGTGGGAGCACAGTCACGTGATATTTTTCATTTTTTGTGGGGTTTCTTTACTGTCGGAAAAAATTGTATGCAATAAGTACATCGCTGAAAGCACTGCAGTTAAATGTCATTTGGGGTGCCTACAAATGCTTCATTGATACTTTCATAATTACGACAGTACTTCTCGAGCTAGATAATGAATTATAATTACCTCAGTAAATCTCAGTAACGAACAAATTACTGGTGGCTACTCCACCGTACTGGAAACAGTATGCACTAGGTCTTCTTCTAGTAACGCAATTGGTCTTTTTTTAAGTCTTGCTGTATAATAGTTGGGACAACCTGTGTAATTCACTCAGTAACCAAAATTAGGCCAAGCCATATTCACTCGGAATCAGAATGAACAGCAGTTGTGCGCACTCTGACTTAGCATGGAAGCTTGGGCTTGTTGGTGACTCATTGGAAAAAGGACACAGCGCAAAAATGACGGGGAGACATGAGACAGCAACATGCACACAGCGCTGTGCCTTTTCTCTAATTATGCTCGGACTCGCAGAAAAAAAAGAGAGAGAGAGATGCTGCAGTTTCTCCGGAAAGGAGAAGCAGTATTAGCGATAGCGAAGTATAAAACAATTTCGCGAAGGAAGATTACACCACCGAGAAACGCCAGATTCTTGGTGGTGCAAGAGGACTCAGGCTGTGAAACTGCACTATCTCCTACTGTGAGGTCTCTACTACTACTACTATGAGGTCACTAATGTAAGGCCGTCACTTCAGTGAACAATTCTTCGAGGTCACACAAAGTTTCTTCAGGTGCAACTGTTATGAAACGTTTTATACATATTCCTAACGTCTGTCAGTTTCTTCCACCCTAACCAGTATGGCTTCCGTAAAGGTTTTTCTTGTGATAGCCAATTAGCACGCTTTATAAATGACATAAGCTCTAACCTTGATCAAAACATCCCAGTTGATGCCCTCTTTTTTAGATTTCGAAAAGGCGTTTGACAAAGTTCCGCATCAACGACTTCTCCTAAAATTTTCTCGCTTGCACCTTAATCCCCCTTGTTTTGGGCTGGGTACGAAATTTCTTGACCAACAGACAACAGTTTGTGTATGCTAACAACCACTCCTCCTCTAAAAAGCCCTGTTCTCTCCGGTGTACCCCAAGGCACAGTTCTCGGGTCCCTCCTCTTCCTTATATATATTAATGATCTTTCTTCTAACATTCGCCTTTTTGCTGCAGATTGTGTCATTTATCGCCCAATCCTAGCTGATACCGACAACCACGCATTGCAAAATGATCTAGACCAAGTTACCATTAGGTGCAGCATGTGGCTAATGTCACTGAACACTACAAAGACTTTACTAGTACCTTTTCATCGATAGAAGCTTCACCATACTCCTAAGTACGTTCTCTGCAACTCGGAAATATCATCTGTGGAGTCATGCAAGTACCTTGCCCTTACACTCTCAAATAACCTTTCTTGGTCCTCTCATATTACGAACATCACTAATGAAGCCAATCGCACGCTTGGTTACTTCCGCCGCAACTTGCGCTTCGTACCATCATCCTTAAAGATACTAACTTATCTAACTTTTGTCAGACCTAAGCTAGAATACGCATGCTCTGTTTGGGACCCACACCAAACCACCCTTTCTAACACCCTGGTAGCAGTTCAGAATCGTGCAGCTCGTTATATTTATACTGATTATTCTTACCACACTAGTGTCTCTCAGCTAAAATTAAACGTAGGAATTTCCAATCTAGATATAAGGCGTCATGTTTTCAGACTGTGTCATTATCACAAATTTTATCATTCTGCTCCTAGTACTTCAGCCATCATTCCAGCACACCGTCAATCTTGCCGATTACGTCCCGTAAAATCTGTGTACCCTCTACCTGCCCGGACCACTGTGCCCCTACATTCTTTCTTTGTGAAGACTGCCCGGGACTGGAATGACCTTTCCGCCAACGCCGTGCACCACTCCAATCCACATCATTTCAATCCTGCCATTGAGTCCACATTCCACTGAAGTGGTCACCCATCCCTCATGTAATACCCCACACCGGGGCCTTTGAGGTAATAATAAATAAATAAATAAATAAATAAATAAATAAATAAATGGGGTTCAGAAAGCTGGTCACCTTCCTCCCCTCCCCCCCCCCCCCCCCCCCCTCCCAGGAAAATTAAATCTTTCTGCCTATGGGTGATGGGCCTATTGTTTGGTAATGAAACACACTGCTGCAATGAAGTGACAATATATTGCCTTCAAATGCCACATTTTTGCACAAGACACACTGAACATTCCTACTATACCTGAACAGAGTGCAAAACACTGTTGCTGTTCTGGTACATCCATGCTACTTTTTGAGTTGTGTTTTGAGTTGTGTCCTGCCCAGTCTGTTCGCACCGCTGCTGCGCAACTGTATTTCTGTATTCCTGTACAATGACGTTAAGGTAGCTAGTTTTTGTGACTTTACTTCAGCACTTTTAAGCATACATAACTACCTTAAACCACAAAGCAACAGTCATGTAATTACACACCTAAGATGAATCGTATCCTAAGACATCATATAAGCACGTAAAATTTTATTTTGTATCTCTGTTTTATGTCGCACTTTCACATCTGTTTTTTCTATGTAAACTTCTGTATCAAACAATAAAAAATGTCAGATGGCAATAAGCGCTTGTCCTTTCTGTGTCCCTCTGTCCTGCTTCGTGCTGCACCACTTAACGTTATGGAAAACCAACTAGTCAAAACCATTACCCTTCTACGAAGGGAAATCTTCCACGGAAAGCATACACAAACTCAGAGTTCAAGCATTGTTGTTAATGCTACGACATAGAAGCTTCACACTTCACTACCACATAAAACCACGCAACAAATAAACTGTAGTAGCTATTGTAAGCAGCATGCAAATTGATGATGGTAACTAAGAAGAAACACTCCTTTGTCAATCTCCTTTGCCTGTGCACTGCTTACAATGGATCACATCATGCTTGCCCGCTTTACCATCCTTCAATGTGGCAAGGCTGCTCAAAGTAAACTAAGCATAATTACCTTTCGTTCACCTCTTTTTCTCCCTTTCTCTTCTCTTCTTTTCGCTTCTTAGCTGTAGGGGCACCATCATCACCATCATCATCACATTTTCGTTTTCTTTTCTTGGCTTTCATTTTTCCAGAGTCAGAAAGGGCAGGAGCCGAAAACTCAGAATCCTGGCTTACTGCTGTGTCACTCGACTGACTGGCACGCACACTGGCCTGCTTCTCTTTACCAACACTTTTCTTCTTCTTCTTTGGCTTTTCTGGTGACTGATGCGGTGGTTCCATCGAGGTTAATGAGCCACCTTCCGACAGCAGCTGGCCCCGTGGCCTCATAGAAAAGTCTTCATCGGGCTCCAGGTAGCACAGCTCCTGCTGTGCCTCGACCTCCGCATCAGAGCCACAGTTATCGTTCCAGTCATCTCCAAAATTGCTCTCGTATTCCACCAGCTCGTCGTCGTAAGATGTCTGTATGAGTGGTATGGTGTCCCCCATTAACTTGAGGCTGAGCAACATAATAAGGCAAAGGCACAATGTTACATACCTGCCAAATAGTGAACTGAAAAATTAGTAAATATTTCACGGACATTATAAGAGAAAGGAAGCCGTGGGATAGCATGCATTTTTTTAATTTTGTCCTGAGCATAACTGTTTCATTGGATACATATGCAATTTCTTAACGAAAGTTTACCTTTAGATGCAACAACACAAGCAGCAGCAAATTTGGAGCAGCGGATACTAACAAGCAACACACTGTTTTTTAATTACCGTGACTTTTTCAGTAAGTTTGCTTTTGCCAATTTCGTCTGCTTCAGGAGCTTGTCAGAAGAAACTTACTCGAAGCAAGTACCCGTCTAGTGTACGGCATCCCGCACTTAAAGCTTTTTCGCGAACAGAGTTTATTTTTCGTAAACTTGACACAACATTCATAATATTGAAGAAAGAGCCCAAATTCGTAAATTTTGCAATTTGGAAGAGTTTGCAACATGGGAAGCCAAAGATATGCCTTGACATACCATGGTGCTAAGTCAATGACGTGCACTACTATAGCATGATTGCATATTGTGCAAAAAGAAAATGGACAGTGAGAAGGATCAGGCACACGAACGCAACAATAATAACCTGTGTTCTTTCTACTGTTTATCTCGCCTTCTTCTCTTATGTTCTTGAGTTTTGCCATTATCTTGCAGGGTTTGCATGCAACAAAATCATATGACCATTGCTTGTATAGCAGAGGGTGTGGTACCCATTAACGAAACTTTCAGTTGCAAAAAGCGCATTTGCGTGATCAATGCTTTTCATTTCCCTGTGTTTTTTGCACAATTTACAACTATGCATCGAAACCAATTTACTACACTAATATAGCACTTGGTGCTCTCTCATCAGCAAATTGAGTGGCTGGTACTTCTTCATCCCATTTCAAAGCTACAATTGGGTTATCAGGCATAGCATAGCGGAGAGCTCCAGATTAATTTATCATGAGTGCTCCTGCAACCAAGAAATGAACGAGTGACCTTGTGAGCAGCAGGCTGCGTAAAATGTGAGTTTTTATTTATTTATTTTTATTTATTTCATACTGCAGACCTAAAACAGGTCCAAGCAGGGTGGTTAAACACAACAATATTACAATGCATTATTCAATCAAGTAAGGTGGTAAGACACAACAGTAATACAATGAGTCAAACAATTGAAACAGGCAACAACGAGTTATTCCAGTCTGTTATAGTTCGGGGAAAAAAAGAATACTTGAATACATCCGTCCGTGCAAAATAAGGTGTTAGTGAATTCGGATGATGGTGTCGAGTAAGCCTAGACGTTGTACTGAACAGATACGATGCAGGATTAATTGATAAGTCTCCATTAATAAGCATGGTAAGAAATCGAATTCGTAAGTGTTGCCTTCTCTGCTGAAGGACTTCGATGCCATTATCATGCATTATTCGTGAGGGGGAATCATAGCGAGAGAATTTAGAATATATGAATCGTACGGCTTTTTTCTGTACCCTTTCGAGACATTTAATATTTTGTTTAGTAAACGGGTCCCAAACAACACATGCATATTCAAGTTTAGGTCTAATTAATGAATAATAAGCAAGCAGTTTTACATTAGGTGGGGAATTTCTAAGTTTATGTCGCAAAAAGTATAATTTACGCAAGGCTGAAGAACAGATATTCTCAATGTGTAAATTCCACGATAAGTTGTTAGTAATTGTGACGCCCAAATACTTATATTTTGTTACTTCCTGTAAGGCCAACGAACCTAACGTGTAACTAAAGGTTAGTGGAGCTTTCTGACGAGTGAAGCGAAGAAAGACCGTCTTTTCAGCGTTAAGCCGCATTCCCCATGTTTTGCACCAATCAGTAATGCCAGCTAGAGAAGCATTTAAATCAGTTTGGTCATTGGTTGAAGTGATTTCCCTAAAAAGCACACAGTCGTCAGCAAACAACCTAATTTGCACGCTGGGATGGATTGAAGTAGTAATATCATTTATATAGAGTAAAAAGAGCAGCGGCCCTAGGACACTTCCTTGAGGAACTCCCGAGGTGACCGGAAGACAGCCAGACTGTTGCTGATTAATTTCCACGAACTGGCGGCGATTTGTTAGGTAGTTTGTTATCCATGCGATTAATATTTCAGGGAGCTCAAAATGTCTAAGTTTTAGTATTAATTTGTCATGTGGAACTGTATCAAAGGCTATATAAGTGAACTCATACATGTTTTTACTTTCAGACTAAAGAATTTATACTGCTACGTTTCTCTCTCTCTCTCTAGTCCTTTTATTGCAGCTGTACATTTTTGTATGGACTTGTTGATTGTTCATGCTCATTACTATTGTATCAAATGTTTTTCCAATTATGGTCTGAAATATGCCCCTCCCCTCTATAATGTACAAACCCTCAGGGTAAAATATATAAACAAATAAATAGTGAGTTGGCTATAATTAGAACTCTCAATTCCATTATTGCTTACTGATTTGGTACGACACTATAAATCTAATATACAAACGTCAATCTGCATGCAAAAAAAAAAAAAGCGTTCGCTTTGTTCACAACATTTCAATACATGAAAAGACTTTTGCTTGTTTTCACCAGAACCACCATTGAAAGTTTACAATCTATACAAACTAAAGTTATCTGCACTATCAATTTAAGAATTCAAAATCGATCCGGATAATTTTTTTTTCCACATAAATTAATATTATGCACATTTCACTATAAGAACTAGGAATTTCATAAAGAGAAAAGCCAGAACAAATCACAGTACTCAGTTTTCAAATGGCAGACTCCAAATTTTTTTAATGGTGACCCTGATTTATTCAACACCAAAGAACAATCTTGACCTCTCTCCAACTTCAGAAAAAGATTGAAACTGTACTATTCAGATGTGTAGCTAGCTGGGGGTTTCCGAATGTTTTGACAGTGTCGAAAACTTGCTGGCTCTATTTACGGCTATTATGCTACAGCTGTCATTATTTTCATGCCATGTGTATGTTGTTTGCTGTTGTTCATTATGTTTGTGGCACTACGAGCCCAGTCAGGCATAAAATACTTTGTTCTTAGCTCCAGAACACTGACACTCGTGCTTTATCATGTCAGAACTGTAAGTTCAATGCCCTAAGTTTGTGGCACCCAAAATAAAAAAACAACTTGATAACGATGTATGAAAAAATCAGACAATGAAGGCAGATAACTGAAATGCAGAAATAATAAGAAAAAAGGGAAATGAAAGTGGTTGAAAAGATAACTTGCCCACGAGTGGGAGCCAAACCAATATTTAAATTACCAATTACCAATTAAAGGTGCCATGACATCAACTTGCTGAATTTTAATTATGCATTGCATCTTAAACAGTATGTCTCCCACAACAAGCTGGCCAAATCTGAGTGCATGCGGTGCACTAGAAAATTTGTATCGGATTTTTTTTTTTCTATTGCTGTTAAATCGTGTAGCAGTCTGGCAACACTAACTGGTGACAATATGAAATCGCATCACAAGTAATGGCTCCCTTGGAGTAGCGAAAGCCAATCTCGAAGGGCATGCTTTTGTGTACTGCAAGCAATTGGCAGTAGCCGGAAAAGCACCATGGTTCACATGTGTGGCTTTGTTTGCACATGTGCATATTGGTGATCAGCCAGAGATGGTTTCTGCAGGCATTCTCTGGTTTGCGCTTCTTTTATTGTGCAACAGAAACAATTGCAGGCACAATTCAAAAGCGGCACACTTATTGCACCATCGGGTGCCACAGCATGTGAAGCAAGAAGTCATACATGTTTTCGGACTTTTTCGGAGAAGACCGCGCTGTGGTGGCTACACACTTCCCGACGTCAGAGAACCCATGCCAAAACGGCAGTCGTTGTCAGTAACCAGCAACTTCAAATTAAAATCCGTGCTGAGAGCCCAATTTCTCTTTGCCTGTTTGGCCATATTGGCCCCTCTACTCTCAGTTACTGTGATAAACTGAGATTACAATTGGGCAACTATGTCATAGCCCCTTTAGGCAACTGCAACGGCCGTTCTGCCGTTCAAGTTTTTTCAGCATTTGTGCATGGGTGCGACGTTAGACCAAGGAATGTTAGCCAGCACCTCCCAAGGCCATGGCAGTGAATGTGGAATATCCTTTCCCTCATAGTTGTTAGATAGTATGTGAACTTAGGAGGAGGCGACTGGCCAATAAGCCGTTGCATGCTACCTCATGGCATCAAGATGGAGGTCCTCAACATAAAATTAGTGAGAGGAATGAGCTGATACCAGGGGTTTGAAGCTAGCCGTGTAAAACACATCATTATCATGAGCAAGAATAACAGGAGGGATAAGAGGGACTTTATATATATATTTTTTTTTCATTCAAGCTGCTTATTATCTCATTGTTCTTGCTAATGATAAACGTATCTTACGCAACTAGCATAACTGCATGCACTTGCATCTTCAGAGGCTGGTAAAACAGCACAGGTTGAAGCAGTCAATGCACAAGCCAGTGCTATATAGACAAGTGTGACGATAATGATAACAAATGTCTATTAAATTTTTCAGACAATGTAATTGATGTATAATGCAAGTGCCTGCACCCTCCAAACTGTGTATCTTGTTATGCTTTCACCACAACACAATAAGCATGTTCAAAGTCTAACTATTACTGATGTCACCAGCATATATCTCTTTATTCCTTTATAACGTAGCAGCTTGCAGGAGTGTTTAACATTTAATATTAATGTTTAATTTTAATATTCACAATATCCGTGTTTCCTCTTTCGTGTGCAAGCTTGTTACAGCTGCTGAAAGACAGGTCTATATCACTACATGCATGAAATCATAATAATAATAATAAATAATAATAATAATAATAATAATAATAATAAAGGACTCAGTGACACATTTGCACTAGCATTTGTACTTTCATTTTGCACAGCATCACAGTAACCAAAGCGCATTCTTTTCCATTAAAATATAAAAAGTGGCATGACATACAAACCATTCAGATGTGATTGAACCACGAAGTTTGAGTGCATTGTGACGGTACACCGACACTGACGTTATTTTGCATAGTATTTCCTGTCCCATGTTGAGGTATCGCGACAATTCTGGAGAAGGATTTGGGGGCAACAGGATGGACAAGTTGATCCAATTATGCACGAGGCAGCCCACATGGCTTTTACTCATTCTGCAGAGGGAAAAGAAAACATATTTATGTCATAGCCAACTACGTTTCAAAAACAGTTCGTAAACAGCTATCCAGTTCAACTTGATGACAATCGCAGCTTTGCTTGTAATGGTAATTTGTTTTGGTGAACACATCTTTTTTTTTTTTTTTTTTTTTTGCCTCAGTTACTTAAATATTTCCGATTAGGTACACGGAGTATGCAAGAAACTGGCATTTTTTGACAGTGAATACTATTCACCTGCATTTATTTATTTACTCACTCCGTTATTTATATCTCAAGCGTCCATGAAGGTCATTAATGAGCGGTGGGCAACGAAAACCGCGGTTCTTGGTTAACATGTTATATAATGACTCTCGAAGCATGCATGAAACGCATACGCAAGAGAAAGTGCGCTACCTGTTGATGTGCGCTCGTACGATAGAACCAGTCTCTGGCCTAAAAACTTGAAAATCTCCGACAACATCTTGATGCACAAACGGCTGGTCGTCAATAATCGTGCCGCTCGCTTCAACGAACTTCAGGTTTTCATATCCCAGGAGGACACCGTGGAGTCTGAAATCATTAACACAAATAACTTTAATTATGCAAGTGACGATCCCTTCACTCTAACTGCTCTTTACTCCCTTGCAATCATCGCAGGTTGCACATCTGGGAGCTCACAGGACATGTCAGATATCCAAGCTTATACAGCGCGGCCTACGGTGCACTGGATATTGCACACATGGTGTAGATTAAAGATGGATTACAAGCGAAAACTCCTGTTTGACAATTAACGTGCCTAGCGTGTTCTGTAAAGCCTGCGATCACGCGTGTGCGCAAAAAGTTGCAGACAATCTTTCGACGAAAGCACATGTGACGCACCTCTCGACATACTGTCCTTTCCAGCTTTCCAACAGCGTTTTAATTCCCCGTCCCTCAGAACCAATGTAAGCAGGAGGCAACGGCACGTGCACTGTCTCGTGGCAAGTCACGATAAGCGAGTATTCATCGTCCACATCGGATTTCAAACTTTCTCGCGTGCCCATAGCGGCCATGAAAATATTGATGCCTATGGTGAAAGGACTGCCGAGAAAACGTATATAATGATTGAAGTAGTTTGCCGGTTGACCGCATGACGCGTAATGAGGTTAAGTAATCTGGAGAATAACGAAATTAGATATATAAGCGATTGAGCATTCCATATTGGTTATGTTAAAAACAATGCACGTATGCTGTTCCCCCAGTTCTCATGGTTGCGCTAATGGAGTATCCGCGTTCCGAGAAGGAAAAACCTTAGGCCACTTGGGCGATACGTGAAAGATTGAAAAGATCATAGCGCAGGTCTAAAGGCGCTTTTTGTCCTGGCATAGGTGAAGCTCTGTGTGTCCAGGGGCCATATATTCTCATGTTATATTTCGTCTTCCATCCTTATCATAGAATAAAGAACGTCCTTATCTCTCCGTCTGCCGGGACTCACAGCCCGTCACCCTGCCGCCGACGTTGCTATCGCTGGAATCGGCGCGCCGGGCGCGCCATGTGATAAAAGATAATGGAAAATTAAATGGAGCTACGAGCAAAATGTGTAGAAGATGAGACAGTCAGGCAACTGCAGCAGGCTGATGCCAGTTAACCTGTGAGTTAACGATGTACAGATGATCGAGCCCGCACCTTCACGCCAGAGTCCGCCGTTTCACGCTGAAGCTAACCTTTAGCTACAGAGTCTAAATCGCGCAATATGTTCAGTTTTTAGTTTCGATTACTATCGCTCGACTTTTGCACTTAACAGCAAAGCAGGTACGTAACCTAGATCTAGCTTCAGTTGGCGTAAGCGCGTACATACCAACGCCGACGAGTCGTACAGCTCTGTCACGGCGCGTCCATGGCCGCCAAAATCTTTTTGTGGATGGACATACATTGACCACATTATTTTTCAAAAGTCGATGCTCCAATGTGGTGCACGTCTCTTCCTGGAGTTTGTCTCAGCTCGATGTCGTGCCACTCTGGCAGCGCGGCCAAGCAGGCAACGCGCCGCGATTTTACAGAATGTTGAAGCATTAACATGGACAAAATGTGTCAAAAGTGCCGCTACGGTGCATGGAAAGCAAAATACATCACCAGCACTACGCTACGATTAGCGGAGACACATTTTTCGCAATAGGTACTACCCGAAACAGATAAATGCGGCACAGAGGGCGCTGTTAGCCAGTTTTTGATATAGTTTTTCCAGTGACTCTAGTTTTTGATAGTGCCCTCCGCAAACATGTCTTACAATGCGACATAACGCTGCGAGATTGTATTCTCGGGCTTTTACGCCAAAAGCATGTTTACTGATCACGTTTAATTCTCATCAGGCAGGCAAATGGCCACATTGCACTTCACTTAGTTGCAGAGAAAGGTTTGAGATGCTCACTATAGAATGCACTCACCCACAAGTGTTGCTTCACTGCATTCAAATGGACAGTCTCAACAGCAGTGATTCCGAAATAAACTTGGTAGGCACCAATTCTGAAAACAGTCGTTTTATTTCAGTGCTCCAAGCATCCCTACTGATGGAAACTGACATTCTTCTGCCAATGACAGCAAGCATTTTAAAGGCGCCAATGCTTTGCCACTATCAGCCATAGGTCGGCATACTCACGAATACCCCTGCAGCTCCCCCCCACCCCCCCCGAGTCATACTTGCTCCACACTCATTTCACAGGTGTGAGTGGATGCAAGTATGAACAAGAGTATGAGCAAGAGTGTGCCAGTATGAACGAGTCACTGACGGCAACTTTAAGTTGACCAGAGTGTATGAAAGCGAGTTACTGTCAAGTGCCAGTGGACCTATGCACATCAGCGAGTGGACACAAGTACGAACATGAGTGGGATCTCGCAAGAGTCTGTGACTGTATTTGCAAGTACAAGTTCGTGGGAGTAGGAACAAGAGTGAGTAGTCTGCTAAAATACTGGTGAGCGAGCACGAGTGAGTATTCACCTATTGTGACAACCTATGCTCTCACAAGTTTCAACGGAGCAGCGCACTGTTCCGAGCTTTAAAAGCAATGCTATCTTGACTTTGCTCGTGACACTTGATCATATTAATGTTATTTTGCAGATATAGTACAAACTAATGCGCACAATGTGCCAGCAAATTCAGCGATGGACTCTGTATCCAATTCCAAACGGCATTTTTCTGCCAAATGTTGTTCTCCATATTAAAGTGCACAATTACCAAGAGCTGGCAAACAGCACTCAAGCTGATGCACAGGGGAAGCTAAAAACAAGTGCCAGCACGAGCACAAACCACTTACTAATTCTATAGAGTAGCGGTAAAAGTGAAGAAGTGTTATAAGATGTTCTGGAGTTTTACGTGCCAGCACCCCAATCTTATGAGGCACGCCATAGCGGTGGACTCTGGATCAAATTTGACCATATGGGGTTATTTTTAACCCGTTATCAATTGATGTTGCCACAGAAAAATTTTTGTTGCCAAGTTTCGAGTGTTCTTTTCGATCAAACTCAAAACTCTGCAACAAAACTATCTGTGGCACACTCCCTATACAGGCACTGCTCGACAGATACCCCGTCTAAATTAGCCCGGGAAGGTATAAAGGTAGAGCCCGTACCAAGGAACATCCACCCAATATATAACAAAGGTCACAGAAGAGCGCGAGCTAGAACCATCCTTCAACGAAGCGACCCTTACGGGGCAGTACATTTTTTGTTGATGCCGCCAAATATGGCAGCGAAGACAGGTTTGCAATCTCGGTCGACGCGCACGGAGCGCTTATCAGCGCCGCGTCAATCTACACTAAACACGTTAATGAAGCGGAAGAAACTACGATAGCCTTGGCTCTTCAAGCCGCAAAAGGCCCAACGACCATTTTCTCCAACTCTCGCACGGCGGTCAGAGCTTTCTTGTCCGCTCTAGTTTCTAAACACGCAGCCGGCATCGTTAACATATCCTTTCCCATCACTACAGACAAAGAAAGTGGAGGTCATAGCATAGCGTAGTTCCCGGCCCACGTGAATGATATAACTAACCAAGTGGGTTGCAACTCTAAGGAGCGAGCCAACTACTTCGTGCGTGAATTCACAAACGACGCCCGAGCTAACGGTTCGGCTCTCCCACAGGATTGCCCCTTCAAAGGTCCTCTTGCCACCTATCATGAGATGTTGCATTACAGACATAGCAGGAGGAAATTCCCTCCCCCCTGCCCGAAACTGAACAGGGCTCGGGCCGTTACTTTCAGGCTCTTACAGATGAGATCCTACCTCACCCCCAGAGCCACAACTTCCCGCAGTCGTGCTCCAAATGCGGACACGCGTACTGCTCCTTCGACCACATGCTCTGGCTGTGCCCGCACAACGCGGGCTCCGACCTTCAATACAAGTCCAAGTGGGACGCCTTGTTGAAGAGCTCGGAATTCATGCACCAACTACAGGCCATCCACAGGGCCCGCGACGTCGCAGCGAGTCACCACCTCCCGGTCCAGTCGTGGGTGGAGCCACCAACTTGATTGAGGAGCCTTTGGCTCCCCTAATCAAGTTCCTCAGGATACTCCAACAAAGTTCTTGTCACTGTCACTGCAGAGTTTCGAGCATGCCCATAGAATATGTGGCAGACCCTCCCTGCCCATACATATTTACATTGATTATTGTATTGCCCTGGATAGAATCTGCTGCAGGCCACCAGGTTGTTTGCAGGAGGTGCCAGGCTACCACCTGTTTCTTGATTAGCTCTGGATGAGCAGGTGGGTACCAGGACCTTCCCAGCCAATAGTAATCAGCGATTTATTTGTAGCTGACAATGTGGTCTCCTCTCATTCGCAGCTGGGCTGACTCACTTGCTCAGTGAGTAAATCTGGGCTGTCCAGCTAGCAGAAGCAGCCGCTGAGACCCAGCGGATCTCGGCCATCTGATAGGCGAAGGGAGGCTGCGTTCGCCCTCGTGACTGCTGGCATCAATAAAAGTTGACTCTCTCTCTTGCAGAGTTTCGGTATTGAGTACGAAGTTTCTGGCTGAATATCTTTGGCCACTACTGAATCACATGCAGCAAGCACCATTTGTTAGTTTAGAGAAGGAACACAAGACGAGGTAGAAGAAATTTGGCATGCGACTCATTTTTTTCTAATGCATGGTCAGAGAAGACAGACCAATTCAACATCTAAAGTTTGTGGTTTCACATGTGATGTAAAGCATCTGAAATGTACACATATGGTTTACATATGATGAAAGCTGTCTATAAGAATTCCAAACAAAGCCATAGATGGCTTGGGGATGATGCCCACTTCCAGTTGCCGGCCTGAGGTTTTCATTCTATTGCAGAAAAAGTGTATGCAACACACGCACACATACATACACACAAACACACACACATATATATATATATATATATAATGGTTATTCTTGATGCATTTTGCACATTTAGACAGAAAACAAACTATTTTCTTGGGTATTTATTTGTGCCATCATTAAAGGGTTACATGTACCCAACACGGGAAATAAAGTGTGGAAAAGGTGATAATTGCTACTGTTGAATACTTTCATCCCTACATTGCTGCAACCAGCTTTTTGAAGTGAAGTCTTAAAGAAAATCATGAAGCTTCAGGAAACCAGAAGGTTCTAAGGTATTACTCGGAAAGTATAATTAGATATTCGACTTGTGCCTTGAAGTGAAAAAAATCTAAGATGGAAGGAAAAAAATGGAAAAACTTGGGGATTTGTGTTTCATAGAAAATCCATGTTATACCCCTATATATGGCAACACTGCCTTGTCTGTAGCACGAACACTGCTACTAGCCAGGGCATCTTAGTGCACAAAACAGCTGGCATCGTGCCTACACTGCTTTGTTTTATGCAAATGCTGTTTTTGTTGAGCGGTGACAAGTGGCAGTATTCCATAAGTATTGCAAGTTGGTGTATGCATCGGGTATGTAAGGTGTGTGAAAAAAAACATGTGACAAAACCTAGAACACCATTATATGCACACAACATTCTGTGCCATTCACAAGGGATACTGGCATTAGTGTACAAAATTTGGATGGATATTGCTGGTCCTTTTAAGGTTTGTACAGCACATAAAACCCCACCACTTTGCACGAATCACAGAAACAATTCTGTACACCTTTTTATTTTACCCAATGCACATCAGTTGTCGCTGGACTCCACATTGACTGTCTGGAGCTCTGGAAAAAAAATGAGAGGAAAGGATGGGATAAGTGCAATGTGATAGTAAAGACAGACTTCACACAGGATGCAAAGAGCAATACTAGCACAGCTTACAAAATAGAATTCCAAGGAGGTGAATCTGCTACAACCAACAGGTAGCAGCATACAACCAAAATCCTTTTTACCGGCCAACTACAGTATAATCTCATTCATGTTTTGAAAAAAAAAAAATAATAATAATAATAAATAAATGTGAGAAATATGTACTAACTGAAAGAAACGTATGGTCTCAAGTGACAAAAATTTTGCAGACTAAACTGTAGCTGATGTCTATGTAATGCAAAGTGGTGCCCGGATCGTTGCAGCACGAGACACCGATGCGCACTGAGCTGGCGAGACCAAGGTGATTGGAAACGCGCTTTGATATTTTTGTAGCTTCAGCAAGCTTATGTTTGTGCTCCTTGAATTTGGCCTTGGTCAGCAGCTTCTTCAAGTGGGGCATTTTGGTGGGAAGTGCTAAAGTGCCCACGCGGCGCAAATCGTTGTGGTACGAGATGTTGATGCGCATTTAACTGATCGAGCCCCACTGACTTGAGATGTGTTCTTTTCCTATTGTGTAGTGTCTCGAGATAGCAACAAGAAATACAAATTAAATTGAGCTGGCAGGCAACATAGAAATTTGGTGCCACCAGAACAAAACAGGAAATGGCGGCGCGTTTGGGTTATCACCTATTAAAAGTGTGCAGCTCGCTTCCAACAGCATTACCACATACGCCGACACCGATAGGTGAAGATGCTTAATGCTATAGAGTTGGTGGCGATAGCTGTGAATGTGGTGCATCATGCCCCACGAGGAGATTCGCTGGTATAGTAGCAGAATAAGAAACAGAGTGCGCGACGGCATTTTCACATTACGCCAGCAGGCAAGTACTGCGGGGAAGCTGCTGGAGCGAGTGGCTATGTACTTGATCATGCGCTTGTCTTGTTTACATTGGATCTAGTGGCCCGAAATCATATCATACAATCTCCGCTTGGCAATGTAATTGCCTGGGGCTGTAGGCAAGTAAATTGACAGAATATAGCATTACAACACAACACAGAGGCTACAAGAGACGCCACAGTGGATGAAATTTCTTTTCAGTACCATGGGTTTATTAACATGCACCCAATGTACTATGCATGAGCATTTTTTATTCGAAATACAGTCGTCGCAACCAAGCTCGTAAAACACGACCACGAGACTAAGCTACCATGGCGGGTGCAGGTTCATTACAGCATGTCACATTAATGCATAAAAGTACACAATTTCTAGTGAGTTGGAAGCAACTCATTCTGCTGAGGAGCTTTAGCACAAAGCCAGAGTGAGCTACACTGTCGGTGCCTAATCTGTTGTGACTGATTTGTGGGAGGTGAACATATTATAGCAACACTAGGGCTATTAGAGATGCCGTAGTGGAAAGCTCTAGATTAGTTTGGACCAGCTGTGATTATTTAACATGCACTTAAGTCAGCACATAAACATTTTTCTCATTTTGTCATCATCAAAATTGGCCACTGTGGCCAAGCACCGAACCTGTGACCTCATCATACTCAGCAGACCATAGCTACTGCTTCTCTTCAATTTGTCATCCAAGACTGTCCGAAAAGGTGCATATTGACTGAAAGCAGCCCATCAGACAGCCATAGGCAATCAAGGACGACAAAGCAAACATACCCATTGAGCCACTGTGGTGGCTAGATGTAGTCGCTAAGTTGTATTGAGCCGATTAGGAGGGCACACTGACAAAGCCACTCTCCCAATATACCAGAAAAAGGCATGAGGAGATTACAGCAATCATGTGGGAAGGTGTTAAATCCCGGTGCCTACATTTCACAAAGACAGTCGGGTAGTTATCACCTGCCGTTTCTTTTGCACACGGTAATATTCTCGAACATCTCAAAGTGAGAGTCCAAGTGTCTCGGGTGCACATAAAAAGGAAGGAAAGAAGCAATATCAATATAATTTGACCTGAAGTCAAAAAAATTAAACTCAGCAAAAGCCACGAAGAGAACAAAAGGCAGACAACATGACCAGGTTCCTCATTTAGGAAAACCAAGGAGCTTTCTTAAGGTATGTACAGCGGGCGACAATGTATGCAATTGCACACGTCTCTTGTTTAGATCGGATCTATCGGCCAGAAATCATATCATACGATTTCCGTTTAGCAATGTACTGAATGTTGATACTGAAAGTGTTCTCCAGGAACCTATCAACTGGGAAGAAAAGAAGTGTGACTGTATAAGGTCATTTTTTTGTAATCTTGATCATGAATGCTGCCACAGTGAAATAGTATGTAACGGAATCGAATCAAGCCGTGCCACACGGGCACAAAAAATTACTCGCATACAATAATGACTGAAGTTCCTTAACAAAATTTTGCCAGCGGAGCTTCCACAAGTCCAAACAATGGCATGGGACACGAGAATGTCAATGAGAGCATCTACTGAAGTGAGTAATTTTAAGGCCCTAAATAAAGAATAAATATGCATTTACAAGTTTACTCCACCTTCATGAATAGTGAAATACAAGCATACTATGGTGCCGTTGGCTTGAGTTGGTTGTTGTCCTTTACAACAATGGAACCGACCATAGCAACTTTGGCCCTTGCAGGCCAAGTCAGAAGCCCAAAATCGAAATGGCACATGTCCCGTAAAAAGTGTTCGAACGTTGACCTGAGGAAGTTTGCCGGGTACATTCCAAACAGAAGCGCTGTAGTTAAAAGTTAATGCATAATTTATTTTTTACATGATAGAGGCAGACTCAAATACTTCAGTTATACTGCACTGCGGAAGCTATAGCGACGAGTACTCATTTCTAAGTTGAATGAGTTGGGGCAAACACATTACATTAAGTAATGACATTAAGTTTGCCCATGTGGCAGCATGCATAAGTCATTAAAATTTAAGGCATTTGCCAAGTTAATGTCACTTTCTGTACCCGTGTAGCACAGGCATAAGCCTGAAAACAACTGCAGAGTTAATCCACATGATCTTTACAAAGCAATTCAACGGTTGGCTCGCATGCTCACTGTTTCAGCACAATTAAATACATGACCGCTAATGATGAAATTATATAAACTAAAGTGAAACCTCATTAAACCGCGGTTCACCGGAGCTCAGAAAAAGTATGTACTAAACGGTAGTACTGATTAACCGAAATAGCGCAAGATCGCCCACCTACCTGTCAAAAACGGAACTCAGAGAGAGTGAGATTAAAGGGCAAAAAACGTACAGTATTTACTCAATTCGCACGACAAGAGTCTCAATTTTGTTTGATGCCGCGGCGGCCTAGCAGCGACGACAGCCACCTCAAATTCACTTAAGCCACGAGCCAGCTTTTCTGCCAGCCCCCTCTTCTCGGCAAACATCCGCATAACGCTGACATAATGTGCAGCTTCTGCCACTGTCAGGCCTGAATCGCCCGTACTGTCGCTTTCCGTGTCGTGCTCATCGCTGTTGTTAGGAGACACTTCGGCAACAACAGAGGCAACTATGACTTGGTCGGACATGTCCGGAGAAGTCTGAACTTCACTATCTCTGAAGTCAGTGAAGGAAATGCCTTCTGTAACACCGTACCGCTCCAGCACTTCAGTGAGCAGGGTTTCACAAGCTTGGTCGCCAGCGTCGCTAGCATCCTCTGCGTCACTTGCACACACCGTGAAGCCAGCGCGCTTGACATAGTTCTGCACTGTCGCCAATTCAACATGCCGCCATGAGTATACCAGCAGGTGAATTGCGCCCAACAAGTCAGTTGAAAAAAAACTTCCCACAAGGCTAGAAGAATTCTGCGCAGCAGATGCTTTTTGCAGAGCTGTTTCACAGCCCGAATGACACCTTGGTCCAAGGACTGGGCAATCACTATGGTGTTAGGAGGCAGAAACGCCAACTTCACAGCCGTAAGGTTATCAAGTGCAATGTGTGCCGACGCATTATTCAAGACAACTTTTCAGTTCCTCACCACAAAACAGCAGTCAATGAGGCGCATGTACTCCCCAAGAAGTTTTGATGTCATCCACGCTTTTGTATTGCTGCGGTAGACGAGTCCGGACAGCAGTCGGGTGCCTTTGAAACAACTCGGCTTAGCCAACTTCCCTATCATGAGAATTGGAAGTTTTTCAGTTCCTGACACGTTCACTCCGAATGCAACTGAAATCCTGTCCTTGGCATGCTTGCCGCTGGTGCATGTCTCACCTTTAAAAGCAAGCATCCTGTTTGGCAAGAACTTGAAGAACAGGGCAGACTCATCTATGTTGAAGATATTGTCGGGCGTGTAGTTAGTGCGTCAAGATGTGCCTCAGCTGACCATTTTGCCATCGTTCTGCGCCATCCACGTCGCCAGTGGCACCTTCTCTTGAAACGGTTCTCGTGTTTACACCGTGCCTCGCCTTAAACCTCGCCAGCTAGCCATTGCTCTATACGAATATACGAAGTCATCGTGGTTCACCTGCGAGGCGAAAACCAGGGCCTTTTCCACTAGTAGGGGTCCGCTAACAGGAAAGTTTTTCGACCACACGGCCTCCTCCACATCAGGAAAAGTAGAACATCGTAGGAGACATCTTTTCGCGGTAGCAGCAGTGCTGCCGAGCAACTTTTCGTTCACATTCCAGATGCCACACACCATGGCTAAAGGTACATCCCTTTCGCGTGCCATCGCCGACTTCTTCGTGCCACGTTCGATAGCATGAAAGATGTCCATTTTTTCTAGTATGCTAAGCACACAGTGTTTTTGTCTGAGCTTCGGCATGAAGCGATTCTTGGCTTGCACAATGCCACAATGCTCTCTCATAGAAAATAAAGATCGCTCTGTGGCATGGCGCCGAAATTATGTCAATGTGGCTTCACCCTTCCAAGCACCCTCTACGTGTGTGCTTGGAGGACATTCGTATCTCTGAGGCTTGTTGTTCTGCCGAGCCAACCATTGGGGACGACGTACTGCTGTGACCGCGTGACGAAAAGTGAAAACACTACTTTTTAACCGATGCATAGGCAATAAGCTGGTACAGTTTATGCAGACACAAAATGCATTACGTTCAATGGGCGCTGATTAAGGGATCTTACTTTACTGCTTGTAAAACGAAACTACTGTTTAAGTGGGCACGGTTCAACAAGGTTTCACTGTAATTGCCATAAAAATACTAAAGGCAAAACAGCAAAAGTTAAGAATTAATTTTATGACTGGTAAATTTTCCAGAACATAACTCCAGCACTGATGGCAACACTGCAGGGTGCTGCAGACTTCACAATACTTTCAGGCGGGTCCCTTTTGTGCAGGAAATGTCCTTGCGAAGTAATACTGCCTAGTAGACCTCTACCGTATTTACCCAGATCTAATGCACACCTTTTTTTGAGAAAAATAGGTCCAAGAATGGCATGCGTGTTAATTCTAGAATTGAGTACAATCTGAAACCTGCCCCATAACTTTTTCAATGTCAAATGTGATGGACGGCACTGAAGACATGCTGTGGTCCCAAAGTGAAGGGGAGCTTTTCGATAATAATAGTGGATGAAGTAAAGGCCTAGTAAAGAGGTTGCAGAAAGCATAAGAGTCTTCAGACTCAATTATTTTTTTCAGTCACAAATGTCATGCGAGCGTCAGAATCGGGGTAAGAAGATCTCTCCACCCCCCTCTTCTTTTTGGTTGCGGAAATTTGGTGCGCATTAGAATCAGGGGTGCGTACGACTTTGGTAAATATAGCAATTTATTTTAGAATGCAGTGAATTCCTTTCTATGAAGCAGCAATTAACTAGCACCTATCTATTGTCAAGTTCAAAATATATAAAAAAAATATTTAAAAAGAAGCTGCATTTGTTGCTGCTAGCAAAACTATCACTCTGTGACAGGCTGCTTTACAATGAAACCAATAGTAAATAGATTTCTATATAACATACTCTAACATCATGGGCACCAAAGTCAATAAACCCATTTTTACTACTATCCACAATACTACTGGCAATTCCGATTTGCAGAAAAACATGGACAAGAACGATTATGATTTAGAGAGCAACTACATAGTGTAGCACATGCACGGCCAGCAGACAATTTCTGCTAATGGCAACCGGACTAGTGCATTTGTGCCACTGGTTTCTTAGTCTATGTGATTGGCTGTGAGGTCATGAGATTACAAGTCAAGATCATTGCCGAGGGTTGCGCTGGGGCTGCATTTTTTCATTATCATTTTTAAAAAATGTAAGCACTGGTGTCACAATCTATGAGGCTATCAACCATTTTTTGCATTGGAACATTTCTGGATTCAATCAAAGTATTTGGGGCCAACAGCAACTTGTCAAGCAAAAAATTGAGAAACAAAGGTCCATGTCAGTACTTCTATCCAATTTCATTTTGTATTCCCACAACAAACGATATTGCTATGTGCAATAGCAACAATATTGCCCATGTTCTCAAAAATATTGCGGTCCCCACATTTCTGCCCTTCTTACTCAACTAAGGAAAATTGCATTTATTTATCTCCAGAGTACCCTTAAAGGGTGTGCAAACATTTGAAATTTCTAATATGTACTATAGAGCAGTCCCTGCTATTACTCATATCCACTTGAGAATTCACTATTTGAAGTTGTTGAATGTTCATCTCAAATACTACATAAGGGATAAAAAACCTACTGGATGCTCGAGGAAGACAGAATAATGGAAGCAAGGACTGTTCCACATGATTCTGCTGCAAGTGCGCAAGGGAACCAGTTCCTGAGCAAACACGTGGGGGGGCAGATAGCTGGTGCTAAATAATTTCCAGTTGTTCTATAAGAATGCCTCTCTTATAGGCAGCCTATATACAAATTTATTCTATTATTTGCCCAGCCTCACCGTGTTTGCATTGCTTTAAAACAATAAGTGGTGCTGTAGCAAAACAATTGGCTCCTTTCTGTGAACAACACTACATGCACCAGGTATAACATGCTGTTCCCTTGTTTCATTACTGTCACTGCCATGGTGCTCCAGATAATTAAAAGCACTTGTTTATCCTTTGAAAACTCTTCAGTTGTTCGAACATATAATTGTGAATGATACCACAGGCTTGTGCCATTGTATATACCATGTCTACTCGCATAATGATCGCACTGTTTTGTAAAAAAAATTGCCGCAAATTCAGGGGTGTGATCATTATGTGGGTTAAATTTTCCGTGAAAATAAATTTCTTTTTTCGTTCCGCAATTGCTGCGGGACACCAAAACAAAAATGGCGACAGGCGGAGTAAGCCAAACACGCCGAACGAGATTTCTTTTTGTGAGTAGATTACGCGCATTGAAACAGTTTCTTTTGTATCAGTAATGAATAATATCGTTAATATTGGCAAGTCTGTGGCAATAACATAGCTATGCCCACTTTGAGGGGACAGAAACAGATGGGCGTACTTAGCTGCGGAAACTGCGGCATTTGTCTTCACTACTATCCTAATAAGGCACGTTTCCGCTAAGGGTGGGCGAATATCTTAGCTGTGTTACAAGCGTCGGCGTATGAATAGGGTACACTTTTAAGGTATCAGTGTAAACGTGGCTACTATCGGTGTCGCTCGTGATTTGTTGCGATTGTCGCGCGAGTGCAGATGAGAAGAATCGAAAGCGCCTTTTTCGTTGTTGTTGACCACAACCATTATAACCCCTACAAATAATAAAGCCAAGGCAATTTTGGTTGTAGATTTTTTTTGTCATGGACACGTGGGAAGTCATGAAAGGAATGAAATGGGGCATCTGCTCAAGAATGTTTGGTGTATGCAGACCGCTTGGTATGTATTGAAGAGTTGTTCGCGTAGCATTCGACAGATGGTAAGCGCGATCATCATTAGCTAGACTTGGCACACAACATATCGCTGCGGCATGTTTGGGGTGCGATCATTACACAAGTGCGATCATTATGCGAGTAAATATGGTAACCTGGTTTCTTTTTACTATGGGAATGACTCTGCACAAACTAAATATTTCATTTTGCTTTATAAATTTAAAATCTTCAATATTCATTTCACTATTTGCTAGTTTTTCTTCAATACTGTTTGTAACCAATTCGATTCAGATATTTTTATATTTGAACACCTGGACTTTAATTTTTCCTGTGATTTCCATTCATATGTTTAGTAGTAGTCTAGTATTATTCAAGTGGGGGGCATTTGTTCAACAGAAAATGGCAAATAATTTCTGAATATCTCCTGCACCTAAATTGCAGCAACGATGAACTAATCATTAGCTGTGCTGAAACACAAGCGTATTGCATTTGACGGGCCAGACAGGGTTCGAGGTGAAATAAAATGATTTCAGGGGCACATGTCAACAGAAGTGTATTGTATCAGAAATTATAGGGAGGTATTTGCTGCGAGTGTCCAATTAAATATGGTGATTGACAAAACAGGCCACGCAAGAGTTTCTTTCGCACATGAAGCAGTGTCTTGCATTTTCTTCGTGTGTGAAGACACGCATGATCAGCCTTACCCATCACTCACGTGAACACAGAAATTAAAACTACACATACAAACAAGGAAGAAAGGGGATAAGCACAGGCCTGTCTTGTCCCATTCATTTTCACAATTTTTTTTTCTTCTAATGTTCTAATACAGTCAAACCCGGCTATATCGAACTCGCAAAAAACGCATATCAGTTCGATATATAGCATAATTCGATATAAGCCTGCTAAATAATTGGATGTCATAAAAGCACATCCCATTTATAAGATCACTTTATTGACGAAACTAGCTTAGTTTCGCATAAATTAGTCCTGCATTTTCTTCTGCTTGGACAATTTCGCTGCCTGCGATGCACGCACTTCCCCACGTTGTCTAAAGAGTCCGAGCAGCTGAGGCCGCAACCTTCCGCATTCGCACAGAAGCACCGGACTAATGCGAGTGCACCAATCACTTCGGAGGATGTGGGCAAAGGACCGTAGTTGCTTTCCTCAACATGCCTACTTTCATTTGTGCTCAGTACGATGTCGGCGATGTAGTCTTCGTTTCGGGATCTACCGTCGTCGCGACACCATCATCTGCGCTCACAAACTCGTCCACCGTTGATTCGAATGTCCTGGAAATTTTGACAACTCGCTCCAAACTTCGGCAACACCGGCAACGGCTTCGTCGCATTCATCAGAATTTACAGTCATCACCGAGCACGCGGAAACCGGCACGTATGAAGAACGCCTCGTACACGGCCGTGCGTCCGTGTCGGGCGCCATGGGCACCGGGTTGCGAGCTGGTCACTTTAGCCCTAATCGTGCTGAGTGCTCCTCGGAATCTTGCACGCTGCGGGGATATCGCATTCGACGCGATTTATGATTTCGATCTTCACGACGAAAGGCGAATTCTGCCGCTTCATCACGGCAACACTGCGGGAGAAGGCCCACAAGGCGCAAACACGATAAACCAGAGAAGCAGCCAGATAACTCGCACTTTCGCCATCTTGCAGGAAGAGCGCACAAGAGCCTCTGATTGACTGTCTGAGCAAGCGCTGTAGGCGGGCCAGGATCATTTTATGCTGGGGAGTGTCGATAGATAGTGATCTAAAGAAAGGAAGGACGCTTGATTCTGCAACCCGTGAGGGAGCACGGCGAAGCGTCGTCAGGGGAGAGGGAGGGGGAAGTGAAAGATGATAGAGAAAGAGGGAGAATAATAGACTTCACTATGCGCGACAGGGGGAGTGTCGACGGCTCGCCCGAACAGCCCGAGGCAGCGCGGTCACGGTAGGGAGAGCGGTTGGATGGAGCCGCGCCGCCGGGTTTCGCCGCTACCGCGAGGGAAAGCGAACTTCTGGGGGCACTTTTCCGCCGCTTGACGTTCGATATATCGGGAGTCACTGCAATATTTGTTCGATGTAGGCGTAATTTTTGCTATATATACTCATTGTAACTATACCGTGACCAGAAATTGTTCGATATATAGAATAATTCGATGTAAACGGGTTCGATATAGTCGGGTTCGACTGTAACAGGGCACCCTATCAGCCTTCCAGTGAACTCTCCTTAAATAACCTAACTCTGGGTCAGCCTTGGCAGTCTTCCAATGCTTAGGATCTTTTTAATAAATGAAAATCAGAATTAAATTTTATTCTGAAATAAAATGTAATTCACTGTTTTATAACAATTATGTTACAACCAACAGTGCTCCAATACTATACGATGCAACAGGAAGTTGCTTAAATAATAGGAAAGCAGCACTATTGGCAATCTCAATGTTTTGTTTTTCTAGGGAACCAAATCGGTGATTTGGTAAGCCATTCATAATTTCAACCGTGTCACCTATTACCTATCAATCTACCTTTGTTCTCTTATCGTTTACAAGCTCATTTAAACAATATCATCATCATTAGCCTATTTTATGTCTACCGCAGGAAGAAGGCCTCTCCCTGCAATCTCCAATTACCCCTGTCCTGTGCCAACCAATTCCAACTAGCACCTGCAAATTTCTTTACAGTCGCCGACCGATTTTCCGGACTCCAAAAATTCGGACATGCCCGATTATTCGGTCAGCTTCGCGGCACCGCCATTCTCCCCATAGACCATAATGTATAACAACTGCCGAAAGTTCGGACGCCCTGCAACCCCTCGTCTGATTTTTCGGACACTTCTTGAGCCAACTCGTTCGAGGGCATCATGCACCAACTCTGACCGCGGCGCATAGTTCGACTTGCTGAACGCCATTTTTGTTTTGAACGGAGCCTCCTTGCTGCCCCACGAAGTGGCGCTACTGGAAATCCCCACTCATCATCATCGTTTCTGCCTGGTTGGATAGAGTGGTCGTACAGTAGTTCCGGTTTCAGCTTAGTAAGCCATGTCAAGACAATCCAGCAGCTGATTTCTTTCTTTCGCGCACGACGCTGCGAGTAGCACGTTTTTCGTTCGTGCGACTGGTGTCGGCACGGTGGTGTTTGCGTTGTGTGCTGTGTCGAGGTTTCGGTGATCCAACGTGGCGTACGGAAACATCGCGTCAAGTGTCTAATGGCGCCGACAGTGCCCGCGCAGACTGCGCTGGGGAATGCCGGCAAGCGGGTGCCGGGAGGCCTAAGATTTGTCGCCTTCCGATGTGCTCCCTACTGACGCGGAAAATATTCCGCCGAGACCTGCGCAGTGGTTGCATTGTGATTCCGGACACCGTCTCATTTGACAGTTTCACAAGTGCTGACACTGCTGTACTGACATGCGCAGAACTCGACGACGGCGAGATCGTTCGTCAGGTTTCTGCTGCTCCGCCGGACGATGACTCCGAGTCGGAAGATGACGCACCATGTGCTACGCTGCCGTCGCATGCGGAGCGTGCACAAGCAGTGACTGTGCTTTCAGCCGCCTATAGTGACCGTACGACCCTCTCAGAGATTCAGGCTTATCTGATTGCGCGTAAACGGGACAGCGTGCAACGGCGCACTCACGATTTCTTCAAGCCTACTGCCGAGCCCGAATAAGTGCGTGGAAATAAAGGATTTCATTTTTTTTCTTAATCTGCTTTTTCGGACACCTGTTTATTCGGACATTTCCGCAGTCCCCGTGAGGTCCGAATAAACGGTCGGCGACTGTATTTAATCACCGCCCCTAGTCTTGTGCCATTTTCGACTGCGCTTTCCTTCTCTTAGCACCCATTCTGTAACCCTAATGGTCCACCAGTTATCTAACCTACGCATTACATGACCTGCCCAGCTCAATTTCTTTCTCCTAATGTCAGTTGGAATATCGGCTATCCCTGTTTGCTCTCTGACCCACACCGCTCTCTTCCCGTCTTTTTAACGTTACGCCTAACATTCTTCGTTCCATTGCTCTTTGCGCAGTCCTTAACTTGTTTTCGGGCTCCTTTGTCAGTCTCCAAGTTTCTGCCCCATATGCCAGCACCGGTAGAAGGCACTGATTGTACACCTTTCTTTTTAATGATAATGGTAAGCCTCCAGTCAGGATGTGACAATGTCTGCCAAATGCGCTGCAACCCATTTTTATTCTTCTGCAAGTTTCCTTCTCATGATCAGGGTCCCCTGTGAGTAATTGACCTAGGTAAACGTACTCCTTCACAGACTCTAGAGGCTGACTGGCAATCCTGAACTCTTGTTCCCTTGCCTTGCTATTGATCATTATCTTTGTCTTCTGCATATTAGTCTTCAACCCCACTCTTATACTCTCTCTGTTAAGATCCTCAATCATTTGTTGTAACTTGGCCCCAGTGTTGCCGAGATATTCGCCGTTGATCCTTGTTACTTCCGGAACGCCAAAAGCAAAGGCCTGTGGCAATGCCAGTTGAATTTTCCACACCAGCTCTCCGCAACGTGCCTTCTGAGGACAAGTTAACTCTTTATTAATACAACAATTTACTGCCATAAAAAACACAACATGTAAACAGCATGGCAAACTCCCTACCACTTTACTTGCACGAAAGTGGCCCAACTATGTGAAATTAGAATAATCAGTGATGTCACGATGTCATCAGCATTGAAAGCCGTGCCCAATAATCAAGAAAGGAAAGTTTGCTCTCAATTTTCTTTGCTAATGGTCATGCACTTCCTTCAGCTATAAGAGAGTTCCGAATTAATGCTACATTCTGAGCTGATCTAGGGTCCCCCAATTGCTGAGCAATGCAGGAAGTGTTCACTCACTCTTGAAGGTCTCCACAGGCACGTATGTGACCAGCGTGTACAGCTGGTTGGGGGAGTCCTCGTCCTCGTTCCGCCTGCGAGCCAGCCTCACACGGACTCGGAACGGAACGCTCCTGCATGGTGAAGTGGGAACACGCCCATTTCAACGCTGACCTCTCCGCAGCACCGCTTTGTCCTCATGCCAACACAACACACAAGCTTTGAGAGGGGCAGCAGTGTGCGAGAGACGGGGTACTGACAGAGCAAGAAAGCAAAAGAGAATCCATTATGCTTGCTTCCCCACAAATATTTTATTTCATTATTCACCTAGGCTCCGGAAAAATGAACACTGCCTCATATTGCCTTCACTGCAAATTTTTAATAACGACATGCCTCCATTTATAAGTATTGTGCTGAGATTGTGAGCATTGAAAGCCTAGTAGGAAAACAGTTATTTGCTTTATCATTATTTTTGTCATAATATAGATAAGAAAAGAAACAAAATATTTTAAATTGAAAAAAGATATTGCTTGTCAACTTTGCTGGGGCTGTGGGCAAGGAAATTGATTGACAGCATATAACATTCCAAAGTAACACAGAGGCTACAAGAGATGCCACAGTGGATGAAATTTCTTTTTAGTACCATGGGTTTATTAACATGCACCCGAGGTATCATGCATGAGCATTTTTGCATCGAAACACAGTTGCCCAACCAAGCTCGAAAAGCACGACCTCAAGCTCAGCAGTGCAACGCCATAGCCACTAAGCTACCATGGCAGGTGCAGGTTCATTACAGCATGTTACATTAATGCCTAAAGGAATATGATTTCTAGTGAGTTGGGAGCAACTTATTCTGCTGAGGAGTTTTAGCACAAAGCCAGAGTGAGCTACACTGTCAATGCCTAATCTGTTGTCATTGATTTGTGGGAGGTAAATATTTCATAGCAACATTAGGGCTGAGAGATGCCATAATGGAATGCTCTAGATTAGTTTTGACCAGTTGTGGTTATTTAACCTTGCACGTGTCATCCAAGACTGTCCGAAAAGCTGCATACTCCTATGCTCATTGACTGAAAGTAGCACATCAGACAGCCATAGGCAGTCAGGGATGATAAAGCAAACATATCTATTGAGCCACTGTGGTGGCTAGATGTAGTCGCTAAGTTGTACTGAGCTGATTAAGAAGGCACGCTGACAAAGCCACTTTCCCAATGTACCAGAAAAGGTATGAGAAGATTACAGCAATTATGTGGGCAGGTGTTAAATCCCGGTGCCCACATTTCACAAAGGCAGTCGGGTAGTTATCACATGCCGTTTCTTTTGCACCAGCTCATAGTAGTCTCGAACACCTCATAGTGAGAGTCCAAGTGTCTCGGGTGCACACGAAAAAGGACAGATAATATGATCTGACCTGAAGTTTAAAAAAAAAAAAAAGAAGCTTTGCAAAAGCACAAGGGAAAGGCAGACAGTATGACAAGATTCATTTTCGAAAACCAAGGAGCTTTCGTAGGGCATGTCAGGCCCATTAGAAAAAATAACTTTCCTACACTTTGCTGTTTAGCTGCAACTAGATTTACACACAACACTCGTGCTGAGTACTTGATTGCCCAAAATTGTACGTGAAACCACCGAAATTGCTTATCCTTCTATAAAGTGAGATCGTGGCATTTTCAGCGCAGGGCAACAGAATCCCAAAGGCTGGAATTCCAATGCCTCTATTATGACAAACGCAGCCTTAAATTTCTAAGGGCTAAGAAAAGCACCTACAGATTATAGCAGTTCACAAACCAATATGCAGCCAAAACAGCACAGAATGTCATTTGTGGACGACTCTTTCAGACGTCAAAGCTAGCAGCAGTTTGTTCATAGGTTCGCTAGAATCAGTATCACGGCCAATTGCTACAGCCACACGGGTGGCAAGAAAATTTTAAGCGACACGACGTGTGCGGTCTTTCGTCGCCGTGCTAATACGCTGCCGACTCACCTGATTCCCTTGGACCAGATGAACTTGTTCAACCTGGTGTCAACTCGGACGTCTGAGGTTCCCATCTGCTTCTCTGCGAACTTTCTAATCTCCTTGATGGCACGGGGAGCGCGCTTCTTGAAACCAATACCGTGCAACCGCTTGTGAAGGTGGATGGTGTACTCTCTCGTGACAACTTCGTTGAGCGTGGACTTCCCGCGCTTCTCGCGCTTCCCTTCGCCCTTAATCTTCGCCATCTGTAAAAGAATGCACACGGTATTTCTGATGATTGGGGTGCCACAAAAGATGAATCAACAGCACACAACATCCAAAATTTGCTGCACGTCTCAACCAAGGTAGGTAGCGTGGATCCGAGCGTTCATTAATAAATGTGGCATGCTGAATATTGATGTAAACGCTGCATTAAACAAACTACAGGTACCTTAAAGATCAGCACACATTCAATAGAACATTTAATTAACAGAATTAAACTACGATTACAACAGATTGCAAACCAACACACTCACCGTTCCTGCGGCTCCAAGTGTCAGCCGAAAAAGAGTCGCACAACGTTTGTTGACTGCTGAGCTCCGTCCGACAAGCGCGGGCAAGCATGGCCAAAACGTTGAAATATTATTTGACTGTGCCTATTATGTTTAAAAAATAAATGAAAATAGTATTAAATAAACAATTATTTGAATAAGGCATAGTAACTTTTAACTGCGCTAGACAAAATTTGACCGCAATTCTTGCAGCGTCTGATGACATTGGTCAAAATGGTGCCGTAGTTGGCGTTTGCGAAGCTGAGTTCATTAGCGAGTTTCCTCGAAACGCGCTCAAAATGATCTGGGGCGGATCATTATGTATAGGTCCTGCTGATCGTAGCATAGGTGTATATTAGCAAGCATGCGCAAAGATGCGCTCATCAGAGACAATGCATTTGTGTTCGTGTGTCCAGGTAAACGGACGCTCAAATGAGCGAGTCCAATGCGTCTGTGTAAACATCAGCTGACGGGTGAGTACTTTGAACACTTTCACACAATATCGCACGAACTTTGTGACCATGATCGCCGATAATCGTGTCAGACAACCTTCTAATAGTTATTTTCTGTTTTTTTACGCGTCTAGATTTCCCATATCACTCATTTAATTGACTCTATGTCATCAATGACTACGATCTCCTCATGCCTTCAACAGGCAAACGTAAGTAAATTTGCGTCTGTTCGCGTGCACATATTCCTCGTGGGATATGTAAAACGTCCTTTTCTCCAGCTCTTGATGCAAACAGCCAAACAGCAGCCTGGGAAGCTAAGTCGTGAACATCGTAAAGAAAAATAGTAAGTGTATCGCTTGATCTGTTTTACGCGTGCACAAGTTATTGCTGACCTTATTGCTGAAATTTCGGTTTCGTTGCAGCCCATCGTTGCAACAGAAGCTAACTGAACTATATTTGTCTGAATGCAACTTTAATCTAAGGAACAAGGTTAGTTTCGCAATTTTAGGTTGACAATATTCACTGTTTTCTTGGTGGCATTCACTGTTGTGACTCGTCTCCTTTATCGTGACTTACACGCAGAACTTATACAATGGCTCAAATCTGTTGGGAAAGCTTGTGTCCAAGGAGAAATTGAATTGTCTTGTCCTAAACCTCTACGCCGGCAACGAAGGCTATTCACTTATGCTGAAAACCAGAAATGGCACAGAAACGGAAACGATTCGATTGCCTTACGAGGTGCGTTACCGTAGAAGTCGTTAGCCGTAGTCATTGAGTCGAGCAAATAATGCGACGATTACTGATTTGCTCAGTGCATTCATGTTTCGATAATATTTTCTATTTATTCGTTTCTCACTACTTCAGGAAAGTGAACTGCTTCAGTACATTGACAATGAAGAGGTAAGTTGTCAATGCTATTGTTGGATTGTTTATATCCAAGAAGCGCACTTGTGCTGTTTGTGCAAGACTGCATGAAAAGTTAGCGGGGCATGGCACTAGGGTGAAACTGCACTAAAGCTCGATGTTGTGAAACTTTGCAAGTGCATTATGTTCACATGTGTGCATTACACTCATATATTCACATTTGTAACACACTAAATCAACAATTTCCCAACAGGCTCTGCAAAATTAAGCCAAAGAGCACAATGCACCATTGACTGGGGCATCCTGTTGAGCTAGATGATGCACTTATTTTTCATTTTTTGTCGCTTAACAAGACAAGATGCAGACTCTCTCTCTGGCTCACACACACACAGAAATTGAAAGTAGCATGAACAGAATGAGTGCGTGCTGCCTAGATTAATTAATATTTTGCACTGGAACATGTTGTTGAGTGCTTTATGTGGTATTTACTTTTAAAGTGAATTTTCTTTGCCTTTTTCTTCGACTTTCCCACTGCTGCAGCTGCTGCTGCTGCTGTCCCACATACCGCGTGGGGGGGATGGTTCAGAGCGTGTTATACATGACAGGAGCGAGTCAGTGAGAAAAAGTTTTCACCCCACCGTGTCCAATGTGCACAATGCACTCTGGAGCTCCCTGGGCGTTGCCACATTAGCCTCTTGACAGCTGTAATTATCCGTGACTCTCCTCAGAAGCATTGCAGAAACTGTAGGGCTTCTACTAACGTGCCAGTTTAGAACTGTAGAGGGGAGGGGGGAGGTGGAGGTGACATGAGAAGGCAAGGAAACCCTACTACTATACGACAGCAGTTGTGGGGAAACTGGATAAGCTTAAGTTCAAGGTACGCTACAATACATTGCTGCTATTTCTGAAAAATAAGCACCATGCAAATGTGTCAAGCGGACAAACTATGCAGAGACTGCAGAAGCAGAGCTACCTTAATTAAAGTGCACCACAGGGTCCAAGCGACACTACGGAAGTGGTCGACCGTCAAATCAGCACTTCTGTGCCCGCCGCGGTAGCTTTGCAGCTATGGCATTGCTAGATGTCGCGGATTTGATCCCAACCACCGCAGCCACATTTAGACGGGGGCGAAATAGTAAACGCACATGCACTTAGATTTTGGGACACGTTAAAGAACATCACGGTGTCAAAATTAATTCGGAGTCCGCCACTGCAGCGTGCCTCATAATCCGATTGTAGTTTTGGCATGTACAGCCCCATAATCCAATTCAAGTTGAATACTTCTGCCGCAATGTAATGTGCCATGTGAGGCAATGACAATGCTCAACCCTCTCAGAGGTTATGAAATATGGTGCACAACAACGCCTCAAGCAAACACCTCTCCCTGTGTGTTCTGTGTACTATGCGGACAAACAGCAGTGGTGTACGCAAGGTGACGTTTAACATCAACTCACCACTCTCGTGCTAGATGAAACGTTGAAGAAATTAAACTTTAGCCATCAACATCACTGCCAATTATTGTCAATCAAAGCATCCAGCACGAAAAGCTTATCTCACATTGATTCCCACAGTGCAGGAATCTGCGTAATTTTTTACTCCATCTGTATGGTCAAGTTGCATCAATACGACCTTCTCAAGTGCACCGAGTTCCTTTTAGTTAATCGTAAATAAATTATAATACATGATCAACAACAAGATTATCATGTCATTCTCAAATATATATAATCACCTAAAGCTAATTTTTAGCTAATCCATAACTAAGCTAATCCATAACGAAATAAAGTGGTAATGTGTAAAGCTTTGACAAACTTTTCAAATCAAGTTTGTGATTCAAACACCGATAGTAAGCTTTGTTTCTTTCTGCAGAATACCTATTAAAATTGAATGCACATATTTAAAGTCAGTAAAAACTTTGCAAAGCAAGGTCAAATTTGGATAGTTGATTGCAGTTCATAACTTTGTCAACACGGGAGGCCTGACAGAATTCACTTTGGAATACACAAATTCATTATCTATTGCTCAATCAATGTCCTGCCCTAGCCTGTGGTTGCAGAAGCCATGTTCTGTTACGTTGCCTGAGCAAGCCAGAGGGTTCAATTAATGGGATGCCTAGTTGGAATCAAGCAATGCATTGTTAGGCCATAAAAGACTTAGTTTAATTTGTTTGAACTAAATTTTAAAATTTTCAGGTGTGGATTTCAGTGTATATAATATTTCCACAGAGGCCTTTGAGATATTGTAAGAAGGTTCATTTTTGCAAGGGGCCAATTTACACAATTCTTTAGAACACCTGCTGTTTGTTCCACAAGCACTTTATGCTGTTGAACAAGTGTGACTGGGTATGCCAGCCATCTTGTGAAATTCTGTGTATGTAAATTAATCTGAATTTCACCACGAATCACTTGCTCATAATATAGAATGCCATTTTCCTATTTTTGCCCCAGCCTTACCACCTATAAAGGGTTGCACATGTGCATAATGAAATCGGAGAGTACAGAAAGAGAATGAGCGCTAGATGAACAATAAGATAAACACAGGCGACAAGACGAGCGCTCACTCACAACTGAACTTTATTAATAAAATCGTGCAATGCATATACATGTCAGAATAACACCTGGCAGATTATAGAGGCTATGACCCTTTTTGCGCTCTCTGGTTTCGTTAGTAACAGAAACCAAATCGCCCAACTTGTAGGAGTATAGTAGTAAGAGTGTGCTCAAATGTATGTAATACCTTTTTAACTCCTGTTGTTTTCTTTCCTGCCCTACAGCTTCCACCTATCCTGGTTGACCTTTTGGAAAGATCTCAGGTAGGCCATGCCTTCTTTCTTTGGGTGCACAAGGTAGCCTAAAGTTTGCTCACCTGAACAATTTGAACATTTCCTCAGCACATGTCATGCACTTATAATTTGTGCATCTCGTTTACCTTCTTACTAGGCACCAGTATTCTACAGCGGCTGCATAGTCGTTGAAGTGCGAGACCACAGGAGGTGTTTACCAACAATGGGCACATTCTCCACGCACTACGTTCTCTTAAAACCAACCACTCAGGTGAGTTGAAGCTATAGATGTTCACGACTACAGATTCATTCAGTCATTCAAATAATTTGTAAAGGCCTCCAACTTGAACGAAAGTACTATTTATATAGAGGGGAGCGTGGGGAATGTGAACTCTGCCATTCACGACTATGCTAAGAAATTCAAAATTGAAATTGAATAAGAATAGTGGCCCAAATGGAACGAGTTACATAATACTATCGTGGAACACTCTAGCTTTCATGGAAACAAAGGAAAAATACCATTGAAATTGCAATGCCAGAGTAATGGCAGTGAAGAAAAATAACGTAGGGACATAAACAAAGAATGAATACTAGAATAAAGCAGCAAAAACACTACAAAGAGGTTTAAGGAGCTGTTGCAGCATAGGGTGGCGCTACGGCAAGGAATCCACGAAACCCATCGACAAATACGTCAGGTAGTAGGAATGAAGGGGAAAGGGTTTATTGGCTTAGTTACATGGCTCCAGTTACAGAAGCCCACTCCATGCAGGAGCAAGTTAAAGATCCGATTTCACATCAGGACCCTCTGTCCTACTGCATGAAAAGTCTCTGCTTTTAATACCATCGTCTTCCCTAGACAAATCGAGTAGGGAATCTGAAGACTGTCTAGCAGCAAATCCCAATCGTTATGTCGTGTGCCAAGTCTGGCTAATAATGATCGCGCTTACCATCTGTCGAATGCTACGTGTACAACTCTTCAAGACAAACCAAGCGGCCTGCACGCACCAAACATTCTTGAGCAGATGCCCCATTCCCTTCATCATTTTTCCGCATTTCCATAACAAAAAAAAGCTACAACCAAACTTGCCTTTATTATGTGCAGGCTTTATAATGGTTGTGGTCAACAACAACAACAACAACAAAGGCGTCTTTCGATTCTTTTCTGTACTCGTGGGCACGCAACAAATCGCGAGCGGCAACGATAGTAGCCACGTTTACACTGATATGTTAGAAGCGTACCCTATTCATACGCCGACACTTGTAACACAGCTAAGATATTCACCCACCCTTAGCGGAAACGTGCCGTATTAGGATAGTAGTAAAGAGAAATGCCGTAGTTTCCGCAGCATGCCCGCCATGTGTTTCCATGTCACTGGCAGCTAAGTGCGCCCATCTGTTTCTGTCCTCTCAAAGTGGACATGGCTACGTTATTGCCTCAAACTTGCCGACATTAATGATATTATTCATTACTGATATGGAAGAAACTGTTTCAATGCACGTAATGTACTCACGAGAAGAAAAAAAAGTCACATTCGGCTTGCTCCGCCGGCCGCCATTTCTTTTTTTTTGGTGTCTCGCACTACATACAGCAGCAGCCGCCTATTTGTTGACCTGTTGTCATCCCGCAACGAATGCGGGATGAAAATTTTTGTTTCTTTTCGCGGGAAATTTAACCAGCGTAATGATCGCACCCCTGAATTTGCGTCAGTTTTTTTTACAAAAAATAAGGTAAATAAGGTAACTTAACAGTGACTTTAGTTTCAGTCTAGGCTGTGTATATGATGCATGCACTGATGTTTTGCTGCATTACGGTATAACACTAGTGTGCGTATGAGTCTTCTGGCCATGGTGAACTTGGATCTCTGTTTTTTTTTTTTTTAACAAGATTGACGGAGGTGGTACAGCAGTACATATCACTCTAAAAAAAGTTGTTGCACTCAACAGCCATTGAGAGAGAGAGAAATGGGGTGGGAAAGGCAGGGAGGTTAACCGGAAAAGATTTTGGCGTGCTACTCTGCACTGAGGGAAGGGTAAGGGGAAATGAAAGACTGAACGAATAGTGGAGAAATAAAGCAAAGGCACGAAGAAAAAAATACAAGAGATGGGGAACGTCTGTGTGTGAAAACTATAGCCTTTCTAATAGGCCACTCGAATGCAAAAACTTCAAGAGTGCCTTGACAAACTTGTGGTGTCACGACTATATAGGCCAGCGTTCCAGGACTGTTTACTCCATAAGCGGCTGGTCTTCAAGACAGGACAGCGCAGTTGCAAGTGACTGCCTGTGTACACTGTATGGGGACAGTAGCAAAAAACGTGTTCAATAGTTTACTTACTGCCACAGTGGTCACGCACAGCACTGTGTCCCCTTTTAATGCAGAAAGTGAAGGACCTTGTAATAGCGCTGCCAAGCCACATTTGGCAATTAACTGTTGTCTCAAGTCGGGGTAGTCCAGGTGGAGGACCACATCAGACAGGGGTCCAGTCAATGCAGACGTGTATGCTGAAAACTAGGTGTGTTCCTTAACAATTCTGTGGCATGATTCGCAAGCACTCTAAGTTCTGCTGCTGCATTCGTTCTTGGCAGCAGGATTGGTTCCTGCACAGTATCTTTCTGAGCAGATCGAGCAGCTTCACTGGCATCTTCATTGCCCATTACGCCACAGTGTCTAGGGAGCCACTGAAATGTGATACCATGTCCTTGCTCAACAAGGTATTGAAGGAGCTCTCGGATTTCTAGAATTAGTTGTTCATAGGGTGCATGGCATAAAACGAAAAGCAAGCAATGTTGATCTGCCTTGGACTCACTGAAAACGCCCCATTTTTGAGGTGGTACAGAGAGCAGCAAGCTCCGCGACTTTCGATGTCGCCTGGTGAGATCTCTTAAAACTTTACGGTGGTGATTTCATGGGAAAAATAACTGATGCTGCAGACTTGTTCATGCTGCTTGAGCAACCAGTGTGCAGATAGGTATGATCATTGTATTTTTCGTATAGCAAAGAGCAGCGAAAGTTGCTTCAGAGATGGTGATGAGAGTTGTGCCTTCGTTCAAATTCATATTACTGTCAGTCGAAACAACGGCAGAAAGGTGTATTTGAGTCATGAAGTCTGTCTCAACTACATTTTCTCTCTTAATTGCTTGTTATGAATGCAAGCGTTTGTTTTAGTAGCACATTATGCAATATAATGTACAAAAAGGTCTTTTTTGCATGCGGTCAGGATGCTTAGTACTACTATCTGTATATCGCTGTGCCCACGTGACCTGTATATTGGTGTCCTTTTATATTGTGCTATTATTCCCACACAGATGCTCTTACACTGTGAGTCTTCATAAGATGCTGCTATTGAACTTCTAATTGATGGGCCTTAGACCATTGTCAAGCCCTTCGCTTTAATGTAGGATAAATATTGTTCCAACTGTCAAAAGGCTATGGTGCGTACAGTGCACAAGGACATTGTTTTTATGTAAACAGCAGCACACTATTGCTTTGCTAAACTACGACTTACAGAGATCTCTTCACTGAAGCTACGGATTAGAATATACTTTAAAAAATCTTTAAATCAAAATTCTTTATATTGAGGCTCAACTGTTACTCATATACTTGACCCTCGTCAAACATGCATAGTGCATTATTATCCACACTGTACTTACCTACCATGTTGACATGGTGACTCTGCAAGTGTAGCATTGTACTTCTGAGCATAAGAACAGGAGTTTTGATTCTGAAATGCAACTGCACTTAAATGGAAATGTGCTAAACTTCTTGTGTACTGAGACTTCAGCACTAACATTATACAAAGCTTTGCTTCACATAGCTACCATTATGATTGTTAGATTTGCTTAATCTTTTGCTGCATCAATTTATAGGGCCGACTGCTTACCCCATATCTGTATTAATTTTGTGAGTAGTCGAGCTTAACCGTGGCTTGCATGCAAACCAAGAGGCTGGAGTTGTTGTGTTTGCAGTCTGTGCTTTGTGACGTGGGGCTAGTGGCACGAGGTGATGGCCACTCGTGGAGTCTTGAAGACAAGCTCTACCTGGAAGCAGCATTGGTCATGGCCACTGCGGAGCCTCTCTGCCTGGAGCCTACAGTGGGCGTGGCTGTCGTCTCCAACTGGCTGCAGCACAAAAAGGCTCGCCTCAGCAGTCACATGATCAACAGGTGCTTACCCACGCCATATAACCATGGCATACCCTAACCTTTACGATACTGTGTCTTGATGAAGCTTGCCAGTGAAATTTAAAGCTGTCACTGGTGCTTAGGCATAGACTGACTGGACTCACAAATTTTACATTGTGTCAAAACTCAACTGGCATGCCTGTTTCTATGACAGACTGTCGTGAGTGCTCATTTCAAAGATAAGGGCACAGCTATTTCTCTGGTAACTTGCAAAACATGCATAACTAGAATTATTTTTGCTATATTCTCCATAATGCGGTGTTGCAAGCTGCTTTTGTTTTGCTTCCTTCATTTAACACGAGTTTCGGCACTTTTATGTTCAAGCAACTCTCTCAAGTTCATTCTTCATGCTTGCCAGATTTGCACATTCACATCTTCAGTGTATCTTCAAATCAGGGCTAATGAAAGAACAATTAGAAAATGTGAATACTATGCTACAGCCTTACACATTTCGAAGGTTGCTTTGTGGTGGCTCAGAGGCTTTTGGTTGTACGCTATAATTGGCTCTGAGCAAGAATTGTCATTTTTATTTCCTTTTATAGGATGGCAAGGAAACACAGCCAAGTGGCCATCAATCGTCGGAAAAAGTTGGAGCAGCAGTGTGCCACACCACCATACCTGAGGGCGCATGACTTCATCGTGCAGTACCGCAAGAGAGTGCCAGCGAAGCCACCGTTACCAACCATGCCTTCCAAACAGGTGTGGTGGACCAAGTTGTGTGTTGTGCCTGTCTCCTTGCCCGTGCATCTAGCGTGGACAATGAAATTACTGCATGTTTCTGATGGCACTAATTTTTGTGAGCGAAAATGTACAACCTGTAAAGGAATGAGGATTAGAAAACACTCTTTATCAGCTAACTTTATTGTTTGTCTTCTGGGAATAGCCTAATCATTTGTTGAGAAAGATGGACATTCTTTATTGACAAATATTTTTGTGAGTAGAAATGCCCAAAAATTATCAGTATTGAGATTTCCTGGAAGAAAGTAAAGAAAGAAGAAACTATATTTGTGGGCAAATAATAGGTAACTTAAATTTCAGTCCCCAATACTTCTTTTTTAATCAACATATATATATATATATATATATATATATATATATATATATATATATATATATATATATATATATATATATATATATATATATATATATATATATCTGTGTGTGTGTGTGTGTGTGTGTGTGTGTGTTGTTCTTTAGAGAGCAGTTTTATTAGAGATAACATAATTGTTTTCTAAGTTACCCAGTTGGTAAATTGAGATACTTTGTGAGCCTACAGCCATACTTTCTCACTTTACACAAATGGTTTGAGGGTAACACTATTGATAAGCAACAGGCCCAAGATTTAGGTTTTGTGCCTCCTGCGAAGAACATAGTCATGAGTTATAATCTTGCATCTTTAAATGAAGTTCTAGTGTAGGTTTATTTTTGCATTAAGTTTTCCTTCTAATCATTTACCCACTCCTCTTGTAATGCTTCAGTGCTGAAGTAAAAGGGGCCAGTCTAATGTAAGGATTCCTTGTGCTTGGTTCTATTTCTTTCTTATCATCCACCACTTGTGACTGGTTAATTATGCTGATGATGAAAGTGAAGTGCTGCTTGAACCAGTGACGAACTTTGAAAAGGAAAATAATCGGAATATGATTGTTTGATTAAAAAACAAATTAAATTGCTTGTCATGCTTTTTACATGTGTTTATCTTCTTGCAGGCTGATATGTGGATGCAGAAAAGGGCAACGATGCCAGTGCCCCTAAAGAATGAGGTAATTGTATTCTGGGATATCAACTGCATGAGTGTTGTCATCTTGATGTTGTTTTTGTTGTCAATGTGAACTCTCTGTTTGACGAAATACTTGCGTACCACTTTACTCATTGCTTGTATAACACTAGCACGGGACACCAGTAAATAATGACATATGTGAAGCTGAAGGGATCTGAAGATAATGTTGTGGTATGTATTACATTGCTCTGCCACATGGTATTGTATCACAGCAGTCTGAATATGTAGACGATTACATCTGGCAACATGCTAACAAGTATTTGAGTGTAGTGTCTTAGTGTATGAACATTTTCGGACTCCTTTTTTGCTTAAACTAGTGTTAGCAATGCACACACTAATCGGGCACATAGGATGGCTCAGTGACTTTTGTCGTTTATTGGAAAGCAGCTGTATCTCAGTGTGCATGCATATAGCCGCAATATTTTGCCGTCATTAGCTATGCACAGCTATGCAGAAAATCGTTAACCCTTTTTACGAATGGGTGTTTGCTGTCAGCATGCATGTTTGACTGACTTGCTTGTTATAGTAAACTTCTAGTATGTGTTCCCTTCTGAGTTCATTGTGGCATGTATAGTATTAATTATTTTTTAAAGTGGAAAACGTTAACAGATCTTCAAGTGAACAGCCAAAATCTCACTAGGTCTTTTTTTTTTTCTTTTATTCTTTTTTTCCCCCGCCAGTACTGAATGATCATGTGCCCCCTGCCATTATAATGGCTCTATGTTATCTGTGTATTTGCACTGCCTTCTTGCATTCAACGGATTACCCCATGTGCTTCTTTGAGCAGTTTGTTCACTCACATTCACTCACCCTGGGATGAATGCTACATTTATATTCAACCTTTTTGGCAAATGTTGCAAAATAATTTGTATGTGTAAAATATTATTGCTAATGCTGCCAAATGATATAAGTTATGACCTGGAAACAACAGATCTGAACAGGTGTGGTGTCGTAATTATTCGACTGCATTATAAGAGTGTATCGGACGTCCGCTGTGCACTGGCTGTTGAATACATGTAGTTGCTTGGGTTGCATGATTACCTCTTGTGCTATATGCTTTGTGGATAGATGGTTTTGGTATAATATGGCACTACTTCTAGCAGCAATATTTGCACCTTCAGCAGCTTACATTATGAGTGGTCTGCGCCATATTGTGACGTTGAAGTGAAGGAAACGGACGACGACCATCGCTCCAAAGAAAACTAAAAACAATACAGCCTCACTCTCCCTCTTTCCTATCTTTGTCAGAGCTGTGTTTCTTGCAAATACATTGTGTAAATAGCTTTTTGTGAATAGTGGCTTAACAGGGTAAAATTTTTAGTCCTGTGCTGTGTATGTTGGCAAAGTAGAGTAGGCAGATTGGGATGGATGGAGCTGACTATGTTGTAGAGAAGAAGAGTGGTCATGGTGACATACGGAGGTAGAGGCATTGAAAGCGGGTTAGCAGCAGCGTGGGAAAGAGCTTTGGGCAACAATATTTGTCAAATAGGTCTTGTCAGCCGATGGCTTAGTATATTTATGGTGACTGTTCATTGGTGTATGTGCTCATGCAGGTGGAGAAACTGGCGCGCGTCAAAGAACCCCCCGAGCCAACAACGGACAACACGCCTCTGGTAGTGCAGGAGTATGTGCTGGAGACAGAGCCAGGCACGGGAAAGCTCACTCGTGTCACCATCCTTCAACGGCCGACTGACGAGCAGTTCTTTGGCCGGCTCTATGTTGACCGGGAAGGGCATAACAAGGGCACCAGCTGCGAGTGAGTGTTGCTGCTTTTGAGAACCCTGTGGCAGATGGCACGTATCTATCATGGGGTGCTTGCTAAGAATTGCATGGTCAATACAAAAGAGAATACAGCAAAAAGAAAATGTCAAGAAAAGAAATCTGGAACGTGACACTCTGTTGATTCGATTTCAGTTTTTCTTTCCTTTTTACACTTCATTAATGGTCAGACCTGTGCTTCACCTACTTTATTACCACAATTGGCCTGTTTGAGCGGTGAATGAAGAAAGGAATAAAACGGAGAGAAATAAATCGCAGCGCTTTCATTATAGGCACCATATATGGGCACCACATATACATATATACAGTAAAAGCTTGTTAATTCATAACTTGTTAATTTGAAATTTCAGATAATTCGAAGTAGCCACCACGGTCCATCGCACAATGTATTGAGAGCAATACGTAACGCCTCCCTCTAATTCACACTGAAATCTGCACCGCCACCGATAATTCGAACTCCGCGCCGTCTTAATTAGTGAGAGTGCTAGTGCGTGGGAGCTTCTTGTCGACACTGGCGTCACTGCGACAGCTATGCAGCTTTGCTCTTTCCATCTGCGGCCCTTCGTTTAGGCCTGACTTGAGAGAGACGAGAGAGACGCGTTTGCGCCTGGCCAGGCATGTTGCAGGTTGGTTCTCTCCCTCTCTCAACATCTTCAAGATAAAAATGCGGATGTGGCACTGCGTGTTTTTCTTTTTCTTTCTTTTTCGCATGCTACATCTTGGAGGCTACGCTCTTTCTCTACGAGGTGTTCTGCCTAAAAGTGGCACCAGCAATGTTTAACAGATAGCAGCTGTGACATTTATCGGCGCTCGCAGTACCAAAAAGAATAGCCTTTGAGATTCGTGGTTGTTACTCAAAGGAAAGCATCACTGGGATACCTGTTTGGAGAGTGCAGCTACGAAAGTACAAGGGAGGCCAACGTCGCAGCAGGTTGTGGTGCATTTCGAGAGTGCATTTTACAGCACAGCTCTTGCGCCTGCAGCAAGTATCGGCGGTGCAAAGATGGGTTTATAATAGTCCGACGTTTTCAGCGCGTTTCGCTTGCAGCCAGTCGCGCTATGCCGCTTCCGCTGTGCCAGCGGAAATGCTGCCCCCTGTAGACTTCGATGCGCATGCCGTTGGCTGCTCTCTTCAGAGCATGCGCAGAGGGATCCGCAACCCGCACGCCGCTTTGAACAACTGTCTTCGACCGTTGGTGAAGCGGCGTGGGCACCTTTTTTCTCTGCGCCACGCATTGTGGGTCGGTGCAGTCGGCGCAAACGAATGCGTGGATGGAGCAAGAGCCATCTCGACGTCGGGCACGTCGGACCACGCTGACCGCGTCTGGTTACGTTCGCTGCACCAGTGCTTCGAACTATAGACATTGTTGGTCTCACCAACACGACGTAGTGTGTGCGCGCACGCTCACTATACGTTGGACTATATAAGCGCCTTAACCGAGCTATTTTTTGTCTCCGACTTTCATTTGTTCGAATTTTGTGTAATTCAAATTTTCGTAGCATCCCCTTAGAATTTGAATTAACAAGCTTTTACTATATACATAGTGACCGGGGTAGTTGGAGAAGTATGGGAGAGGCCTCTGCCCTGCAGTGGGCGTAACCAGGCTGATGATGAAGATGATATATATATATATATATATATACTTTTTTATTTGCCGTATTAAGTTTTTGTGTATCGCTCTGACAACTCAATCACACATTTTGTGGCTTGCAGATTCAACCTTGGCACTCAAGCCAATGTTACCAGGTATGTGCAGACTATGAGATGCATTTCATTTTTACTCATCAGTGTTAGTTCATTGGGTCAGGGCACATAAATTATGCAGGGTATTTGCCTGTCATCGCAATGTTCTACTATTTGTTTCAGTAACACCCGTCACTGTTGAACACAGATGCTTCAAGAGCTAGCCCCATCCAGAAAATTTATGTGGCAGCAGCATTGTAAATACATATGCTAAAAAGCCATAAGCAAGATTGGCAATACCTGTATTCTTTCTAGGCAAAATAAAAAGGTTTGAGTATTGCCGCTTTAAGTGAAAACCAACTTTCCCTAGTTTTAATTGTGCCTAAACTGCAGCACCATCGATGTCATCTGTGCTGTCATGAGTTTCACTGTTTTTGTGTATTTGGGCTGTTTCTGTACAGAAAAGTTACTTAGAAGTAACAGCTCAGTCTTAGCTTTCTCAATCTATAAATTATGTAACCCTAAGCAGATGCTGTCAGAAATCCATGGTGTCATGCAAAACTGGCATGAGAATGTCAGTGCGATGTTGCCACCAGCCTTCTGTTCCCACACTTTGTTTTATCTTAGTCTCCACTCACGATGGGGCTGACCTATTTGGTATTTCAAAAGTGTCAGCTATGAATTCAGCGTAACTCAATAGGACATTAAAGAGAAAAATAAGTGGGGCTGTGTTAATTGCCCTTCTACAATACATTAAGAAAGGCAGTCCTGCTGTGAGAGGAGGCTTGATAAGCTAGAAAAGATTAAAAAACAGAACATTCATGGTGAGTGCCACTTTAAAATTCCCGTACCTGCTCGTGGTGATGTCATGGGTCAGTAGTAATTTGCAAAAGTGAAACATGCATAGCTGTGTCATCTACTCGGAAGTTAATTAAACAAAATTTTTAAGTTAGGTTTTATTTTTGTACGCAAGATTGCATGACAAAGCCTGTTGACTACTATCAGTATTGCTCATGTCTCTCGCTTTCCAGTGTGGCGGACAAGTGTGAAAAGTCCACGCATCTTTTGGAACAATGCAGAAATTCAAGAAGTTAAAGAAATTCAAAGGACAATGACAGCAATGGAAAGGCCATGTTGCTTGAGGAACACAAATTGTTCTTATTAATGTCGTTATCATAATCCTAATTTTTGTTTGAATTTTCAGATTAAAAATTTTGCTATATGCTTAGCAACATATCACCAATAAAAAGCATTTTACTTTAAAGGCTGCCAATATGTTACTTAGGCAGAAATTGAATTTATTGCAATTTGTAAAAGCACCTGGCACCCAAACGGTTAAAAGAGCTCAACAGATGATGTACAGTTGTTTGGGACCAGTCATGATGGTATAATTTCAACTTTAGGTACCTGAACCAGTTCCGAGAGATTTTCACCGAAGAGGGCCGCAAGGCTGTGAAGATCACCCACCTTGTCCCTGGCAAACCACCCGTGGTCAACCACACCCAAGGCCTTTACGGTGGCTTGGATGAGCACTGTGAATCATTGGCAACTTTGCCAACCACGAAGGCACAAGAGCAGCCCAGTGAATCGCCGCCCCTGCAAGCTACAGCCGAGAACAGGTTTGCACATCATTCACGCACATCTCATCTAATGTTGCCATAGCCACTGATTTGTCCATAGGCCTACTGATTTTTGGTGTCTTCCAGAAAAACAATAGCATGTTCTACTACTTTCTCGCAACTTACTACTTTTTCAACTTTTTTATGACATCTACTTCTTTTTCAATAGATTACTGTTCAAAAACGATCAACACTGACTGCATGCAGTCAGTTTCAGTCTACGCTGGTCTACGCAGGACTAGAGTAGCAGCCTTCTAGAATAGAACTGCCCGTGCCATGCTTGCACATCGACCAAGCACTGCCCATCTTTATTTTCCTCGTCTTTCACAGCCAGCACCAAGGCGCCAGCTTAGAGCGCTGACCTTTGCATCCCCGCGTTGCGGCACCGGTGGACACTACCCTGTCATGCTGAGAACATTGTTGTCTAAACAAGGAGAGAGAAGGCCTTGTTGGTTCCCCATCGAAAAAGCATTATGTTTGTGAGATGCTACAGTTGACAGAAAATCTACCATATTTTTGTGCATATGACTCGCAACAAAAATGCAAAAAAGCAAACAGTAAAGTCGGGGTGCGGTTTATATGTGAATTTCGCCTTGAAGTGCAGCTTCACGGCAGTGCAGCACACACTGCCGTGTACAGTGACCCGACGGATGACCACAAAGGGTTAAAACAAAGCTTGTGCCTAACAGGTTATGAAAAGAGTGCTTTATCTTTAACAGCTACACAGTCTGTATGGAGAGCATAATGTAATAATTAAGGTTCTCTGTGCTCCAAGTTGTAGATTGATTCGCCCTCACACTGCGATCTGCTATCCTCCTGTTTAGCAGCTCAGGCAATAGAGCGACCGCCCCAAAAAGGAGTTGGTTTAATGCCCAGACCAGAACAAATTTTTCTTCAACTGCAAAGCTTTCGTTTTGAGAAACCCATATGGGTTTCCTCTGTAGCTTCATGCTACAATCACACGGATTACAATTTCACCCTTTCATGAACCTTTCTCCACGTCATGGGCTTCCCCGGAACTGATTTATCATATTTAATGCTCCCGTGCTTTGAGTTGTTGAATACTTCCCCCTCGCACTGCTGCCTGCTAGCCTCCTGGTTTGCTCAGATGGTAGAGCAACCTCCGCAAATAGGCTTTGGTCCCAGGTTCAAACCCCTAGGCCAGGACATATTTTTCAACTGCAAAGTTTCCTTTGTTTTTATTTTTTGAGCGAACGGCATTGGTTTCCTTCGTAGCTTCGTGGCTACAGTCATGTGGACTACAATTTCTCTTGCAATAATTAGTTGTATGTATCTAACAGCTGTGTGCATGGTGGATTTTTAAAAAAATGTGCGGTCACAATGAGTAGGATTCTGGGGTGTGATCGGAGATTATTGTTTGAAACCTGAGTTCCACCGCACGCGATTGGCCTAGGCCGCACAGACGGGCGCGTCTGATAACGTTGGTGCGGTCTAAGCCAGTCGCATGAGGTGAAACTGAACGCAAACTGAATGTGCGTTTCAAACACCGGTACCTTGAGTGTGGAAAATGCCTAGCACTGCACCTTTTTTTGTGGTTGTAGTTTCAAATATTTATTTGTGTACTTCTCTTTCTTTCACAGGAAAGAGCCGGTAAACATAAATGTCCTGGAACCTGACCCTGGTCACACAGGTGAGAAAAGTCACCTTTACGATGAAGCAGCGGTAGTTTTGGTGCATTCTTTGCTGTTGCCTAATGCACTTACCGGATTTCAGAATGAGCGTAATTAGAAGCACAGCCTGACATCTATTTCAATGCATTTTTTAGGAACTTTAGTGTGTCTCACAGCTCCTGGTGTAACCTTGATCAAACTCTGATGCCATGTTGATTATTAGTAACAATCAAATGAAGCTAAGCAAAGCATATTGGAAATTATTAATAGGCTAGTGCAAATATCAATTTTTATTTCGAAGCGAAGTGAAAGCACATAGTAATTAGTGTCAAATAATTTCAAAGCAAATGGTTTGTATAGTTGTGGGATTTGCATAAAACCTTGACAATCCAGATGTTGACAAATCTAAAAAAAAAAAAAAAGTTGGTTCTTTACTTGCAAAAGAGAAACATTCATCTCTGAGGTCAGTTTATTTTCAAAGTGCTGTTATTCAGATATTTTCATGCAGAAATGCAAATTCAATGTTTCTTATAACTCCCACAGCACAGAGAATTTGTTTATAGGCTCTTGCTCATGTTGTTCTTTAGTCTACTTAAAATTTTGTGGTAGTGGAGGACATGATGGGATTATTCACTGGTCGTTCATCGTCGCAATGTTGTGAAGTGTGAACTTCATTGCGCAACAATGGCAGTTTCTACTATGTTGTGCAAATTGAGCTTGAAGCTTTCCGTCTACACGTGAGCTTAACCCATTACGTTCTGCCAGCGCACAGACGAATTTGGTAAGCATGCTCGCCGCTTTTGTGGTCCGCAGTCTAGCCCTCACGCATGATTTTGGGCCCCATCACAGGTGCGCTGCAATATTTCTGGACGGTTTGCCTTCCACCACCACGCCTGCCTTAGCTGTTAGGCCTAACCACGGTGTAGTGCCGCATTGACGCAAATCTATTCACAGTAACCTTACGGCCGCTGCAAATAATATGTTTGAATAATCGAGCAGGTGCAAAGATCAGAAGGCAATTGTAAAGGTATTCGACACTAGCAACAAGGTTTCCGTGTGTCACGTGCCTTGCAAAGCCCAACAGAGCTTTTGGATCAAGAATACACTCAGCTCACCAGCACCCACCGCTGTCGGCTCAGTGCTGAGCAAGTGCCAAGGGTGCCATCTAGATGTGATCAGCTTAGATTCGAAACTGTAGCATACGGTGGTTCAAAAACAACAGCCGATGATCACACACTGCATCATTTTGACTATGTTTTATTTCCCATCACGTCAATTCACACAAAAGAGAAGATAGGCTGCTTTTCACGACATCTGGAAGCACACAATGTAGTCGAGTTGTCTCACGTTCATTGCAGCGGCGGCCAGACACAGGCTCCGAGTTGAATTTGCCTCATGCGGCAGTTCTCGTTCGTGGTACTGATTTGACAGTGGCCATCTCTTGTAATGAAAGATTATATTAAGACTTGCAATGCCACAAAGCAACAACAGGGCACAATGACGTTTAAGTGAAGGCCAACTTTGAGCGTTGCTTCTGTAAGCATTCATTCGATCGCATTAATAAGGTCGCTACGTCAGGTGAAGAGGGGTACATTGAAACGGCCTGCCCAGCGCAGTCATTGACTCTGGGCTGCTGAGTTCCTCTCTCCTTAGCTCAGATACATATGTAAATCTACAAGTTCAGCTAATCAATTAGGTATCCCTTTAAAAAGTCCTGGTTAATTAATTTAATTTTAATTTATACCGACCCAGGCTCCTATCTTAACACTTAATGAACCCGAGAAATGGGCAGGGTGGCACCATGGCATGCCTGTTGATGGTGAGCTGCCCTCAATTACCACTGCCGTAAGTTCATATCATGTGAAAGCTTCCCAGCAGAAACGCACAGGATTTGAGTGCAAATTAAGGGAATGCCCGAGTAATATCTCAGCGTTACTAGGAAAAACACAGGTTCAAAACTGACAATGGGCTTTTTATTCTTTGCAGTGTGTCCTGACGACGCTACTAGCAAGCCAAACCAGGCAACCACTATTTCAAGCGCACTGGCAGCACAGTCACCCGAGATGGTCAGCCTTCCTAACATCAGCTTACCTCAGAATGTGGGCCTGCATAATTTGGTAAGCTTGGCTTTTGAATGGAAGCTTGCTTGAACTATTTGTCCACCAGAATGAAAACAAAATGAGCCTTGGATGTTCAGGGAGCATGATTTGTGCGAGTTAGATTTCTGCATGTCCATTTGTGCTTTACCTGTCATCTGTCAAAGACTCCACAACGAGTGGTTGGGGATGAGTAGTAATGCACTCATAGAGCAGCTTTCTTGGACTACTTTGTGCAGTAGTGTTTCTGGTTATTATTTAGTGTAAACTGAATGTTTGTACTATTTGCTTTAAATATGTTAAAGGACCACTGTGGCTTCAACACACTTGCTCGTGCAACCTGTGTGAATGTTATTGAGCCCCTTATGGGCTTTTAGAATTTCAGTGATGAAGAGGCATTACTCTTCTTGAACTAGACAATCAGGTTGGGAACTAACTTGACAAACGATTTGACAATACAGCCTACAGTTTTGAGCTTGGGCTGTGGCTAAGAAAAACACTTGTGGTGTCCCGTCAAGAGTTTTTGCTGAGCTGCTCTGTGTAGGGTTTCATGCTTGTCTTTGCTGCGTGTCATTACAGCTGAAGAATGAAATTCTGTCATGTCAGTGCAAATCCTGTCAATGCACTCGAGAACTATGTGATGTGAAAATAAACACTGATGGTAGATGATCCATACTTTTCTCTACTCCTGCTTCTCCTGTCTTATGCAATCAATTCTCCCAAAATGACAACCCCGTGAGCGGTTGATCGTACAGACTTGCCTGTTTCGGTGTTGTCATCACTTTGCAATTGGCAAAGCATCTTTTTAGGCTTAAACATGCTTGAAATTGATATTTGAATATGGAAAGAAAGAGATGAATATGTCCAAATGCTTGGTTCAATTGCTGATAAGACAAAGTAAGGACCTTTTGCATCCTTCTTTTCTGGGCAAAAGGCGCAGCATGAGAAAAGTGACATATCTTGTGCGGGACACCTTGCGAAACCTTAAATTTAAGCATCATAGCATTTGGAAATGTGTTTGCATCCATCAAAGTGAGAGCTGCTGCTTGACTTACTTAGGCTGTAGTCATTGACGCAAGGCCGCCACAGTGGTTGACAGAAATAAAAGAGTTTTGTCATCTTAGGTAAATAAAATAATAGCTTTCATCAGAACCTTTGTTTTCCCTTTATCTACCATGGTGGCTCCATGGCTATGGCATGGACTCCTGAGCACAGGGTCACAGGTTTGATTTGCGGCTGTAAACCGATGGGGGCAGAAAACAAAAACTTTCAAGTACCATCGCTTGGGTGAGCATTAAAAAGCTCCAGGCAGTCAAAATTAACCTAAAGTGTCCACTACAAACTTCCTTATAACCCACTGTGCCGTTTTGGCACATTAAACCTCGCAATTTAATTTAATTATAAGCAACATTTTTCCGTATATATATATCAACAGGTTATAGCTCCCTGTGTCATTTTCTTTTTTTTTCTTCTTTTTTTAAATGTAGGAACTTGTTTAATGACATCATACAATCAGTACATAGACTTTTCCGTTCAAAGCTTAAACAGGACTCACCACCTCTATCATTGTCATAATTTGCAATGTTAAGAAAAATGTGCTGTGCATTTGGTGGTAAGCATGTTCAACCAAATTGAAGCTGATAATTTTTGTTGTTTGTAATGCTCATGTTTCATGCAGATGTCTCTGACGGGCGTGAACTTGTCCTCCGCTATTCCTGTGCCTATTTCACTGACCATGGTGCCTGTGACACAATCCAGTATGCTTGTTGGAGCAACTGGAAGCCTACATGGCCAGGTGTGTACCTAAGATGTACTCAGTGCTTCACACGTATCTCTTCTTGTGTATGTGTGTATGAGGAGGGGGGGCACTCTGCTTTAAAAAAATGCTTCTTTTTATTTATTTACTGCACACTTTGGTGAAACTTGCATTACTTATGTATTTTAACATAGTGATTTGAAATATGCAATTGATTTTCCTGTGCAACTAGCAGTCTTTAAAATATTGGGAAACTTATGATTTTGTGTTTGCTTGTTTGGAGGTGAGCTCTCTGTGAAATGCTGGTTGTTATGAAGGATATCCAAATGATGTTGAATGATCAGAGTTTTCAGTGCTACAAGAATGAACCCTCTAGACCGATTTAGGCCAATGTTATAGCATGTCAGATCACTTAAAGTAAAAACCCATAGTAACACCCAGGACGAATTATTACTTTTCAAAAATTTCTGTAATAATGTGTGTTCATATTGTAGACCAATTACATTATTTGCCTGCATTTCTTAAGAAAAGAAAAAAAATTTGTGATAGGATTAGTAGAGCCACAGATGTCAACACTCCAAAACTGTGGCACCATCAGAAATGCTGTTTTGAGATAAAATTTCACGGCATGTTCATGGTGACTGTGACAAAAGCTGTATCAATGAACGATGACACAGGGGTTCAATCAAGCAAAATATTGATGCTCTACAGAGCGTCCCCTGACAATGTGATGTCAAAATGTCAGTGCCCTAAATTGACAGTTAAAATATGGTGCCAAAAAATCAGCTTGCTTAAGAGATCTATGTGGCTCTTATTACTGCGACAGCAGTTACTACCCCGATACACTTCCAGTGCCGCCTACTTAAGGCAACACTGCTGTAAGCCTGTGCAATCTCAATGGAGCAAGGGAATGCAAGAAGATATTTCACTAGATATATCACTAGTGGTATAACGTCATCTTTCAGGATGTTTGCAGACGACTGCGTAGTATATAGGGTTATTTATAGTGATTCCGATTTTTATGCACTTCAGAGTGATTTAGACAAACTTTCAACTTGGTGTGCGAAATGGGAAATGTCACTTAACGTTTCAAATTGTTTAAACATCACCTTTACAAGGAAACATTCATATAAGACATACGAGTACAAATTAAATAGCGTTACTCTAAGCAGGGTTACGGAATGTAAATACTTGGGAGTTTGGTTTACCTCGGATTTAAGGTGGAACAGGCATCTACAGGAGGTAAGAAAGAAGGCGGCACGAAAGTTGAACTTCCTCCGTAGAAATTTTGGCCAATTACCTAGTAAATTGAAAGAACAGCAGTATTTTACTCACGTACGTTCGGTACTTGAGTACGCTTGTATCTGCTGGGATCCTTATACGTGTCAGTTAGTCGATTTACTTGAAAAAATTCAGAATAGGGCGGTTCGATTCGTTCTTGGTAATTACGACAGAAACCTCAGTATTACCGAAGGCAAGCGCAGACTTCATTGGCAAGATCTAAAGGATAGAAGAAAGTGCCTCAGACTCAAATTTTTTCACAGTGTTTACTATTCTAAAATAGGCATTGACAGGAACAAATATATTAAATTACCATCGTACATTTCTCGTAGAAGAGACCATGCCTTGAAACTCCATGAATTTCCTTTTAAGGGTGACACCTTGCGTTATGAATTTTTTTACAGGACCACAAGGGAGTGGAATGCTCTCCCGTCAAATATTGTTGGTATACAACGTAATGAAACGTTTTACTGCGCTTTGTGTGTTGAAATGAGTGTCAACTGATGTAGATATGTATGTACCCCCCTGCTGTAATGCCTTCTAAGGCGATGCAGGTACTCAATAAATAAATAAATAAATAAATAGGCCAATTTTTGGCTCCGGAGAGCAGTGTCTCCCCTTTAAGCTGAAAATGAGTAATAAGCCTGCCTACTAAGGTAAGGAATTAATAAGCAGTGAGCACCTTTAGCAGCTACTATAGATTAGGGGAGCTTGTTCACAGGAATTAAAATTTTTGCTCTGGTGCCAAGTCATAGTCTCATTTTATGCAGTTATAAACAAGAGTGCCCATTTTTCTCAATGACGGAATTAGAATGGGGCTTTAATATATTTGAATGTCTCCACATGTAACTGTGATATCAGCTAAAAGCTGAGGATGGGGTCTGCTCTGTCTCTCCCTCCATTTCATTATACTGCCATGATCTATGTATCGTTCAACTAGCATATGATAACATGCGCAATGTGTTACTGCAACAGCAGCAAAGAGCTTGAAATAGGACTTTCTGCATCCATTTCACAATGCAATGGCATGCGTCATTGTGCCATCATCTTCATTATGCCACCATCATTGTCGTGTCCATCATTGTATTTTTCAGCGTTGCATGCAGTCCATTGAGATTGCACCGGCTTACAGCAGTTTTGCCTTAAGTAGGCGGCATTGGAAGTGTATTGGAGGAGTAACTGCTGTCACAGTAATATGCCACATGGATCTCTCAAGCAAGCAGATTTTCGGGCACCATAATTTAACTGTCAGTTTAGGGCACTGATATTTCGATGTCACATTGTCAGGGGACGCTTTCTTGTACATGTCAGTATGGGGCATTTGAAACGTTTTTGATCACATAAGGACCACACTTGATTTCTTTGCAGATCCAGGACTCATCTGTACAGAATATTCAGTCTGCAGCAAGCGTAGCTCAGACAACCAATGTAGCAACCATGGCACCATCTGCTGTCATTGTGTCTTCTGGTTAGTATAGTCACATCTATGACACGCACAGAAGATTGGCGTGATGGTGCAAGTTTGTCACTGGTCTGACAGTCTTTTGTCGCTGTTAGTTATGCCAGTTTATTCCCATTATGCATTAGTTGTATGTACTATATAATGCATCACCAACTCCTGTTGCTCTCAAAGCTACACCACGTTGACCCATAATCCTGGCATAAATCAATAATATTTGGCTCGAGTGAAACGCAACCAATCCTTTGAGATGTGGGCCACAATAACCTGTAATTTATAGAAGACTGTGCATTTACATAATATATATTCACTAATTTTATGGTCTTCAAATCAATCTCCATTAGCGTGGTTGCATTGGCCCAGTTAAATCGTAATGCTTGGAAGGGCACATTGCACAGGTTACTCAAGAGAACTCATGTGGCTAAGGTTGTCATAAATGACCCTATAAAAAGATGTTTTAGAGAAAAAAAAGATCTGTTCCCAGCAATGCTTTGAACTCATGACTGTTCAGTTGTGAGCCACTTGTTCTAATCATTGAACTATAGAAGTAACAGAATAGTAGGAGCACGTTATGCAGTGAGGCAATTAGGCGCACCACTGTGTGCATGCTTTACAGTGGACTAGAACTTGGCACTGCCAATGTTGGAATGCTATGCACTACAGTGAAAGGGCAGATGAGATGAGACACGTCACTTTGTGCAAGTTTCACAGAGGACTTAAGTCTGGAATTGCAAACATGTGCGAGGGTTAAAAGGCAGGTTACCTTATGCATGCAACAAACATCCTCGTGTAAAGATGATAAACCTCAAACAATTCTCAGAGGAAATGTCTGAGTGAGCAGTCTTTGTGCATCGTGATATCAAGTCAACGCATTGTAAATGACAAAATGTGTTTGAAGCGCTTGTGTAAATGTACTTATCACAAAACCCCTCACTTGTTGCTAGTGTAGACAATATTCATTGCCAGAAGCAGAGTCGCATAGTCCTCTTTTTCTGTCATTTCCTTCACCGGTTCCTAAAGCATTTGCTAAGCTTACAGAGCAGCTTTTGTCCCAGCAAGTTCTTGGTCATGGCTACTGTATGCAGCATCAGGCCGCCTTTATAACGTAACAATACGCGTCTAGTTCTCGAGCATCAAGAGAGTCACGTTCGACGTCAGTGTATTCACACAAATATCGTATACTGCCCACTTGTGTGTGGCCTGTGTTTTGCAGGAGGAATGGTGAACCCAGTGTCAACGGTGCTGAGCCCCGCATCGGGTGTGCTCCCCATGCCGCTGACAGTGGCCACCCTTGGGGCACAAACACTGACAGCCCAGCTGGTGGCACCCACACTCAAGGCTGCCCCGCCACAGGCCATCCGTAGCAATCCCTCACCTGTCTCTCTGCTCCAGGTAGGGAGGCTGTTCTTCGTCCCAGAACAGTAAAAGCAACCACTAAAATGATGCAGTCAAACATTATTATAAGGAAGTCATATCTAATGCAAGAGTACCTTTTTCATACCATCACATTGTGCTGACAGTGAATAACAAGGCAGTGCCAAAACTGTGTGTCACAAATCTTAATCTTCCTTGGGTGGCAAACTTGTACCTAGAAAAACAAGTGACGCTCAGAGAACAACGATAGTGACGAGCGAGCACAGTCGTCGGTCATTGAAAATCTCATCTGCGGGTCAAGTGCGTCAGCTACTGATACCGCTAATGATACATTCCAGCATAATCGCTGGCACTCGCATGCACTCAGGGATGTACTCCACTGTTTGTGTTGGCAGGCAGTCTGATTAGATAAGACTCTTTTGCTAGAATTGATGACAACATTCGGGAAAGTTTCGATACATGTACAGTCTTCTACAGTCTTGTGGCAAGCGATAACATTGTAACAGCATTTAGCCGGTGAGAAACGGCAACCAGAAAAAGATAAACATTGTGCCCGTGTCAATATCCTGTATTCATTATACAAGCCTGTCCCTTTCAGGTGCCATTTAATTCTGCCCACCAAAAATTTCGTTTCACCACATTTCTTGCATCTTTCGAATCATGTAAGGCATACAGCTGCAGAATGGATTAAGGATTTCAAATTATTCGGTGTGTTTTGTCAAGTTTACGGAACATGGACCCCATGCAGGTACTTTCTACAAAAACGTCAGATCTGAAAACTAGACTATTTCATGTCTGGCAAACTTGGGTAAGCACCTATCCAGACACTCGAACAATGTGCCTGGTGAAAAACAAAGGAAGAGAGCCTGCTACATGGCAGCATACGGCCAGGGAGAGCAAACACCCAGCCGTCTGCCTTCCAACTCGTTTTACTGAAACACTTTACACATATTATTGAAACTTGCAGCTCAGGTCTAATAAGAAGTGTTTCAACATGTGTGTGACATGTTTTAAATATCATTATTTCCATCAATGCTTTTGCTTTTGATGCACCAGGCATGCACAATTGTGTACACAGCACCTCAAGTGGATGAATATTCGTGACATGCAGATATCAGTGGGAAACATTTTAGATTTACTTCGTCGTATCAGTGTCCATTGTGTAGAGGCTCAGCTGTATAGACCTGTAGACTTATAGCCGGCGTGTACCCATTTCACAGTGCCACCTGTGGCAGAGACGTCTTCCTTGGCATGTAAAGCAGAGGGCAGTTTGGAGGTGAAATTGAGGGTGCACAGTGCAATCAGTGCATTTGCCTTGGTTCTTAAATTTAAATCTCTTACAGGTCCCCATTTTAAAACATCGGCTCCCGAGACATCTCATTTGATCACTGTGGATTACTTGTAGTTCTTGAGTGACTTTTGCAACATTAAACAGAGATGATAACTGTTGCCCACACAATAGTTTGCAGATTGAGGCATGCGAATGAGATACCGAGTGTAGTGCCAGTGAAGCAGCATTCATAGTGCGAACAAACAACTGGCACTCCATGAAGTGCACTCCACGATTGTGTCGTGTTTTGTTCGTTTCTCCCTTTTTGCATAAATTTTTAAATAGTGATTTTTACACTCACTGCAAAAGTGATTTGGATATGCTTGAACCAACCTTCTGGCCTAGACTTCTGGCCAAGCCTGTGCGTTCACACAGTTTACTGCAATAGTCAGACTTTACACACCCAACTGCAGCAGCTAGTAAGAGCAAGAATGCAACAAATGCTGCAACAACTGCAATTAAAGCTAATCCACCGAGATCAGAGCAGGTTCTCGAATGGAGCCCCTCAATATATTGGTTGCACTACTTGTACTTGAATTGCTGTGACAAGTTGCATGCCAAAGGAAAACATCCAACGTGACATCTTCCTTGCGTCTTGCTTCAGGTTCCTGGGGGCCAACAGACACTGCCACTGATTGGGACATTGCCTCGGCAGATGCCCCCAGCTGCATCCAATGTTGTAAACAATGCCACAGGTAGGCATCACGTTGTTGTGGCTTCATATTTCAACATTCTGCACTAGCTGTGCCTAAGCCATGCATGTCTCAGTATTCTACTGCTAGCCTATACTTGTGGACTTGCTGATGTCATCACTTCAATTTTGTGCCACTTCTAACTGTGCACCCCTTGTCTTGATAGTCACCATTACATACTGCACACTGTTGTGTGTGAGTCACTTATAGCTCCTGTACGCTTCCATTAATCTGACTTCAGATAAGCAATATGATCTCGACTGAAGGTTTTGACTGGTACCCATACATTTGTATGGACAAAAACTTCCATTATTTTGATCCTGAAATTGGCTTTGGCTGGATTATTGGAACTTGACAGGTAAGCACACGTGCCTGACCTCAGTGGTGATCCTAACAGTGACCCCAGTTGCTACAGAATGTCTTGGCAGCTCTTAGGGAACAGTGAATGCATCGAAGGCACATTATCGCCCATCAGAGATGAACTAGCAACGTTCCTTCTTATTCTGGACCTACATATCACAGACCATACTGGGACTTTGCATGCTCTTTCAGCTCATGGGATTGCTTTACACATCTTACGTTTCTTCCCCCATCACTATTTGAAAACAAGTAGATGCCACTGCTGTAAAGTGGCGACGTTTTCTTCACTTTCATTATGGTAAAAAAAATGATTGCATGCCCTCCTGGTGCAATCCAGTATGGCACAAAGCAGAGCACTGGAAACTGCCTAGATGAGACGGGGCCCTGTTCAGACTTCTCACATCAGCCCAGAGTAACGTAGAAACTAAATAGATGGGTCGTCATCAATGAAGCTGGTGTCCTCTAATAGGCCATTGCATTTGTTTCCTTGTTCGGCAAGCCTAAGGGAGTCTTACATGTTACAAAAAAAATGTTAGCCTTACAGTCATGATTGGGACAATGCCAGATTCCTGAAGGAGTGCCTTGCGTCCAGTAACTCATGTGAATGTACTCTTGTACCGCAGAGGAAAATTGGAACAAGATGGTGGGCGATTGAGTGTGGTACCTGCACACGCTCTCCCTTAAGTGACCTAACAACATAGGGTGGGAAGAGTAACGAAAGCCAAGGGACTGGGATCTCATTTTAGTCACAACCACACGAAGCGAACAGACAATGAAGCCAAGAACAGCATAGGGGAATTACCTGTGGTTTTTAATTGAAATGTAGAAATGATAAAGTAAAGGTAAAGAGAACAAAACGCGATGTGTCACCGGCAGGAGCAGAACCCACATCTCCGCACAACGCATCTGATGCTGTACCTATTGAGCTACGGTGACGGCTGTTCCGACGCATACTTTCTTGGGTAAATGGGCGTTATGTGTACAAGATATGACCCTTGGAATGTTTCTTTGTTTGACTGTGACTGACACCACAGGAGCACTCTTGCCAGATTTGGAACCGTCTCCCATTTTTGTGAAAGTAAAGCTTTAAACTGTCTCTGTAGTAAAACCATAATTGCAATAACGATAGTCCCATCACCACCACTTGGGTACTAAAAAGCATGAAAAAAAATGCAGCAGAAAGACTGCTTATGTGTGGGAATGCAAAAGCGTTATAGTCCCTTTGGGGAAGTGCTTTTTCCATGCAGTCCTTGTCTGCACGAGCTCTCGCCTGCATTCTAATTGTGCCTCAGTTAGGCCAAATCAAAATGCCTCAAGTGTCTCAATGCACTCGCTTGCTCGCGAGGAGTTCATAACTCAAAGAACCGCTTTCAATTGGAAATTAATTATTTTTATTTTATACGCTCATTTTATACATTCATGACGTGGCACCGCCTCCTCTCCATTGGTTGTGCCATCACATGCCCAATGATGCATGCACTAGGCATACGTTTAGCCAACCAGAACAGTGGAGCCACCATGGCGTCGGGAAAATGTGCTCATCTCGCACCCCGGAGGCCAAGGTTCAATTCACACCCAGACCGAAATTTACCATATTTTAAATTCAAGAGCGTTAATTTACATTGTTCACAGGAACCTCCCTGAGAAATGCGATGTCAATCCGAGCATTTTGTGACGTGTTTTTACTCTTTGCGCCGGCGGCCATTTTTGGTACCTTCTTTTGGTCATGCCAACGGGTTTTCACTTAATGGGGCATATAATGCCTTCGCATTAAAAAAAGTATGTGAAAGATCTCGAAGTAGAAGAGACAACATTTCATAGGTGTTCAAAATTGGCTAGTTGAAGTAGGCAGTATACTTGCGCCACTTCACTTTATTTCATCCTGTTGTTTGCACTTTAGCCTAAGAAAGCTCTTAAATATTTAACTCGAGGATAGAGGACATAAACAGCAACTGCACATTTTTACGCTATTCCTGGAAACTTGCGTTAAGAGGAAGCTTTAGCTCGGGCCCAACTCCAACGCGGCCTATTCAAATACATGTAAAACGCAAAAACGTTTTTTTGAAATAACCCCTGGATGAATTTTAATGAAAATTGTTGCAATTGAGAAAGTTAAATTCTAGACTGTTGGAAGCGGAATTTCGATTCAGGGCTTAAATTTTGTTAAAGAGATTTTTAAAAATTCGGAAGTTTGAAAAAAATAGAACCTCGAAGTTTATGAACTCATAGCTCTGCATCAAGAACAGATATCGCGGTTCTGTAAATGGCATCCATTAGATCATTCAAAGCAGACAAATACGGTGTATCATTTTGCATCTTACATGAATTTGTTACATTGTTTACAAGGGTTCTGCAAAAGCTGTATTTCCATATTACTAAATTTTTTAATATTCATATGTAACATATCAATTTTGTCCGCTTTAGATGTACTAATAGATGCAATTCACAGAATTGTATTATCATTTTTCGTTGTTGAGTTAGAGTTGTAAACTTGATAGTTTCATTTTCTGAAAATTTTTGATTTTGCCAATTTTTAATAAAGAATTGACGACCTAACCCGAAAATTCAAAACCAACAGTCACTAGATTTTAAGTTTTTCTTTTAAATGCACCAAACCTCATCAAATTTGGTGCAGTGGTTGCCGAGAAAAACAAATTCTCCTTTTACATGTATTTAGATTGGAGCACCCGAGCTAAAGCTTTCTGTTAGAGCATATTGGAAGCAATTCCTCCTTTTTTGTTTGCTAGCTCCACATCTCGTCTGTTCAGCCCCATCTGGTTTTAGAACTTGCAGTCACTGTTTTGTAGTGTGGAAGATTAGGATCTGTGCACATGGTGCAAAGCGAGAAACATGAGCAACAGCAATGGTTGATAAGCTTTGTCATGCCATCGGTCATATGAAACAAAACATACTGTAAAACTTTATGCCAGTGCCACACATCACTTCTGATTGCGATCAGGGCCGATCCGGATAGGGTGTTGCTACATGGTCATTTTCGATCGCGATCCTTTGGGATCCGGATCTGGGTGATCATGATCGGAGGCTGACATCTGCGCCCTCCAGTGCAGTATTCTGAAAATGCTAAAAACAAGTGAAGGCAGCTCAATAAAAAAAAAGTTTTAAAATATTTTTACCAGCAATAGTAAGCTTTAAAATTGAAATAGTGTCCAAATTTAAGCATATTCTGCAAATCTGAATTTGTAGCCAATACCGCAGTGTTTCGGGCATGTTGATATGACATGAGGCTTATAGCGCACGAAAGGACACCTGTGTGTACCACATCTTTCTGTGTCCTCATCCTTTTGTGCACCAGTAGCCAATACATCATACGGTTCTGAGAGTCGCCGATGAACAGCAGACGATTACTCGATCCGGATCGTTGGACCGTGCAGCAGTGACTGTTGTTGGTTGCGATCAAGAAATCCAATCTGGATTGATCGCGACCAGAAGTGCACGTGTGACAACAGTACTAGTTTTAACGAACTTTTAAGTGGATGGCACAATCAGTCTATAGATGGTCCACGTTCATAAGTTATCTCGGGTGAGGCCACAGGTGTGCATATGCTCAGGTACATCACTGAAAGGGTTAAGCACACTGTGTTATCTTTGTATTCGTCTATGGTGCGCCAAAGCTAACATGTACCACACAATGGCTAAATTCTTTGCATTACTACAGACCATGCAATGGTTTCTTTACATGAAGGACCAACAGCTGTGCACAATCAGCAGCTGCAGATGGCCCTTCAAAAGCAGCTGCAGCTTCAAGCGCACAGTGCAGCTCCTCAGCAGCCTGGCGGAGGCAGTGGGGCTGCTGCGAGGCAACGCAGCCGCAAGAAGTCCGGCAAAACATAGCATTGCTCGTAGCGATACCTCAAGCGCCATTTTTAAAGGCCAACTGCAACAGAATTTTATTTTGGCTATAATTGCACATTATCGAATCAATTTTAGAAAAATCATTGGGGCTGGTAGTTGTCCAATTTTCTTATTAACATCCTTTAAATGGCAGCCGACGTGTGCACTTGGTGGTCTGCAGGTCTGACACAAATCCCAGACCATGGCCTCCAAGATTTTTGGTACACCACGGGTGCCACTGAATCATGAAGATTGTGCCATGGAGAGCCACACTGGTTCTCAGCGTTATGGGTTTTGTGTAGTTTCCAGCAACTCGTATCGGTGGCTTTTTTTTTTCCCCTTCTATCCAGCTGCTCATATTTCAAATGTAAAATATTGTCATCTGAAACTAAGGTTTCTATGTGGCTTAAATTTTGTTGCAGTTGGCCTATAACATTTGTGATGTTTTTTCAAGCAGGCCGTCTCCACCTTGTTGTATTATGTTTTAGGTAAGCATGTCTCCCTTCAGTTCTTTTTCAGGCATGAAAGGTGGCCAGTTTCATGAATTTTTTTTAATGCTGTGGCCGTGTACTTTTATAATTCTGCCGAGTCGCTCTAGGTTGCATGCACAACATAACCGCAGCCAGGCCTTGCTTTGTTTCGCACGTTACAGAAGAAATGCCATAGATCATCAGCACACCATAGATTTCCAGCAACTGCTTCTCCACTTCAGAGTGGTCACCAAGCACATAGTTTCCTGCATGTTGAGGGGGGTGGTCCTCTTTGTTATGCATCTCATTTCATTTTTTTTTTTTTTTACATCCACTTTTAGGAAACTTTTAAAATTTGCAACCAGCCAGATAGTTTCAGTGCATGTCTCCTGTCGAAACTGGTTCACCAAGTGCATTGTTAGTCTGTTCCTGCATTTTGGAGGGTGGTCCTCTATAGTTAACTTTTAGGGAAATTTTAACATCTGCAGGTCGGCGGACAGTTGTGTTGAATATTCTTCATCTTGGCTACCAAAACTGAGACATGGCCAGGGAAAGTGTCGGTGCTGTTACAAAGCACTGTTGCTGCCTTTGTAAACCACTTTCCAGTGTTGTACATAGAATCAGATCATGTCACTCAGCAAGCAAGGAGATTTTTATGAAGTATATAGCATTATTTTTTCCCTCAATGCATTGTTTTTATGTAACAAGGGATTTCGCACACTTTATACTATTTCCCTTGTTGCTACCGCACTGCAAATTGTGTAAAGGTCGTATTTCTTGGGCAAACCCTGCAGGCTGCCCTGTAGAGGTGTGTGTGATGGCGACAAAATATGTACATACAAAATGTGTAAAGAATAGTTTTTAACTCGCATGAAGTTTCAAAGCAATGCCTTTTTTTCCTGAGTGTTGCTGTCGTTGAATGTGTACATTTTTAATGTTCAGTAAAGGTTGACTCTCACTGAAATAAAGCTCTTTTTTTTTTTTGCTTTCCTGTGATCTCACAACTTCTTCTCACATCAAACTAGTATTTGATGGTTTGCTTCTATGCGGTGCACTCAGTTACATTAGACAGAGCTGTAGAAAGCAAATCACGAGTGTCCTTCACTAGCTTCCTTGCGATTTCCACATGCTGGGACATCTGGTCAGTGCCAAGGGCGAAGCCACCTGAAAAGAAAGAATGCAGCCATATAGTCCATATCGCTAGTTGCTGAAGTGAGCTCCGAAGAACCCAAGAGTACCTTTTGATCACCGCATGAGCACTCCGCCCCCTCACAAACCCTCATATCTTCTACCTGGTTTGCATGAAACGATAACTGTACTGGTTGCTCTTGCCACAAAGTAAGCGTCTGCCCAGAGATTCTCTGCCTAGGTTCATAAAACACCAATATGCACTGAAACTAGGTGGGAATAGCCAACTTGTGAGTACTGCTAAACTGCAGTGGCTGTGTTTATTATTTTGTTTTATCTATCATTCACGCCACCAAAAGGTATTACAATGATGGTGAGGAGGTGAGAATTGTAGATGATTTACTGCATTCCACTCTGGATAAATATAACGGACACATTTAGAGGGGTATGTTACATAAACTACGGAAATTCGCTTTCTTCCTACAGCAGCTTTTTTTTGTTGTGTGTGAAAACAGCCACTAGCACTACTACACATTTCTCAAATCCCTCACACTTGGAAGAATAAATGTGCTGGCATAAGGCTCACAATATTTATAGTTACCTACAGCTCACATTTAAAAACCGTATCATCATCCTTGGATAGCAAGATGGAAGCAATGCTTTTTCAATAGAAGCTTGTATTGCCTCACTTGTGTTGGTGTCGGTGTTTCAGTATGAAAAAACTCGAGCCACGCGAAAATAAAGATTGGTTGTTGGGCTGCGGATTGGAACCTCCGACCTCTGGGTTCTAAGACCACCATGCTAACCGATTCAGCCACTGTCAGTTCATCATACGCGCCCTTTAATACGGGATTTTATATGCATGAAGAAGTAGATGCCGCGCAAGATGCAAGCCAATCACAGGCGTCCCCTCCCTCTGGAGGAAGGAAAGGGTATGATCACACGTTCGCTTGCCTTGCGCCCACCGTTTCCTGCCATTTCAGGCCCGGCAGTCAGATGGGGAAGCCGCGTTTGGTTCGTTCTGCCGAAGAGCAAGCTCCCTTGAAGGAACGGCAGCGGGCTGCGCGTTGTGCGTTTAACCAAAGAACAGGCGGTGTTTCATGAACGCCACCGGGAACTCGATCAAGAAAGGGATCGTCATCGACGTGCCGACCTCGCCATGAGGGAGTGCGAAGCCGAGGCGTTCCGACAACGAAGAGCCGCGGATCATGAGCTTCGCTTGCACCCCTCTTCACAGTAGTGGAAGGGTGATCGATTTTTTTTTTCTTTTTTCAGGCCTACTACGCTTGAAAAACAGCTGTGCTGGCATGAACTGTCTAGAAACTCTCAATTTTCTCACACAGAGAAGTAGGTACCTGTGGCTGCACATTAAAAAGACACTGAAGTGGTTCTCCAGTTTTGTGCATATGTTGTGAACCATACCACATAGATCTTTTAGAGTGAGCAGTCTGCTCACAGTGCACCAGGGGCCACTAGAGGCACGCCACCAGTGAATGCCTTCTGAATAGAGAGCAAGCAGGCATCAGCTGCTGCCGGCTGAACCACCAATGTTCCGCCAAGAGTTCGGGGATTGCTTAGTACTATGGTAGTATTTATGTAAAATATGGAAGAGCAGAAGGAAGACTCGATCTTTTGTGAATTGCAAAAATTGCATCAGAGGCTTCAAGGTGTGGTATGAGACTGTTTGCAAGCATCCACTTCAGATGCACAAGGAGTGGCCATGTTTACAGCCATTCGTCATGCATGCCTTCCACAAGGCAAACATGAGCTCAGCCGCCAGCGCTGCATAACCGATTACTAGCAACGACTTAAAAGCTAACACCGCCTTCAGCTACAATACAGAGTACTGCCACTGCAGCTGGCACAAGATATCATGGAATGTTTAACTTCGATAAACACACAAGCCAATGCTACGTCCATCCCAAGCAAAAGTGTCTCACTTACTCGAGCTACTTCACTTTACATTGTAGCAAAGTCAAACATGAAATATTAGGCGGGCACAGCAAGTTTTCTTTCTGTGCCACAAATCAAACAGCAGGTGAGTGATTGTTTAGCTACTTGCAATATTTTTGTACGTGCATATGCAAATGCATTTTAAGCTGCACTGGTAGACAACCTGAAAATCCTTACCAAATTAAGTTATCAGTGCTGCGTCAGCAGGTCGCAAACAGGCATTTTCTGCACACGCGCACATCTATTCCCAAACGAAGTTGTAGCATATACAGTTAATAACAGCAGGCACAAGGCCGTAATAGCCTTTAAAATCTACCACTATAAGGACTAGAATATAAAGGGTAAAAGAAAACATCACGCTACTGCATACTGTTGCCTTCAGCCAGTAAGCTTGCACAAATGCCGAATGTAACCGGAATGGTTAAACGAAAGGTGCACTTACACTGCATCTGTAGTTATGTATTGTTTACCCACTCACCACTCACCGTAGTGGCCGAAATAGCAGCTGCCTTAGCTGTGCTTGAGGCCACCGTGGCCATTGTTAAGTGAGAAAACGCCGATCAGAATCCGTTGATGGCGGGCGCTGTCACATGACCAAAAAGCACCCATGGGTGTGGTAGTGTACAAGGTCTATAGTTCACTAATGCACCATTGTGCCAGGGCCCAGGGGTGTATTGTGTCGATGTCCACCTAGTGGACATGTGACAGCACCCATGGGTGTGGTAGTGTACAAGGTCTATAGTTCACTAATGCACCATTGTGACAGCACCCATGGGTGTGGTAGTGTACAAGGTCTATAGTTCACTAATGCACCATTGTGCCAGGGCCCAGGGGTGTATTGTGTCGATGTCCACCTAGTGGACATGTCCATTTCACCTGCTGCTGAACTGCTGATTGGCAGGGGGCGCCTGTGTCCTTCTGACGTGTACCCCAGCCTAGCAAACTAGAACTTCAGCAGCAGACAAAATGGACATGTCTACTAGGTGGACACTTACAGAATACCCCCTCAGAGCTCTAATTTACTTGCAAAACATGGAAACAAGACAGCGAGTTCAGCACCGGCGTGAAGTGCAGCAAGCCCTGGGTGAATAGCATACAAGTGGTTTGTTCATGTACTTGAAAAGCCAAATCACAAGCATTATGCGGCTCCGGTAGCACTCATTAGTTCACAACTGGCATGTATTATGCCACCGAGGATGATAGAATAAAAATGGACTTTTTCTTTTACTAACTACATTCTTCATGAGGAATATACATGAGTGAGTGTAAAACACTTGAAACATAGTGTGGGGTGCCTGGAATGAATTCTTTTAGCTAATAAATGCAGAGTGTATATAAGTGTTTCTATAAAGACCATGTTGCCACCCTTGCATGACAACAAACTGCTTGGTAAAAATCTGTAGACACTAGGCTTAACATTTTAATGATACACAACAAGCAACTTGCCTGGTTTGTGAACTCCACAGATGTTGTCATCAGCATTCAAGACGACTGTGAAGGTCTCTGCAGCAAGGCATTCTTCTTCATGTGTTGGGTCAACCACAATAGTATCATCTGCAAGGACGGCAAATGTGGCTGCCAGGGGACCATCGCTAATGTCTACTTTCTCTCTTTCCAGTAACACATTGACTTCACCATCGCTTGTGACCACTTTGGGCAGCGTTAATGAACAGAGCGCAGCAGTGGCAGCCAAGATGCACGCTTCTGCCATGTTTCCATCATAGTCCAGACACGTCAGATCAACAGTAAGACACCAAGAAAGCTGAAAAAAGGAACAGAAGTTCAATATGAAAGAAACAAATGTGAAAGCTGCATGCTTGATATGCATTATGAACAATGACAACTACAACCAAGATGGGTCTGTGCAGTCTGCTCATAACAGCCCATCAAACACGTACCTTGCCTTCCTCTATGCACAACTTCTCTAGGTTTATGCTTTCTGAACTGCAACAGAATATTTTTCAAAAGGTTACTGTATGCATACCTTCCAACATGAGAGAAAAAGGCAGACAATGATGATCACCTGGTCAGAACGTCGAGCATCATCTTGCTTAAAGCCTGGGCCTGTTCACTCGGAGGTCCTGTCTTAAACATTGGTGAACAGAGAGGCAGCAGATCCACATTTGGCACTGCACGGCAGTATAGTCAATTTTAATGAGATAGCGAGTCTTACTCCAGCAGGCACAGATGTGCAGGTGCCGGGCAGATGTAACCAGTATTCCCTAAAATCAGGTCACCTCCAATCGAGGTAATTAAATGTTAAATAGAACTTGACTCAGTGCATAAGTTGTGAAAAGAGCTACACACAAGCAATAATGAATGCCTCTAAAATCGTGCCAAGAATACGACGGAAACACTAACCCTGCACAGTCATGTAATACGAGACAAGGTCTGCATCGACAAGACGAAAATAAAGGTCCAATACGACGGCAACAAGAAACAAGGCCTGCTTAAAAGGTTTGATAACATGCTGCCATTCTGTATGCCAGGAAACTGAAAAAGGAGTGGGTAGCTGATACAATGAAGCGGAAGAAACTCATCAAAAATTGCACGCTGGTGAGCGGAAAACGACTGTGTCGCTACCCCGCCGGACTTACCGATAAACCCTTGTTTCGGAGTAGTGACGGCCGGTTCAGCAAGTTCCTTTAAAGAAGGTCAGAGAGCACGCATAACAACATAAATAGTGAAAAAGAGAATACCTTTTAGCAGTTTATGAACCGCCGATCTAACTTCAAACGCTTACCGCTTTCACACCACAGACAACTGTTGTGCAGCCCATCTTAACAAGCGCTGATCCGTCAGCGGTCGATATAGATCCTGAAAAGTACGTAGTCAGTTTGTTATATACACTAGTTTTAGAGATCTCCCGCATGCACACCTATGTTTAAAGCCGTTGGCCTTCTCTCGTTCAGCTCTCTCCCATCAGATCTTTCGTACGGCCCCTGATAGAGTAATATGGATGACAAGTGTAACAGTTATTTTTCCAGCTTGAAGACGAGGGGAGAAAAGAAAACTTGTACCTGGCGTTGAGCCAAATGAAGCCGAGACTGTAGTAGCCTGCATCACGAACATAAGCATTACGGAGAGGACTGTAAACGAAATAATACCAGGAAGAGCATGACTGCCACATGCACTCACCTGAACTCTGCCGCCATTTTTAAACAACACAAACGTCACGAACGTCACCAGCGCTTGTAGCGCCTCCTGGCTTGCCGGCATATCATACACCGCCAGGTTAAAGGCACAGGTTAAAGCACATAACACCTATAGAAGCACAGGTTACAGCTTAGTTACAGCCGGTTACAGTTCATGTTACAGTGTACTCTAGCCATGTGAATCGCGCGACGTCCCTCTGTAAATTCCTCAGCACACAGAGTTTCGTAATATAATTATGGCATGAAATTCTATGCCTCAGTAGCGGAGAGCGCGCATATCGTGTTACCCTATTCCTCAAATTTTCTCCCCTTTTAGGCTTTTTAGACACATTCTGCCAAACTGGTCTGGATTCTGGTACCACCAGGACTTAAAAGGGACACTAAAGGCAAATACTAAGTCAAGCTAAAGTGACAGATTAGTGCTCGAGAATCTCTATAAGGCCTCAATATTATCGCGAACAGAGCCTTACTAATATAGAAATTAAGGTAAATGCAGGACATGATTAGAGACTCTCCCGGGACATTCAAGCACTTGCCCGATGACGAAAGCACTCCTCAGTTAAATTCTGTCACTACTACTCAATTACCCGTTGCAAAAAACATCCTTGTATTGTATTATAATATGAAATAAAATGCTACGTGTCCATTTCTATTTCATTTTTAGAAAAAAGAAATAATTGAAATTACCGTTGACAACGTCGCGGGCGGTCGAAATGTTTCGTTTCCGCTACATTCCTGATCGCGTAGTGCTGCGCTGGTTTTGCTGGCTCGTGAAACTCGATCGCACAAACTGCAAGTAGCAGAGAATTCAACTTCCATGTGATGTCGCGGGTTGCCCGAACAGTCTATGTCACATGACCAAAAAGCAGCTGCAGCGGCGAATCCACCACTGTCTTCGCTCGGTACCGCCATCTGTCAGGCAGGGTTTTACTCACCGACGGCAGCAAAGGGTGGTGATGGCGTATGCAACGTCACCATTCCCCCCCGATTAGGTGGCGGGAGATTTGAATTTCGAAAAATGCATTCGGACCCTTCAAATGCAATTTTCTCCTGAACTAAGTCTTTTCTTGGCACGAAACAAGCATTGCGATGTTTCTGGAATGGTATGTAAACAGTCCACGCCGACTTGGTATTTGCCGTTAGTGTCCCTTTAAAATCCTGGCTTGGAATGGCACCCTTTTTTCACTCCCTTGCCTGCAACTTAATTGGCCTCTTCTAGAACGTGTAGTGAACTCAAGCGAATAACATTGGGCACAAAGGAATGGTTATGGTGGCAGAATGGTGGTTTGCTCGCTACATATTATTTTTTTTTTCAGATACATGTATACACATACATAATTATAACAACCACTTTAATGCATGGGAGCCTCCCATTGAGTACAGGGAGACATAAGTGTACGTGTTGTATAGTTTACTTACGCCCCGCCGATATGTGGACATGTATGAACATAATTACATTAAACTACAAGTGTATATTCACTACAGCGAAATTGGCTTTTCCCGACTAACGCACAGTGCGTCTAGCCTGTCTGAGGACAAGCAGTACCATATATCGAAATACACCAATAACGCCAAAGCCAGTTGCATTCGTTTCTGCGTGAGGCAAGCTCGCATGACTTTCTGTGCCGCATGTCGCGTTTTCCAGACCATCATGCAGGGGTATAGCCGCAATTAAGGCTTTCGCCATACTTTCGCATTAAAACCTTTATTTAACATGCATTCAGGAGACACGTCGTGGAATGCGTCTCTGTAGTATTTCTGTGCACACTTTCATTGTCTGACAGAATGCGCGACTGCAGCCAATTGGCCTTATTGCCCTGAGGTTCACAGCATGCTCTGCGGCGAAATGCAGGAGCTACTCAACGTAAGGCCGACATAGTCGAATGGCGCTGTCACCTCCCTAATTCTCGCCAAAATTATTGGTTGGTTTAAGACCTTCACAACTGCTGTCTTCACATTCGCGTCGCTTGCACCCCAGGTGGCTTTGGAGACGTCGTCGGTCGTCATCAACTGCGATGTATTCGTCAGCCGTCGGTAGTCCAGCGAATTCCTGGAGCAGCTACAACTTCCGACATCGGCACCCTCGTCGAGTGCGTCGCTAGCGATGCCGTTAGCGCTGACGCATCTGGCGCACTTCGGCGACGTCTGCTGAGGGCAGTGGCGGTATCGCTACGCGGCGTTCATTGTAAAGCAATGAATCAGTCGTCGGGGGCGTCTAAATTGCTTCGTTGTACACACAATTTCGTTGTAAATGTGCTCGCAATACGTATGAATAAGGAATTCTGTCGGGAAATAACCAATATATGCCGTTACGACCAGCGCCATCACGACGTGCATTACGAACCAGCTGCTCTTGTGCTAGTCTGGTATCCAACTCGGCGTGTTGGTCTTTCGGAGAAATTCCTCTCGCGATACTATGGCCCTTACCGCATCCTTCGCCAGGTGACCCCTGTCAGATATGAAGTGTCTCCGCTAGATGCCACGGTGCCTTCACCTCTCTCTGACATCATCCACGTGAGCCGTCTGAAGCATTACCTTTCTCGGACAGATGAGCCGCACCAATAAGGTGCTTTTTCCGACGGGGGTGATGTCACAGTCGGTAATGTGTGAAGAAGAGGACTATGATCTGAGAGACGACGAGGAAGAGAGTAGTTTTTTATCGCTGCTCTACGCTTGTTGGCCCAGCCATTAAAAGCCATCTTAAATAGACGCACGCTTCTTCCTTTCCGTAACATCATTTTTAACGTAGGTGCATTTACCAGTGCACTACCATGGTGCATACTGAATCACAACTCCGCCCAGGATCAAAATATTTAGTAGGAGACAAAGGAACACGTGATATGCTTAAATTAACAAACGATACCACGTACGTGTATCAATAAGAATTAAACTATTGTTTGGTTAACACATCTTTCTCTACACTGCGCAAAACGTACGATGGGACGCGAAGTTGAAGACTCAAGACCTCACGTCGCACCTTTTCGCTCATCGTCCAGCTTTCAATATATACAAAGCCCATTTCTGATTTCTGGTCTGCATCTCCTATTCATATATTGTATTTTTATTTCAGATCTAAACTACTCGAGAACAGTATTCCGGAATTAGCATCCCAGAATATTGGAATGATTACCAGAACCATACACACAGTTTTTTCGAAGCTCGGAATTGAGTTCAGAAGGGTGTTGATGTATTCTATAACCCATGTTCTACCAACAAGCCTGTTCAAAGTTGGAAGTTGTAAATTGTTGGCAGTTCAGTGCTCTGTTCATTCCTGTTTTTGTTGTGTTGTATATCAAGACATTAAGCCCGACATGGAATGGTGATCGGTGTACCTGGAGCACGTAGACAATTTCCAGTATCCGAAGTGATATGCTCCTGCACCTGCTATGGGAATGTCATACGAACGCCCATGTGGGCGTACGTCCCTATAAAGGGTCAAGGCTCACTAACAAGTGCAGCGGATGCCCACCATACACATTGCTGCACCATGCACTTTGAGTATCATCATCATCATCATCATCATCATCATCATCATCATCATCACCTTATTTTATGTCCACTGCAGGACGAAGGGCCCTTTCCATGCGATCTCCAATTACCCCTGTCCTGCGCCAACCGATTCCAACTTTGGGCATGCCCTCGTAAGTGTTTTGCGTGAAGTGACCAAACTGCAGACAAAAATTAAATTATGGGGTTTTACGTGCCAAACCACTTTCTGATTATGAGGCACGCCGTAGTGGGGGACTCCGGAAATTTCGACCACCTGGGGTTCTTTAACGTGCACCTAAATCTAAGTACACGGGTGTTTTCGCATTTCGCGCCCATCGAAATGCAGCCGCCGTGGCCGGTATTCGATCCCGCGACCTCGTGCTTAGCAGCCCAACACCATAGCCACTAAGCAACCGCGGCGGGTAAAACTGCAGACAAGCGATGCACAAAACATTCCATAAACATTTAGCTGTTGCAGTAGCTGCATGCATGAAACGGGACTCCATGCTTCGACATAATTACGTCTCCACATTATGCCACCATGGCAATCAATGCGAAAAATAAAACAGACTGGAATATTGCATATGGTGTGGCCTCTTTGGTGGGGATGACAGCGGAATTGCATGGCTTCATTTCCACAGGTTATATAAGTAGAACCTCGTTCATACGTTTTGGAAATAAAAAAAAACGCGAGAATAAACGTACTAACCGGGAAAACGTACGATCCGAACTTTAAAAAAATGGACATATTCAACTAATGTTGACATCTACCTAATGCGAAGGGTCGCGCGGATCGTTGCGGCGCCGACGCGCGTCGAGCTGGTGGTGCTCCGGCGGCCCGAGACGCGTTTTGTTGTTTTCCTATTACGTGTTGTTTTAAGAGGGCGACGGGAAACCGAAAGGAAATCGAGCTAGTGGGCGCACACCGGATGCCGCCGAAGCTAAACGTGATGCCCACATCGCGCCGCCAGCAGCAGTGAACGGCGGCGCGTTTGGATTATCGCCTACTACAAGCGTGCACTACGCACCACGCGCTGTAAAATGGATAGGTGAAGACGCTTATCGCAATAGGTTTGACGGCGATAGCTGTGAACGCGGCGTGCGACGTCCGGGGCGTAGATTTGCTGGTGCCGGAATAAGAAACTGTGCGCGCCTCGCGCCCTTTCTTTTTCACATTGGATTTAGCGGCTGGGAAACGCATACGATCGCAGTCTGGGATGGCTGTCGCGTTCGCTTGTCGCCCACAAGTCAAACCAAAGCCACGGCCACATGGCGCTGGTCAAACTCCGACACGATTGACACTCCAAGCGAGCGACCGCTTCGCGCGACGGCTCTCCAGTGTTGCCGGTATTAGGGGATCGAGTTAGCGCCAAACCTGGCATGGCACTTGCTATAATTATTTAAGTTGATTTGTTTGGCTGTACAAAGCAACATAAAGTATTTCTGAAGGGTCTTGGAGTAGGTTTCTTTTCATTTACATATCGAAATTCGGTAGTTCGCTCGTTCCTCTCGTTTTGTTTGTATACTGAGAAGCGCGCACGTGAACAAACCGGTAGTACGTCACTAATATACATTCCGTTCCGGCTGCCTACTATTGGCTAGTCGCTCATAGCACTTCCGGGCGACGAGCGACGAATTCTAGATTTGCAGAACCGAGCGATCGCGCGACAAGACCGAGCGATCTGTTCAAGCGACGGCCCGATCCGTCGCTCGAAGCCGTCGCTGTCGCGCACAAAATCGCGCTCATGGGGTTTAGCCTTTATACTTTAAAAGCCTGCGCTACGCTTCCGACGGCACGTACGCGTTGTGAAACAGATAGGCGAAGATCCTACACTTTGATCTTAGCCGTAAATAGGCGAAGGTGCTTATTGGAATAGGACTGGCGGTAATACATGTGAATGCCGCGTGCGACGACCCCGGAGATTTGCTGTTACCGAAATCAGAAACTGAGTGCGCGCCGGCGTTTTCACGTGAGACGGGCGGGCGAGTACTGCGATGAAGCTGCCGCGGCGGGCAGCTCTATACTGTTCTCGATCGTGCGCGCATCGCGCATTTTCTTGTTCACACGAGATCTAGTGGCCGGAAAACGTATCACACGATCGCAGTTTGGCGACTTACTGAACGTCGCCAAACTGGAAAAAAAAAAAAAAAATCGTGTTTTCCGGGAACGTATGAACCGGTACGAAATGAGCGTAACTCTATTGGGTCATTTTTTGCGTTTCCGATTGCGAACGTTGGCGCCGGGAAAGCGTACGTAGCGGGAACGCATCAACGAGGCACTTCACCCCTGGTAGCGTATGCCACGTAGACAACTGGCGGATCTAGAGCTCGGGTGGCCCGTAGGCCCAGCCGGCTCAAATCTATGGATATGCGTTGTGTTCAAGTGTTTAGACATCGGTTTAGGCATCCCAAACGAACCGACTTTTTGCTTTTCGAGAAGCCCAATGCAAACACTGCAAGCATTGAACCGAAAATTTAAGGCACGCATGCTACATTTTTACGCGGTGTAGCCAGAAACTTTTTTAAAGGGGGCTAACACTTGACTGTGGGAGGGGTCGGGTTGGTGTTGTTGAAAGTCCTTTCACTCAAGGTATCACATGGTACAAATAAATTTCAGAGGGGACAAGCCAGCTGTGTCCCTACCTTTGCCCCTCCTGACTATGCCCCTTATATAACACAGTGCTTTGTTCCTTACTTTGCAGGCGACATCCTGAGTAAATGCATGACTTCTTTACGACTAGAAACCTCATAAGATGAGGAATCCTGGGCATGACAAATCCTAGCTTTTTCAAAATCGGTTGAAATTTGCTCTCACTTCGACACAAAGCTTGATGTGCACCAGCATGTAGACAGCACCAGCTGTAGGACTGAGAAGCTCCTGCAGGTGCCTGCGCTATTAAAAGGTCTCAATGTGTTGGGCTGAAAAAAAAAAAAGGAAGGCATGCCACAGTGACACCCTATTTGCTTGCTCAATCGCGCCTCTGCTCAGTCGTGCTTCAGGAGCTTCATGACACCCCAAGTGCCAGACACCTTGGGGTTGCTTGCACTTACGACCACATGCGCTGCCGCTTCTACTGGCCCAGCCTCGCACACTCTGTACAGTGCTATGTAGCTGACTGCAAGTCCTGTCAACATCGGAAAAAGCCAGCAATGCTTCCTACCGGGTACTTACAGCGGATCAACATTCCGCCTGAGCCATTCTTTTGCGTGGGCTTGGATCACCTTGGCCCTTGCCCGAAGTCCAGCTCCGGCAACCGGTGGACTGCTGTCTACTGATTATGTGATGAGCTATGCCATCACTCGCGCACTTCCCATGAGCTGCGCAACCGATGTTGCAGATTTCCTACTCCGAGATGTTTTAGTGTTACATGGTACCCCACGACAGCTCCTTACAGACTGCGGCTGCACTTTCCTCTCCCAAGTCATCGCCGATATCCTACACTCATGTTCTACCAAGCACAAACTGGCTACCTTTTATCATCCCCAGACCAACGGCCTTACTGAGCGGCAATCTGATTATTACTGACATGCTACTGAAATATGCTTCACCCGACCACAAGGACTGGGATGTGGCACTGCCTTACGTCACATTCACCTATAATTCATCACGCCACGATACTGCTTGGTATTCCCCCTTTTACTTGCTCTTCGTTTGTGACCCTGTATTGCCATTGGACGCTTCACTCCCCTTCGTACGGGATTCGAGGACAGAGTATGTCCGCACCACCATCGCCCACGCTGACCATGCGCACCAGCTTGCCCACACTCGTCTGTTGGCATCGCAGGAAACTCAATGGCTCGCTTACAATCGCCGCCATCGTGACCCATACTTTTCACTAGGCTCTCTCGTACTACTTTGGTCCCCTTGCGGCCCAGTGGAGCTCTCAGAGAAACTCCTTTCGTGCTACAAAGGCCCTTAATAAGTTCTATGTCAAGTGACCAATGTCATGAGATAAGCAGCCCCGCGACCTCCGTCATGCCACCCGGTACCACATCACTTGACGTACACATCTCTCGGCTTAAGCCTTACTATGCCCTTACCGATGGCCCTGTCTGAAGCACCGGGACAGTGCCTTTCCCGCCGGGGGTCGTGTTACCGTGGGAAAAGAGGACAATGTCGACGAGGAAGTGGTAACCAGATCTCGGGATTATTAGCTGCTGTTTATGTATCTCTCGCAAATACATAGTGCAAATAGTTTTGTACCCATGACGATATATATATATATATATATATATATATATATATATATATATATATATATATATATATATATATATATATAAGAAAAAAAAAGCCCTTTCTTGGTGGAATAATTTATTCGCGTCAATAAAAGCACATTTAAAAGCAGATAAACTAAAAGCACATCATGAAGCCTAAGGGATGCTACTAGTTACGTTAATTTCCACATTTATTTACACAGGATGAATACGTTATTCGTCAGATGCGTGGTGTGGGCGAATAGCTAGCTGTCTGCTAAACAAGCACCTAAACTGCCCTGCTGCTCAGCAGTGCGACTCCTCCGGACTTCTACCACGATTCCTGAGGTCGGCGATGATCTGCTGCGCTGTTTTCGTCAAGTCCTCCGACTGCTGCACAATTTGCTGATACCTTGCCTCGTGAACATGCAGGGGTTCACTGAATATCTGCAATAGGACAAAATAACTTTATGTTTCAGCAACAAAGGATAAACAACAGGGCAGCTACAGACTGTTAAAGGAGTAATTACATACTTCAGAAGTTAGAGATGTTAAGCAGCATCTTTTTATGAGCAAGAAATGTGTGCTAGCAAGTATCAAGCAAAGATACCTTAATTTGATACCAAAGCTGGTCTCGAAATGCTGCCCATGGCATCATTAACGTTATTGAGAGATAATGACACAAAATTTTTGTGACATTGCATAGCATTCAGGCTAGGTATGATGACAATGCCAATAGGCAAAAATTAAAATGAACAGGAGTGCTGTGCAAGTTTCTGGATGCTCTCAGACTAGCAGCTACAGCAATCACAGGAATGGAGCGACCAATTCTGTGATGAAGTCAAATGATAATGCCCCCACCTCGTGGACACTGAGGCTGGTTAGTATAACAAGTATAATAAATTATTTAGGGTGCTTTGACGCTTTACAGTACCTTTTGTAGGTTTTAGAGGGTTGGCATTTTATTTAACGAAAAGACAAAATGTCGTGTGATGATGATTATCTCCTTTGAAGTGGGGCGGTGACAAACACTGGCCTAGCCTGCTCAAGTTAATCAGGTATGCCATACATGCTTTTCATTCTAGCATTTGTGTATACATCTCCCTAATCTTCTTTATCTTATTTAAAACTTCTCTATCTACATTTTAGCGTTACCTACGCCTGTAACGGATCTGGTAGTATCAATTCATTCCCTGCTTTTCTTTCCACCAATACTCTACAAGTCTCTCGCTTATCTCAACCGCTGACCGGCTGATGCTTCCGTCCACTTTAAATTCAAATGCTTCTGGAAGGTGTACATTACCTACGGGTGAATCCCTTTGCATTCCTTTAGGATGTGCTGAGTAGTCTCCGGATTTTTGCTATGGAATACACATGCCTCATCCTGTTGCGAGTATTTGCTCTGGTATGTTTTTGTCCTTAGGCAACCAGCTCGAGCCTCAAATAGCAAGGCACTACCCTTTGCGTTATCATACAGATTTTCCTTTCTCAATTTCTTTCTTCCCATTCTTGTAAATCTCCATGGTCCTTTTTGTTTCCATTCTTTGCATGCAATATCAGTACTCCTTTAAACGCCACAGCAAGGGCCTGTCCAAAACAAGCGTAAACATGTTGCTCCTTAACCAAAATACACAAAGTATTACTTCTGTGTGGAATAGAAATGCAGATGAACCAGTAGAATAGGTGGAAGAACCCTTTACACCAATTTTATTATTTAAGCAGCATTGTGTATGAAGTTCTAGCACACCAGTGCTGCCTCTACTGTAGCCAGCCCCAGGATGAAGCAGTAATGAAGGACATGGATGATACAATGCAGAAATTACAGTAAAGCTGCCAGATAGATAGTGAAGCCACTAGCAAGACCGAAGCACTTACAGTAATGCCAATGAAGCAAAAGCAGTGCCAAGGCAAGGATTACAAACCATGGTCTTGAGCCAGCATGGCAAACTTGTTGCAAGGTCTAGAGAATAGATTTTGGGGAGCTTGTGGGATTGCTTTAATTGTGATATGATTACCATAGCTGTCTGCTGTAATCTGTCTGCTGTAAGCCATCTGGGAATGCTGTGCACGTCAGTGTCATATTGCAGCCATACCTTCACATTAGCAAAAAAAAAGAAAAAAACTATTCCATAATATATATTTGCACCTAGCTGTTACAGTAATGGTTATCGCCATAGTTGTGCAAACAAAATAAAGAGTGTGACAAAATAAAGAGTCAGTGACTGAAGCACGTCCACTTTGCAGGAGTCTAGAGACTAGCACAGTGAGAATGCTCTTCTAAACAATGGTAGACAGCCCTTTCTGAAACATTTGGTGTGCCAAAATACCGTTGACATGACCATGGTCTCTAAATACTACTGCAGAAGGACATCTGCAGCACATGCACATGCAAGTGGTATTATTAGTAGAGGAAGAAGTGACTAACGTCGGGAATGTCTTCCGACGAGGGATAGTCATCGTTACTAAAGTGCCCCTTGACATTCAGCTGATCCAAGACTGCATTAAGGCGAGTTGCCCACTGTTTTCGATTCCAGTGCATGTAGTCTTTGGGCAGCTTCGACAAGTCTCCTTTCCGAGGACTACCTGGGGAAAAAAGAAAAAGAAGAGTGCAGAAAACATTGCATGACTGACAAAAACTAGCGTGGCAACTTGTAAATGGAAAATGACATAGTATAAGAAATTGAAAGCACCATACAAAACAGGTCACCAGCCATGAGCACACTGTAATCAAGATCAAGGCAGATTGAATATAAGTCCAAGCTGATTGAGTTCACAAGAAGTAGGAGTTTCATGGCTACCAGTATAATTTAGTACGTGTGTATATATATATATATATATATATATATATATATATATATATATATAGAGAGAGAGAGAGAGAGAGAGAGAAAGAGAGAGAGAGAGAGGAGTAATGAAACACAAAGAGGACAGTGGCGGGAATGTCTCGGCATCTTGGAGCAGGCAAGATCTACTTTTGGAGCATGTATATTGTGTTTATGTGGTCCTTAGTGGAAACCTTGCACCTGCTCCAGAGAAACAAAATTTAGTTTAGCGTTCTCCTTAATTTACAATTATTTCATCAAAAGAACTAGGAACAAAATAAGTGATTCACCACTGCAGGTGACTGGCTGCAGTGAGCTTGCACTAAAAACTGTGTTTCCCAGCTGCGCTGGACAAAACTGCACAAGTTAATGAACATTAGAGGGAGACTAAAGAAAAATATTACATCCATTTCATCTGATAAAATCTTTCAAAAGATATTCTTGCTTTCTAGGAAGAGCTAAGTGTGTCCCCATAGAGGTACTTGTTCCAATTGACGTTACATATATTTACTACGTGCACACATTTTGTGACACTTTTTTCATGCACATTACACGCACAGATCATTCCCATGGAATTATAGCTCCGATAAACTTGAAATGCAAGAAGAATACACACACTTAAGTCACCCAATCCAGCAATTTTTTTCTATCAGTATTACAAGTTCAGGGAGCATATTTACTTCTACGAAATGTCATGATTTAGAATGCTTAAACTGAGGTGCATAAAAAGTGAATTTCCTCCTCAACATTATTTAATAACTGGGTTATCTGATCTTCCGATATCTGATCAGAGTTTTGATCTTGGTGTGCATAATTTGTTCAGGTGAATGGGGTTCTGGGTAGTTTGGTCTCACGACATGAACAAATGCAGCTAACAAGTACAGTGGTGCTACACTTTGTATTGTATTGTGTGGTAGCTCCTCAACTTTTGCACTGCTGAAAGTATGTCATGGGGCAGCAATGGCGCAATTTAGATAAAGTTTTTTTTTTTTTTTTTTTTTTTTTTGCAATACGGGCAACAAATTTCAGTTAGTGCAGATTGGTGCAGCATTCCCACTACTAAGAAAGCGCACACCTGCAGACCTAGCCATCACTGCATTATTTAAGCCACTCTGCTGCACGAAAATGTGCTGCAATATTATATCGCATGTTGGCTTTTCAAGTGCAAGGCTTATGTACGGCTCCATTGAAGTGCAACTAATTACAGGAATGCCACATCACTTCAACACACTTTACCACACAATGCCAGTGTGCTTGGAGCTACAATCTCACGCATGTCGACCAACATGCCTGTGCTACCAAAGAGAAAACATATAATAAAGCGGCAACCACATATAATGTATTTCAGCCGAGATTCTGGTGCAGACTTGATGCATTTTTTATTGTACCTTAAGCAACAATGACGAATAGATTTCGAAGGTAACTTCAGCAAGGACATTTTTGCATCTTAAAGGAGATTATGATTCTCCAACACCATGCACAATCTACAAAAGTGTGGTGTCAGTCAATTCACGCTGCTGCAGCTCAATGCTTAAGGCAGTCATGGTTTCACTCCCATGTACAGTTTGCAATGGATGAAAGGTTAGCCTACTAGGCTGGTGCTGCGGCTTAAATGCAAGCACGTGAACAAAACGTACCCTGTGCTTTCAGATCACAACAAACAAAGGTGCTTGCAACATTGGCCGCATGAAAAGGAACGTCTTCAAAGCTGCTGCGGTAGGCATTAGCAGCAGCTGCACATTGGCTGCAAGCAGGTGCAAAAGAACTGAACATTTTGCTTACTAGAGTAGCTGTGGCGATTGGTATCGTTCATGCGCAGAGGAAGAACGTGTGCTACATTGGAGCCTGGAGGTTGTCTTTCAAGTTCGTTTAGCCGTGTTCGCACTAGCTCGCGGACGTGGGGTGCAAGGCTGCGGTAAAGCTGGTCCACATTGATGCCTGGGTTCTTCTTACACAGCCGGTGCAGTACCTGAATGTTCTGGAAAAGGAAAGCAAATAAAACTCTGGCAGAGAATAAGTCGTGACAATAGAAAGAGAGACATATATATTCAAGCTCGTTTTTCTTAATGTTGCTCGCCATAAATAGCGTCACATGTACTTACATTTTGCAGGCGACCACTTTTTATCGGACTAATCATTGTTAGCAAGTTATTGCTCAAAACATGATGCGCCCTACCGTATTCAAAATTTCATGTTGCCTATTCTATGGCATAGGCTTTTCTTGTGTGTGAAACACAAATAGTCTTGTGAATTCTTGAATGTACATGAGCACCAGTGATCACTTTGAAATGCACAGCAATGTGTGCATAAATAGTGGATCAACTTAAGGGTCTGTTGAGTTTTGACAACCAATAACTGTGCTCAACGTGGTCATGATTTTAACATCGCTCGCTTTTCTGGGCACAAGTTCGCCAGATAAGGAGTTGGATTTTTAACTCTCGCTAAGCATTGAGTCGTTCTTCACCATCATGATAATGTGACATTATGGCTTGTTGGCCAGGCCACCTTGCCTGGTCAACAATTTAGAGCAGGACATGACAAAGCCAAGAAGGCTAGCAGGGTTCAATTGAATCTGGCATCATGCACATTCGGATGCAACAGCTATCAAAAGAATTTTGGGTAAACCCCAAATTATAGGGTCTACCGTCCCAAAGCAACACATGAAGTATGAGAGATGCCATACCAAAGAACTCTGAATTCAACCCCATGAGGTTCCTAAACGTACATCTAAATTGAACATTTCTGCATTTTTGCCCCCACCAGAAAGCAAACATTGTGCATGGAAATCGGTTGCACGACTTTGTGCTCGGCAGCACAAAGTCGCCACAGCCACCTAGTGGTCACATTGGGTCCCTGCTCTTAAGCACTTTTGCATTTCTGATGACAGCATACAGGACAAACAGTCTCCTGTGCTTTGCTGGGTTATGCATTCAGTATCGCACTCAGACAGTGGCTGACAGCATAAGAATAGTTGAAGCCATGTAAGCAGCCTAGATGAGGATAAGCGTTTGCCAAGACAACTTAAAATGTTGCAAACTGAAAGGACTTGCTAGAGGAACAACATCTGACAGTACAGGTGTCCACAATACCATAGCGCTACACTAGAAACCAAATTTGAGAATATTCACTAATGCAACGGACTAAAAATGTCAGCTATTACAACCTAGCTACCATAAGCTACATATGCTCAGAAGGGTGACTGAAAAGGCACTGCACCTTACGCACCAAACAAATGTGCCTGAAAAAAAAAAAGGAAAAAAGGAAGCATTCCACCTAAAAGTACTGGATTTGTGCCGCACTATAACCCCAGAACACTGCAAGCCACTTTTCAACAACTAAACTTCAGCAGTTTAGATAATCAGGCATCACTAGCCTACAGGTTAATTTCACCAGTGTTTCAATTCTAATGTAAACATCAAGCATGAAATATGGTTCTCAAACTGGAACTGAAGTAGACACATCACTGATACAAGTAATCTCCATGCCAAATGAACTTTGCTGCTCCAGAAACGGGCCACACATATTGCGGGAACCAGTGTAAATGGAGACACTTGATTCTCTTTTAAGAACATGAATTGTCCTTTGAGCCCCAAAACATAAGGTTGAACAGATGCAAGATGTTTGACAGCAGAGCAAGTAGTACTTCACAAGTATTTTCAAATGAGGTGCAAGATCATACTTTTACAGTAATCTTATCTTGAGCACCAACTGAATGTTCAGTTTTATAATGGTGCACCCTATAGAACAGTGAATATAAAACTACCTAGATAAGCACTAGTTGTACTGTGGAGGGCTACAACTTATTGGAATAAACTTTCCTCTATACTGGTGCTTATGCTCCGCAATAAAAACGTAATGAGAAATGCTGCCTTGTCAAACCAAGGAAATGACTGCAATAATACTGGACAAAGCGGGCTACATAAATAGCTGCATGAATACAGCTGCATGAATGCATACTTGTATATTGGCAAATGTAGCTGGACTGCCAGCTTGGCAACGTGAGGTATGCACGCGGTCATCGCGAAGACAGCAAGCACTCTGGAGCACGCACCCCAAAAAGGTTCACGGTTGACGATGGTGCTAGTGCGTGACAAATTGTCAGAGGGCTTACCACGGCTAAGTTGGTTGGCGCACCATGCAGTTAATAGGACAGACTGGGAACTAGCTAGCAATAAAATCATAATCACTACATGACATCTTCACTGTTAAGACAAAGGTTCTGGTCCAATGTTATGAACAGGGCCTTCTTATCAGGAATCCTATTTTAACTCATGAAGTGCTCGCCTAAGGCAACCACTGAATGAGGTTTGTTTAAATTGAAAAGTCATTCTTGTTATTGTTGGGAGCAAGTTTCTTGTTTAGATGTCCAAATCTGTTACAAAAATTTATTAGAGGAAAAAGAGAGGCATCAGGCATAAAGGCCCATAAACTTACAACAAAAGCAGATATGGCAATTCTACAAGCAGCACCTATTGGAGCACCTGAAGCAGACAAAATACACTCTTTAAATGACCCTGAGGCTGCCACTAGATTTTGATTGTGGAACAAAACAAACATTCACCAAGAGGTTAGTTTTACCTCTTGGCTCGTGTTCATTTTATCCCACTATGTTCATTCCTCACTAGACAAGTTTCCGTCGAACTCTGGATTACACTAGTTTTTCAGTGAAACTTGCTAAAACCTGTGTATCTGAAGCATTTCATGCAAAATGTAAATCACTTAGCCAGCAAGCCAGAGAATCCGTGTACAAGTTTATTATTCACAAGCACAAAATGTACACACGAGTTGTTACCGCTACAGCGAATGCAAATTAGGGTGAACACCTTGCAAAGGCTCGCGCATGCACAGCAACATCCAGCAATAGCGAATGCAAGGCAGACAAACAAAACACAGTCTGACTACTAATGATGTTGAAAGCTGCAACCTCAAGAGGCATGCAATGAAAAAAAAATATGGCTGCATGAACGCACACTTGGATGTCAGCAACTGCAGCAGGCCTGCCACCTTAGCAAGATGAGTCACTCGTAAGACAGGAGTCCTACAGTCGAGTCTCTCACAATAATAGCTTTAGGCAGCAAAAAAAGAAAACAAGATTTTACAAGCATAGAGGCAAGTGTCTACGTTGCAGCGTACAAGTTCACAGCAAGGCCACCAAGCTAAATTTTTTGCTTGAGAAGTCTACAAAAGAAAGAAAAAAATCAGCTCTCAAGGAGAATAACTTGTTCGTAATCAAATGGAACGACACAGAAAGACATGACAGTTTAAAAAGGCTAAAAACAATAAAAGCCATAAGAACTAACAGAAAGATGACATGTCCATGCCCTCCTCTATGGCATTTTGCATGTGACTAATCTATGTCAATATTTTGCGGAAAGCAGCAACGAAAGAGGCAATGATGGGAAAGTGAAACTGTTTTTCAAGCTGCGATTTGTTTTAACAGTTTTTCCAGATTGTCTTTATGAAAAAGTTTGCTGAATTTTGTTGCAAGCTGTTAAATTTACTGATCATATGTTCATATTAGTCTCCCCATTTTTCCCAAGGGGTGTAGTCAGAAGTGTGAATCATATGCAGGGGTGAAATGTATGTGTGAAATACAGTACAGCCTAAAAAAGAAAACAAAAATGTTTACACATCCAATATCAATAAAGATCTTCCATTCAGTCAACAAACTCGCAAGTAATGTTAGTCAAAGCATAATGCTTCTGTAAAGAAAAGTGTGGAATTCGTCTCACTCAACAAAATACATCAACATGCTGTATTTGAGAAACACAAAACGGGGCAGCATTCACACAGTCTTGCATTGGCTTAATCATATCCAAAGCCATTCAGACATGCACCAGATGATTCTATGGCAGAAACAAGACCTTTCACAGATTACTATCCCATACCAGCAAGCATCAATTCTGGATAATGGAGAGCTTTTTAGTCAGGACATATGTGCACCAATGTTTGGGGGTTTTATGCCCTGGAACTGCATAGTGATCTATGAGAGATGCTGTAGTGGAGAGCTCTGACCACCTGGATTTGGCTAACGTGCACCCACAACACGGTACATTAGTGCTCTTACATTTCACCCTTGTTGGATTGTGGCTGCCATGTCTGGGAATCCTACTTGCTATCCTGTGCTCAGCAGCAGAATGCCACAGAGTCTGCGTTAAGTATGCTTAAAGGGCCCCCAAACAAACCCGAGGTCAAAATTTTGTTTATAGTGGCAGTTGTGTAAGAGTCTACAACGAGCATACAGTCGCAAGAATTTTTGAAAATGACGCTCAGGAACGATCAAGAATGCCAGCTGCCATGCATTTTACCCTCTCCTTCGCGTCTCTACCCTTGAGCAGTCTCTTCTCGACGTATACTCCTCTGAACTCCTCTAAATGGCATGTGGACACTACATCATTCCAAACGTCATGTTCACATTTCTCTTTCCTAGTTTCCAAACACCGTCCACATCCGGTTGACATGAATTTGCATTTTTCGTCTACCCACTGTCGCTGCCATGCCAGCCTGTGCTCCATGTTCCTGCGAAGCAGTGCCACGAGGCACCCTGTGTTGTGAATGATATGCGATCACTGCCCGTTTTGTTTACAATACATTGTTAGAGGCCTGACAACACACCTCACAAACAGAAAAGAGAAACCACAAACAAACAGACGAAGGAAGCATTCTGTACACAATATTGTGTGTACATTTGAAATGTGTAAAAAAAATGTCAGGGTTTGTTTAAGTGGAAACAGGAGAGGAGTGTCAACAGCGGCACTGACAGCATCATCGAATGTTGCCAGATGCTGCTGGATTCAAGCTAAATGCAGAGGAATGCTTTGTTTTTCTATAGTGCGATGCTTCTTGGTGGAGCAACACATACTATAAGAAACATTGCACTGTGGCGCTACCATCTTCTTGCCAGCAGAAAAGAGGACACATCCACAGAATGAAATAACGAGGTTTATGTGGTATAGTTGAGCAAAGAGTCACAAGAACATTGCCGCCAGCTCAGCTGTTGGCGACTCCATCTCGTACCTGCTAAAATGTTTAAACTAAAGATGTACATATTGGCTATGAAAGAGCTAACCATAAAAACCCAGATAGCAAGTTTCATTTACACTTAAATGTCTCAATGTTCGTAAATGCAGCCATTAAATGCAAAAACAGCAATGTATGCAACTTTCTACAACAAGTGATCTTTCAAGATCAGGAACATGAACACGTAATTGTGGGAAAGAAGGTAGACAGACTACCACAGCCCTAGTCCAGGCGCAGTACATGATTCATTAAAGTTGAGCACTAGGGAAAAAGAAAAAAGGAAAAGTAACTATTGTGAACCTTCAAAGTGCACTGCAGATAAGATTTAAAGGGGCCCCAAAACAGCTTTTAGCAGAGTATCAAAAGAAAGTGAAGTGAACCATCGAACATTTCATGAATTTGCTTCAATGATAATATTTCTGCATTAATCAAGTTCTTACTATGCATAAGAAAATCCGCCACATTATTCCTACAAGCCCTTACTGGCTTACGGTAATGCTCCAAACGGCGCCACATGCAAACAGTTTCCGCAATAAATCAGTCAATAATGTTGCTTTAATAATAATAATAATAATAATAATAATAATAATAATAATAATAATAATAATAATAATAATAATAATAATAATAATTAAGCTTTACCGAAATAAAAAATGACAATGCAGGCATGCTCAGAAACATTTTACCCATGGCTAGTTTAAAATGAGCATTGTGACCAAAAGTGCAGTTGACGCGTTTTGCATTTGCTTCCCCTTCAGGTCTACCTGAAGCTTCAAATGAATGCAGATGAACTGGAAAAACAAACTTTGCAAGCTTATAGGTCTCATGAACCAAAGTAACAGCCTGGAAAAAGAATACTGTACTTAGGGATAGGAACACTAATTCAAAATGTAATCCCTTTCAATACATAAAAAAAACTTCCAGCATAGTGAACTCAAGTAGATACCACTTTTGTGCATGGAGAGGAAACAGTCATAGCGATTTTTTTTGGTGAAGAATTCTTTACACACATTAAAAAGCTGCCTATTGCACTTTTCTTTTAGTATTGTGCTACACGATGAGCATGCACAGCACGCCAGAAGGATGACAGGCAACATTTTGTTTACTGCCATTGGCATATAGCCTCCACTTCCCACTTTGCTCAATTCATTGCGATTAGTGTTGCCTACTTACTAGTGTGTGATGGTGCATTTGAAACGTGTTTGTGCATGCATATGCTTTCTTTGTCTTTTATTCTCATTTATTACACTTGGAGTAGCATGCCAAGCCTCAGAGGCTGACCTCTCCAGCTACCATTAATGTTTCTCTTTTGCATACTGGTTCATGTACACTATTTCCTTGTGATCCAATACTGAGATGTACAAAACAAAGGGTAAACCACTTGTGGCGAGCTGCACAGCAGCGAGTGTTCAGAAGCCCAATGGCACTAGTGGCTTTTCTAGCAGTCTACCTCAAAAAAGGAAAGAAGAAAAAGAGAGAGGCAATATTTTTCCACAGTCACTATGTCCTGCACTCCCCGAGTGTTTCAATATTCTGCTCTACCTTTCTACCATCGTTGCACACTTTCTTCGACAAGTTAGACCAACTATGGCTGAGCCAGAGTTTCTCTTTAACTAAGGTGCACAATGTCTTTTCAAACTGTGTGTATTCTACTGTTGAAATGAGGCTTGCTCATTTTGTACTACTACTGCTGTGCGAGAGAGGGAGCCTGTGTTTCCACAAGAGATGGATAAAATTGTGCTTGTATATAGTGGAATTTGTAAAATCCCCCAAAATGTGTGTAAATACTATACCAGAGTGCCTAATCAAACTTCCGTGAGCTGGTGCATTCACCGCTACAGTGGTGAACATATCTTAAGACACGATGCTCCTTTGCCCCACACAATTAGTGCTTTCTGCTGCGTTGCTGTAGCATTGCCTAGTTAAGACTAGGGCTGGGCGATTGATAGATTAACCTTCTGATTAATCAATCAACTCTATACCTACCACACCCATTGAGCATTGTTAGCCCACTAACGATAGTTTCGAACGGCGTTTTCAAGACATCCTGCACCACTTATGGACACTGCGCCATGCGACATATGGTAGGAGAACTAAACTTTCGTTTCTTACGGAGTTAGCGTCTTTTTCCTCGCTTGGCGGCGATTTTTCAATTAGTATCGAAGATGCGTGCGTGCTCTTCAGAGTTGAAAACAAAAATGGCCACCTCCAAAACAACGCGTATCTCGTGGTTCCACTGCGTCTGCGCCAACTTTATCGACCGCTCAAGCAACAGCGAGTCGGAGGATGCTGCCTTTTCATCTGACCGATTCTGAGAGCGATGATGATGGAAACCAACCCGGAATTTGAACATGCACCACTAGTTTGCACTCCTCCGCCAGCTGAAGCCATTCAGCACTAGCCAGCTAACATTGAGAGGTACTGAAACTGCAAGAAATCTTTCATGACAGCAAAACGCAGCAAAAAAAAAAAAAAAAAAAAAAGTTTACTGAAAGACTTGCAACGTTCCCCTATGTTTCACATTGAGAAGCTGCTTTGCTACATGGCACAGCCAGCTGCACGGTTTCCAGATAAATTGCTGTAGTGTAAGTAGTGTTCAAGGAAAACTTGATTTACTTGCAGATAGTGACTATAAGCAAAACATTTTGAATACTTCAAAAATTTTACAGCATTTTCTTTTCTCTTTTTAAATGCAAGCGTATCTTTAAAGTTTTCCGATTTTATTCTACAATCTTGTTTTTGGCAATTTATATTTTTTTATGATATACATTTAGTAAATAAAAGTTGTAAGCCTGAAAAATGGATTCATTCTGCTTTGTTGTCAATATTGCATAAAACTTTGAGTGAAATAGCTTCTTCAGAAAAAAAAAAATCTAGTGTAACCTTCAAAAAACAGCCATTTTTCCCAAGGCAGGGAAAACGTTAACGCTCTAACACAACTAAGTTTTTATTTTCTTTGTAGTCACGATTAAATGTGAGCTTAACCGATCAAGTGGTTAAGCTCACATGACCAAAACCAGGTAAGTGACAGCATTGACGCCACTGCTTCTCTTGCTGAACAAGAAGGAAGGGAACGTGTTCCAACTGCAGCCACATATGACTGCGGCCACATATGCGTGCTGCCCTTTGAACATTTCAACAGATTCTGTCATGTGTTCCTATTCCTGTTTGTGTGTTCACACGTGTGTGCAGCATTTTATTTTAGCTAGAAAAAGGGAGAGATAATTAGAGGCATTTTACTTTCCTTCGGTGCTTGAATGAAAGGAGGCATGGTGCAGAATGAACATGGATGCTGCCCCATTTCGCTTTTTTGCCAAAAAGAGTCGATGAATTGACACATGAAAGGGGCCCTGAAACACTTTTCTAACTTATAGATAGACATCACTATTAAATTATGTTGCCTCACGAATCTCTTCCCGCAAAAACTTTTTAAATTCTTCAAGCACAAGCAAAGTTAGACATAGTTATCGGATCAATCAGCAGCTTTCCGTCTCCTTTCATTTCCTTTAGTGCACTGGAAGCTACACAGGGGAGACTGCAAGCGGGTGCGCATTACAATGAAACTGAAGTGTGCATTACAATGAAAATAGGGCTCCACTTGCCACAATGAATCTGAAATAATGTCATTTACTAAATATATAGCAGTTAAAACAGGACCTAGAGTCACATTCACATGAAGCTACAATAATGAGATTTTAATACATACTTCTACTTCCTGGAGCACTGTAGCAATGTGAGGTTCACTGCAAGGATGCGAGGTTCAAACACAAGTGAGCTGGGAGCAACATTTGGCTTGTATAGGACAAACTGCGAGGCCTCTTGATCAGCAGTTAATCTGCCATGTTGAAAAGTTGTTCTTGGGCCCCCTTAAAGAGAAGTACCCCGCAGGTGTGGTACGACTACAGCATGTGGCAGACAAACTCTGCCCTTGTATGCCCTTCACAACAAACAATGGGCCAAGCGTTATCACATACTTTCTGTTCCACACGGGAGACATGTTGCGCAGCAATCCACAAGTAAGAAAAAAAAAAAGCAGGCATTGTATCTTACAACAGTTACTATCACAGTAGGTACCATTTGGCAAGGCACAGTCTCATCAAAAGTCCGTAGCACAGAAAGAAAAAAAAAATATGGAATGCCAAAGTGTTCTTGGGAGTTTGGCCACAGTCAATGTTTTCTAAGACGGCGATAAGGCAGTCAAGCCTACCTCGTCAAAGTCGTCTTCACTGCTCAACTTGTGCATCACATTCTTGAACTGCTGGTGGACACTCTTCTGCTCAGATTCATCGTTGCTCTGGCAGCACAAATTGAGGTGTGGGAGAGAAAAAAAAATGTTCATGTGAGCTTCTAGCTGCACCAAGCAAGACAATATCAAAAAAATCTAAAACCAGGCTAGGTTTACTGATGGAGTCTGATGACCCAAAGGAACCACACAGTGGTCGAGGGGAACGCTACAGTGGTAGTTCTAAATTAGTCTTGACTACCTGGGGTCCTTTAACATGCACTTGAAGCTCATAGCAGAATCACAGGTCACATTAGAACCCTCCCGCAACCCTGTGTTCTAAAAAAGTTTCTTTAGGTTCCCCCCAGCACACCGAGTAGTGTTTGGACAACATAAGCCCTATCCCATAGTTCATACAGCGCAGAATTGGAGACATATAGTCCGACAATCACTTTCAGCGATATCACTTTCAGTTTGCAATTACTGGTTAGTTGTTCAATAGTGGATGAGCTGATTGGCTAATTGAGCACTACGTCACACGAAGGCGATAGCACTGCTGAAAGCGATTGTCCAAACTAACATCCCCTGTTTAGAGTATCCAAGTCTGTGTATCCTCAGAGCGAAGCAGAAACTCTCTGCTGGACCAACCCCACACAGACAGAAGCAAAAGCAGAGGGCAGCATGCTGCGTTAGAAGTACACACAAAGAAACATCAATTGTTTGCCCTTAGCTGCAATACCTTGTTCTGAGAGTCGTCGGAAAAACCCTTGTTGGCAGAGATCTCCGCACTTTTCCGAGCGTGCATCTTCAGCATCTTGGTAATTGTATTCACAAGGGAAGACTCCTCTTGGCCTGGCACCATCTCTGCATATGTCAGCAGCTGCACAGTGAAACGAATGGCCAATGTGATTTCGAAGTGCCTGCTTCGGTTGCTTTGAACTGCAGCTTCACTAGCTGGGTTCCACAGAGCAGCTTTCATGGGTTCTGAGACAACACAAACTGATACAAGCACACCTTTTCCTGTTCGTCATCAAATTTTATTCACTGCAAGACTAAGACCTTGGCCTCTCCCAGCAATCTCCTATTACCCATGTCTTTTTCTCGTTACCCTTCCCTTTAATACTGCAATTATACTTACTGGCCTGCCTTGTGCTTAACATGAGCTTGGGCACGGTTTTAGTCTTTACAGTAATGCTACAAAACAAACAATTTAGGGGGGTGGGTGGGGGGTGTTACTGCGATGCAATGCTTGATGGTTGCGATGAGGATGTTCAGTCAAGCACAGTTTAAGAACTTCAAAATTGTGGTGTAAGATAAGTTCTTTTTTCATACCATGTTAACAAAACACTGGTGACAGCAGGTCGCAAAGGTGATGCATGGTTTGAACAATTACTGTGAATCCTTAATATAAAAAACATTTAACAAAACATAGAACATAATTTCTTTTTTCTTTTTTTTTTTAATTTCCTAATCCTAGCATTACTGAACACCACAGATTTCCCCAGGCAATCTAGCGAACCATGTTCTGCAGTTTCCATATAACAAACCATGCACATCGCACTGATGCATCTGGGGGCCTCTGCGACGAGCAAATGTCGTCCTACAGTGGATTTATCCTTTCCCCATGCTCTTCTGTATGTAAAGTTGCCGGCTAGTGGGAAAACACCAACAGTCAAGCAAAGCACGGAATGCACTGCTTCATCTGTCATGCCAGTACAGAAATCTCGGGCAGCACATGGGCCAGTCAAAATCGAATAGGTTTCTGCGATACCATTATCAGCACACCATTTGGCCACAGTGGTTACTACTTTATTTTTTATTCATCAATTACCCTGCAGCGCCCAAAGGCGTTACAGCAGGGGGGTTACAACATGGAATAAAATACATCTTCATCCACACAATGCACTTTCTTTTCAGTCAGATATTCCACTGTTTAATTGTGTGAAACTTGAAAAAAGCTTTCTTTGATAGATTCAAGCAGTTTAATGAACCAAAGCAGCACTGCAGCTATGAGAGCTGCCTTAGTGGGGTAATTCTGACCAGCTGGGATTTTTGAAAGAGCATCTAAATTTAAGTACACGACCATTTTAGCCTTCCACTGCAACTGAAATATGGCTACTGCAGCCTGTAATAGCACCTGCAACTTCGTTCTTAGCAGCATAAACAACTACTACAAGAAAACGAAAATTTTCAGTAAAGGTGAAGAAAGCCACTATTGGTTTAAGTATTACAATCCAAGACTGAGTAAACCGGACAATGAATCTTGATGACACCCAACTGCAGATATTCTCAGCATTCAGCAGCAGTGAAATATAGCCCTATTTCGCCAGTACAACAAATCGAAAACTGCGAAATAGGCTTGTTGTAGTCACAACAAAACAATTGACGGAGTTCCTGGGACCCTACATGCTTACAGCAATGCTGTAAATGTAGTGGGAGAGTGCTTGTAACATCTATCACTGTAGGAATGAGATAACCTGACAGCTCGACTGTGAAGTACAAATTTACAACTGCTGCATAATGCCAGCAAGAAGTGCAGATATCAGGGCCATTGGCTACAAGAGGATTATTACACAGTCAAGCTTGAATGACAAAGCAGTTTTCGTTCAGCAGTGTGGTTGGTAGTAGAAGGGTCGTTTGATAAGTATGGTAAAAATACAAGAGATGGCTCTACTACTCTGTTTTCTTCTAGGTGACGCACGAGAAGCACCCTTCATATGACAGCAGAACTTGTTTACGCTGGTACCGACAGTTAGTAAGCTTCCGACAGGCATTGGCTACTGAGCTGTGCGGCGATTCCTGCCAAAATGCAAAAAAGGTAAATTTCGAGCAGTGATCAAACATTTTCATTTAAAACACTGGACGGCTGCCCAAATTAAAGCAGAGTTGAGCGAAGTTCATGAAGACTCTGCACCATCACTGAAGACCATTTACTACTGGATAAATGAATTCAAACGTGGCCGAACTTCGACGCAAGATGAAGCAAGCCCCGAGTGTCCAGTGGAGGTCACCACACCAGAAACGATATCGAAGATCATCGAATTGTAATGAAGAATGGCCGAGTGAAGGTACGAGAGATAGCTGAAATTGTAGGCATCTCGGCAGAGAGTTCACAATATTCTTCATGAGAAATTGCAGATGAAGGTCTGTGCACGTTGGGTGCCTCAACAGCTGACGATCGACCAAAGGCGCATGAGGGCGGACATCTTGAAGCTGTGTTTATCAATGCTTGATCGCAATCCGCAGGAATTTCGGCATCTATTTGTGACAGTCAATGAGATGTGGACACATCATTACACTCCAGAGTCTAAACAGCAGTCAAAGCAATGGAATGGGCCTGATAAAGGTGCTCGAAAAAAGGCAAAGGCAGCCAGAAAGGTGATGACGACGGTCTTTTGGGATTCATGAGGAATAATTTTTGTAGTCTACTTACAAAATAGCAAAACAATAACAGGACCATGTTATGCAACAATCCTAGATCAACCGAAAAAAGAATTGCGCACTAAGCGACCTGGGTCCACTACGGAAAAATCTCTTTCACAAAGACAATGCTCCGCCCCACAGATCGCTTGTTGCAATGGCCAAATTACACTAGTTAGGCTTTGAGGTTGTGCCTCATCCACCCTAGTCTCCGGATTTGGCCCCATGCCACTTTTTTCTCTTTCCAAACCTGAAGAACTGGCTGGGTGGAAAGAAATGTTCTTCAGATGAAGAAGTTATCTCAGTGGTAAATGACCACTTCAAGGACCTCGAGCCATCCTTTTTTTTCTGAGGGGATAAAAAAATTGGAGCGCTGCTGGAAGAAGCGTGTGGAGCTGGAAGGGAACTACATTGAAAAATAAAATATAGTTTTCCGCAAACATGGTATTTCTAATTGCTTTTTACCACACTTATCAAATGACCCTCGTAAATGCTGGCGAGAGAACATCCAGCAACACAGCCTGCAACACAGCTCCAAAACTACCGCATTAACAGATTGTTGGAATGCGCCGCTGGATACCAGCACTGAATACGGTAGCATGCTTTGGTTATAGTGGATAATAAAGAATTACTAAGCTCAGATATAGTAAAGCAATTGAAGTCTTAGGTGTAGCGAAAAAGTTGCACCGGATATAGTTAAAAAAAACATTTATTCTGGGGTTTTGAGGAGCACCGTAGTAGGGGACTCTAATTTTAGTGACATGGGGTTTATAACGTGCACCTAAATTTCAAATACATGAAAGTCTTGCATTTTGCTCCCATCGAAATGCAGCTGTCATGACTGGGATCAAACCTGCAACCTCCAGCTCGGCAGCGCAATGCCATAGCCACTAAGCTACCACAGCGGGTACCAGATACAGTGAACCATTTGATAAGTATTGGATAGATGTAAGCCAGTGGCTAACTAGACTCCTAGGACCTACGAAGGGCTCGAGAGCTCATTTATACAGCTTAAATGTATGAGCTGCTCGGACTGACGTACATCTGGAAATAATTCCCAACTCCCATTATGTAAACAGTTAGCATTTAAAGAAGAGAGCAAGCTACCTCGAAATAAGAAAATGTATAACATAAACATGCATTTTAAGGCGTTTTAGGTAATACAGACTTGTGACGCCAATGCAGTCACAGGTTTGTTCCAACCCTGGGGTTCAGTCAATTTGGCCCACCTTGTGACCTTTGAGCCCGACCAGCTTGTAGATGATGGTGCGCACTGTGCGCAATGGTGTGTCTGAAGGCCGGCCCTCCCAGAAGGAACCACGGTACGCCTTCAGAAACAGATGCAGGTCCAACAGGACCAAATCCAGGCTCAGCTCGTCCACGATGTTCTCGAGCGAGGACATCATCTTCCACAAGCACTGCAACCCATAAGAGGAGGGAACAAATGGCAATCAAACACCAAAAGTAGAGGATGGACAGAGCGGGCAAGTTACTGATAGTTCATTCTTGGGGACGTCAGCTGAGGTGGACGAAAGGTAGAGTCGCAAATTTCACTGACCTATACTCAGTTTCATACATAGCAGGCAATGCTACAAAGAACAACCTGTCTTGTTGCTCATATTTGCGAAAAAAAAAAAAAAAAGAAGTGCATTGCATACCATTAAAGGTTCACTAAAGGCAGATATGTCAACATGGGCTGTTAAAACAGTACCATTCCAGAAACCCCATAGCAGCTGTTTTGTACCAAGGAAATTTTTGCTTAGAGAAGACCATGTCCGAAGGGTCTGCATCCCTCTACAGCTATTAAAGAGAGAGAGAGAGAGAAGGGAAGAAGGAAAGGCACGGAGGTGAACCAGACTGAGTCCAGTTTGCTACCCTACACGTGGGGAAGGGAATGGAGAGAGAGAGAGAGAGAGAGAGAGAGAGAGAGAGAGAGAGAGAGAGAGAGAGAGAGAGAGAGAGAGAGAGAGAGAGAGAGAGAGAACGCGAGTCTATAGAGCTATTAAAATCACCAGCCACGAGCAAGGAGATGCGATATTGCCTATGCCACCACCGCCCTCTACTGCCGTAGTTCAGTAAAACGGTATGCGACAGCCGGCGCTGTTTTTTGCGTAAAATGCGACAGTGCAGGCAAAAAACAAGCAAAGACACAGCTGACAGCATCTTAGGATATCACATGAAAGCAGAATTTTCTGCTTACAGAAATTTCACTTCTCGCCAGGCGGCCTGCCCATTACCGCGCGATTGTGTAAGAACATGACAGCAGCCAGTGCGCCCACTTATATCCAAATTAGCTTTTTCTACTTGATCTCCTTCGTGACAGCAAGAAATAAATTGTAAAATTAGCTTTTGCTTCATCTCATCTTGCACTGAGTACAATGTATCTGAGCTAGCGCGCACACAATCTTGCAATCCATAAAGTCGCGAGGTGTTTTGCTTTCTAGTTATCAGACGGCGTTGCAGCATTTACTGCTGGCAACATGGAATGCATTTTTACTGGAGATGACTGCATATTAGAACTAGAACTAGACCTAGTACTCTCTGGTTAAAACACTGGCTTCACGACAGGCATGTTCAAGATTTCTTTACAGGCATACAGTTGTGCTTATTTCGACAAAAATGAAAGTTTGTTGCAACATTTTTTTTTTTGTGATGCCGCATCCATGTTTACGGTCCAAGAGCGAGACGTGACAGTGCTGCAGGATCTGTCTGTTGTGTCGCTGTCGTTTGAATATATTGTGCACGTGTTTGTTCTTTAGTACGAGCTTTACGAGACATTAAACAAGCGCAGTACTGCACGATACAGCAACTACCAAAACATGACAATGCAGGCAGCACATGGTCGAGTGAAAACAACTTTTTGAGTATCTGCAGTGTCGTTTTCAAGGGTAACATCAATGAGTTCTTTTTTCTGAACATTTTTAGCATTTTTTTCATTTTAGAATACAATACAATGATGTTTTTATTATCACTGGTTGAGTACACATGAAATAATTATAATGAGGAGTTGCTAAGTCGTCGGACTAGTACTAGAATTTCCTGGGAGACTTAAGTAGTGTCCTACATTTACCTAAATACCTCACTTACTAAAGCTCTATTTTCGATAATATTGATGGCTTAGATCTTCTTGAGTATTAATTTACCACTTCAGCTTTACTTATTATTTGCTTTTAGTATCCATCGAGGTCTCAAACATTTATGCAGAAAAACATGATGCAATTATTGCGTGGAAGACATTGCAGAACTGAACTTATTTATGAGTGAGCGAGTGTAGCGACACATTTCTGGTGCAAGCAGCCACGGCGCATGGTTTGACATTGTGACCAAAACGGAAGTCGCACACTGGAAGCATAAACGTGCACAAACGACGTGTAGTCCACAAGTGTAGTCGTTGCTTATGATTCAGTTATTCTATAGAAATTTTCGCAGATGAATAATAACTGCACTGCAACAACCGCATAGAGCGAAGCTTTCACGACCACACTATTTGCGTAGTTAAAGCATCGTGTGCTAAGTGAAACAGCATGTGAACGTGCGAGTGTCCTCTGCGTCTGTGCTCTAAACTCTGCCTTCATGATAAACCAAACGAAGAAAGTATTAAAACATTATTCCCAATTTTTTGCCTCCGATATCTCTATTCTGTAGAGCTGACAGGCACTCGTTTAACAGGGTGTCTACCAAATTGACATTTCCAAATTCCCTGAGTTTTCCAGGTTTTCCCTGAGTGCCTTTGCGAAATTCCCCGAGTGATGTAGAACTATGTTTTATGGCAAGACGGGCTGGAACCATATCGCCCGATGCTGTCACTCTTTAGTAAGAATATGAAAAATTTTTTTTTAAAGGAACCGACTTAATCCGATTTGAATACTAAGTTTATGTTATTCAAAAAAAGAATAGAAGGGAGGGGTCAGTAAAATGCACAGCAAATAAGATGTCTTCGAAAGAAATTGCAAATCGAGTTGGACATTCTCAAATACAAATAAAAAGGAGATGCATACAGAAGCAAATATTTTCGAATATGAGCTATTTATACGAACTGATAGCAAGCTCAGTGGTATGAGGCCCCAATTTTGTCACAATTGAGAGTCTCTCAACAGCTCGTAAATCAACCTCAACTGTCCTGACATACTCTCAGCCCGCGCACGACGCCTCAGTGTTGTGTTTCACTGCTTTAAAGAGTCTATTTTGGTTTGTATGAGGGACACCTGCATTTCAGCGTCAGCCAAGAGTGTTTTTTGAGCTCAGGCTCCTTCAAAGAAGCACTTGCATACTTCATGCCCCGTTCATTCCTCAATGCATAGGACCTCTCTGTTCTCGTTCTCCTTTTGTCGCGCATTCGCACTACGGACCATTTGAAGCATATTCTTGGTCAGTTTACAGTCAACGTCCAATTTTTCAGACCCCCTAGGGGCCGCGAATACTTCCGAAAAATCAAGCAGTCCGAAAAAATAAATGCACGTCTTTTACTGCTCTTAAGGGCTCAAATCGACACAGACACGTCTGGAAAAGCTCTGAATGCCTGTCAGTACACTTATTAGGCATAGCGGTGCTCCTACTGTGACAGGAGAGGGCGGGTGCACGCGTGTAAAATTAAGGAATACATACTGTGTCCCGTGACAATTGCCCCTTTCTACACTTGTTAAGCTTTACCGCAATGCTTTTGCTAATGCTTCACCGCGTCACACAACTGTACTAAGGCGAAACTAACTTTCAGGAACCAGCATTATGGATGCGCCATGCTTTCAGAGCTTCGAAGCCAAAATTATTGCTGACAGCGGAGAAATGAAGAAACACGGCACCAAACGGCAAGAAGCTTAATAGCGAACGTCGAAGCAGCTAGGCGTAGCGTTGCCGCAGTGGTGGCTACGGCTTCCAGCGGATCTGCATGCGATAGCGCCGATTCGAGGCGGCGAGGTAATCAAAATGGCAGCGGTGGTGGCTTTGATTAATGCCGTTGCCTACCTGCGGTCACGCAGAACGTCCGGAAAATCGGACGGCAAAGAGTTCTTGGGTCCGAAATTTCAGACGTTCTGATACATTGACTTTATGGGGTACGTGGTGGTGCCGCGAAGCCGTCCAAATTATCGGGAATCCGGAAAGTCAGTCGTTGATTCTACACTGGCAACTCCTCCAGCCGACGACAGGGCGTCAAAGATGATTCGTTACGATTCCTGTCTGTTATTCGAGCCAGCATTACCGCGACTTTCGACCCTTTCAATAAAATTAAAGCTAATTTTCCCTGATAGAGGCACAAAATCCCCGAGTTTTCCCTGAGTTTTTCCAGACTACTAAAAATCCCTGAGAATTACCGGTTTTCCCGGTTGGTAGACACCCTGTTTAAGCAAACTTCAACCACTTGAGTGAGCCGCAAGTAATCTACTGTTCAATGCATTTTGATTCCGAGTCCCATGAGTGCCAAGCTTTACACAATGATGAGGCAACAGCACTGATCATAGTTGGCAGTCATGTGTGCTTGCAAAACCGATGAAAAAAGTTTGCACCATAAGCTATCTAACTCTAATATAAACCGGGCCAGGACAAATTTTTCAACTGCGAAGCGTTTTTTTCGAGGAACCCCTATGAGCTTTTTGTAGCAATTACCATGATTGGGTGGATGTCTCATTTTCCCTTTATTAATAAGCTATCTAGCTAAAAATTTCAGAAGCCATTGCAGAATGTCACTTATTTTGGTGCTTATGCTGCATAAATATCTATATCACAAGGCACTGCAGTTCAATAAATCAACCCATCTTTTAAGTATGGGTGCGCGAATATCTGAAAATTTCAAATACCAATTGAAAACTTTATCTACAGACATATTTGATTCGGAAACCAAGCATTCAAAATTTTTTTTAATATTCAATATAATACAAATGTCCGAAACAATCCAATATAGTGCTGGCCATATGGGAGCAGACGAAATTCTTTGCTTTCGTTCCCGTCAAATCTGGAAATGTGCTTCTGATTTTGTGCTTTTAGCATGCTTAGGTAATTAGGTAAGCTCAGCTGCCGAATGACTAAGCTTTGCATAAAAGACAACCTCTCGGTGGCAAGGGGCACAGGCAAACAGGCGGTGATGGTGCAATTACTACAACGAAAGGGAATGTGGGTGATTGCACAAAGGATTCAACAGCACTAACCATGCCTTTCCAAGGAGCCCAAGTCCAATGGGTCGATCAACTAAAGCGGTGCCCATACACACGGGTTCCCTATGCAAACATGCCAGATGCCCGACGCTGACCCATCCTGGACGTGAAGTCAATGCAGTGCATTATGCTCCAGTTATACGATTTTAGCATAGTGATGTGTGATCCATTACCGTGATGTGCGCCCATGCGAGACTAATTTGTGCAGATGGTGCAGGCAATGGGCGATTCACTATGTGCATTACCATGATGCATGGAGCAAGAATTTCTCAGGAGGTGAAATAGCATTCACTCCAGCGTCTTAATAAAGTCACGGTGGAGAGCCCCATTGAAGCAGCCCTGTTACAAACCCACCAAAGGAGCTTTTGAGGAAAAAAAGTAAAAAGTTTATCCAGAAGCATCCACCTTTACAAGAAAAGCTTGATGGTAGGTGCCATGATCAAGACAATTGCAGCAGGCACTTACTGGCAGCTCCGAGATTACAAGAGAAGGAACGCAACTTTTCCATACGATGCTGTCACAGTTGAAAAAGCATGTGCTGCCAGTGCAGTAAAAAAAGGTATACATTTGTTATAGCAATTATACCAAGATGACTGCACATATACGGCGTCCATCTCCACAAAGACACAAGCAAGCACACAGTTTGTTTGCTTTGTATGTGCGCATCTAACTAGGCATATTAAATGAGAAAAGAAGAGAGTGAACTTGCCTTGACAACCAAGTCAATGTACTTTTCGGACGCCTGGGTACTCATGTTGCCCAAGCAGTCGTGCAGGTGCGTTATCAGTGCACTGTAAAACAAGTTAACCAACAGCCACGTGAGCCAATTGGGTCTACAGTAAGGAATATACAAGTGAACTGAGGCTTCTTGAGGCTTCATGAACTCATTACATGTTCTAAGAAAACAACATCTGATGTATGCATCTAATGCGCAAGTCGCACAAGAAACTACCTAGCAACACTTTGAGTGCACCTACCTACCCATAGGAAGTGCCATTCTGGCAGCATGCTGCTACGGCCACAACATTAGATGTTTATTTTAGGCACTATTTGCAAATTAACAGCATCACCACTTGGCTGTAATGCCGTCTTTTCTTGGCTCCTGACAACACCCAAGCGATGTTCTAAATTTGGGAGGGAAGTGCCAAGAGAGGCAAAGAATCGACGCACTTCAAAAGCAAGATGGCTTTCGCAGTTTCCAATTCAAATGGCACTGGGGTGTTTACAGCATTTCAAATAAAGAAAAAGCAGTTTCAGGATTAGCGCAAACCTAGCAGCAACTAAAATGTTATGCATTTTTGAAGCACTGCTATTGAGGCCACATGTCGATGCAGCAAATAGCTTGACGAACACTCTTGCAGGCCAGAGCGCTATAAGCGAGTGTCACTAAACCTTTCTGTGCAAGAGCCTGTGAACACTAATGCAATTTGTGCACTCGCTGAAAGTGACACTCGCTGAAGACAAAACTGTGCAAATTTATAAGCGCTGCTTTCAGACAGGACTAATCTAGGAGCATACAAATACACCACAAAACCTTGGGCCCTTATAGATTGCTTAATAAAGATCAAATTAGCTAAGATTTTGTTTGTTGAACCAAACACAATGCTTGAAAGTTCACTTATAACTCAGAAAATGCACCTTGCGCCTAAGGATAGCTTGTGAAAATGCACAGCATGACCATAATGCTACATGTACAACTGATGCTGTGTCACAAATCTTCAGGACAAAGTCCAAAGGGAAAAAAATTGGCCCAGAGTTTTACGCTATAATAATACTTCAATAAAAAAAAAAGAAGTGCAGCTTCATCACACATCTTGGAACCAATGTGAAGTGACGCCGCCTTCAAGAAGTGGTTAATCAAATGTTATAAATTCATTCATTTCATTCTTCCATCCTTGGCGCGAATGATACTGATGCATGTGTGCATGTGCTCTTGCCCAGCCATGCTACACAATGTGACACAAGCAGTGATCATCCCAAAGTGCTTGTTGGTGTTGGCACAATAGAAGCATAGGTGCGATTGTGACCTAGTGGTTAAAGCATCAGGATGCTGAGGTGGGAGACTGAGGTTCAATCCCACCATCAAACACTAGCTATTTGGTAAAGCAGCAGCACCCAGCAGGGTCTGAAAATTCTCAAAGAGAACGATCTATCATATACTGATGTAGTGTTTCCCTAATGCTGAATTTAAACATAAAGATGTAAGCACTTAAAAGGATTAGAAAAAGAAGAAACAAATAAGGGGAGAAGATGAAGAGGCCTGCAGCAAAGATGCCCACCTAAGAACACAGCTGGGGTTCCCATTACGGATGATGTGGAGAGCAAGGATGTTGACTGTTCGCTGCAGGTGAGGCCCATGGCGGAACTCGGTGATTCGCTTGTCCAGCAGAACCATCAGCAGTTGAGGCAGCAGCTCCTTCAGAACGCCAGTGCTCACACGCCGCCCCAACGTGCGGCCATCAAACACCTGTGGGGAGGGGGACCAAGCGCATGCATCCTTCTATCTAGGCAATGGCTGTCTACAGCATACAATATGGTCCACTTTCTAAGGAAATGCTAAAGTTGCAATACTTTAAATATACTAACTGCAACAGTTCAACTTCGAAAAAAAGAAAAAGTTTGGAGAGTGTTCGGTAAGTACCTATGCATGCAAATATAGCTAAACAAGTCAAGAAATTAAAAGGTGCCATGGTTTGAGTGACAAGTTAAAGAAAGGAGGTTTGAGCTTAGTTTCCCACAGTAAAATTTTAAGAAAAAAAAAAGAAATTTCGCCAGTCAATTTGCAGCAAGCTGTCTTGCTCTTCTGCAGATTTACTTTACACTGGACAATAGAGAAAGCATTTACATGTTCCACTTGTTCTGGGTCAATTCACTTTGAGGCAGACCAATCTCTTTTGCAGTTAAAGAGAAATATTAGGTCAAGTTAGATTAGACGGCCTTTGAGAGCTTGAAAGAGTTCTGCAAACCCTGTCGACTGTCACCGACTACTAACTCAATAGTCTTTCAAATGCTCGATGTAGCGACGCCTACTTTGCTAATGAGTCAACAAACTATAGATTTTCAAAATGCCTATGCGACAGCTGCATAAGTAGGCCAATGCAAACAACCTTGAGGAGTACAGCTGCCATCCGGCTGTACAGCTCGATGACGTCTGCCTTGGCCACGCAGTCATCGGTTATATGCTTGGTGTGCAGCAGCCGGTACTGCAGGGACATCATGTTCACCAGTTGGTCGGCACCGCCCAGCAGTGCAGGACTGCCATCGGTGGCGAGCACCGTGTCCAGCTGCAAACAGAGGAGTTTGGCACGGGGTTAAGTGTAGTGCCTAACACAATCAATATATCGGATCCATGTCACCTAGGCAAGGTTGAAAGCATTAAAGGTCAAAGGGCAACTGCATCTAAATTTCCACAGTGCATGTGCCGCCTCTCCATGGAAACGAGATAACATGTCCCACAGTCAAAGTTTTAGCATATTGTCACTGCATATCGCGCTTCACCTGATAAGCAAGTCAAAGATGCAGTGATAAATTAGGCTTTTAGAGTGTTCTGTATCACCAACCCATGGCCAGTGCTAACTGTTGTGATGTCATTTGATAAAAATACGCATTCGTAGCTTGATGGTGCTTCTTGGACCTAACAGCATGAAAACAGACAGTTGATCTTGATAATATTGATAGCTACCACCAGGCATCACTAAATGTAGTCTGCAAATGAACATGTGCTTATCCTTCTCTTTGTGTTTTCAGCCTGAATTCACCACACTCAGCGATCCCTAATTTTCAAGACAGCCCTTCCAAAAATGCATGGCAAGTCGTACACTAGCGCTCAGCATTGCATGCTGTATTGAGAACATTACAGTTAAATCTCATTACTATGCACACCCCAGATAATGAAAATTTGAAGAATCCCAAGTCAAAAACCCATTCCTTTAAGCTTTAATGTAAAAACATTACAGCACTACGAATTTCAAAACCCCGAATATCTCAAAGTAGTGGAAATCTTACGCTTTCTTGGTACACCTCAATATAATCTGCAACCCGAAATATTGTGCACATTTGAGACTTGCGAAACAAAAACATTTGGCGCGGCATTATCAGCAGCAGCAGATATTTCTGGATGATTGCAATTGCAAATTTGTGCCAGCCCTATTGCCTGTGCCCACAGTGATGATGGCCTGCAGAAGTAGAAACTACACAAATCAGCACTGCCGGCACAGCACAAGGGCATGGTGAACTGCAGTGTTCTCTGCAACCATGAGATTGCAATTGCACCCATTACATCATTCAAAATCGCAACAGTTTTGAAGGGTTAAGCAGAAAAATTGCCAGTGAAAGGTAAGTTTGCTTAAATGCCATTTGACCCTCAAGATTTATCGGCGAATAACCAAAAAAAGTGATTACTTCAGGGCTTTAGTAACATTTGGCGACAATGTGTAGCGCATCGTGTGCAAATCTCAGATATGCGAATGCTGCAATTGCCTGTTGCCCACCTTGCTGATAGCCACCAACATTGCCAGAGAGATTAGGCTCAAGGAGTTACCTACGCTCTGGAGAAATGCATGGCTGCGTGCCTCATATGCAACAGTCGGTGTGTACTAAAGAAGAATCGCCGCCTAATTATTACCGTTGCCCTACCACAGATGGAAGATGCATGGGACTGTGGCGAGTAATCTCACTGTTCAGCAATTGTTGGCCCTGTGCGCGGACTTATGCCCGGCTGGGCACCAGGCGAAGATTTCGGAAAACACGCATTTTCACTCCTATCCTGTGGAGTCCTTGGCACCGGAAGAAACACATTTCTGGAAGTACTGCTTTCTAATGTGGGAATTCCTTTTGATGAATTTATTCCTTAATGCCAATTTGTGTGTTTTCAATGCAACATTTCAAGATAATGAATATTTTTCAGCAGCCCCACGAGATTCGTTGTATTGACATTTCACTGCACTGATGGCTATAGCCAAGGAACTAGCTCTCTTAAGTTTGAGCCCTGTTATATTCGAACAATTTTCTGGTTCGTGTGGAGTTAAATTACAGTGGAGCCACGTTAATTTGCAGTTAAATCTTGATATAATGAACGTGTTAAAATCCGCACTTCGTTATAAAGAAATTGACACGTTTCTCTTAACAGGCTGTAAAATTTCGTGTATTATTGTGCAATCAGGAAAAACTACTTTTAATGAGAAAAAAAAAATTTTGTTGAATTTGAGAGCCGGCTAACAAAGGGACACTATGTGCTGTGTCGAACATTGGCACACGAAGTGAAGTCTGCGAAACTTTCACGTTCGCTACGCTGCCGTGGTCAATAGTGTCACCCATAGTGGGATGACGCTATCATGAAGAGTGCAGACAGAGGGGATTGAACGCTTCACCTGCCTCTCGCTTCAACGAGATTCGGAAACTCGAGATTACGCGACCTCCCACACTAAACGAGCAGGAAGGCAGTGCGCATCAAGCCACGACCATCGTGGCTGGCAAAGCTTTGCATCTGCCACAGATTACTTTCCAAACACAGGGCATGCGGGCCGCATACACACTCGCCCGCGCTGACAGCCAGGTGCACTTACCTGCCCTCCACCAACCCCATTTCTAGCATGTGCTTGATCAATTACTTTACAGTGTGCTCGCCTCTCGCTTTGACCCATGTCCAACACTTCAGATTTTGCGACCTCTAACACAAGGCACATGGGAAGACAGTGCACAAGTGACCAGTGACCTTGGCTCACGTAGTGTTTGCACCCACCTCATATGATTGCCTCCGAAATATGGTCCATGGCTCGCATATGCGCTCTGCCATGTGTAGCCATGGTAGTGGTAGAGGAGGAGACACTCGCTCACCTGCCTCTCCACACCCTCCTTTCTTTAGCGCGTGCTTTACCATTCATTTATCATTTGCACTTATCACATTACCAAACAATCACCTCAACTCTCCTTAATGTGTGTTAGATCATGTGACCTGCAATGTTGGACACGCAGGAGGACAATGTGCATCAAGCTACCATCCTTCTCTGTTCAGCTTTGCACTTTTTCCCTCGCACATGCAACAAATAGCGTGTGAAGTGCAATGTTATTGAATTCTACATTGCACTTTATGTGGAACTTCACAGTGACAATGAAAATTCACCTGGAGTGTCCAATTAAAAGAAATCAGCAGTTTCGCCAATGCATGGACAGCAACAGCAAGGTTCAACACTGCACTCTGAACTCCTCAAACGGTGTCGTAAATATATGCGGGTGCAACGTGGCTAGAAGCAGCAGCAAGGCAATTATTGTCTGGCAGACCAAACAGTGCCTTGATGACTACCAGGCATCTGAGAACACTAGTGTCATGAGCACTGCCAGTGGCATTGCAGGTGTCACACCTTGATGCTGCTCGAGATTGAAACTGATGGGAAGCCAACGGCATTAGTCAGTGAAATATTCGATCTGTAAACGTTGACATGATTCTCCTTTTTCTAGTGCAGACGTGGCTCGCATGGCTGTCAGCACAACCAAGCACATATGCAGCTCGTGCGCTTCCTGTTCTAGAGGTACTCTGCTGCATGTGCGAGTGGGCATACCGAGATGGCGTGGCATCACGCGCGCCGTCTTCCTTATCGTTTAGCGCTGGAGGTTTCGTAACCTCGAGTTTCAAAGATGCGTTGAAGAGATAGCAAGACGCAGACAAAGAATTAACGTCGTCATACAGCGTGCAACACTATCAGCAGTGTGGGAAGAGTGGATGCGAAAGCATAGCTGGCTTCGCTTCGTACCATCGATGTGAAGATATCGTCGACACAGCATGAAACGGTATCTTTCGTCGCCAATTCTCACATTCAACAAAGTGAAATTTCTTTCCTTCATTCAAAATTGCCTTTTCTGATTGCTCGATAATACGGAAAAATTTGCAGCCCCTCCCGGGCAAGAAAAGTGTATTGGCAAATGTGCTTAGTTGCATAAAAGGCTGAATTTCAACATAATGAAACTTCAATATAACGAAGCAAACTGCCAATTTTACCAACTTCATTATAATACAGCAGACCGTCGTTCATACGTTTCCGTTATGTACGTTTTTTCGGCGCCAACGTTCGCAATTGAGAACACAAATAATGACCTAGTAGAGTTACACACATATTTTACTGGTTCATACGTTCCCGGAAAAAAATTATTTTCGGCACCAACATTCAGTACATCACCAAACTGCAATATTATGATAAGTTTTCCAGTCGCTAGATACCATGTAAACAGGAAAATGCGCGAGGCATGCGTGATCGAGAACAGTATATAGCTGCCCGCCGTGGCAACTTCCCCCCAATACTCGCCCGCCCATCTCACGTGAAAATGCGGCTACGCACTCAGTTTCTGATTTCAGTAACAGCAAATCTCCAGGGTCATCGTACGCGGCATTCACAGCTATTACTGCTAATCTTATTGTGATAAGCATCTTCGCCTATTTGTTTCCCGGCGCGTGGTGCCGTCGAAAGCGTACATAGGCTTTTAATAAGCGATAACCGAAATGCGCCGCCGCGGTTCCCTACTGCAGACTGCGATCGTATACGTTTTCCAGCAGCTAGATCCAATGTGGGGAAAAAAAAAAGAGGGCGCGAGGCACGCACATTTGAGAACAACGTACAGCTGTCCTTCTCACGTTAAAAAGAAGGCGGCGCGCACAGTTTCTTGTTCCAGTACCAGCAAATCTCCGCCCGGGTCACAGCTACCGCCACCAAACCTACTGCGATAAGCATCTTCACCTATCTGTTTCACAACGCATGGTGCGTAGTGCTATTGGTAGCGTACTGCATGCTTTTAGTAGGCGATAATCCAAACGCGCCTCCATTTCCTGCTGCAGGCTGCATCGCCCTCCAGCTCGATTTCGTCTCGGTTTCCTATCACCCTCTTAAAACACCATGCAATAGGAAAACAACAAAATGCGCCTCGGGCCGCTGGAGCACCACCAGCTTGAAGTGCGTCGGCGTCCCGTGCGCCGCAAAGATCCGCTAGACGCTTCGCGTTACGATAATGTCAACAATACTCGAATCTCAAAATTTTTTTTAGTTGCTTTGGATCGTACTTTTTCCTGGTTAGTGTGCTTTCTTTTTTGTTCTTTTTCCCCAAAAATGGATGAACGAGGGTTCTACTTTATGTCAAGCTTTAACCGTAATTGCTATCGCAATAGAATGAACAGCCATTTCCTCAATTAATATAAAGTGATGTTCACATCCAATATTTATAATGTGAACAAATTTCTGTTACTACTTTGCATGCTATGAAACAATTATTAAAAGCACAAATGGAGCATTAGGTACAAATAAGCAATTTCTTTGCATGCACTGGACTCTTCGAAAGTGTGAACTGTCAGTGTGCCATAGGCAGTAAAGCTACTCTCACAGAGCAACGTAGCCAGCTCCGCTTTAAATTTCCAGGAATAACAAATCTAACATGACACTATTTGATTTGTCATCCTAACGTTTCAAATTTTGCATACATGTATACATCGATTAATAAAGAAAGAATGAGACATCCACCCAAACGTAGCTACACAATTCAAGTATACACAATCTCAAGCTAGGCTTTTTACCCAGTCCAAAATTTAGCTGCAGTTGGCCTTTCTTAGTGCTATTATTTTCAGAGCCAGTGCCCTTTTTCATTGTGGCATTTAATGAAACTGTACAATACATGCACTTGGTGCAGCAAATTAGTTTGGAATCGTTATACTAAGAACTATTAATCAACAACAAAGGCAAGCCTAAAAAAAATAAAGCACTAAAAAGCATTAGCAGGCATATTTAAACCAAAGTACGTATTTTTAAAAGTTTTTTATGCATCTATAAGCGTACTTAGAAATGTGACATCCAAAGCCAATTGGTTAAAGCAAGATTGTTGAAGCAAATTCTCTGGTGTTCTTTATATTTTTCACATACAATTTCTCGCATTTTATGAGGTTGCAAAGCTGTGCCATACTGGCAAAAGCGGGAGCAAAGTACGAAGTGAAACTAGAAGCTGTACCTGGGCCAGGCCTTCAAGCACAACTGCAATTTCCTGCGACGTCAACCGCGAAATGATGTTGCCGAAGGAGTCTGTGTCAAGGGGCAGCCTGCGAGCATGGCTTGGAGGGCTGGCACTTTTCTCAAGACATCTGTAGAGCAGGAAAGGACAAACAGAATAGTAGCAGAATCGCAGGCACTTTCCAAGGAAAGCAACCACAATATTCAACAGTCACAGAGGTAGACAACAGTGCAGAGGAATGGAACTGTAGACTTGTAGGTGAACATCATGAATATTATTGTTTTTTTTACATTCTTCAAGCACATTGCAGATGGAGAAAAATGTATAAACTAAACGTCACCACAGCACACGAAGGCCACAATGTAACATAACACGTGGTATTCTGACCAGTTGAGCTGCGGGAGAACCTCCCACATTGCCATGCATTGTTTTCCTTTTTTTGCTAGTGCCCATTTTTAATGGGACTGGGAGCCACTACTGTACCAAGTTGTTGCTAGGTGCAAGGTGCACCAACTGTATCCAAATAAAATTTTTATTTGTCTCCCATTGTAACATAAATAGACTTGTGTAATAGTATTGTGTGCACAATGCAAATAGTGTTGTACATTCTCGAATGAATGTACTATCCTAAATTGTATGGCAATACAGTCGATCCTCAATATAATGAACACTAAAGAAAAATTGGATGTAACAAAGTAAACTACCTGACTGCTATTAGAGTACAACAAATATATGCTCATAACTAATGTCGAATATAACGGAAGTATTTTTGTCCCAGATGTGACTGTTATAATGAGGCTCACATTTTCGACGGGTGACACCTGTGCTCACCACTATCACTGCTATTGTAGTGCTGCTCGTCTCTCTGGGCTCACATTTTCACAAGAAAGGGTTTCATTCTTAGCCCACAGTATTGGTGGCATTTAGTTCTTCAACATCAATACATGACAATATGAACAGACATACAAATAAAGGTTTTCCTCAAAAATTTCTTAAAGGGACACTGAAGTGAAAAATGATTTCTTCAGCATCAGTAAATTACCATTCTACAACACCGAAAACACCACTCTTACAACGATAAGACGTTTGGTAAGCCAGAAAAAGCGCAAGAACGAAATACTGGTGGCGACGCCTACTTAAGTTTCTGCACCTGGGGGCTGCGACGTCTTGAATTTTGATGGCATCTTCTAAGGCCTACTAATTATATATAGCGGTACAGATTGACTACATTGTGTTCTGAAGGAACCAAATATTAAACATGGCAAGTTTCGGGAACCTTTATTCAGCCAACGCGGCCCAAATGTGAGAACATACTTTGGAATCTCCGACGTCACGCTGACGTACCGGCGCTGGGGTTTCGGTATGAAATTGAAATACTGATACTTGGACCTTCATTTTCTCATATTATAATCGAACTATTTTTTTTAAATGACTGCCTGCAGGGTTCTCAAACAATGCTTCATTAGTCTAAACTGATTTATTGTTTCGCTTTAGTGTCCCTTTAAGGGAGGATGCGACTTTCGCATCGTGAAAAATTGCCAAAAGAATCGATTTTCTGAAAATCACATTTTCAGTTTCTATAACCCTTTTTCTATCTGATACCCAAATATCATCACTAAAAACCACTTAGAAGTGCTCTAAAAAATTCGTTTTATCAGCCAAGGTGGAAAAAAATCTTGTGGAAATCAAGAAAGCACAGCGTTTTTCAAGCCAGAATATCTCCGGAAAAGCGCGACCATAGAGTTTCTCATTATAACACCTAGAGGGAAATCTAGCGCCACCGTCTATGGGAGTTTCTTAAGGGATGCCGTGCCGTCATGGGAATGACAGTATAACTATGTGTCTGCGAGGATCGTGTTGGCTGGTGTTGTAAGAGGCTTCGTCTAGAATGCAGACATGGCTACACAAATAACGTGTTCTTAAAGTAAAATCTTCATAAAAGGTTCCCGTTCAGGCATATTACATCTTTGCTCATCAACAATGCTTGATCAAGCAAAGAAAAGCAAGAACAGACTACAAACTGTTTCAAAGCGAGCGAGATTCTCGTCGTCTGTCCTCCAACTTTAGCGGCCCGCTGATACTTTTTACGCATCATAATTGTACGACGTAGTAGTTCTGCGGATACCCGCAAGGTGGAGAGAAGTAATTAGTAAAGGGAAAATCAGACATCCACCCATTCGTAGCGATTGCTACAAAGGAAACCCATACGGGTTCCTCGAAAGAAAAGCCTCAGAGTTGAAGAAAAATTCGTCCTGGTCCGGGTCTTATTAACTTTATCATAATTGTACATGCAATAACAAGTTCTCATAGTTAAACAAAACATGTTTTTGTGTAATAATAAAGCTAAAACAGCTTTTTACATGCAGTTTTAGTCGAATATGAATCATTGTGACAGACGGAACGTTGCTTGCCTGGCACGTCTACGAGGTGTCCTGTCTCTCCGAGAACGATGCCAATCCGAAGTCGCAATATACCGGCATTCCCATGCATACCACAGCGAAGCAGTGCCAGATTTCCCTCTAGGTAATATAGTGAGAAACTATGGGCGCGACCGAGCGCCGCCATCTTGGTCTCGTTGGAAAGCGCATTTCTCCATCTTCAAATCTGCCACTTCAGCTATCTCCTCCATACAGAAACAAGCGCACAAAAAGTAAATGATTGAAGGTCGTGCCGGAGTCTGCGACTGGCCATGCCCACCACGTGACTCTAGCGTGGTTCGCCATTGGTCCGGAGCTCGGATCGTCTGCTCGGCTCTTTGCACCTCGCGAGCCTGGACGTCTCTACTCGCTGTAATCTCGACGTGTCAAAACGGGCACTACGTGGACATTGCAGTAGCGTGGCCGATCCCTATGCTTGTGGATGTTTCAGACTTGCGGCTAAGCATTCCGAGCATCAACGACGCGGATTTCGCGACCAAGATTCACGCGCGGAATCCTCGTACATGTGGCTAAGCCTTTCAGCACTGTTTCGGAATTCGTGACGAAGCACGTCGCGCACGCAACCCTCGGACCCTCGCCTAAGCATTTTGTGCATCGGCACCTCGGACTGCGTGAGTAAAGGCTCAACCAGACGTATGCGTTCCAATGCGCCCGCACGCGCCGCACCACGCCTGGACGCGTACGGCGTCGGGCGCGGAGGCTGTTTCGCGTGTCGGCGCGCGGCGGCGTGGAGACCTACAACCGCTAGAATTTTTGCGCCCGCGCCGGAAGCTGCCGCTCGCGTCAGTAGCATGACACACCTCACATGACCACTGCAAGCCAACGTCACTTCCGGAACGACTCTTCGCGCGACGTTCAGGCAAGCCCGGGTCACCCTAGCGTTGTTGCGGGGTTTGCGGAGCTTGCGGGAAACATGGCGGCGGTCCCGGCTGCCCGCTTCGAATTGAATTTGGCGTTGCTTTTGTAAAATGCACTTCGTTCGTAGCAAATGACTGTGTAAACGGCTTTCGCTTAGTCTCAGGCCGCTTCGATGACAGAGTATTATGGATAACCTCGTGGTGTTTTCGAGATCGCTTCTCGTTTCGAACGAGTCGAAGCCTAACGAAAAAAACATTCGAGATGTCAGCGCCACCTGTCGCTGATGGCGCGAAATAGCCGCAACAACGGCATATGGCCTCTGAGATTCGAAGATATCGCCGGTCAACTAAAATTGTAGAAAACGTGCGCTGCTTAGCGTACGCTATATTATAGCGTATAGCGTACGCTATAGTTGCTGACGCTAAACTAAAACTGTATAATATGTAACACATTGCTTAACGTGGCCGTTAAGCGAAGGCTAGACTGCCTTGAACATGGCAAGCTAGCAACACTGCGCCGCCGCGACGAGACGCGCGGCTACGCGCGGCAACTCGTGCATCGTTTGGGTGCGCGCCCTCTTCCTCCGTCGGGCGCCACGCGACGTCGAGTCAGCGCGGCGTGTGCGGACGCATTGGAACGCGTACGTCTGGTTGAGCCTTAAGCGCATCGAGTGTCGACTCCTCGAGCCGGTGACTAGCCATTTTCCGCGTCGGCATTTCGCACTGTGCGAATAAGCGCATCAGGTGTCGACTCCCCGAGCTCGCGACTAGGCATTTCGCGCATCAGCACTTCAGACTGCGCGAATAAGTGCCTTGAGGGTAGACTCCCCGAGCCCGCGACTAGGCATTTTGCATGACAGCACCTCGGACTGCGCGAATAAGCGCATCGAGGGTCAACTCCTCGAGCACGCGACTAGGCATTTCGCGCATCGGCACCTTGGACTGTGCGGCTAGGTACTTCGCGCATCGGCTCCTTGTATCTGCGGCTAGGCATCTTGCACATCGGCACCTCGGACCCGGAACTAAGCATATTGCGCGTTCGCTCTATTATCATATTGTCACAATAGCTAGTAACAATATCTATCATACCAGTCCTTCATAAAGAGAACCTCATCATGAGCTCTGTTCACTAGGCCCCTTGGGCTGGCACAGACACCTGGCTGCAGAAGTAACTGAGGCATCACACAAAAGTACAATTCTGGAAAGCACCTAGCAGCTGCAAATCTATCACTGGCTTTCTGATCCTAAGTCCTACAGCCATGGTCAAGTAAAGATGACTTGGGAGGCTGCTGACACTCAGAGCCTTTATTCAGTAACATGGTCAAATCTACAAAAAAAAAAAAAACCCTCACTGATTGTACTGGAGATTGCTATCAATCAGGCAGCCTGAGGATACAGGCTGCCTGAATGTACACTGGAACTATATTTGTGCCCACACAGAGTTCGATCTGCACGTCACTTGTTTTGAAACTTAGGCACCATGCTCTTTGTAGAGCAGCAGCAGCAAAGAATGCCCTACAAAAGGAAAAGGGGGGGGGGAGAAGAGCACCAGACCAGAGGCCACATGTACAAGAAACGCCCAAAAGACTGCAAGTTTGATGCCTTTTAGAGAATTGAGGAGAAGGTGAAACTTTGAGAGCCGTTTTCTCAAAACTATTTCTGCTGTTCTGCTCAGTTTCTGGAGCTGATTTCTTTGTTACCATTTAACATATTTTGACTCCGTTACTTTTTTTTTTTTTTTTTTTGTCACATTCCTAGGGCTACAGTGCAGGTTGTGATATTCTCGCTTTCTTATCTTGACCCTTTGTAAGTTTACGATATGGCTATTCGTCTAGCCCGAAAGTGCGCTTGATGCGACGGTAACATAAAATATGGCACTCCAAAAAATTTGTGTTGCGAAAAAAAAAAAAATATACAAGAATGTCACGACCTTCAGCACGCATTTAGCTAAGCAGTCAATACTTAACAAGTCTTCTATCACGTTTTTTAAGTTCCCCAGGCTCTCCAGAAAGTTAGAGGGAGAAAAATTCTGCTCAATTAAATTGAATAAAATGTTCTCAAGATATCACTGAAACTTTTAGGGAAGCATCAGGGAGACATTCTAAAGATTTGTGCCAATTTTCACCAAATTCCATGAATAAATAAGGAAGTTGATTTTTAAAGCCACGTCCCCCCTTAAAAGCTCACCTTCTGCAAAGTTCGTCTGTGGAATGGTAGAGCTTAAGAGGAAGCTTTAGCTCGGGCCCAACTCCGACGCGGCCTATTCAAATACATGTAAAAATGCAAAAACGTTTTTCTGAGATAACCCCTGGACCGATTTTAATGAAATTTGTTGCATTTGAGAGAGAAAGTTAAATTCTAGTGACTGTTGGAAGCAGAATTTTTATTTAGGGCTTGAATTTTGTTAAAAAGATTTTCAAAAATTCAGACGTTTGAAAAAAATAGAAGCACGAAGTTTACAAGCTAATAGCTCTGCATCAAGAACAGACATCGCGATTCTGTAAATGGCATTCATTAGACCATTCAGAGCGGACAAATTGGATATGTCAGTTTACATTTTACGTGAATTTGTTACGTTGTTTACGAAGGTTCTGCAAAAGTTGTAATTACACATTACTCCATTTTTTGAGGTTCATGTGTAACATATCAATTTTGTCCGCTTTAGATGTGCTATCAGGTACGATTCACAGAATTGCGATATCATTTTTTCTTGCTGAGTTACGGAGTTGTAAACTTGATAGTTTCGTTTTCTGAAAATTTGCGATTTTTGCCAAATTTTTATCAAAATTTGACGACCTAAATCGAAAATTCGAAACCAACAGTCACTAGATTTTAAGCTTTTCTTTTAAATGCAGCAAACCCCGTCAAATTTGGTGCAGTGGTTGCCGAGAAAAACGAATTCTCCTTTTACATGTATTTAGATAGGAGCAGTCGAGCTAAAGCTTCCTCTTAACACATCTCTTAAAAGCAACAAACAGGTGTACTTAAACTTGCCTTTGTTTTCTGTACTCAATACAGGCTTACTGTACTCAATACGTACAGCTAAACCTCAATATAATGTACTGTAACATAACTAAATTGTCAATATAACAAAGTATATAACTTATATAACTACTTGTCTATAGAGCTTCGTTATAACAAAGTGTGTTTATACACGAATTCAATATAATGAAATTTCACTGCCACTGCGAAGGAATACCGAGACAATAAATGGAAACTTCTGTGGATGCAGATAGTCGAATGTTTTAATTACAAGTGGCTTCTTGCAAATGCACACCTATAATTGCACGCCGTGCAAGGGGCAGCGTCATGTTCCATGTAGTTATGTTATACTGGTGGCAGAGTTTTTAATAAAACATCACCGATGAACTGAACATCAAAAGGTGAAACTAAATGTTGATAGCAGACAAAAAGAAAATGCTACAGCAATGCCAGTGCAGTGGCAAATGTAAAGGATCAGAAGTATAAAAGCTGCAAAAAAGCTGTAGAAATGGGCTTCATAATGCAAAAAAGAGGTGAAGCGTGCAGACAGGACACAAGAGTAGAGAAGTGGACAACACGCGGCATCTCTACTCTTGTGTCCTGTCTGCACGCCTCATCTCCTTTTTTGCATTATGAATCCTCACCAACTAGCTCAGCTTTCTGTCGTTCTAAGAAATGGGCTTACCTGCGGGGCGGCAGCTGGATGGATGGCTCAGCCAAGATGGCATCAGCATCCACCTCCTGAAGGCCCGCGACTTTGGATGGTGCCAAGGCCGCTTGCTCCAGCATGCGTTCCAAGTCCGAGCTGAGAGTTACGCCAAGCGACCGCGGACGTGCCCCTGACGGAGTGCCACTCTTGGGACGTCTGCGGCGAGGTAACAAAAAGAAAAGCCACTCTTGGATACCGCAGTAGTTGGCAGCTACACAGTCTACAGTGTGGCCCCCTGTTCAAGGCCAACTGCAACAAGCTTTTACTTTGGCTAAACTGGTTACAAATAGGGATAGCTTTTTAACGATAAGTGCCACAAACTACCTGCCGACTCAAATTTTAGGAATTCGATTAAAACTGAAAAGTCCAGACTTCAGGAATTTGTTGTGGCTCATCACACTGGGTCTGCACACTGGGTTCGCACTGGGCATATTATGTTGCATAATAAGCAGAGGTGTGCGAATATACGAAAAATAGATATTCGAAAATGTTCGAATATTCGGTCGGATACGAATATTCGAATCAAATAGAATATATTGCTCACTGTGCAGGATCAAACGCTGTTCTTAGTATTGTTTTTCTATTTAATCTAAGAATATTGGGGCAATTTTCTGCTGAATCTTGCGATGATATTGTGCTGCTAGCGGAATTTCACCTGTAAAGCATACTTAACCACTGAACGTTTAACTTTGCGGAAAAGTCAGTCTCTTAGCAGCAAGGGGCACGGGTTTGCGGACAGCGAGGGTGCACTTTTACAGTGGAGCTGTTTATGCGGATCCTGTGCCGTCGTTGCGAGCTTCATCCATAGAGCTTGAGCTCATCTCATAAGCTTTATCCATAGAGAAGTTTCCAAAGGTGAAAAATGCAAGAAGCTCCAATCGGCAGTATGCACCAAAAGAGATGGTATACTTCCAAGTTTCTAAACGTGAGTGCTATCGAAATACTCAACGCAATAGAAGAAATAGAGTCTGAGAGAACACTGGTGTGAGACATGCATCAGATTCCCCCCATCCTCATTGTTCACCTAAATCGTCATTGTTCCTGTAGCAGAAAGATGGAGACTAGGGCTCTGAACTGAACATGATGTTCGACGTCAAAGACGAGGCTACCTGTAGTGACCTACAAGAATAATTACCTGCGTATAGAAAAAGTCACAGAGAAATGGCAATGCAGAACGGAGTGCAAGCGGAGTGGTTGTATGCAGCTAAATGATGATCCTCATTTATTTTTGTTTCGTGGTCTGTGTTCTAAGCCCGAATCTTAAGAACGAGCCCTCAAAGCACTCCAGTGTTTACCGTTCGTTTTTCTGCAAGGTGAAAAGCAAGGAAAAGATGCTGGAGACTACAAACAAATTTTTTTTACAGCACTGTGGAAGCACTGCAGAGTACTGCTCATACATTTTGAAGGAAAAAAAATGCGAGAAAAAGATACTAACCAGCAAGACGTGCTATCCAAAGTCACTAAAAAACTTGGCAGACTCAGCTGTAGTTGACATTTACGTAATGCAAACCATGGTGCGAATTGTTACAGCACGAGACGCCTACGTGCACCGAACTGGTGGAGCTCAAGTGACCCAAGATCCATGTTGTAGTTTTCTTAATGCATAGTGAAAACCCTTTCAGGGTCAATGACGTAAATATACGGTGCCGCGAACAAGTCCAAAATGGTCGATGACGTATATTTACGGCGCCATTTGTACGTTTAAAAAGTGCACCAAAATCCTAACTTTTTCTTTTCTATCATGTGCTGCCACTATGTGGGAATGCAGGGAATTTTTTTCGCGCACCTCCCTCTGCCGGTTTTCGTTGCATGGTTTGTTTTAGAGCTAGTTTGCTCCCGTGCGTCTATATACGGATCACTGTATATATCGCACCAATGGCCACGATGTCCCCGCTCGCGCACGCGGGCGGGCAGTGGTTTGGATTTCGTTCCGCGGGCGGTTTTGGCTTGTTTCGCTTTCAAAATTGATGGCTGTCTCGTTATTAATCGCTCAAAGGGCTACCGCTTGTTTCTCGCTTGTTTAGTGCTCGCAAAGGTGTGCATAGGAAGAATGCCGCTGTGCATGCGCTTCCGTTGTTTTTTTTTTTTTTTGACACTCGCGGCAACTAATTGCCTCTGGTTGACGATAAGATGAAGATTAGCGGAAGTTTGTCACACGTTTTGCTTTTTTGACTGGCACACAACCGCATAGTTTTCTTGAGTGCGCGCAACTACGCAGTTCGATTATGCTATGGACGTAAATATTAGTGTAAGAGCAGAAACAGGTGAGAGTTGCGAAATATTCTCGTGTGCGTATTTTCAAAGCCTTGAACTATGTATATAACAATGCATAAAATTTTTCATTCTTATAAGTTTATTTCCTTTTTTTTATTGTGGTTATTCATGAATGAAGGGTATATATATATACTGTATTTTCCCGATTCTAAGCACCCCCCCTCTATTTTCGCGAAAAAGTTTGGAAAAAAGTTTGCATGCGAATCTAAGCACCCCCCTATTTGTTAGGAAGAGCGCGTAGCCAAGGCCGCCAAACAAGCTTGCTCACTCTGGAATCATTGCTCGATGGACCTGCAGGCACGCGGTCGATGCTTCCGTTGGACGCGTTTCGCGGCCATCTGATCCCGGAGTTAAAGACAAAGCTTCGGAACATCAATAGCGAGTTGGTTGTGATTCCGGGTGGCATGACGCCAGTGCTGCAACCCCTCGACGTTTCAGTCAACAAGCCCTTCAAAGCCAATCTCCGACAGGAGTACGAAGAGTGGACGCGAAACCCTGACCGGAAGAAGACGCCGACGGGAAAGCTGTAGAAAGCGTCCCCATCAACCATCGCAAAGTGGATTTCGGACGCGTGGAAGAGGTTCCAAGTGGACGTTGTGGTCAAATGATTTAAGAAGTGCTCGATCACAAACAACTTCGACGGAACGGAAGACGACCTGCTGTGGGATACCGAGAGCAGCGGTTCAAGCGGTGTGACGAACTCGAGTGGCAGTGATAGTGACTGAGAATCCTACACAAGCGGTTGGTTCACTGTCTGCACTGATTTTTCTTTTGAATGTTTGCAAAATAAAATGTTATTTCTCGCACCCGTCTCGTCATGATGTCGCAGCGAAGAGAGAAAGCGGGGGGGGGGGGGGGGGGGGGGGGGGGGGGGGGGGTCATTCTAGGTTTTTCGAATCTAAGCACCCCTCCTCACTTTGAGCATCGCAATCGTGAAAAAAGGGGGTGCTTAGAATCGAGTAAATACGGTATATAACAATGCAAAATATGTTTTTCTCATTTATGGTCACCCTAGAAAAATCACGGTAAATATTTTTCGAAATAGGTCCCCAAGAAGAATTGGAATCTGCAATAAAAAAAAAAAATCGACCCTCGGCGGTCGCATATGGCGAAAAAACTCGACCCTCGAAGCGTTAAAGAGAGTGGTGGGAAACCAGAAAAAGTGAGCTGATGGCAACCCCAGAATCAGACGCATACGATGCTGCCAGAGCGAGACATTATGCTCACTTTGTGCTGTCTGCAGCAGGGAATACCGGCACGCTTGGGGTATCGCCTAGTAAAGGCATGCAGCATGCTTCCTACCGCACTATGCCATATGTGTTTTGAAACAGATAGGTGAAGATGCTTATCGCAATGGGATTGGCGGTGATAGCTGTGAATGTGGTGTGTGACAACCCAGGAGGAGATTTGTCGATTCAGGAATAGAAATCTGAGTGCGTGCCGATGTCTTCATGAGAGATGGCCTGGCGGGTATTGCAGGGAAGCTGCTGCAGCAGGCGGCTATTGCTCGGGCCTTATCTTGTCTACACAGCAGCTGGAATACATATAATACGACTGCAAGTTTGGCTATGTACTGAAAGTTGGTGCCGAATAATGTATGAATGAATGTATGAACCACTAAAGAAGTGTAAACTGTATTAGGTCATTTTCTGTGTTCTCGATTGTCAATGTTGGCACCGGGAAATCGTACGTAATGGGATCATATTATGAGGGTCTACTGCCTATGTTCTACACAGTGCAGGATAAAGCTGGGAAAAAAAAAACTGTAGCTCCATGGAAAAAGCTATCAAGGTTTATGGAGAAATCATGGACCCAAAGCTCAGGCCCGCAGACCTTGGCCAGTATTATATTGGTCTTTCTCTTCCATCGCGTACAATGGCACTGGAAGCGCTCGTTCCTGCAACATATTGCACTGAATTGTCACAGGTTAAAAGGAAAGAAAAAAAATTTGAATGGCTTTGTGGAGGTTGTTTTAGATATTTCTTCAAACCAACCGTGGTTGCTGAATAGGATAGCTAGTTTTGTGGCATAGTTTATACATAGATGGATGGAGCGATGGATGCACAGACACTTCGAGAGCTAAAGAACGCTTAACAGCAGTAAGCTGTGCAAGAGATGACTTTGGTGAATTTGATATCTGTCACATCAAAGACATTCCCACACATATTCTTTTTCAAGACATCTCCAAACCAAATGCTTCACACCTGTGCACTACTTCCTCTGGCTCAGGCTCTGGCTCCATCATGGTGGCAGATGCAAAGACAGCCGACTGCGGACGTGGCGGTGTCGGGTTCTTGACAGGCGGGGATTCCTCAGGTGGCAGCACAGTCATGCGGCGCGTGCGTGACGCCCGCTTGATGCGTTCTTCCAGTAGAGACTTGTCCTTGTCCGAAAGCTGCGCACAATTGGTTGCACCACAGTCTTAACATTGTGTACTAATAGTTAAAGGTTTCTGCACAACACATTATAGACACTATAGAAAGGAAGTGCCGGCTCGTAAAACTCCTTTGATTTGCGATTGCAATATCTGCCCGCTATGAGCACGCAACATGTCTCTAACCTACGACTTCCACTTGGAAACATCACAATAGCGCATTTTTCTTTTTCACAGCAGCAGAAAGCCAGATGCTCTGCAAAGGCAAATTTCCTGTTGAAGTGTTTTTTAAAGAGCATCCAAATTCAAGACGATGACTTACAGCACAATCATCAAACAGCAATAATGAACCAGATAACTGCAATGGCCAAAATCTAATAAGCATAATTTCCACAGCAAAATTCCTTTCCTCCTACAACCAGCTGAAGCATGCCATTTCACTGACCGAGTTGTGAAACTGTAAACACAAATCTAATTGAAGTGCATTTACGGAATGCACACGACAAAGAATTTCTCGTTCTGCCATCAAATAAGCGAGAGAATGCATCTAAGCTTGGTGGACAACAACCCAAAGCAGGAAAACGAAGCAAGAGAACAAGACAAAGAAAGAGACAAACCTTAGGTATTATTACACTCAGTGTGAGCTACAAGAGACTGCTTTGCCACATGCTTTCACATTGTAGTTCATAGCGAGTGTTATAGCACATGTCTCACTTTCTTGACATCCTGTTCACCACACTGTTTTCTTGCTCAAGTGAGAAAGCTTGGATTAGACAGACACAAACCTACCTGGCCAATGTACTTGAAGACCCTCTCCTCCTCGCGGAAGTAGGCCTGTACGACACAATTGAGCGCTGCATTCCTCACAGCATTGTCCCTGTCCGAAATGTGCCTAGCCACTTCCTTGAGAAGCACCGGGGGTGTGGGTTCAGAGATGGGAAGGCCGAGAACTTCGAAAAGGAAGCCCAGTTCTTCCAAGCACTCTAGAATAAAGAGAGGCAATCATCGGAAAAATCCCGCATAACCGTGAAGGCAGACAGAGTTTTTCTCTATTTTTTCCCCAGTGTATTTCGTTCTCAGATAAAGGGATGCTAAAGAGAAACAGCAAATCAGTTTATAGACCTTCTACCATGCTCCTGCGGTGACACGTCCATCGCTTGCCTCAGCTTGCCTCCACTGGCTCCGTTTACAATGGCGTTAAAATGCACCCTTCAGAGCTAATTACGCCTTGTCCATTACATTATTTTCTATGTAATCACTCAGGAATGCTGTAATCAATGCTACATTTCCTTACGCCATGCTCTGAGCTTAAAACAACCATGTATTGAAAGTTCTGCAGTAGCTTACAGAAAAGAAGTAATATCGTCACTCGTGTACGTTGTGGCTCGTGACGAAACATTCAGCTTTGAACATTGTTACATAACATGTAAACCACTAATTCATCGAAACTTTAAGAGTGCACTTTCAGCGAATGAGGCCAGACATGAGTGGAGACCAAATAATACTTACAAGTGTAAGAGAGTTTACTAAATTTATTGTGTTATCTGGCCATCATATTTTTCTGGGAGCTTTGCCTTTGATAAACAATAATTGCGAAGTTGTTTTGCTACAGCAAAACGTTGGTTTGGGTTAGAGGAATGTGACATTTTATTCTGGGGTTTTGGAGGAAAGAGACAAGGATGAAGAAAATGTGGGAGGACAGTACCTACAGTTAAGTAGACTTAACAGAATGCCATTAACAAGTGGTGCATCATCTTTCAATGCCTCTCCATTGCGAATACAAAACATTGACCTAAAGCTTTTACTACAAAGATCAATGCGAGAATGCCACAGCTGCCAATCCACAAGCTAGGAAGCAACCTTACCCAAGTGCGTACACGTACAGCATATTTAGCAGATTTTCAAACCAAATTGGGTTTAGTGTGCTCATGTTCATTATTTGAAGAGAAAATGAAGGTCACTTTAAAATTCTGCACCAGAACAGCAGCGCAGGCACATATTGCCTTAACTCTCAGTCCACTGTGATATCAGGCCTCACAGTGCCACTAATCACTGTTACAGCTCAGTATCATGACAACGCTTTCTTTACTGTAGAGCCTTTATATAGGCACCCTAACCCCAGAAAAAGTGTCACATGCTTAATTTACAGTGGTATGATGAGTACCTGCGAAGTTTCTTAGCAAAGAGCTTCTGCTGAAGGCATTGCTGACCTGGAAAGGACATCTCTGTTTACGATAAAGGCAGCATTACGATTAGTGCGGATATCTTGGCTTCTGATTAAATATTAGGTACTGTACTACACTTCAGGCCAAGTTTATGACTAAGTGTTCAACACAGCCTTGTTCAGGAATCGCAAAGGCCCTGCAACCTACTGTAAGCAACTTGAGAGTTTTTGCATAGCGCCCCCACTAGAGCGCACCTAAAATAACTAGGTTTTTTTTGATCCTGTAACCTTGCTCTCAGCGTCACAATTCAGTGGGTGGTGAGCCACCGACACAAATGATGAGCTCTACAAGATCGAGCTGTTGAAAGGGATAAGTGCAGTACGCACCTGCACGTTGGCGTGCGTTCTTGGATGACAGACCCTGCATGAGGTAGTTGAACACTTTGATGCCTGGGAAGACCTTGTAGATGCGCCGGAAGATATCATGCACCCCTTTGCGCACCGTGTCCTTAGGATCCCCAGCCTGCAAGAAAGGGAGGCAAGCGAAAGCCTTACAAACTGGTGCCCATGCTATTCCATTCATAATTGAACATTTGAATACAGGCATGCCCCTTGAATAGAGTTTGCTACTGTATTCATACTGTATTCTCGAAGTTTCTGTTTGAATATAAGGTATAACAGCACTCATTGAAGTTTACAGGGAGACAGTAAAATTAAAGTAGTTACTGTTCAGTTGCGAAAAAGCCAAAGTTGCAGCAGAGATGCACGAATCGCTAAGCAAAAGCACGAAGTACGTTAAAAAAAAAAAAAAAAACATTCACGCCCTTTCAGGCCATATCTTGTGCTTCCTTTTTTCAAAACTCTGCACTTGCGACTTTCCCATAAAGAATGCTATTTCACGCTGATTACGTGCGTGCAATTTGCAACTTGGAAATAGTACCAGGCATACAGTGTTAAAAAAAGGAGAGGCTTGCAAGAAATGATTATTGCTTGGGGACAAGCTAACCCTTAAAAATTGCAAACTTTTCTTGGATTAGCTGGTTTCTACTCAGCATTTCCCAGTCATTCAATAATGATGCATTGCTTTTAAGCTATCTTAAGGCTATTTTCATGATTTAGGCAAAACAGTTTATTAATTAGACAATCTCACCACCATGTTTCCTACGCTTTAAAGGGACACTAAAGTGAAAAATGATTTCTTCTGCATCAGTAAATTACCTTTCTACAACACCAAAAACACCACTCTTACAACGATAAGACATTCGGTAAGCCAGAAAAAGCGCAAGAACGAAATACGGGTGGTGACGCCTACTTAAGTTCCCGCATCTGGTGGCGGTGACGTCATGGATTTTTATGGCATCTTCTAGGGCCTACTAATTATATATAGCAGTACAGATTGACTATATTGTGTTCTAAAGGAACCAAATATTAAACATGGTAAGTTTCGGGAACCTTTACTCAGTCAACGCGGCCCAAATGCAAAAACATACTTTGGAATCCCTGATGTCACGCTGACGTACCTGCGCTGGGGTATGGGCGCAAAATTCAAATACTGGTACTTGGACCTTCATTTTCTCATCTAATAATCAAACTATTTAATTTAAATGACTGCCTGCAGGGTTCTGAAGCAGTTCTTCATTAGTCTAAACTGATTTATTGTTTCGCTTTAGTGTCCCTTTAAACAATCTGGTGGTGTGCTGTTTCTATGGTTCATTATTGTCATGGTATGCCAGGTATGATCACCTCTAATTTGTTTATATAGTTTACAAGCTTCTCAGTTGACAAGAAAGCCCATTTGTGAACTGAATTATATAAAATAATGTTAATAAGCCTTCTTTTTCTTTACTAAACTGACTTGCAATGCAACCTATATTTCCTTTTCAGAAATGAGAAAAAATTCAGTATCTTCAAATTAAAATTTAATTCACAACACAAGATCATGTTGTAGGCTCCCCTTTATTTAAAGCTTATTTTTCTCCAACATTAATAATTTCCACAATTTGAACACCTTCACGACAAATGTTGAATTCAATGTGGTTTGCCCAAATGAAGTCTTCATAAAGTGGTGAAATAAGATTGAATGAAAAGTAGTAAATGGAAGAGCCCCTTTTCCGTTCATAAAACAAATCGGCCATACCTGCTTACTTCATCTCAAAAGCCGATAGCCTCAAGATATGTGATGCAGTTTCCAACTCAAAAGAAAGAGGGTGCAAAAAGAACAAGAAAAAGAAAGAAAGAAAGGAAGACTTTCTGTGTTCTTTTTCCCACTTGAATTAAGTCGCTGCTTCTGTGACAAACTTGCAGCAAGTGGTATGAAAGTATTTCTAAATGTTCCCACCACACAAATACTTCACAGAGCTATTAAACTTTGTTCTCTTCAGACAAAATTCAGATAAAGATTAGCATATAGAAGATTTACAATCCGGATCAGCACGGCAGCCATACAAAATGTGCACCTGTACAAATATGCTGGGCGTCCAAACGTAAGCGGTTCCGAGCTAATTCAGCTAGTTTGGCCCAAAGATGTACCACAAAATGGCATTTCCACGAGCTGCCACGCCACAGGACAAAAAGTACAATTTTGCAAGCGATTCGAGCTCTTATTCAGCAGCACCAGACCTGAGATGTCAATGACTACTGCACTGTCGAAGAGAGCTTTAGTAATATTGCACTCGTGAACATGTAGTGACCGTCCACCACTATGTTGTCCCCGCTTCGTGAAAATCCAGTTTACCTCGCCTTGCCTCGCTGTGGTGCTCATTGCCCTGGCCAATTTACATTGCCTTGCCTTGCCATGGGGGTCATTGACCCCTGCTCTTTCTCGGAACCGAAGCGGCCGCCAGACTGGGGTGCCACCACTCGGCAAACCGCTCAGCAAACCTGCTTCTACTTTTGAATAAAGCCACTCGACTCTCCGTTCTCAACCTGTCAAAACGTGTCTCCCAACAAATAGACGATCATTTACAGCACCTTGAGGATCAGGTACGGCAGGAAGGAAGATGCCTCGAGGTCATGCATCTTATAGCCCGCATCATACAGCGCTGGAAACAGCGCCTGCAGGTACTCCAGAGCCCGCAGCAGAACACTTGGGTTGGTGTCAAAGAAGCGAAGAGTGAGCCACTTGAGCACAAGGTCCACATTGGCACTGGTGGCTTCCACACCACCGGAGCTGCTCAGAAACTGCATAAACACACCCAAGAAAGACTTGTGCATAAGGTAGGCTCCTTAAAACAAAAACAAACAACCAAACAAAACAAAGAACAAAGCCACTTAACCCTTTATAGTCAAGACATAGATATGCAGAAAAAAATTCTTATTTTTTATCTAAATATGCAAAAGACATCAAGAATAAGCATAATCAACAAAAATAAATATCTTGTGCAAATGTTTTTCAGCAATAGGGCAAAAACTCCAGGAAGGAAACTTGAAGTGGGCTTCACCCCAAGCCACCTAAGACTTCATTTTCAATGTTAATAGACATATCTCATCATAGGTTAACTATGGGTGCACATTTCATTTGGATTACATCCCATGTGCGACACCACTGTGGCTGGATATGTTGCACCGGCCTGCCTCCTCGGACCTTGCATTCACAAGACAGCTAGTCGCATGCCAAACTTCTTCTGGTTCGTCCAGTGTTCCTGCTCTAAACCAACAAATGACGCTTGCTGCCTGTCATTCAGTGGTGGCCAAATACATTTAGCCAGAACCTTCCTACGCAATACTGAAACTTGGCAAGAAAAATATTCATTTTTGGCATGTTGCCTGTAGGCAACACTCGTCAATAAAGGGTTAATTATCCCTTGTAGAAATCAATCGAATGATTCAGCTGATGTGATCAATTAAGAATGCCTATTGATTTCAGGGTTGTATGAAGACACATTTAATAATGTGGCCACGACAGCAAAATGTGTAGCTTGAGTTATGTGTTGTATGTTAAAACATAAGTGTCCCACAGCAAGCTGGCAAAATTTGAGCACATCCTGGGTGATATAAAATTTGTCCAATTTCTTAAAATATCGCAGCTGAACCATACAGCAGCCTGGCAACACTAAGCGGTGATGAAATGAATTAGCACTCCCAGAAACTGCACCAGGGATTGGCTCCTTTTCGCAGCTTGAGCTATTAAGCAAATCACAATAGAGAAATTCAATCTCTACTGGGTTCAATCCCAATAGAAAACGCATCACGTGACACCTGTATAACAATGAAGATGCGCCTGCTCTTTACCATGGGTGCCGATGTGGTAGACCCGCACAGTACACCCGCACAGCGAAAATGATGGCTATGTGCGGAACGGTGATTAAGTCATGTGATGCACGGTTCGTGCTTTTATCGGTTGCGCAGAAGGGCCTTACGATAACCTACCTACTGTAAAGATGGGACAGCCCTTCTGTATTTTGGAGGAAAACTGGAAGGCAAACCTTCCTATGCAATAAATGATTGCCATGAAACACTAATCCACTATTAAACTGGGAACCCCTCCTTCATTGGTATTCAGTACAACATAACGTTACCAATTCTTTAGCCTCAGAAGGGAAAGTAAGCCCCTGATTATATTCAACAGACAGTATATTGATAAAAAAATATTTTCCAGACCTTCATATACTACAACTGAGCTGTAGTTAGTGCTGGCATACTAATTTAAAGTTCCCTTTATTCAAGGGACGCTAAAGGCAAATACTAAGTCAAACTAAAGTGATAGATTAGTGCCCAAGAATCTCCAAGGCATCAATATTATCACAAACAGAGCCTCAATAATTGAGAAATTGAGGTAAATGCAGGATGTGATTAGAGACTCCCGCAGGACATTCAAGCCATTGCAAAATGACGAAAGCGCTCCTCAGTTAAATTCCATCACTAGTACTCAACCACTCGTTGCAAAAAATCATCCTTGTATTATAAGACGAAATAAAATGCAACTTGTCCAGTTCTATTTTATTTTTAGAAAATAGCTTACTGAAATTACCCTTGACAATACGACGGGTGGTCAAAAGGTTTCATTTTTGCTTGACTCCGTGCCGCCCATGCTTTTGCGTTTCAGTAGTTTTGTTGTGTAGTGCTGCACTTGTTCTGCTGGCTTGCGAAACTAGAATTCTCTGCTACTTGCAGTTTGTGCAACTTCTATGTGATGTCACGGGATGCCCGAATGATTTACGCCACTTGACGAAAAAACAGATGCAGTGGCGAATCCATCGCTCTGTCTTGGCTTGGTACAGCCATCTGTCGAGTGTTGTTTTACTCAATGATGGCAGCAAAGGATGGTGATGGCATATGCAACGTCACCACTCCCCCGGTTCGGTGGCGGGAGATCTTAATTTTAAAAAAAAGTATTCAGACCCTTCAGATGCAATTTTCTCGTAAACTAAGTTTTTTCTTGGCACGAAACAAGCGTGGCGAGGTTTCTCGAATGGAATTTAAACAGTCCACGTCGACTTAGTATTTCCTTTTAGCGTCCTTTTGAGAGTAGACCATGCTGTATACAGTAAAACCCCATTAATACGTATTTGGTGGGGAACATGGATCAGGTAAGCAATAAGTGATGTACCAATTAACCAACAATAGCAGATGAGCGGCTATACACTTACTGGCCAAAAGAATGTTAATTCTCACTCACACACACGCAGACAAGTTTTATTTGCGAGGAGGCGGCAAGAAATCCTATGTTCACTTGCCACCGTGGTGGCCTTGCAGCAACAATGGAAACCTCAAACTCAGCAAGGCCACAAGCCAGTTTCTCCATCAGGCTCCACTTCTCTGCGAATGCCTTCACGACCGCTAATGTAGTACTAGCTGCATTGGATATGGAATAGCCATCATCCCCGGCGTCATCCATGACGGAGACGTAGAAGTGTTAGGAGCTATAAGAGCAGGAAACATGTAATGGCTGTCATGTTTTAACATTACTATTTGTGGCAACTGCAGTATAGGAAAGGTCCATGCACCACATTTCGCTAATTAGACGCTTGTGATCTTGTCTGATGAGAAAGATCGCTCGTCTAAGTGATTTAGAGCACTTCAAAAGTTCCTTCGTGTTCGAAGGGTGGGCAGTAGTGCTGAAGTTCTGCAGTTTCTTAGCAACTCCAGGCATTGCATTCGTCGGTATTGGTAACTGAAATCGAGAACTAGTATGCATTGGCGAATGCCAAGCCCAGGCGAAAGTGACAAAGTAGTGATACCTTATATGTATCGAAAAATTGTAAACACTATGCACTGACCAGCGATAGCATTAGGTTCAATGGCGACAGGGAGGGGGATTCATCACAACTATATTTAAACTAGAATTACTTATTGAGTGGGGACACATTAACATGGCTTTACTGTATCGGCTTACACACCCAAGTTACGTGAAAAATTTTAGAGACCTTCATAACTAGAACTGAGCTGTAATCAGTGCTGGAATACTAATTTGGAGTTCCCTTCATTCAGCGTAGACCATACTGTATATCTTGATTCATATGTACCCAAGTTACTGATAACTTGCTACATCCTCGTTATGCAATGCTAGGAGATTCAAGCATGTGCTGCACAATCTCTAGCACAAAACTTGTGCGAATTAAAATTTTATGACAAATCTGCAGGTATTTGATTCAAAATCTATTTGCACATCCCTAGTCATCACTTTCTAGCATCTGCATGGGCAACAGAGAATAAACGTCCTAAAAGAGGTACCGTAACGCCAGCAAGTTGGAGCTGTCATACAACTGACCTCGTTGCAAACACGCATTTTGACCGCACAGTAACTGCCTCAATCAGTAGCTAGCTGCTCAAATTTTCAGGACACACCAGAATAACAATGACAACCTCTAAAAAGCACCACTGCATTACAGTAAAACCTCGTTACACCGTACCCACTTAAACAGTAGTTTCGTTTTAAAAGTAGTAGAGTCAAATCCCCGACTCAGCGGCCATTGAACATAATGCGTTTTGTATCCGCATAAACCGTACCAGCTTGTTGCGTACGCATCCATCGGGCGGACCGGCAGAACAACAAGCCTCAGAGATCGGAACAACAGCCTCCAAGCGCCCTGTGCGTTTGCGCGTGAAGCCACATCAACATCAACATCATTTCGACGCCGTGCCAGAGAGTGTTATGGCGTCGTGCAATCGAGAAATCGCGTCGTTCCGAAGCTCAGATAAAAAAGACGCCGGGTGCTCAGCATAGAAGAAAAATTAGACATCGTCCGTGCTATCGAACGTGACACGAAGTCGGCGTTGGCACGCAACAGGGATCTGCTGTTGACTACAGTGTGTGGCATTTGGAATGCGAAGAAGTTGCTCGGCAGCGCTGCTGCGACCGCGAGGACATGTCGGCTACGAGGTTCGACTTTTCGCCATCGTTGCCTGTGTTGTTGCCGAAGTGTCGACTAGCGACAGCGATAAGGACGACACGGAAAGCGACAGCACGGGAGATTCAGGCCCGACAGTGGCATAAGCTGCGCGTTACGTCAGCCTCATGAATGCAATCGTCGCTACGAGAACAGGGGCTCGATAACGTAACTCTATTCCAAATGAAAAGTATTCCAAATTCCGGCACCCGGCAATGAAATAGGCGCCCCCGGGACTTCTGCAGCACTACTGCGCATGTGCACGGAGAATACGCAATGCCAACGAGGAATCTGCGATGCAAGCGTTTGCCGAGAAGAGGGGGCTGGCTGAAAAGCTGGCACACAGCTTCAGCAAGTTTGAGACCGCTGTCGTCATCGTGCTAGGCCGCCGCGGCATCAAACGAAAATAACACTTGTCGTGCGAAGTGAATAAATACTGCATGTTTTTTATGCGAAGCATATTAACGTAGGTTTCGGGCCTTCGCGCGACGCCCGGCGGTGGCCACCATTGACCCTGAAGTGGGGTCACGTGACATGACGTCAAGTGATGACGTCACACAGGCTGCAGATGGGGCCTCATATCGCGCCGTTGGTCGCCTCCCGGCAGTGGCCACCATTGACCTTCAAGTGACCTTCAAGTAGGTCACGTGACATGACGTCACGTGATGACGTCACACCGGCTGCAGATGGGGCCTCCTATCGCGCCGTCGGTCGCCTCCCGGCGGTGGCCACCATTGACCCTGAAGTGAGATCACATGATGTGACGTCACGTGATGACATCACACCGGCTGCAGATGGGGCCTCATATCGCGCCGTCGGACGTCGCCCGGCGGAGGCCTCCACGCTTCGGTTCGCGCCGTCGCGCGCGACGCGGCGGCGGCGCCGCCACCATCGCTGCATCACGTGATATGTGACGTCACGCCAGGGATGAAGCGGCGCGCGCCCGCCGTCGCGTCAGTCTCTGTGCCCGCAACCGCGCCAGCGTCTTTGCGCCGGGCGTGTATGCGGTCAAGATGCCTCCAAACGCTAAGGATACGCTAAGGTTAAGCCCAGTGGATGCTTCGCATCCACTGGGCTTAACCTTGATAAGCCTCCAATTTTTTCCCCTTTCATCACACCCTCTCCGAGTTCAGTTTTCGACAGGTAAGTGGGCGACCTCATGCTATTCGGTTAAAAAGTACTACCGTTTAGTACATACTTTTTCCGAGCTCTGGCCAACTACGGTTTAACAAGGTTTTTCTGTATTAAAAAAAAGCATAATGCAAAAGAGAAAGCTAATGGTACATTTTCAGTGTAATTTTGCCATTTCTGTACTTGAAATGAACAAAGCCTAATACTGTATTTACTCGTGTAATGAACACACACCCCAGATTAGTTGCGAGAAATCTATATTTTTTTTTCCTCACGTAATGAACACACCTCCAACTTTGCTACTGTGCAGTCAGTCCCATGGTCGAACGGCCGTGCTTAAGCTTTTTGAAGAGACTACAATCTGACTCGTGCACATGTGTTTGAAGCAAGCACACTTAATACTTAATGCATCCTTTCCGCCTGGTGTTGGTGCAAAGGCACCTCGCAGATTCGACGAAGAAACGTAACTGGCTCTCTGTAACATACACAGTGTACGTACTTTACGCTGACATTATAGAAGAGCGTGCGGGCGAAATGTGCGGCCAGGCGTGGTGCAGAGGAGAGTTCAGTGAAGAAGGGGTGGCCGACATTTGATCGGCATAGTGGTTATAGTCGGGCGTAGTGTCGAATTAGCGTGTCTGTGGCTCGCTTTTCTGCCTGCCTTGGGTTTTGATGTGTGTGATGAGCCTTAAAAGGCCCCTCACCACGTGCGAAGGTGGGCACAATGAGGAAAGCAACGACGGTCCTTGGCCCACATCCTCCTGTGCAATGCAAGCAGCATAACTCAATGACGACCAAGCCTCTACAGTACAGATCTAACCACAAGGACAGTCGATGAACAAGAAAACAGAGCTGTGAAAAGTCTGACCTCGAGGAGCATGTCAATGGCCTTGATGTGCATCTTGAAATCGGCACTGAAGCAATTGGCCACCAGTGAAGGGGCCCAGTTGGCAACCACCATCTGCTCCTTCAGCTGCTGGTAGAACTCCTCACGTGGAGTGCTGAAGTTCCACTTGAGCAGCTGCAACAAAAGAAAGTAGAAAAAGGAAATGAGACCCTACTGAAAACATTTCCCAAATGAGAGTTCTACGTCCCATATTCCAAAACAGGTGGCAAACAAGCACATTTACAACAGTGGCACATTTATGACAGCCGCATTACGTTTTATAGGCACTTCCATGAACACATTCAGGTGGAACCAAAGAAGAACGGCGAGTCTCTGTTATGGCACGATTTTGCTTTTAAAGAGTTTTGGTATGAGCAGTCTTTCCACACAAGGTAACTGCACTACACGGCACAGCACAGCAGTAACTACACAGCGGGGCAGGCTTAGAATTTTTCTACTTTTATAGCATTCGGGCAAGTGCTTGTCTTCACTGTTCCATAATGAGGCTGTTTAGACATGTTGGCAATACATAAAAAAAAAAAAAGACGAAAAACACACTTAAGCACACAACTAGACGAGGACAGTGAAAGAAGACAGGAGACACATGAGCACTAGTGTCAGCCTTCTTTCACTGTCCTCGTCTAGTTGCACACTTAAAAGCTTTTTGTCACTATTCCCATGTGGATGCATGTTTGTGTTGCACTTGGTGCCATAAACCGATTTGTTTTACAAGTTTTTATAAACATGTCTTACGTTCTGCCAGAATGCAGCAGCACATAGCAGCCGGTTTCAGTTTACTTCAGAAATTTGTTCTTTGTGTGCAGTCATAAATTTGCAGATGACATTGTCCTGTTCAGCAACACTGGGGATGAGTTATAACAAATGATTGAGGACCTTAACAGAGACAGTATAAGAGTGGGGCTGAAGATTAATATGCAGAAGACAAAGATAATGATCAATAGCTCAATGAGCAATAGATCAATTGAAAAAGTTCTGAGTAGACATAATGCTTAGAAAACTGGCAGCTCTCTTTACGAAGTGTCTGTCGACTGCAAGGGTCCCAAAAAACTGGAAGAATGCAAACATACTAATCCACAAAAAGGGAGACTAGAAAAATTATAGGCCCATTAGCTTACTCCCAGTATTATATAAAATATTTATGAAAATAATCTTCAGTAGAATAAGGTCAACACTGCACTTTAGTCAACCAAGGGAACAGGCTGGCTTCAGGAAGGGAGACTCTACAATGGATCACATCCATGTCATTAATCAGGATATCGAAAAATCCACAGAGTATAATAAGCCTCTCTGTATGGCTTTCATAGATTACGAAAAGGCATTTGATTCAGTGGCGATACCAACAGTCATGGAGTACAGAACCCTTACGTAAATACTTTGGAAAATATCTACAGAGGTTCTACAGCCACCTTAATTCTACACAAGAAAAGTAGAAAGATACCCATAAAGAAAGGGGTCAGACATGGAGACACAATCTCTCCAATGCTATTCACTGCGTGCTTGGAAGAAGTATTCAAGCTATTAAACTGGCAAGGCTTAGGAATAAGGATCGACGGCGAATATCTTGGCAACCTTCGGTTTGCTGATGACATTGTTCTATTCAGCAACAATGCAGACGAGTTACAACAAATGATTGAGGACCTTAACATAGAAAGTGTAAGAGTGGGACTGAAGATTAATATGCAGAAGACAAAGATAATGATAAATAACCTGGCAAGGAAACAAGATTTCAAAATCGCAGGTGAGCCTCTAAAGTCTGTGGAGGAATACGTTTACCTAGGTCAATGAATCACAGGGAATCCTGATCATGAGAAGGAAATATACAGGAGAATAAAAATGGGTTGGCGTGCATACGGCAGGCTTTGCCAGATCCTGACTGGGAGCTTACCACTATCATTGAAAAGAAAGGTGTACAGTCACTGCATTCTACCGGTGCCGACATATGGGGCAGAGACTTGGAGACTAACAAAGAAGCTTGAGAACAGGTTAAGGACTGCGAAAAGAGCAATGGAACAAAGAATGTGAGGCATAACCTTAAGAGACGGGAAGAGAGCAGTGTGGATCGGAGAGCAAACAAGGATAGCCGATATTCTGAGCTGGGCAGGTCATGTGATGCGTAGGTTAGATAACCGGCGACCCATTAGGGTTACAGAGTGGACGCCAAGAGAAGAGAAGCGCACTCGAGGATGGCAGAAGACTAGGGGGTTGCTGAAATTAAGAAATTTGCAGGCACTAGCTGGAATCAGTTGGCGCAGGGCAGGGGTAATTGGAGATCGCAAGGAGAGGCCTTCGTCCTGCAGTGGACATAAAATAGGCTGCTGGTGATGACAACTGCTGCTCCAATACCGCATACTATATGGTGTAAATGGTATTAAAAGGCCCCTGAAATGGTTTGAACAAATTTTATGAACACGTAGAACACAGCCACTCCTTATACGGGGTGCGGTGCGGGGCCGCGGTATCTATAGAAAAATAGCAACAGCGACGTTTTCGTGGATCTATCATACGGTGACAACTGATAAAGTGAAAGCCCCAAAATTAACCATTTTGCCCATCAGTTTAACGACCATTCAGAATAATTAATGATTTGCCGCAATCTTCTGAAGTTCATAATAAGGAGATTTCACTGTATTGCTGTAGCCAAGTGAAAAAAGTTTGAGCAGCATAATCGTGAACACGTTCTCTTTATAAATGCTCAAAATGTTTTAATTATTTGTACTAGAGGCTTCAAAATTCAGCCAATTATAGAGTTTTCTATGTAGCTGTTATAGTTTGAGTTACGCGAGGCACAATGGCAAAATATACAGTCATCATTGTGGGCACTCTTCTTTAAGTCGAAAATTTTCACCACAAGCATTGTGCTGTAGCTTATTCAGCTTTTTGTATACCGCAAATTGCCAATATCTAGCCAAACAGCGTGTACAATTACTGCAACTATGGAGAAGTCTGGACTCTTCAACAAATTTCTTTTTTTTCCAATTCCCTGGAATATAACCTTGTACTTTTGCAAATACTGCTGAAAGATATTGCAATTTCAAGTATATATTAGTATTGTTCACATCCTCAAGAGTACGTATATCGAATTTCATTAGTACTATAGGGCAATTATATGTGTACAAGGTTATTTTTATGGGATTGAGGAAAAAGCTTTATTTTTATGGGATTGTGGAAAAAGTTGTGTCCCAATACATTTCTGGTAACCAGTTACCATTACCAGTACTCACGTACGGGGCAGAAACCTGGAGGCTTACGAAAAGGGTTCTACTTAAATTGAGGACGATGCAACGAGCTATAGAAAGAAGAATGATTGGTATAACGTTAAGGGATAAGAAAAGAGCAGATTGGGTGAGGGAACAAACGCGAGTTAATGATATCTTAGTTGAAATCAAGAAAAAGAAATGGGCATGGGCAGGACACGTAATGAGGAGGGAAGATAACTTATGGTCATTAAGAGTTACGGAATGGATTCCAAGGGAAGGAAAGCGTAGCAGAGGGCGGCAGAAAGTTAGGTGGGTGGATGAGATTAAGAAGTTTGCAGGGGCAACATGGCCACAATTAGTACAAGACCGGGGTAGTTGGAGAAGCATGGGAGAGGCCTTTGCCCTGCAGTGGGCATAACCAGGCTGATGATGATGATGACATTTCTTTTTTTCATAGTTCAAGTAATCGTACGCACTGTTCGGATATATACCGGTACTTGGCGGTCTACGAACAGCTATATAAACTACAGCACAATGCTTTTCATGAAAATTTATTGCACAATAGAGTGTCCGCAACATCCCCATATTTTGCCTTTGCTTAGGGCATAGCTCAAGAACTATAGCAGCTACATAAAAACTAGTGACACACAGTCAAACCCACTTATAACAATTTCAAGTGTGACAAAAATTCCATTGTTATAACCGGGTTGCACGAACAAAAAGAAAAAAAAAAGCAACATCGGGGATGGCAGAGCTGTTGTGAGAAAACTATAATGGAGGGGAGGCCAGTTCCTCTCCCCACCACCTTCCTCCATCTGGCTATCAATTGTGTCGACTTCTTTAACTGTTTAACTCTGCTTCCTGCCCACTACGATCACGTGTAACAAGCCGCGGCTGTCGGCATTCAAGAATGGCCCTGCTATAACAACTAGAAAGAGGGGGTCACGGGCGGCAAGTGACATGCGAGCTCTGCTGAGGCATCACTTTGGTGGTCCCAAAAGGGGCCTTTTAAATAATGCTAGAAGGTTGCCGTGGCAGCCTCTCAGCTTGAGAAATCCAGAAAGAACGCTGGGGTGATATTGCCACAAGCATCTCGTCCTGTACTTCTCACTGGCTTGCATGAGAAACCCCCCGTCAGTCAGCCTTGCTTACTTTACGTGAAGCTTGCTGACATCCTTCTCCAAGGCATCGAGGTGCTCCACGTAGTGCAGCGGAAGGTCCTTTGCGAAAATGAAACCCCGGAGGTACTGCATCATCTACAGAGCCTCGTGCGAGGACAACGTTGAGGCAGCCTGCCCTATTGAGTCATTGCTGCCGTTGTCACCGTCACTGTCTCTATGTGATGCAGGCTCATTTGCGACGATGGCCTCATCGGTTCTGACATTTCTAATGAGTCGTCTGCATGTAGAAACTCTTCCTAGTCCTGAAGCATCCTTGTCAACTGTGGACCAAAGTTCACTTCTTCAGTGTGAGCTTTGCAGGCTTCGTATATGCCACTGCTGCCTTGGACAAAGCATGTTTTCCTAAAGCAGTTCCGTACCATAGAAGCACTTACTTTGGACCACACACCAAAGATAAACTGCATGGCCATCAATAGATTGATCTTCAAGTCAGGTTGCTCCCCGTTTGTGTGGCCATGTCCATCAACAAGACTAACTTGTTCAGTAAGCAGCAACGATACGTGACCTTAAAATTGGTGATGACGTCGGTGTCCATGGGCTGCAAACGTGGAAGCTTCTTTCCTGCCGTCATGTTCGAGAGCAGGAAAGAAACTTCCATGCTTGAGAGCTTAGGCATGGAGTGGTGGGTACTACAACTATCTAGGATGAGCGCCACCTTTCACTTAGATTGCTCAATACATTGATTTAACTTGAAGAGCCACTCACAAAAAAGTTGCGTCATCCATGCCTTGCGTTTGCGACGGTAGTGTACCAGTGACCTGGCAGCACCGCAGAAGCAGCAGCGAGTTCTTTTAAGATTTCCCAATGACAAATGCAAGGCACTTGTCGTTCCTGTCCATGTTGGTGCACAAAAACACAGTGAGGCACACAGCTTGCCGTTTTTTGTCGCCCTTACATGTGTCAGCTTTGAGTGCATACGTCTTGGACGACAACATCAGGAATAACAGTCCTGTTTCATCACCATTATTAATGTCGGTGTCAATGTACTTGTCAACGATACACGGCAGCGTTTTCTCCACCTACCGGTACTACTGCTTTGCCTCCACATCAAGCAAAGCTTCCTTGCCAGTGATGGCTTTGTAAACAATGCTGTGCTTTTCTCTGAAGAGCTGTACCCGGCCGCCGCCAGGCTGGAAGCCCACGTTGTTGATGAGTAAGGCAAACTGCTTCACCTTTGTGGCCAGAATTAGCCCAGTGATGGGCAAGTTTATGGCACTGGCACCAGGAAACCAATCGTAGAAGACCTCTTCCACTTCCTTATAGGCACCTTGTCGAACTTCTCTGCCGAGCGCATGATTGTCGACACCATCGGTTGTGACAGTCCGTACTTCTTCATCATGTCGCAGACTTGCTGTTTTTGTAGCCCTTCACGATACTGCACTTTGTTTCCAAATGTATAGCAGTGCGTTCTTTTTGCCACCAATGTCGTGCATTGCCGATGATCACTGGGCGGATCAGCCATCTTTCGTTTCAGTGGAGAGTCAAACAAGGCGGAGAAACCATGTGGCCAGGAACGACTTCGATGCAACCAACAAAGACATGCACGAGTGACATAATCCGTTGGCAGAACTGAGCAGGGCCAGCCAGAAATCAGGGAGCAGTATTGTCAGTGCAGTTGGCGCGGTCCATTCGTGTTCGGAGGGGTGGAAGGGCGATGAAAGAGAGGCGTGCGAGGCTGGTGATGTGGAGAAGGCAGGAAAACGGGTTCTATTGTGCGAGTGTGCAGCGGCTGTTGGAGTGGCGGGCAAGAGTGCAGCGGCTTGAATTTTTCTTTTTCTTTTCCTTTTTAAGGATTCCGCATTCCATTACCTTTAGGCACAGACACCCAGCTGCCAGACTTCATCGTTGTAACTGATAATGTGGCATGAGGGTGCTGTACTAAGTGGGTTATTTCACCATAGAAAACCTAAAAGTTGATGGTACAGCAGCTTCTTGTTATAACCGATATATTGTTGAAACCAGTATTGTTAAAAGTGGGTTCAACCGTATTTGACATCTGCTCGACAAACTCCATAAATGGGTGAATTTTCTTCTAGTAGGAAGCTTTGAGAAGTGTCGCCCCTTAAAGAAAAAGTTCTACCTCTGGAACTGATGCAGTAAGTAACTAAAAGATGCCATAATTTTTTACTGTTATGTCCTAGCAGACTAACATTGTGCACACACTAGCACAAAAAGCACTACTTGGTTATCATCAGTTATGCACGGGAAGTATCAGTGCTTCCTGCTTCTCATCGACGTTTCGTTTCTTCATATGCATGTGTTCGAGATAATTCAGGCAAGTTGCGATCGAGTTCTTGTCATGAGCACCCCGTGCCACAGAGGCAATGCCAGCTACATGCCTACAACTTCCTATAAAAGTTACTCAGAAGGCGACGACGGTTACTCAGCAATGCTGTTGATAGAAATTTGCAACGGAGGATGAGGTTTTTGATGGATTCGAATGAAGTGCAATAAATGTTGGTTTACTGCAACTAAATGTGCTCCAAAATGGGTAAGTTTCGCATTTCATAATGAGTGTACATGCATGCATTGTTCCATCATGCCAACAAAGTGCAAATAGACAAGTCGCATATACTGATGAGACTTACATACAAACTTTTTTCTTTGGAATTTGCAAAATGCAGGAGTGCGATTTGTACAAAGGTGAGACTTATAAATCTGGAAAATACAGTACAGTCGAATCCACTTATAACAATATTCAAGTGCCACGAAAATTCCATTTTTATAACCGATAATTATTACCGGGTTGCATGAAAAAAAAAATCAAAATAGGGCGATGGCAGAGCTGAAGTGAGAAAACTAATGGTGGGGAGGCCAGGACCCCTCCCTACCACCTTCGTCCATCCAGCTACTGATTATGTTCACTTGTTTACCTGCTTCCTGGGCGCTCCGATCACGTGCAACAAGCTGCGGCTGTTGGCGTTATGGCAACTGCAAAGAGGGGTCATGGGCGGCAAGCAATATGGGAGCTCTGTCGAGACATTGCCTTAGTGTCTCCAAAAGGGGCCTTTTAAAGATGTGGGAAGGTTGCTGCGGCAGCCTGTCAGCTTGAGAAATCCAGAAGAAACGCTGAAGCAAGATTGCCACAAGCATCTCGCCATGTACTTCACACTGGCTTGAATGAGAAAACCCCATGTCCGTCAGCCTTGCATGCTTTACGTGAAGTTTGCCGACATCCCTCTCCAAGGCTTCCAGTAGCTCTACGGAAGGTTTCTCACGAGAACGAAGACCCAGAGGGAGGGATTGAATCATCTGCTATGCCTCCTGTGAGGACAACGTTAAGGCAGCCTGCCCTACTGCGTCATACCTGCTGTTGTCGCCATCCGATGCAAGCACGCTTGTGACGATCGCTTCATCAGTTAGAAGCACTTGCTTTCCAAATCTATAGCCGCGCGCTTTCTTTACACCGGCAACATCATGCATTGCCAACGATCAGCGGGCGGATCAGCCATCTTCCATTTCGGTGGAGAGTCAAATGAGGCTGAGAAACCACATGGCCAGGAACGATTTCTGTGCAACTTACAAAGATGAACGCAAACGATTAAAGGTGTTTGCAAAACTGTGCTGAACGAGGATCCAGCGAGCAATCTGGGAGCAGTGCAGTTTTTTTCTTTTCAAGGATTAACCGATTTTGTACGTCACTACTTTTCGGCATGGACACCCAGCAGTCAGACTTCGTCGTTATAACTGATAATGCGGCTTTGAGGCATTGTAGTAAGCGGGTTATTTCACCATGGAAAACACACAAAAGTTGACGGCGCAGCAGCGTCTGATCGTTATAACCGATATCGTTACAAGTGGGTTCAACTGTATGCCCACACGGCGTGGCTATAAAACTAACCTTGAGGGCCCTTTCGAAAGCGATTCGCTGTTCTTTCAAATTGTTCACAGACAGCAGGGGACTCATGTCCACCTCCTCCTCCTTCCGAGATGACTTGCCAGAGCTCCCGGGCTTCACAGGCATCTATATTCCAATCAAAAAGGCAAAAAACAAGGACACATGTAAATGCTAGCACGGCTAGCATCTCAATTTGTTCATGCAAAGAAAAAAAAAAGATTTCTCAAGCTCCTCTCGTTTGCTTACCGCGGATCCAAGGCACGAGTGCTGCTATGCGCATTGGAAGAAAACATGAATTGCACAGTATGTCAAGCAGTTGCCTTGTTTTTCACTGTACTTGTCCACATATACACACAAGAAAACAAAGACCATCCCAACCTCTGTTGATGTGCTTACGGTTGATGCAGGATATGAGTACCTCTGTTATGTGCAATGAGAATATGTAAGCATACATTGAAATCCTAGTATGTGGCCAAATTATTCCCCTGAAAACTACAGATAAATTAAGCTAGAAGTCTCAGATGCCATCACGCCCGTAATCAAATGGCTAGATGCCTTTACTTACCTCTGAAGAGCAAACCAGAACCAGGGAAGGTAATAATTCAAGCATTCTCTTATCCACCTAACATGACTGGCCTGCCCTAGCTACAGGGTACTGCTCAAACTACTGACAAAGTGTGAAAAGGAGTGGAATAGAATCACTACATTATCCTGACCCAGGATTGCCCACAAGAAACTCCTTGCGTTATCCCTGCAACAAAATGGACACCTTACTAGCCACACCAAATGGCATGTACTCAAAAAATAATATGGAGTTAACAAATTAGCTTCTTTTATATACCGTATTTGCTCGCATAATGAACGCACCCCCAACTTTGATACTGTGCAGTCCCACAATCAAACGGCCGTGCTGCAGATTTTTGGAGAGACTACAATCTGACTCTCACACATGCGATTAAAGCAAGTGGACTTAATGCTTAACGCACCCTTTTCACCAGTGCCAGTGCAAAGGTACCTCGTAGATTCGAGAGAGAAAGAAACGCAACTGGCTCTCTGCAACATATGCAGTTTACGTACTTTACACTGACTTAACAGGAGAGTGCACGCGTGCGGGATGCGCAGTAGGGCGCGGTGCACGGAATACATGAAGTAAAGAAGGGGCTGTCAGCACTTGATCGGCATAGTGGTCTTAGTTGGGCATAGTGTCGAATTCACGTGTCTGACTCGCTTTTATGCCTGCCTTGGATTTCGATGTGTGTGAAGGGCCTTAAGTAGAGTTATACACCTGCTTCGGCACATAGAGTTCATCTGCTCACAAAACGGAAACGCTGCTCAGACACCGATACATTTTGATATGCCAATGAGCAGGACGGCTGAGGAAAGACGCACACAGCGTGCTTGTCAAAACAGGTGTGGGCTTTAACGTGATGCTTGCAATAATGGCAGATGACCAGAAGTGGCGGCAAGGACGAGATGGGGCGCGATTAGAGATCGCTGTTGGGAGCGCACATTGAGTTTCGCCATGCGCGGTTGGCCTAGGTCACGCCGACTTTGCACGGCTGACGCGTTGGTTCTTTATTCTATGGTAGAACTACAATGTACACGAAGCGGCCAGCGACCTGAACGGCAGGTCTGGTGGTCCTGATGCAGAGTAAAGTTACGGTTTGCAAATAGTATACATGTATTTTTACTGGAAAGATAAGTTATCTTATGCATGTTGCAAATCACTACAATCTTACTTTAAAATTTTTGCAGTTTCGAAAATGTCGATAGGAAAATTACCCGGCATAATGAATGCACGCCCCAACTTTGCTTCGCTATTGGGAAAAGTGCGTTCATTACGTAGGTATATATGGTATTTTTGTTGAAGAATTCTTTCGTTTATTGACAATATGAAGAAGTGATGGCACTAAGACACATGCTGTCATAAGTATTTAAGACATGTGCAGACTTGCTTTTCTTAAAAGTCTGGGAGGCAATGCAACTTACAAGCTTGTAGCCCACTTCCCAGTGACTCTGAAAAGGAAGTCCTCATGCATTTCTTACTAATAGATTTTTGCTGAGCATGTTTTATGCCAGCAACTACTGCCTTTAAAGAGACACTAAAGGTAAATAATAAGTCAAACTAAAGTGATAGATTAGTGCTCGATAATCTCTAAGGCGTCAATATTATTGCGAACAGGGCCTTAATAATTGAGAAATCGAGGTAAAAGCAGGACATGATTAGAGATCCCCCTGGGACATTCAAGCACATGCCCAATGACGAAAGCACTCCACAGTTAAACTCTGTCACTAGTACTCAACTACTCGTTGCAAAAGACATCCTTGTAGTGTATTATAAGAAGTAAAATGCTACTTGTCCAGTTCTATTTCATGTTTAGAAGAAAGAACTTACTGAAATTACCATTGACAATGACGCGGGCGGTCGAAAGGTTTCATTTTTGCTCGACTCTGCGCCACCCACACTTTCGCGTTTGAGTACCTTCCTGATCGCGCAGTGCTGCGCCGATTTTGCTGGCTCGCGAAACTCGCACAAACTGCAAGTAGCAGAGAATTCAACTTCCATGTGATGTCGTGGGGTACCCGAACGGTCTACGGCACTTGACCAAAAAAAAAGCTGTAGCGGCAAATCCGCCGCTCTGTCTTGGCTCGGTGCCACTGTCTGTCAGGCGTCGTTTTACTCACCGACAGCAGCAAAGGGCGGTGATGGCGTATACAACATCACCACTCCCTCGGTTGGGTGGAGGGAGATTTGAATTTCGAAAAAGGTATTCGGAATCTTCAGATACAATTTTTTCGTAAGCTTAGTCTTTTCTTGGCCCAAAACAAGTGTTGCGAGGTTTTTGGAATGGTATTTAAACAGGCCATGCAGACTTAGTATTTGCCTTTAGTGTCCCTTTAAGTGGCATTGTATTGAGCTACACCAGAAAAAATTCTGTGCAACCATGTCACATTAGTGAATACAATTTCAACATGGCAAACAAAAATCATGATAAATTTTCCACATCTCTAAAACAGCACACGATGGGCTTTTAATTAGCGGAGACGACAAAACATAGCTTGCATTACAAGTGCAGAATCAGCTAATGCACAGTTTAAAGAGCAAGACAGTCCTTCAAAACAATTCCTTTTCCTCATTAACGGAAAACTACATACCGTATTTACTTGCATATTGATCGCACTTTTTGGTAAAAGAAATTGACACAAATTCAGGGTTGCGATCATTACGCGGGTTAAATTTCCCACGAAAAGAAACATTTTCTTTTTTTCATCATCCATTAGCTGCGGGTTGACAAGCAGGCAGCTGCCGCTGTCAGTACGGGACACCAAAACAAGAATGGCGGCCGGAGCAAGCCGAACACACCGAACGCGATTCTTTTTCTTCTCATGAATACATTGCACGCACTGAAACAGTTTCTTCCGTATCAGTAATGAATAATATCGTTAATATCGGCAAGCTTGCGACAATAACCTAGCCATGTCTACTTTGAGGGGACAGAAACAGAGATGGACTTGCGTAGCTGTGGAAACTGCGGCATTTGTCTTCACTGCGATACTAATACAGCATGTTTCCGCTAAGGGTGGGCGGATATCTTAGCTGTGTAACAAGCATCGGCGTACGAATAGGGTATACTTCTAACGTATCTGTGTAAACGTGGCCACTATCGTTGCCACTTGAGATTTGTTGTGTGCCCACGAGTGCAGACGAGAAAAATCGAAAGGCACCTTTTATGTTGTTGTTGCTGACCAAAACCATTATGAAGCCTACAAATAATAAAGCCGAGGCAAGTTTGGTTGTAGCTTTCTTTTTCATGGAAGTGCGGAAAGTTATGAAAGGAATGAAATGGGGCGTCTGCTTAAGAATGTTGGGTGCATGCAGACCGCTTGGTATGTCTTGAAGAGTCGTTCGCGTAGCATTTGACAGATGGTAAGCACGATCACCATTAGCTAGACTCGGCACACGACATATCGCTGCGACAAGTTCAGAGTGCGATCATTACACGGGAAAGAAAAAAGATCGAATTTCGACGACAAAATTCAGCGGTGCGATTATTACGCGAGTGCGATCATTATGCGAGTAAATATGGTAAATATACAGGAAGATGCATAATTTATTAGCTAAAAAGAAAAAAGAACACAAGCACTGTGCAATCTGTAAATGTAACAGCAGTAACTGCAGCCTTATGACCCATTACATTCAAACAAAGTTTTTTTTTAAAGCTTAACCACATTAACTTGCCTTTTACACAAAGGGAAGTCCCTTGATATTGTCGTTATCAATGTTTAGATTACATGCATACGGTGCCCTACGAGGCCTGCACAATAGCGGCGATGGATGCCGACAGCTAAACGCTGTTTTGGGTGGGGGAAAGGGCCTATAAACATGCATCACTGCCAAAAACCCTGTTCTCACTGTGCAGATGTACTGCTTCTTGCAGATTGCCACCTGTGCTTCTGCTTGCTTACTTAGTGTAGTCACATTGCCAAACCAAGATAATACTTTTTTTGTGTGCCACATACCTTGCTCCTCGAGCTGCTCTTGTGCAGGCGGCCGCCGGCACTTCCCCCAACGGCACCCTGTTCCTCTTCAGGTGTAACCGCCTCAGGATGATTGGTCGGCTGTGCGTGGGCAGCCATCGGTGGCGGTGCAGCCGCCGCATGGGAGCTCCCACCCCTCAGAATGGTGGCCTTGCCCTGGGGCGGAACCTTTGCCGGAAGCTGCGGCCGGACCTGCGCAATATTTTTTCACACGGCACTGCCAGTGAGCAATGGTGAAACCGAATTTTTACCACAAGCTTTTCACACTTAGAGGGAACATACTTATCCAATACGAAAGTTGGGAAATAAGATATAACTTGACCTCAATAACTGTTGGTAACACCAGGTCTGGCATTTCAGAACTTTGAAATGTCACGCTAAAGCCATATCACTACCCAATGTCAGCAAATTCTTCCCAGTATGATGACGTTGCTCATAAATAAACAAGAGCATGGCGAGTGTTTCTTCTGGCTACGCTCATGTGTGGCAGCCCTAGCAACCACAGAAACGACATGAGCCAGCGTATCACAACTTGTCTACCGCTTGGGTACTGGAACCAAAGCTAGTTCATAGAAACCAGCAATATAGTTATTTTGGACGTTCCGATGCTTTCCAGCATTTTTTCGAGGGTCTTGACCTTCACTTAATGAAAAAAGTAACAATTAAATGTCGTGTCAGTACTCCTTTAGCCCCTTCACTGCCGATGAAAAGATAACTCGCCATCACAATGAGCATCCTCTGGTGCCGTTGACGAGTTCAATTTGTTGTGAATATTTGGCAATTTTTTCACATGGGTATGTGTTCACTTCCTTGTAATTTTGACAAGAAAATAATACACAATAGCTTTCAAAACATTTTTTTGCACTTCCTAATTTTTTTTTTAGAATTTGGTTGTGGCAATTAATTGGTTAACGGTCAGAGGCATTTAATGCTGCAAGCATTGTAAACGCCTCGATCAAGGTGATGGTGGGCAGCCATCAACAGTCATGGTTTCCCAGGCGGCCTACTTGTTAATGCAAAACAAGTCCAATGCTGCTTCAGTGGGCTGACGAGAACTGACATACACCTGCACACAGCTTCTTGCTTCAAATGCATGCATTGTTACAGTAGAATCTAGACCACACAAATAATGCAGACATAAATTCTGTGATCATACAATTCCATTGTGCGGAATACTGCAAGAATTGCAACATTGACTGCTTCATGCATGAATTTCATGATTGAGTGCTTATGCAGATGTGACCACAATGAAAAACTCAGTGAAAAGAAACTCAACATTTTGAACTATTTTAACCAACGGTTCAATGAAAGGTCATCTGGTCAGGTCACATGATAAAGATGTTGCAGTCACTGACCAAGCAAAGGTTAAAAACGTTTCGAAACCCATCTTTGTTCACACTTTTGCGCATGTGAACACAGAACCCCCACTTGTGTTCCGTAACATCCGTTTTCACTTACGCTTGGTCAGTGACCGCAACTTTTTCAATGAAATATTTTGTGCAGCGCCCAATGTATTTAGTAATATTTTTGTTTTGCAATTTGCATACATGCCCATTTTCTAAAAACTGGCAGCACTACAGTAACGTGATCCCATTTTCACATCAGAAAGACGCCATGCTCAAACAAATCGGCAGAATCAAGCCAATCAAGAGTCAACTTAACATTTGTAGTTTGCTGTGCTGAAATGGGTGCATCTTTACAATTTGCACGCAGCTGTTCAACAGAAACGCTAGTGCACGTGCGCAAACGCTCATGCCAGCAGCACAAGGCAGACTGCTCCGACTTCACTCCACTGCCGAGGGGAAGTGCGTCCACTTGGCTTCGTTGCAGTTTTACAGTCAAGCTGAGTTTGTGTTACTTGCATCTCTGGGAGACATTTATCACAAGTGCAAAATCACTGTTCTCTGCAGAGCTCGAGTGTGGAAATGAGAGTCGAGCAGACCGTAAGCAATGCTCAGCTGAAGCTCATACTCGCCTACCGCTCTAATGCTGGGTAAAACTTCACTGCAAAAATGTACACAGACAAACAATTTCAACCCAGATAGCGCATTAGAAAGGATGAAAAAGGAGGAGGCATGATGCCACCCACCTTGTCCAGCTGAGCCATGACTAGCGTTTTGGAGGAAGCCTTGAGCTTGGAAGTGGCCCGTGCCATGGACTCGTAGCCAAGGTGAAGCATGCACGGAAGGAGCAGGTCCTGAGCCTTCTTACGGACCTCCCCACTACGGTCTTCCAGGCACTGGTAGAGCTGCGGCAGGCACGATGCAAGCTCTGCACCGGGCACTCCCTTGGCGTCGCACGCACCCAGCCGCTCTGCTAGCCAGCCAAACAACTGCAAGAAACAACAGTCAAGGTGACCGGAAAAGGGAGGGCCTGCGTTGTACTTTCCGACAGCCTACTTCCCTCTTTTGTTTGCATTGAAGAGTGAAGCTTGTTTCGAGTATGCGAAAAGCAAAAAAAGAATAGGCTCTCTGCCACAGTCTAAACACAGTACACAACAAGCCATGCATCCTCCTTCAAAACAGTCTTTGCTGGGGTACTTGGTTCATATGTAGGAAAGAGAATAGTGCAAACATAGAAAAAAAAGTAAAAGAGAAATATTATTTAGCATACATTTTTTTTTTTTAAGGTATCCTTCTTAAAGGATACTTTAAAGGATACTTAAAGTATCCTTTAAGCTTCCTTCTTTTTTAGAATGTGCCGCCTGTACAAAACAAGAGTCAGCGAAGTTACATACAACCCAAAAAATAATGCAAGGGCTTTCACATCCTTAAGTCATGGTGTGTGTGCATGTGTGTGTGCTTCAGGAGAGAGGGGGCTTCATAGGAATTTCTATCATGTGCAGTTCTTTAGCATGCACCGAAATCTCAGCACAAGAGCATTTCCAAATCATACACCCCGTCATGCATTTGTGTACTGCAAGTGCCAGAAAGAATTGCAGGAGCTGGAAACTCGTCATAGTTGTCACGTTTCAGACATGGCTCATTGGGATGCAGCCACAAAATAGCCAAAAAACAAAACAGTGACATTGTATTACCAGCACAACACCATAGCCCTCACTGCAGTGGATATACAAGGCCCACTAGGTTGCTCTGTGGTTCAAAGCAACCTTTAGTCAAGAAATTGCTAGTGTTAACTTTGCGTCCGTTGTTCTAACTGAAAAACCACACAGCTATTGCAGTAATCCAAATAGCAATGGCTTTAGCTCTAGGTGTGGTTCACGCAGTCCTCCCCAGTGCTCGTCTACTACCCAAACAAAGTGCCCTAGTGACAGTGCCCTTTATAACAGTTAATTTCGTCTATCTTTTTCCTGGCTTCATTGTCTGTTGGCTTCATGTGGCTCTAGAAGAGCAACATGCTGTCATTCACATAACAAACCTTTGCTGGAGCACAAAATATAATGTAAGCAGTAAAACAAATGGCTACTCCCGAGATTCAACGGCTGCAACCAGTGCTTTTTGACGTGCCCTTGCACACCGCCATTACGGGCATCATTTTTGTTTTGGCGTCTAAACAAAGCCTCCTGAGCAAGGTTCACGCATGAATGGGCATGTGTTATGCGGTCACAGGATATGAGGATGGCAGTGTCTGGCAGAGGAAAAAATCTGTAGAAAACCATAAATGGAAAGAAAGGCAATCCCAGGATAAATCAGCTACTAAGATGAACTATCCAAGCTACAAAAAAAGAGAAATAAAATAAAAGGCAGGAAGGTTAAACAGGTTCCACCTGCTTTGCAACCCTAGTTACAATAGTTCAGAGTTGATTTTATTTATTTACTCTAACGGCATAAAGCGTTACGGAGAGGAGCGGGAAGAACATACACCCGCGTGTACACACATACATAATATGATAGAATTGGTTAAAATTAAGAAAAAAAGTTATGCACAGCTCTTTTTTTTTTTTTTTTAATTGAAGGTTACACTGCTGCTCCACAACTTGTCTGTACACACGAACACTGATAAAACGAAGATAAACACAAGGAAATAAATCGAAGATGTTCCTCACCAATATCAGCTTGTTATGAACAACTAGGTTCGACAGTTACTTAAAGAAATTATCTGCACCTGAACGGACAGTGCCAAAACCTACAACATTGTGGCAAGATAGAGCAGGATCTTCTAAGACAGTGTTTGCCAACAATCTTAATTTTGTTTGCATCTTTTCTAGCTTGGCTTATGAACGCTTCTATCATGGTAATAGTGGATCTCATGGTATTGCAGAAGGATAATTTTATGCTTACAGCTCAAATTATTTTTGAGTTCAATGTCCCTTTAAAAGGTGCCTAAAGAACTGCATACCAACCCCGTTAGAATGAGACTGCAGTGGCCAAGAATCAAACCCACAGCCTTGTGCTTGGCAACGAAATGCATACCTGCCACCATTAAAATTCGTAAGGTCCCACGAATACGATACCGAGTGTGGAGGGAAAAAGCGAATTTTTAATAAGTCTGCCGTGAGCATGTGCCTTTTAAGGATTACACACGCTAATAACCTTTAGATACAGCACAAAACAAACTTGGAACCAAAGGCACTGATAAGGAACACATTGCTTTTTTTTTTACCACAATGACTTTTCTGTTGCCGACGTCACAGCTTCCATAGCTAGTCTGTATAAACTTGCTCGAAGCAAGTACCCCTCTTGTGTCCTTTCACCATTAGAAGATTCCCAATGGAAGGTTCGTAGAAGACGAGTTAACCTTGAACATGAGCAGAGTTTATTTTTTGGAGATACTGATGTAACATTCATAAAATGAGCTCGAATTCCTAAACATTATGAAAAATTTGGAAGAGTTGGCAGTTATGAAAATGCAGAGCCTGTAAGCTGCCACAATAGGCAGCGAGGAGGAAAGTTTGCGTTACTGTATGCGCAATATCTACACACCTGAAACCAGAGAACATTGTTACCGTATTTACTCGAATCTAGGCCGACCCAGAGTTTAAGCTGACCCCCTAAAGTCCGAAGCCAAAAAAAGTATATATACATATTACCTTGAATGTAGGCCGAACAAAAAAAAAAAAAAAAAAAGCGAGGACAGCGTTCACAAAATGCAAACAGCATTTATTGAATCTGAACGTGCAGAGTTCATTCAACGTCGTCGTCGCTGCTAGACTCGGCATGGTGTTCCTTGTCACTGTCACTTTCAAACAGTGCACTATCTTCAGTACCGTCAAGCGCATTAGATATGCCGCACTTTTTAAAGATGCGCACGATCAAAGTACCTGGGATGTCGTCCCACGCTGCAGCTACCCAGCCCACCAGATGCGATAGCGATGCACGTTTGATGCGGCTCGTTGCACTAGCTTTCGCTTGGAGCACTTCTGTCACTGGAAGGGCAGCTGCTCTCTGCGTCAGAACAAAGTCGGCCAAAACTGTCTCCACTTGTGGTGACGGCCTTTCTTTGGTCCGCTAAATGCCATCCTCGTTGCGGTGCATGCAAAAAGCTGCTGTCGTTGTCCGTCATTGGAGGGGACGTTTTTCTCGTCGATGCCGAACTCCCGCCCGGCTTGAAGGTTCGACGATGCCTCTGTGGCTATCACAACTTTTCGCTTGAAACCAGCACTGTAGTGGCATCTCCTGCTCGGTGCCATCGCGATAACACCACGCCGCACACCGATACGGCCGACACAACACAGGTCAGAATGGCGACCTCTCTTGTGTACGGTTGGCTAATGGCACGGCTAGTAGCGGCTGTGATACTGACTTTTCTAGATAGCGCTAGATATGCACCATATTTAGCAGTTTCAATGAAAAACTGGCGCGTTTTTTAAAATCTTCAAATCTAAGCCAACCCTAGAGTTTGGAATATGATTATTTGAAAAAAAAAAAAGAAACAACTATCGGCCTAGATTCGAATAAACACGGTATGTCACGGATAAAAAGGCGACACCAGTGACGAAGTCAAGGTGGGAGAACCTGTCATTTCAAAGCCTGTACGGATTTCTTGGTCAGACTAATGCAGACAAGAGTCACTTGTCACTTTTTATGTCAAGACAGGACATAGAATTTTTGCTGCGCCCTTGACTACAAGCGCCCTGCCAACTAATACATTGTGCACGCACCACAACCCAACATAACACATAACACACAACAACACACCCCCCCATCAAGACTGAGGAGATTTAACAGGAGAGAGTCACGCGGTTGCCTATGTTAGTGTAGTTGAATTGTGGGGACTGATGCCCCCGACTACAGGGCCACAGCGGACGCCATAATGGAGGGCTACAGATTACTTTTGACCACTTCGTGTTCTTCACTGTGTGCACTTCAGTGTGCACCCAAATTCAATTGCCAGAGCGTTTTTGCGTTTTGACTTCCATCTAAATGCGGCTGCTGAGACTGGGAATCAAACCCTTGTGCTCAGCAGCAGAATGCCATAGCCACTAAGCCAACACGTCGGATTAGCTAGTGAAGTGAATGGTTGTTGTTCCCTATTCGGCATGTCTAATTTCTTCGAACTATCAAACAGCTGAAGCTCAATAACATAATTTCATGCAGTCAAACAAACACTGCGTACACTTGAAGTTTAATTACTATAATGTTTAGGATATTAGTGACCATCTGTATGTTCTTTTGCAACATACTAGTACTAATTTTGGTCTTCTGATTTGCTCAGTGTGCTTTGTTTGCCATTTGCTACTGGTTTAAAGGTTTAGTTTTTAGGTATTCTTTATGACACATATTTCTGAACCTACCCTCCAGGCACTAGATAGGGAAGTATTTAAAAAAAAAAAGCATGTTTTGCTTACAATTGCCACTTTATTTATGCACCTGCTTTCCGAGATTGTTGCTATGAAAAAATTTTTTTTTTCTTATCTGTGGGCCCGTCAAAACTCCCAAGTGCGGGGTCCTGTCTGTATATCATTTTGCTTGCACTTAATTGTAATTATTAAAGATTTGATTGATTCGTTGATTCAAGGAACTAAGGTGTAGCCACCAAAAAGTTACCTTGCCGTTGCTAGATCAGTTGCAAGGTGTAGCTTTATTATTGAGTGCAACTTCTGAACAGGGGCCAGTGTATTGGCGAGGTGAGATGGCTGTCATGGAGAAATTCAGATTCACCGCGGTGGCTCAGTGGTTGTGGCATTGCACTAATGAGCACAAGCAGTAGTCGATTTGATTCCCCATCGCCACAGCCACATTACGAAAAGGGGTGGAATGCAAATGTGCTTGTGTACCGTGCATATATATATATTTTTTTGGACCCCAGGTGGTCAAAAAGAAATTAATTCGGAGTCCTCCACTATGACATACTTCATGACCCTTTGTGCAGTTTTGGGATGTTAGGGCCCAGAATGTATCTCCTATAGAAATTTAAAGGCTTTTTCAAAAGTTTATTATTCCAAGGAATAATAAACGAATCTGCATAAACAAATGTCGGTCCAACAGTGCAAGACACTCAACAGAAAATCAAAGGGCTCACCTCAGATCGAAGCAGGGGATTTTCTGCCTTAAGCGCGTCCTTGAGCATCTCGTTTTCAAAGAAGGTCCCCAGGCTGGCATGTGAAGACCACTCGTTGAGGCAGGAAAGTGCAGCCGCACGAACCATGTTCTGGTGGAAGGGCAAGCCGTCAACACATTTTCTGTGCATGTCATACTTAGCCAGAACACCATAGTGTGTGGCTTTGCTTAACACCACAAACACTGGTATAACGCTCAGTACAAGCATAAACTCATTATAATGCGCCCGAACAACAAGGATCAAATTCCCTATGCATTTTCTGCATGTGCATTGAAGTCTCACAACAATAAGATACTAGTGGCTTAGGTGTGCATATATAAAGTGTGTAACAGCTTCCCACCTTCAGCATTCTAAATCTATCGAGGGGCTCTTATGCAAATCCTGCAAAATAACAAAATCAAAAAACTACTTTTTACTTTATAAATCTTATACTAGCGTACAACCCACTGTTCGCCATGATTGGTCACAAAACTGAAGGCACGCAAGTTAGTCTTGATTTACGATTTTGCTTTCCTCATACATTTAGAGTCGCTTATGTTTGCACTGGGAACAATATGGCCTATCTTGTCATATTGTTTCTGGTACCAGGTGATCCTGAATGGCACCAACATATACCAGATATGTGTCCGTTGCAGTTTGACCAAATGGCTTGTAGTGCACAGTTTCAGTACTAGAGTGTATGTTGTGCCGATGATGGCAAGTCAATCTATACTCAAATGACAATGCACGTGATTAGACTGCCTACTATTGTGGCCCGTTACCAAAGTATCATGGACAATGGCGCCTGCCCAACGACATTTATTATGTGCAATCGCCATTCTGCACAATGAAGGCTTTTAGTACACGAAACAATGACAAACATTACTTTTCATGTTTATTTTCCTTTGGAGAAGAAAACCAGCTATTTCCACAGTTACAAGCATTTTAAGAATATATGAACTTGGACTGTATTTGCAGTTAATCATCGTTGCAGAAGATAACCACAGAGCTAGGATTATTTATCTTGCTTGCAAAATATTTTCAAAAACCCAACAACTTGGGTGCGCTTGTGCACTTGCACAACCAAGCCAATATAACCCAAAATTTATCTGCTTCTGGAAAAAATTTTTTTTTAGAATTTGTGTGCTGGCACAATCACACAATTTTGTTTTCCGTTCATAAAGAGGAAAATGTCCTTATCCACAAACAACTTCAGTAATTCTATCTCTGTTGTCTCTTAAAACAATGACTGAGGTGCAAAAACACATTGCAGCCTATCACCAGCAAGCCTTTAGGCACGAAAAAGAAGGTTATGAACTGCAGTATCTAGTAAATGGTGTGGCAGAATTTGGAACACCCCAGCTGAGTATCACCGAATCTAAAATATGTACACAATTTAGAGTAACGAGATAGGATGTCCAACTTTGCTGGCTATGATCATTACTTGAACTGAGACTACATGGGCAAGTTAAGCTGCAGCTGACCAATTGAATTAGCAGGGGTGTGCGAATACCAAACAGTAGATTTTGAATCAAATATAGAACCAAACCAAAGAAAGAAAAGCCAAATATCATATCAAATATAGAAAAGTTCTCATAAATTTAATGCTCACAAACTTTCGGTACAGGCACATGCTCGGAAGTCTTCTAGCATTGTGCAACAAATATGTAGCAAGCTATTGTAAATTGGGTACATATAGATCAATATATACAAGACAGTCTACTCTTATTAAAGGGAACACCAAATTAGTATGCCAGCACTGATTACAGCTCAGTTCTAGTATACGAGAATTCAGAAAAAAATTTTTAATCAATAGAATTTCTGTTGAATAGAATCAAGGGTTTTTTTTCCCCGCTATCAAACTAACGAATTAGTGACTTTCTGCTGTACTGAATGTCAATGAGGTTCTCGGTTTTATTTTTGCATAGGAAGTTTTACCTTTCTGTTTTTCTCCAAAATACAGAAGGGTTATCTGAACTTTATGGTAGATGGGTTATCATAAGGCCAGTCTGCATGACAGACGAAGGGACTGTGCACAGAGTGACTCGATCACCACTCTGCCTGTAGCCAGTGCCGTCCGCATCGTGCCATTGTCAAGTTCGGTGCGATTTAATTGCCGAATGTCAAAGAATCTGAAGTCTGTGCGCTGTAGTTCCCTCTCTTGCACATGCGCAGCTTGCTCATTCAGGGTGTCTACCAAGTTGACATTTCCAAATTCCCCGAGTTTTCCAGGTTTTCCCTGTGTGCCTTTACAAGATTCCCTGAATGAAGCAGAACTTTGTTTTATGTAAAGATGGGCTGACACCATGTTGCCTGATGCTATAATTCTCTAGTAAGCATGTTGAACCAAAAAGAATCTTACTCCAGTTTAAATAGTAAGGAGTATTGTTTATTTTATTCAAAAAGAAAACAGAAGGAAGGTGTTAGTAAATGGAACAGCGAATAAAATATTCTAAAAGAAAATTGCAAAACCCATTCCAAATCGAGTCGAACATTTTTAAATAGAAATGGAGATGCATACAAAAGTAAATATTTTCGAATATGAGCTATTTCTATCAACTGATAGCAAGCTCATCGGTATGAAGCCTGAATTTTGTCAGAACTAAGATTCTCTCTCAGCAGCAGTCAACCTCAGCTGTCCCGACATACTCTTAGCCCGTACACAACATCTCAGTGATGGGTGTCACTGCTTTAAAGAGTTCATTTTGGTTTGGATGAGGGACACCTGCATCTCGACGTCAGCCAAGACTTTCTTTTTTGAGCTCAAGCTCCTTCAAAGAGGTGGTGGCATGCTTCCTTTCCCATTCATTCCTTAATGTGTAGGTCCTTTCCGTTCTTGTCCTCCTTTCGCCGCGCGTTCGTCCCACGGACCATTTGAAGCATCCTTTTGGTCAGTTGTACAGACAACGTCAAATTTTTCAGACTCCCTAGGGGCCGCGTAAACATCCTAAAAATCGGGCAGTCCAGAAAAAAAAAAAAAGATGAATGCATGACTTTAACTGCCTTAAGGGCTCAAACTGCCACACAGGCATGACCAAAAAAGCCCTGAAGGCCTGCCAGTACACTTATTAGGCATATCGGTACTCGTACTGTGACAAGAGATGAGGGTGGATGCATGTATAATTAAGGAATACATACTGTGTCCCTTGACAATTGCCCTTTCCCAGGCCTATGAAACTTCACTGCATTACTTTGCATATGCTTCAGCGCATAGAACTTTTGTATTGAAGCAAAGCTGACTTTCGAAAACGCGTTCTGCTTACAGAGCTTCGAAGCCAATCGCGAGGATTACAAAGGTGGAGTCAGTGCCATTACTGACAGTGGCGAATTCTTTCAATGAAAAACATGGCACCACATGGCAAGAAGCTCAATAGCGAACGTAGAAGCAGCTAGGCCTGGCGTTGCCACGGTGGTGGCCACGGCGGCCAGCGCATCTGCGTACGAGAGCGCCGGTTCAAGGCAGTGAGATAATCAAAATGGTGGCATTGGTAGCTTTGATTAATGCCGTTTGGGAACCGTAGTCACGGCAAAAAGTCCGAAATATCGGACGGTGAAGTGTTCTTGTGTCCTAAATTTCAGACTTTCTTATACATTGACTATGGGGTAGGTGGTGGTGCAGCAAAGCCGTGTGAATTATCGGGCATGTACGAAAAATTGTGTGTCTGGAAAATCCGTCATTAACTGTACTCTGGCAACTCCCTCGGCTCGACGACTTGGCATCAATGACGATTCATTGCGATTCCTCTGACTAGAGCCAGAATTAACGCGATTTTAGTTTCCTTTCAATAAAATTACAGCTAATTTTCCCCTGATAGAAGCACAAATTCCCCGAGTTTTCCCTGAGTATTTCCAGATTATTGAAATTCCCTGAGAATTTCCAGTTTTCCTGGTTGGTAAACACCCTGTGACTTGTTAAGGCATGGTATAATGCCCACTGCCCGATGCGCTACATGATTGACAATCATAGGATAACACAGTTTCTAAGTGCTTGTGTTGTTTATGCATATAAGTACAAGCACACCTCGAGTAAAAGAAAAGTGAGCATTAAATGCCGATGTCAGTGATTTCATATGGCAAGGCCCCCTTCAAAATGAAAGCTGTCAGAGACCCACCTTGCTGTCACCCAGTGCAACAAACATGCCAGGTGCAAGAGTACGAACATAGGGTCCACAGTGGGGGCCTAGGGCTACACCCAGGCACTGGCATATGTTCAGGGCCTGGATAGCCTGAAAGACAGGAACACAGAGCAAAATTACACTCATCAGAACTGTACAACCATGGCGAGAAGTTGGAATGAGCCTAGTCTGCAATTTCTCCGAGTGGACAATGCATTACAAGTAATGCACACACTCAATTCTGTTCCCAGCTGTAGGAATCAAGGTGCCTTCATGTGCCTCGTCCCCCAGCTGGTGCGTTGTGCTTAACTCAATTTCCGGGAACTGCTGCCACGATGGCTACATGACAGACACGGTTTGCACACTGAAGCTAATTTCACGTGCAAACCAGTGCTTTTTTCCTCCTGGGGTCGAGTCACTGCATGAGAATAAGTCACTGGGACATGCCCCGATTGGCCGCCCAAACTGTGCCCCAGGCACCTTCTCCACCTGAGCTCTCGTCCACTGAGCTCTTCGTCGCTGCGGCAGATGCTCACAGGTCTACAACGAGGTGGTTACATGGGACCTTTGCTCTCCCAATTCCTCGTTTTCGCGCTTCATGGGCTGCTACCCGGTTAGCCCTAGCGTAGTGGGCGCGCGTACTTGATCGGTCTTGCAGCAAGCCTTTTTGCCTGTAAGTACCGTGACTGTCGCACTGTGCTGTATCTTGGGTTAAAAAACCTGTGTGTGTTGGCAATCCGACTCCGCAGCCTTCTCTGTGCCATGTCAGAGAGTCAACAAACCTTGCCGTAGTGCCTTTATGCATTGCGGAGTGGAGGAGCAGCGTACCCTTTCCCGACTGTCGCTCGTAGGGTGAGCCTTGAGTAAACCAATCTCCACACAGCTAAAGAGATACTAAGAGAAATACTGAATAAGCTCACTTTGGTAGATCAGTGCATTTGCTCCGAGTAAGTTGAGCGAATTTAAATAGCTGCCCCCTTCAAATCCCAAAGTCTGAAGCACCTCATTTATCATCTACTGCAGAAATCCCATACCTCGTCAGGTCTGTCATTACTCTCAATGACAATGCAACTGTTTCTGTTAATGCGATGTTCTCAAAAGCCAGACATCCGAGGCACCACTGAAATGGAGCATTTCACAAATATTACTGACTGACAGTCCCCACTACATACAATTTGCTTACAACTTCGAAATGCTGTGCTTCGGATGTCTGATCAGCATTTTACAATATTGCAACCACCTGTTTGAGCGAGGGGTAGTATTCTCATTCAAAGACACACCTGGTACACTTCGCCGACATTGCAACACAACTGCACGGAGAAGATTGCACTTGTACATTTTTCGCCAGAAAAATGACTGGGAACTGATGCCATATTGAGCTCCGAGTAGAAGCAAGCAATCAATTTTCAGTTGAATGCAAAGAATGTTCTGCACAGTTGGCACTATGAATGCCGCAGGCTTCACGCAAATGTCTGGTCTGCCTGTACGTTGACCTAAATTATGAGTATTCACATTATTTTTCTTTTTATGAAAGAGACAAAGTCAACATACAACTAGCAATACTTAGTATTTCTCTAAAACTGTACTACTATAGAGCAAACTGTCAATAGCAAAGAAAAGAAATGCCAAAGTTTCTTTTTGCGAATCCTGTTCCCAAACCAAAATGATGAGTCTGGCTGATGCAATGGATCATCATCAGCCTATTTTATGTTCTCTGCAGGACGAAGGCCTGTCCCTGCGATCTCCAATTACCCCTGTCCTACACAGCACCCTCTACTGCATTACAGGTTTGACCACTGCCTTGGTCAGGTGCTCCGCAGCTACTGGGGACTGAGGGCCATTGGTTGATCGCGCGAGTCATTTGGGAGGGAGTGGCCTAATATTGCACCAGGGAGGCAAATTCATGTGTCGAGGGAGTGTCTTTTGTTGAAGCCTAGTGGGTCTTCCTAATTTGATTGTATCTGGATTAGCATAGCCCCACTGGCTCGGCATCTTTTGCCATAGTCAGGCGCCACTCCTTTTTGTCAACATCTTGGACACATTTTTTGCTTGGATGCAATGGAGCAACGCATTGTAAAGCACCTGGGCCCTGCTGTGCAGGAATATTGCACAAAGGTTTCCAGGTTGAGCCTGAGCTTACTTCCAAACATAACAAAGCGGGCTTTTTTTACAGCGAAGCTGTCTATACCTAGGATCTGGAGAAATATGTGTCCAAGATGTTGACAAAAACAAATCGTCATGTGGGCCGATCCTGGTGATAGTGCAGAAAGGGTCCAAGCTCAATGGCACATACCCCTGTGGGCTTGGGGACCCGTAACGCGCCCTTGAACTACCCTTGTCACACGTGGGACCCAAAGAGGTCCCAGGCACAAGGGCAAGATGTTTTTGAAAAAATGTTTTGTACAACTTTTTCAAAAAGGACTTTAAAAAATTAGTCTCTTAAGATCTCTCTTGAGAGGGGAACAGCGAAAGCCTCCTCTTCCTCCTCTTAGCATTTGCCTCTTATCTTTCTTTTAGCCATTACTGCTCACTACTAAGCATGTTTAGTCGTTTGTAATCAATTGTGGTCATTACAAGTCGTTGTTAGACATGTTGGTCATCATAGTCATTAGTAGTTATTACAGGTCATTTCAGTCATTATTAGTCATTACTGGTCATTACTAAGCATTTTGAGTCTTTTCTAGCGAATTGTAGTTGTTACAAGTTGTTGTTAGACATATTGGTCATTTTGTAGTCATTACTGCTCACTACTAAGCATTTTTATTCATTTCTAACAATTGTAGTCTTTACAAGTTGTCGTTAGACATATTGGTCATTTCATAGTCATTACAAGTCATTTCAGTCATTACTGCTCACTAGTAAGCATTTTAGTCACTTGTGGTCATTACAAGCTGTCTAGACATATTGGTCATTTCGTAGTTATTAGTAGTCATTACAAGTCATTAGCAGTCATTACCAGACATTATTAGTCATTACTAGTCATTATTAACCTCTACCAATCCATATTATAACGTTATCATTCACTAACTGTCACTATCAATCATTTTTCATTATGTAATCTGTCTTCATATGGCATGATGATGCTTCGGCGGACACTCCGGCGCTCAGATCTGCTGACAAACTCCACCATAAGCCTAGAAAGGCTTTTACCATAAAATTCTGGGCGCCAACCGTGCAAACGTGCCAGTGCCACTGCTCGTGCATTCGTTGCCGTAGTCTTTTACAGCCAGCTCTGTTGTGCAAAAAAACCATCATCAGCAGAAGCAGACTCCAGCGTCGTCGTCTTCCACAGCTGGCTCCACTGCCGCTCATCATTCCAGCGTAGAATTACACTTCTTTTCTGCCGTAATGGGGAGGCCGCATTTATGGGGGTATGAGCCATTGCTTAAAGGGGTATGCGTGTGTGCACCTATATCGCCATGTTGATCACAGATTAGAACAAAAATATGTTTGCACCTTTTTCAATTTCTGGGTCACCTCTGTGTCATGCATTAAAACAGCCTTGTTCGTCATCCACCTTCACAATGTGGAATGGCTCACGATTTTTTTTTTATGTGAACAACTAATTAGTGCCTATGCAGATGCTGCAAAACCTCAAGGCACTCAGGTACAAGAGGAACATGTGAACCTTTATACTGGGCTGCCACACCCACCAAATTCTTGTTAGAGTCGAGTAGTCGTGCTCGCAAGGAGGCCGGCAGGTCACCCAGCTCCGGGCAAATAAACTTGGCCTGGTCTACGATGGCTGCCAGCTTCTGGAGAGCCTCCTGGCGAACCTTCCAATTCTTGTCCGACAGCTCCGATAGCAGAGACTCAGTCAGCTGGCCACTGCTCGGAGACAAAAGCAAAGGGTGAGAGTGAGCCCATAGCAGATGTGGAAAACGATCCCTTGTGCAATCTTCAATCCACAGCGACATTTCAATACAGTGAACCCAGATATAAGGAAATAAATCTAAAATTTACCTGGCCATGCTTTACTTCATCAAGTATTTTACTGCTATAAGGAAATTGAAAAGGCAAGAGCCAAGACAATAGCACATGTAGAGAAACAAATATTTCTTCGCTCGGAAGCTCAAGGTATGTATTCTGGTAGCAAAAATGTCAAATAACTTGACCAGAGTAACTTGAAAAAGCACATTCTGGATGTGCGTGTGCATTTTGGCCAATGGCTTGGCTTGATGGGTGTGCAAGCCAGAGAGCCAATGTGTCGATCCAGTTTCATCACACCGGTTACGTGGTCGCATATTAATGACAGCAAGTTGCGTTTGCAATTTAGCATTGTTGCCATGACCCTTATCAGCATTGCAAGCATTTGATAGGCAATCAAAATTGACAGGAGACCCTTTGTTGCGCTGTCATAGGCATCACATAAGCTTGCTTTTTTTTTTTTTGTGCGCAGACCCAATTGCCTCTTTTCTTCAAAAGCATTTTTTTTTTCACCAGCATGTACACTTGCAGCAAATATTGGATACAAAGAAAACATTTCCATCTTCGATGCAACATTTATAGAGAGATTGAACTGCGGTGGTAAATTAGTGCCTTGCGAAGTCTACTGTAAGGCTAAAACACCTTTGCATATTTGCTCAAGAGTATTTTTGCAATGAGTTGGCAGCAGAGAGTGTCAAGGATGATTCAATGGGAGGCTGGTAATCAACTACAATAAAAGGGCATGCTGTGTGCCATCTTCCACTCTTTTGCACAAACCCATTACATTGCAAAACCCTTTATAATCATAAATAAAGGCACCAGGCTAAGAGAATTAGCAAAATAGCAATCGACACAAATACAAGAAAGGCACAGCAAGCCGTTCAACCAAATAAATTTTGAAAGGAAGCATTCTGCAGGAACCCAATTCTGAGCAAAGTGAATTATAGTTGATGTAAATGCCCCAAAATTTTCAGTAGTTATCAGTGGGCAAGCCAAATACCATTTGTTGCAGGCAACTTTGCTGAACATTGGAGATATATGCACATTAGCCATGCTTCACAATCAAAAGAACATGACACAGACAAAGACATGAGAAACAAACTAAGCTACGACTCCTTGCGCACGAATACCCAGGACAGTGTACAAAAGTATGGCCACCACGGTAGCTTAAATGGTAAAGCATGACATACAAAATGTGGATGCTGTGTTTTTGGCTTCCACCTGTGGGAAGTGGTATGGTCTTTTCGACAACTTCAATATTTTAGGGGTGTGCAAATATTCGAAAAGTTCGAATATTCGGTTGGATACGAACATAGGTATCAAATCGCATATATTGCTGGCTGTGCAGGAGCAAACATGATTCTTAGCATTTGTTTCTATCTAATATAATAATGGGGAGATTTCGTGACGAATTTCATAACAAAATTTTGCCTGTAAAGCACACTTAGCCACTGAATGCCTAAACTATGCGGAAAAGCCAGCCTCTTAGTATCAAGCGGCTCTGGTTTGCGAATGGCAAGGGCTTTTTTTCTTTATCTTCTTTCGGCGCCACCCCCAATTTTGAGCTTATTGCTTGACAGCAAGTGCAATGAATCATGACTGGCACAAGGTCAAATGCCTCCGAGTTTACGAGCATTTGATGCGGTACACTAAGGGCACAGGCTGGCGAGGACAGCTAGTAGGAATTACTAAATTATCCAAGTTATCATGAGCTAAATACACAACGTTTGAGTATAGCGGCTTACTAGTCTAGTTTTCTTTAATATTGACATCACAATTGCAATGTTGCAACACAACAAATTAACCCCACTTGCCAATAAATGCATGTGCGTATCATTATTCAACATTCGAAACTAAGTATTCATATGAGAAAATTTTTATATTCGCACACCCCTAAATTTTATTTTTTTATTCGATAAAACACGATTTCTGCTATGCTCTCTGGGTTCATTCTTCGTTTCTTCATATGGCTGCAGCTAACAATGAAGCCTCTCGAATTCTATTTTCTTGAATTTAATTGAATTCTGGAGTTTTATCTGCCAAAACAACAATTTGATTACGAGGCACACCTAGTGGGGAATTCCAAATTAATTCTGACTACCAGGGGATCTTTAACCCACCCCGAATGCATGGAACACTAGCGTTCTTGCATTTCGTCCCCATTGAAATGCAGCTGCTACGGCTGGAATTTGATCGCACAACCTCATGCTTAGCAGCACAGCACCATAGCTGCTAAGCCACCATGGCCGGTATTCTTCTTCTTCTAACTAAAAAATTCACAAATGTTCAACAAGAGGAACTTGACAGTCCAGCCTGGTATTGTTCTTGCACACAGCACGCGTGACAACTTGCCTGATGTCAGTACGAGGAACCAAGTCCTCCATGTCAAGAGCAGCTTCTTGCTCCTCCTGTGCACACTCTGCAGAATCGCCTCCACCATCATTGACGGAGGAAGTTGGCACTCCCCGAATGGGCGCAGGGGGTTTCTGACCTTCCATCTGCGGTGTTCAAAGGAGAATATTACAGCTTTACACATTCAGTGCTTCAATTGCAATCACTAAAATTGCCAAACACGTATACAGTATATCCTTTGAATCAGTACTCATGCACATAAGGTTCAGAAAAGTCAGACACAATTACGCAATGTACAATGTACGCAATGAACAATGTACGCAATGCACTTGCCAACAGTTATGAATGCCTGTGGATGCTTTGAATACCAAGCCTATTGAAATAAGTCACCAGGGATTGAGATTATTTTGATTGCAGATTTCAGCATGTTGAAACTAATTTTCGTGCTCCATAATGGTACAAATGCCAACCTGCAAACTTAAGCAGCAACAAACTTGGAAAAGCCCAAATTGACAAGCCACACTTTTGACATCACAGCGACTGCTGTTACAGATTTCACCCGTTTCAGGAATTTGTCTGAATAAACTGGTTCTAAGCAGGAATGCCTATGGAGTCCTTTCAGAATCGAAAGACTTCTAAGGGTATGGTTGGACACAGACGAGCAAAACTTCTTTGTGAACAAAATTTGTTTTTCGTAAGCCTTGCTGAAACATTCGTAAAATTGTAGAACAAGCTCCAATTCATAAACTTTACGCAAACTTCGGGATAGTTTGCAGGTAGGCGATAGTACACACATAATTCAACGCCATGGCTGAATGCTGTCAAAATGCACAAGAAATGTATACAGACTACCAACCTTTGCAAGTTCTGCATCAAGCTGTTGCACGAGGGTGGCCTTCTCTCCCTCAAACAAGGTCCTCAATGTCTTGCCCATGTACAGGTACAGTACACCAGCCAAAGTGATGGATGCAGTCCTCACCGCCTGCCCGTGAAGAGAGTCAGAACTGCTCATTCAAAATTACTGCAGCAGTGCTCCCTGGATAATGCAAGATACAGTTACAATTTCAGCATGAAGGCACACGAAAAGAAAGAAAGGGAAGGAACCGTAAACTTGCATGGTTAAGAGAAGCAATCAGATAACAAAGAAGGCCTCACCTTCAGTTCTTGGTTAATTCTGTACAGTCAATGGACATGAATATGCAGAAAACTTGCATACAGGAGTAATGGCAAGCCTCAATGGCCATAATTTTATTTATTTATTTATTTACATACTCTCAAGGCCCGAGGGCATCACAGAGAGGAGTGGCGAGTACATGTGTACGTAGTCATTGGCAATCTTCTTGAAATTAGCGGTGTCACAGATGGCAGCGATGGAGGTGGGAAGGTGGTTCCAGTAGTCGGCAGTGCGTCGTATAAACGATTGAAAGTAAGAGTTGGAGTTGCATGATGGTACCCCCACCTTCATTTGGTGATCGATGAGAGGTAAAATGTAGGATGGGTAAAGGAACAACTTATCTTTAAGAACGGGATTAGTGTAATCAATCTTATGAAAGAGGCATAAGCGCATAAACTTACACGACGTACTGCAAGGTCTGGCTAACCGAGCGTCAGTTTCATTGATGATATGCTTGCGCGACGTGCATAATGTGACAAAATTAAATGGGCAGCCCTGTTCTGAAGAGATTCAAGAAGATTTGTTAGATTAGCTTGACCAGGGTTCCAAATGGAGCAGGCATATTCGAGCTTGGGACATACCAATGTTTTATAATGTTGCGACTTAACTTGAACAGTCGCACTGGAAAAATTGTGATGTATGAAACTGAGCACACAGTTAGTACTACTAAATATGTATTGGAGATGTACGTTCCACGAGAGATTACTAGTGGTATGTATACCAAGATATTTGTAAGATGCTACAGGTGTTAATGGTGTGTTATTTAGGGTACAGTTGAGAGAAACATGGCAAGAAGAAGTCTGTGAGACACGCATGGCTTTTACATTTAATAATATTAGGGGTCATTAAAGAATTGGAGCACCAAGAAGATATGGTGGTAAGGCCAGATAGCAGGGCAGCATGATCAGAGGCATTAGTGATGACACAGTAAACTACGCAGTCATCAACAAGAAGTTTTATAGAAGGAGTAACTAACTTGGGGAGGTCATTAATAAAAATTAAAAAGTAGTGGACCCAGAACAGACCCCTGAGGTACACCAGACTGAACAAAAGTGATGGAGCAGTCATGTTCGTTAGCAGATACATGTTGGAAGCGGTTGGAAAGGGAGCGTTCAATCCAGCGCAAGATATTAGTATCAATATTAAGTTTACGCAAATTGAGGAAAAGAAATTTGTGAGACACGGAGTCTAAAGCTTTCGCGAAATCCAAGAATATACAATCAATTGTTATTCCTTTGTCTGCAGTACTAAATAAATTGTCAGAAAAAACCAAGAGCCGAGTGTCACATAAAAAAAAATTTCCTAAAACCATGCTGACAACGAGAGAAAAAGGAGTTTGATTCCAGAAAAGTAATAGGATGCGAGTAAATGACATGTTCCACGAGTTTACAGGGTACGCTGGTTGACGATATGGGCCTATAATTAAATGGAGAATTAGTGGGTCCTGATTTATGCAGTAGAACCACTTTCCCCACCTTCCAATCATTAGGCATGGTGGATTATTCTAGTGACTGAGCAAAAATGTGCGACAGTTTTAAAGGGCCCCTAACCAGGTCTGGCCATTTTGAGCTGACAAGCACAAAGCATACAATGCACACTAATGATCGTGTTTGCATAGTGTTACATCGCTATGCACCGCGGAAAGGTCTGAAATTTCAAACCGAACGCCGTTTTCCCTTTCCCTCGTGGCAACCGTGCTCCAACACGGACGGTGACGTAAACATGTTCCTGTGCCTACGTACTCGTGTTCGCAGTGTGACGTCAATCAGAGACATGCGACTTCGAGAATTATTCAAGGCGACAGCTGTTTGTGTAATATGTTGCTTGAACAGACGACTTAAAGCATAGAGAAATAATAAAACACACAAATCGAATGTCTGCATGTTTTTGTTTTATTTCGCACCGCAGCAAGAGAGATGTACTTGCATTTTGTCTGGTTCCCCATGTCAAGCAGTCGTGCATTCTAAGCCGAACTGAACTGCAAACATGCCTGGATAGCTGCATTTGTGCAGAAGACATGAAACAGATGATTGGATAGTGCTGTGTCATCAACCCATTTATCCTTATTCATGCTCTCCTTGCACACTCCCACATATGCACTTTGAATTTTTCTTATGGTGATAAACCAGTGCCTGCGACGCTGGCTTTCCCACAGAGCTTGCTTGCAGATGAGTTCGGATTTAGAAATGCTAAACCTTATGAAAAAATAAAAATGTTGCTATAAATTCAGAGCTGAGTAATGCCATGCAGCAACCAAAAATTTGGTGTTGGGCTAAGCAAGGAAGCTACGAGCATACTGCAACATTTATGCAATGACTATGGCAAAGAGGTGTTATAGCATACAAAAATAAATGCTTCAGCTTATACTCACAGGATTCGATGCAGCAAGCCCTTTCTTAATATTTTCAATGACTGGTTTCACTGGAACCCTGCAAAAGGCAAGAGTACAGTCAGCATTAGGCAAACAACGTGCATATTCCAAAGTGTCAAGATACTTCAAACCAACCAAACTACTAGATGGCTGACTGCTCTTGAAAACCCAATGGTAGTTGCAACTTAGGCGACTAAACTGCCAGGAGGCCAAAGCTCAACTGAAGTTACAGTGCAAATGATACACAGCTGGCAGCAAATACAGAATAGGTCGAGTCGCAAAGCAGCAAGCTTCAGTTGTTATTGACTAGCACCACCATCATTACACCAAATGCATTCTTTACAGGCCAACTACAATGAAATTTCACTTTGAATAAGTTATTTATAGATGAGTAGACTATACTATTGAAGCAATCATGGCAAAGGTGCAGGGCTGGTATGTATCAGCAGCCCTTTAACAGTACCTAAGCAGACAATGCATGTACCTGGTGGTTAGCGTACATAAGGACATTAGCAAGTTGCCACCTCAGATTTTTTTCAGCACACCATAGGTGTCGCCTATTTCAGAGGTCAAGCTGAGGAGCCGCACATTCTCAGTCACAGGCCAGTTCTAGCGTATGCCAAAGCTTTTTTACAGTTCTGATATTTCGATTTCTTTGTACTAGTGCATTTTTGGAAGCTTTTCCCAACACACCCACTTATATTTTTAATGTCAAATTTTGTGTAGAAGCTTCGTTATATTTACCTCATCTGAAACTATGCTTATTAAGAAATCGAGGGTCTGATAGAATGCCATTTGGTCAGGGAAGATCAGTGCAGTGATGCTGCTAAGAAAATGCAATTTGTATCAATTTCTTGTGCAAGAGAATTTTCTTTTGGTGAAGCCCATTTGCACATCTTGGAGCACTTCAGAGGAGCAAGTGTCATTTTAAACATTTTTTACCCCATTTAACATTTATCATGGAGCACTTACAATGAGCTAGATAAACACTTCCAGCCAAAGCAGATCTTGCTGAGAAAATGTTCCTGGGTAGAAGCAGTAGCCCTCAACATTACTACACCCCAACAATGTCAGAAATGGGGAAAGCCAGTACTTTGTTGAAGATTGTGGATTAACCTGCTCAGCCATTTTCTCAACACAAATAAATAAACATAACTTATTGACTCAAAGAGCATAAATATTTTAAAGAATAACACTTTCAAAGTACATTCCATGTGGTTTTCAACATGCAGAGCTCCTGCTCCAAAGTTATCAAATTTGTGATCGTAATAAAATATTGCACCTAATATCACTTGACCATCACAGAAGACTCACATATAGAACTTCCTCCACAATGTTCTAACGTTGCTGCAGCTTTTAGTTCATGTCTCCAAGCCTACTCATGCTCTCAGCCAGAAGCACTTGGCCACATTCTATCTCCTCAATAGGAGGAGTGTGACATCACTCAGCTAGCCTCTCCCGGGGGCTTATATGCGCGGTGGCTCTTGGAAATGATTTGGCCCCACATGGTTGCCAGGCCATTTAAGAGGCTAGAAGCTACCGCTCGCCTATCTTGTGAAAAGGACTCATTTCTCCGTTGTATTCTTTTCTTTATAACTAAGATTGTCATGCAATGCTCCTTCCTAGTTCTTCCTCTGTGGTGCCTAAGGAGCTGTTGGCAACATTAAAGACTGATTGGGCAACACCATCAATCGTCAGTTACGAATGGCCACAAGCATTATTACCATCAACAGTTCTGTGCAGTGCAGAAAAACCGGGTTGCGCCAGTTACCTACGAGCTAGAACAGATAGCGCACTACTTTGAGACAGGAGGAAGGCTTTTACATTCTTCGCCGTTAATACAGTAAAACCCATTCACTCAAAGCTGTAAAATAAGCAGAAAAAGTTTGAGATAAGCGGAGTTGCGAGATAAATGAAGTCATGAAAATAGAAGCCCACAGTGCGCGCATGGAAACTTTCTAAAATGCCACCAGGAATAATATTGGTGCCTTTTGTGTGCATTGGTAGTGGACACATCGGTGTCTGCAGACAACGGCGTTATGTACCTGTGACGAAACAACATGCTTGCGACAGATTGAAGACAACTGATCATAATGCAATACAGTCGACTCGTTACAACGGACCCTGACATTCTAACCAAAAATGCGTTTTATCTAAGTCCGTAATATCCGAAACGCCTCACTTTCGAAACGTTCGTCGCCATGTCTTACAACTTTATTGCAAAGGGTAAGTGACAAACGTCGTTAGATATTAAAAAAAAAAAAAAAAGTTGTAGTTTCACCCGAAAGACAAAGCATCGATTGCAATAGCAAATTAAGCAAGTGCAGCAGCAGCAGAGAGCAAATTGAACTTAGTGCTGTCTCTCACTTCAACGTGAACTAAACGTCGAAAGCACAGTGCATACGAAGCTACCGGCACTGGACACACTTTGTCCACATCGCAGATTGCTATGAAAATGAGGCCGCATGGATGTGCAATTTGTTTGCATTGCTGATCGCTTTCAAGATACAGCGACTGAGCGGGCGAGTACATCTCTCTCGCTTGAGAGAGAAGTGCTCTTTGGACTCTTGGACTTTACACGGAACATGATGTGGCTCAGCTCCACTTCAGTGGTTGCTCCTGTCGCGTGGCTGGCACGCAATTCAATCATTTGACCATCTGCATCCGCAAAAGTTTCTATTTATTGCCTCGGCATTCCTTTGCGGCAGCAGCGAAATTTCGTTATATTGAAATTGCATACAAACACATTTCGTTATATTGAGGTTCTAAATACGTGGCGTTCTATGAACAAGAGGTTATGAAAAGCTAAATACTTCATTATATTGAGAATTTCGTTATATTGAAGTTTGGTATTTCGAGGTTTAACTGTACATCAATCTTTTTGATCCCCTTCAGATCTGACATATCAGGGTTCGACTGTACCTCCACGCCCCTTTACAAGACGAGTCTTGCTTGGAGCAAGTTCGCTGGCCACACTGCACAAGTGTCAATGCAACTGAACATTTATGGTCAGAAGGCTACACAGATTTAAAATTCAGAAACTGGCTGGTACGCACATTTCTTTTTATAAACATTGCAAAACGAGAGGGTAAACACTTGAAATTCAAAAATATCAAGAAAGGGAAGGCAGCTTCCCAATTCCTCTTCCACTGTAAACTGTATCACATGTTCCATAGCATTCAGTTCAATTAGGGCTGTTCGCAGTTGTCCTTGAAGCACATTGTAACCATTTTGGTCAAACTGGACAGCCTGTATTTGTCAACTGGCCAACAAAGCACTTGCAGACTTACTTGAGTCCAAACTCTTTGATAGCATTGGCCAGCCACATAAGACTCTCACTCTGGTTCTTCGGGTTCTTCTGGGCAAAACAAAGCTGAAGAGCCTGGAGAAGAAGAGAAACTCTAAAGTAAGACATCTTACTAAAACACATGAAACGGTTTTGAAATTTTATCCAACTAGAACTGTTAAAAATTATAAACTGCCACTCGCTCTGAAAGTTTTCTCAAGCTAACCCAGTTTTGCTACGACAGCGCAGCAGAGCCCACTTTGCAATCCGCTGGATATGTGGTCAGAGTGCTTTGCAATGTGAAATACAGCGTACACCGTTCATAGCAATAAGGCAATCTTACTCAGTTAAAAGCCTAAAGCTGGGTTTACGTTGTACATCCGTGTGTTCCTTTACAATGTTGACATTGTTATTGCGTCATGGTAAGGCCGCCACCTCATCCTTAACGAATGGCAATAAAAATGACGATGCCCACTCACTGGGGTCATTGAACTTGTGCTCCTCTGGCAATGTGCAGTTGAGAGCGATGCATGCTAACCACTGTGCTAGCACTCAGCTTTACAGCTTGGCAATATGTGCGGGGCTTTGCGTGATAGCGTGTGTGCAAGGGAGGACACACACACCAAGTGATACTGTAGTAAGAGAGGTTGACATTGTAGAGATTGCAAGGTAGTTTCTGAGTAGGTGGCAATGTGCATTGAGAAAGCCAGCAGCTCTTGGAGTAGACGAGTTCAGAGCTGCTAAAAAACATTTAGCCAAAGTCTGCAGATATTGTTTTTGGACAGAAGGAAAACTGAAGATATTTATATATTGAGCAGCTCAGAATACACACGCATGGACACATTGCAAAAGGAAATTTAGCTTGAAAAATCCTTTCTTTGCACTTTCTTTTTACGCACTGGTCAAAAAGCTCTGTGCATTTTTGCAGAGTATTGCACAGCCTATTGCAAGAAAGTAAAGGCCAGATGGCCATTGCCAAATTTCTTTTTTTTTTTCCAAAGAAGACTGTGCTTAAGTAAAATAGATTTCGCATAGTGTAGTTGTGCAATTTATGCGGGACCTACCGAGTCTGATGTGGAATGGATACATTACAGCTTTTCATTAGAAAGACAGTACAGCCAGATCTACGCATTCGTTGGAACTCTGCTGTATTTGAAGGAGTGCTCAGTTCCCTTGAATTTTGAATAATGGGGTTTCTAAGTGCCTCTGTGACAAAGCAGTTCACCAAGTGGCAAGTCCTATTTCCACTTGTAAATTGTGGCATCCATATACAGTGCGCATCGCAGAAGTGAGAGAATTGAACGAATGCGAGCAGGGAGAGCCCCCATTACCTCCTGGCCGACATGGTCTAGGGAGGTGGCCTCCGCCAGGGCTGTCAGGGCAGATGCGGCACCCTGGCCGTTCTTGATGTCCCCAACCTTGTCCACCAAGTCTGGCAGCAAGCAGTCAGCCACACACAGGGACACAGGTCCACCACCCAGCACCACTACTAGCGTTTCCAGTTTGAGCTTCAGCACCTGCATGCACGCAACAGTTGGCATGCAAAATGGTTAAAGCAGGAACAGTATTGTTGCCGCTCATCCACACAGAGTTTCAAGAAAGGCTCTTGTCAAGTAACCCCCTCCCTATCAATGTGAGCTTAATTCACCTTTTCAGCACCCCCGACACAAATTGTACCACAATGCATTTTCTATCAATATACAGCTGAGCCCATTTATAACAAACAGTTTGTGTAGGCCAGTTGGTGATTCACGATTCTGGGAAGTTACTGCAAGCGAAACATCAGACTTGAAGAAAGACAACACGAAGCATTACCGGTTACCACTTTATGCTGTCCTTTTCTTGAAGTCTCTTGTTTCGTTTGTGGTAACTTCCCACTTATAGCAATCCCAGTTTTATAGTGAATGCTCAATTATTACGAACTAAGATAGCACGATGGTCAAAATTTTTATGTTGTGGCTCTGAGCTTATTTAGAGTGAACGGGGCAATATGGTTATGGCAGCAGAGATCATAAACGCGGAATCAACAAAGGTTACCACACACAGCTTCAAAACTGGTTTTTGCAAGGCTGAATTCCTGTGTGGGGGCACGAGAGTCTAGAACTATCGAGCTCGGAAGCATTGACGACTGGCCTGCAGATTGATGGAAGTGCATTGTTGAAGTGCAGCCAAGTGCCAACGACATCTGTTTGGATGACTGAGTCGATGAGGGCAACAAAGCTGATGTCGCAGTCATGCACCGCTGACAGCATTGCTAGCAAGGTGCAGGGCTTTTGTCAGCAATAAATTGGACGAAGGAATTGAGAACATTGCAGAACAAACACTAACACCTGTAAGCACTTCAAGTGCAGTCAAGTAGGTCATGTCACTGGAACAGATTGTCTGCAGCAAAGCTCTTCGAGATGAGCACTTGTCTGCTTTAAACAATCTGGAAATTGGGTCACCAGCACAGAAGCAAAGCAAACTTACAGACTACTCTGAAAAACAAGAAATGTTTTTGCCATTTCATCAGCTTATTCTTGCTTGTTCACTTATTATGAATGCTCAGCTATAATAACATCCTGTGTGATCATGATTTTTGATATAAGTGGGAGAGACAAACTAATACTCCAAACCAAACTTTCAGACAGCCATTAAGAACAGTTGCAAACCTGGAAGTTTGTGTCTCGAAGTCCAGGTTTACGGCACAGCGTCTTTGCTATGACTTGAACAGGCAGGTTTCCTTCCATAGCCTCAACAACCTCTTTGATCTTCTCAACGGCAGCCAAGCGGTCCTTCCAGTTTGCGCTCCCCAAAGCCGTCAGGCTTTCCTCAGGAAACAAGGCTGCAGCTCGGCCTTGGACCTCTTCGTCTGCCAGAGCCATTTCAGAGAACACAGGCTGCAAAGACGGGGGAGAAAAAAAAAAACAAGTTAAGAAATTCAACAAGGCTCCCTGTCATGAATATGAAAGCCTGTGGAATGCAACAAATCTAATCAAAGAAAGAGAATATTATTTGACTGAATGGCAATATGACCTGCAAAATCATGTTTGATGTTAAAGAAATACTCTGCATCAGTTCTTGTTAAATGTTTATGCAAATCAAGACTACGAACTGTTCCAACAGCAAGAACATGAAAGCTGATGCTAACTAAAACTGCAATCAGGAGGGAAAAGAAAGAAAAAAAAGGAAGAAGGCATTCACAAAGCTCATTCCCTCCTCTTCACAGCTTTTTCTGCGTAAGGAATTGGAAGTTAATTCCAGAGTAAGGAGCATTAAAACTAATACACAGCAAAATCAACGGCATAAAATGCCTCCATTCACCATTGTGCGATTCGTCTAAAGGGCTCCTGAACCACCTCTTAGCTGGGTGAAAAAAAACACATTTCACTGATAGCACACACTGCTGTACAAATCTCAGCCAAATTTTGCACTTGGGCCCGGTGCATGAAGCTCACAAGCGGACTGCAAAGTCACCTTTCTTCAAATGCACTTTTCAGCAGAAATCTTCTCACCCTTTTCAGGGCAGCCATATTTCATCATATAGCAGATTCTCATCCATGGTTGCTATTAGCCAATAGCTGACATCAATCAAGAAGCGCAAGCCAACTATCATCTGCTCACGCTCAGCTACATAGGAAGGAAACTTTGGGCACACTGCTTATCTGGGTGTGATAGCCATCCATCCACTTTAGCTTGTTTTTATTAGTGTGGAACACTCGACTAGTCTAACTATGCGAAACGTAAGCCCAGACCGCACGTACATGCTTGTCGCGCCTCACGATGGATAGCAGTTACCATCTGCAAGGGACATGTGCATTTGCATGGTCACCCCACTGTTCCTTGGCTAGATGTCCTTTGTATTGAGCTTCATATCGAGCACTACAACATGCACAATCAGGATTTGCCTGCTACCTCTGTAGGACAGAGCCGGTCTGCACCATGTAGCCCGGCCAGGCTGGAGCACACAAGCACACACTCCAGCCCTGCTGCGCACTTAGTTGTGTGTAGCCACACGGAGCTGCGTAGCATGAATACCATGGCTGCCACAGAGTGTAGCAAAGAGCCCACTCGCCGCAACACAGTAGGCAGGGTATCCACTTTTGCTACCGGTGCTCCTCCGCTTCGAAGGACCGAAGGACAGTAGAGGGTGAATGGGAAAGGTAAATACCGCCCTCGAAGTATCTACTCAGACTAGGTCTTGTAGAAAAAGTATTTTGGTAATATATTCGTGGGAGGTAGCATACTAGTTCAAAGGCATTCTTGAAGCCTCAACAAAAAAGATAAAAAAAGTGGTTCAGGGCTCCTTTAATCTTTTAGCAAGCTGATTTTGCACAACATGAGCTGAAGTCAGTGATTTGCACCTGAGCCATGGGAATAATAGCCCTGTATATCAAATTTTTATCCTTTCCAGCCTGCATTCATTAAAAAAAGAAAGCAAAGCTTGTATTACTCCACACTTGTGCAAAATCCAGTAAGCCCAATGCCTGCAACATTAATTCAGAGCCTGCCTTCCAAGGATAAAACAGGTCAAACAGAGGCACGACCAAACATTTCTTGTCAATGCACTGTTTTCCTTGACAGTGTGTCTTAAAATTACAGAAAACAAAGCAAAAGAGTGCAATTGATTGGGTTTAACATTGCAACACAAGCCACGACAGATGGTGTAGTTGAAGGGCTCCATAGTTATTTTTACCACCTGCTTTCTTCGATGTGCACCCAAGAGAGAAGTGGTTCTTGTAGGGAAAGGAGGAAAGGCTGGCACTATCTTCTGCAACCCATGCGGGACCACGGCTCAGCGCCAGCAGGGTGGGGGAGATGGGATTAAAAGAAAGACAGGGTAGCAGGGAGAAAGGTAGAGCGTCGTCCCAGCAGCATCAGAGCAGCCTGGCCGGGAGGGCCCAGTGGGTTCGCCCAAAAGTGCAGTGCAGAAGCATGTTTGCCATCTGCCTCCCATCCAATACGCACCGGCCTATAAACCTTACAATTCATAAAATCTCGCGGAAACTGGAAGGGGTTAAAGGAAGAACATAGCACACCTTCATTCTTTTTTAAAAGCTTTCCATCACGCATGTCTCTTCAGGGACACATACACACTAGAATAAAGAGGATGTAGCTTTAGACACAGCCCACTGAGCAGCTGAAAACTTGGAAGAGAAAATACTGACAAGCAACAATCTGTTTCTAAATCACAGTGACAATTTCGGCAACTTAGCTGTTGCCAATTTTACCTGCTTGAAGAACTTGTTCGCAGAAGTTTGTTCGAAGCAAGTTTGCAGCCTTCACCATCAAAAGACTTGCAATGGAAGGTACGAAGACCGATGTTTGATAGATTTTCACAAACAGAATATTCGTGAAACTTGATTCAATGTTTGTAGAATTGTAAAACAGGCTCAAATTCGTAAACTTCAGGAGAGATGGCAGATATGCCATTGGAATGCAGCCACCACAGCCGGGAATTGAACCCACAACCAACCTCGAGCTCAACAGCAGAATGTCTGTCACCAAACCACTGCAGCATGTAAAGTGAAAGAATGGAGTACGGACCTTAAACTCTGGGTGTTGATGTGCCAAAACCATAGCATGATGAGGCACATTCTAATGGGGTACTCTAGATAATTTTACCCACCTTCGTTTTTTTTTTCCCATTTTTTCTTACTTCTCAGAGGACTTGTCGCAAGGCATATGGGAAATAAGAGAAAGCAAAATAAAAGGTTCCAGCTCTGCATCCTGTAGAAACTGCAGTAATGTCCCTGCAAGATTATTGTCTATCATCCAACGGTTGCGACTTAAATTCTTTTTCCTCATTTAGCCCACATTAGAATGCAGCCGAGGCAGCCAGGACAGATCTCGCAACCTTCAGCTCAGCAGCTTAAAGCCATAGCCACTGAGCTACCATGGCAGGTGGCACAAACCTTGGAAGAAGCACTGCTGCCTGACTGTGCTTTCGCAGGTCCAGACGCTTTGGCCCTTTGCATGGCTCTTGCAGGTGCAGACGTCGGTGCAGTGGAAGAAGCAGCACCTGGTCTCACAACACGGGCACCACCACGAGGCTTGGCCACGGCAGTTGCGGCCTTCCTTTGCACGGGCGCTTCAGGCTTCGGCTCTGCGCTACGCTTGGCTGGGGAAGCAGCTGCAGCAGGCTTGCGGGGGGCCTTTTGAGGTGGTGCAGCAACCACCTCTGCTTTCTCGCAGCACTCTTTGACCTGAAATTCAATGTTCCAGCGACAGATCTCAACATCTGCAAAAGGGCACAAATGAAAGCTGGCACACTGCATTAATTGAGGAACATGATAATCACAATAAAAGAAAGTGAACATGTTAATGTTGTAGTGGCTGTAGTGAACACATTAGTGGCTGTAGGTGCTTGTGCTCTCTTTCCTGCTGTGCAAGCAGCAGATAGAAGTTTCCACAAGTTTCACTGTACTGTGGTGGGGGCTACACAGTTGCAGCCGGCAAACAACATGGCTCACTATGGCTGACACTGCAAGGTGCATTATGCAATAAATTTCTTAGCACTCCCCCCCCCCCCCCTCCCTGTTTCTACAAATTGGTACAAAGTAAACATTAAAGTGTGCGACAGCACGCAAGGCTGGACTACCAGAAAAATCACTGGTCAAATGTGCAAGACTGGTGCTGCACTCAAGTAAGGCTTTTTTCACAGCTAGAAAAGTACCAGCAGAGACCACAAAATTGCAGTCACTTGGTCCAGTGAAATTATCCGTCGTGGCCATGCCATACTCAAGCTACTCAGTGCCAGCTTTTAAGTCTGCATACATACAACAACCAGATTTCATTTGCAAGCCCATGCAAGCATGCAGTCAACGCCAGATATCTGCCAACACATGCAGGGCAAGGATAGAGCACTGTGTCACACCGCAAGGTTTTTTTCATTCCTTAGTTGCGGGAAAAGAAAGGAGGACAGACAAAGTTCCATCAGCACCAGAGACTAGCCAACGCTGCTAGCTAATGAGGGTATAAAAGAAAGGGTCAGTACAGGGCAAGAACATCTCTTCTATGCCATACAAAGCTGACAGCAGAGACTGTCCCTCAAGGCCCATAAGGGTGTTGGCATTGCAGGCCATGGTTGTTAGGGGTGCATATTAGCACAACGAGGAAATAAAGACTTCGGAGGAAGGAACAGTGCCTGCTCTGTTCCATTCTACTTTCTTATTAACCCTTTAACTGACAAGATACAAAAGACTTGGCCTAGAATTGTGTATTGCTTTAATACTTCTTCGTACTGCACAAAGACATAGCAAATGAAATATGAAAATGTTTGTGCAGAAACTAAGCCCGATACAATAGGTCAGAAATATTACTGGGCTGCCAGTTATAGGTAAATTTATGGTTGAAGACTAACGTTTTGTACTTTGCTTCAACCAGGTCAGCATGTGTTCTCGAGATGCACTTCTATCGAGGAAAAAGTAAGGGCTTGCTTAAACAAAAGAAATAGTTTTCGCAGTGGAGAGAATATGAAGACCACATTCCCCAAGAGAGTGACGAAGCCTACGGGTGTTGTGACCAAAACATCTGCTACTGCTGCTCAATATCAACATTGTTGTCAATGCCACTGTTGAGCAGGTAGCTAAATAAAGGTAAATTTAAAGAGGCCTAGAAACATTTTTCTAACTAATCATATGATGGCCTCACTATTAGGAACTGTCTCACGAATCTCATGCCCCAAAAATGTTTTGAATCCTTCAACTATAAGTAGAGTTATCGCACCCGATACCCGGCTTTCTCTCTCCTTTCGTCTCCGCAAGCACATTAGATGCTACACAGGGAAGCCAAGAGGGTGAAGCTCTGGTCAAAAGTAGAGTTTCACTTGCAGCAGCGAAAAGGCTTGTCACAGCAGTGTGTGGCAGCTGCAGTAGAACAGCACACTGCTGCCATCTCGGAGGCCATGCACAGCAAACACAGCTATATGCAGTGCAAAGGTGAAATATTTTTTTTTTTTCTTGAGATTGCAGACATAGGTACTTTTCATTTAGTTAACTAAAAATTAGCAATTACGCATTACAGAGAATGTTCTTGTGATCACAAAATAAGGCAATAGCGTTTGTGGGTTCAGCTGCTTTCGATGACACTGCAGAAGCGAGCATAAGAGGTTTTTCAATGTGTTTGACAAGAGATTGTATTTTCTCTGCTGCATACAGTACAGTAATATTTGGCTTATGTTCACAGCAACCCCTACAATAGATCAGCATCGTTTTCTTACCATGTTCAAAAGTTGTTTCAGGGCCCCTTTAAGGCCCACTTTAATAATTGGATTTGTCTAGTTTTCACGGATGTTCTTAATAAGTTAACAATATTGTTGAGCTGCCAATTAAAAAGTTCAGTCTGTTTCCTCGTTGCGCTAACAATCATCCCTTAGTCTTTGACCAACTCAGCAAGCAACAAATTTTAATGAACTACAAGCTTGTTTGTAAGCATTGGTTTGTTAGCATGTCATGATCAATACACAGTGCAGGACCACAAGACAAACAAGGAGAGTAGGCGAGAATAGCTAGCCTGGAACAATTAGAGCAGCTCAGGCACACCGCACAGACCAGAACACCATCCTGGGCTAACCATACACAGAATAGGCCTCATATGTAGGTATGGTTGCACTCTCACTGCTTATGAATGAAACTGTGCAGCAAGGGGTATAAGAAAGAAAGAGCATTACCTTCTCCATTTTGAGATTGTCCAGGTCACCAAGAAAAGGCGTCAACACTCGTTCCCCCACCACTTTCATCGCTGTCCCCAAAGCCATGCTTGCACCTTCCCTCACTGCTGGGTCAGAGTCATTCAGGGTTTTGAGCAAAGACGTCACCAATGCTTTCAGCAGCTTCTTGTTCAACACAGCTGGTGTAGACTTGGAGAAGACACGTGCCAAGAACAGGGTCGTCTCTGCCTTTATCTGAGGATTCTTGTTCTCCAGAGCTCCTGTGACATCCTCCAAGATGGCTTCCAAATTTGTGGCCTGGAATGCATTGTCCAGTGCTTCTCTCAGAGCAGTCACCACATTCTGTTTCTTCTCCTTGAACTTTTCTATGTATGTTGAGATGCACAAATTTGCATATGGGTGAAACTTTTGCCTCAAACCGGCTGCCAGCCCTGCCAAGCACTTGGCCGCAAGTGCCACCACGATGACGTTGCTGTCCTTGGCCACTATCCTCTTCAATGCCTTGACGAGATCACCGTAGTCGCCAGGTTCAAGCTTAGGATTGCTTGTGAGCTCGAGAAGTTTTTCAAGCGCCTCTTTTCTCTCTTGCCACTTCTTGGCCTCGCACTGTTCGTAAAAGTCCTTGGGAAGCTTGGAGAGGATGTCAACTGCTTCCAACAGGTCGTATCCATCAATAGTAGCTCCACCGTCAACACCACACTCATCGCCCTCTTCAACGCCATCCACACTATCAGTACCAGCCTCAGCTGCCTGTGCTCTTCGTGCCTGCTCTGACCGGATGTAACGCTCAGGCAATGCAGTGCCTTTCTCCACCTTGGCAAACTCAGCCTCGAGTTCGGACACCTGAACAGGCTTCAGCGACTGCAGCAGTGGCTTCAGGGCATCTCCAATCCATCGGTAGAGTTCGACTGTCAGCAGCTTGCTCTCGTCACGCACTGTTTTATCCCTGTCCTCCAGAAGTTTTGGAAGTGCCTTGAAGAGCGGCTTCACTGCTATAACGCGGGCACCGAAGAGACGCAAGCACTCTCGCAACGTTGCCACGCATCCCGACACTATCTTTGGATTCTTGTTGTCCAGTGCCTTAACCAGTTCCTCTACAACTACCTCCTGCTTTTCGATTTCGACGTACATGTAGATGATCTCCTGTGCCAGTTCTCGTGTCTTCTGCTTTGGAGCGGCAATGCATTTGGCGACGAGCCCGGCGAGGACATCACCGCAGATGCGATTGGCCAGTTGGGCATTTTCAACGAACGACAGGACAGCTGCCAGGCCCTTTTCCTGGGATACTGCATTGCTGTCTGTGACGAAGTTCTTGATGAGAGGCAGAAACTTCTGAAACTCTGGACCCTTGGGGTCTGTGATAGATCCAAAAAGTTTGGTGGCATCTTCATACCCACTAAGGCGAGCTTTCCATAACTGAAAAGGGACAAGGGGAAATAGCCGTGAGTGCTGAAGCAAAGTAAACAGTGTCAAATAGATGCCACGAAATCTCTGAAGGGCCTGGGAGTTTACAATAAGTTGTACAAGGTGTTAGACCAATTGTCTTGGTATGCCGACAACTTACTTCACTTTTAGGAAGTCATGAGAAACGGTTGTTCTAAATGAAGCCAAATAAAACTGATCTTCTGGTGTGGCAACACCAGTACATACAGCACTGCACATTTTCAGCAATAATGTAAACATAGAGAGGAAAAAATAAATAAAAGGGAATAAAAGAAAACATCGCCAAGTTTAAAAACAGGAAGAATTGGCAAAAGCACAAATTATCCATGAAAATGTTGCCAGGTTTGAGCAAAGCAAACTACATGAATCACACATGTATCAACAATGTTCTGCTCTAGGAGCTTGCGAATAGTACTAAAAAAATTTCGAATAACAAATGAAAACTTCAATTCTGCACTCAAATTGAACAGTAAATATCCGAAACAGTGAATATTGATATGGGGACAATGTTGTTGCTTAATGCCTGCGTGCCGCTGATCGGAAACATATCTACTATTTTTAAACATGTTGTTAAACAAATGTTATTGTCCGACTTTTATTTAAGAGATGGTGACATAACAGCATCTTGAATACTATAGTCACTGCTGTATAAGAGCTTACTATTTCAGTGTATAGTCATTCGTTCTTTTGTTGTTGGTTGAAATTTATGTCTCAGGTAAAACCTTATGAAATTTAAGCACTGTATTGAATGAACTCACCTTACTATCCTCAAAGTACTTGATGCTTATTAGACTTAAAAATAACTATTTGCACACTCCTACTTCAGTGCAATGTCCAAATCCTTAGTAAACAGGTCTGCCAATTATGTTATCAATTAAGAGCTCGCATCTTCATCAAGGCTGAAGGTGATACCATGGCAGCCAGCACCACTTCAACAAAATGGATTACAATATGTGTACTGCCCAAAAGAAAATTCAATGTGACAGAAGGCATTCATTACGCTTTGCTTTCGCAGTTCAAGCAACGTAGTAGGAAGAACAGCTGAAACACAGCAGCAACTGCAGCAAGCAATAACAGCATTACCTTATGCTGACAACGGTCTTCCACAGGCAACTTCAAGTATTCAGTGTCATCAGCCATGTTTTTAGTTTAGAAATGTCTGTAACAAAAATAGGACAGCTTGTAAAAAATCAAATGTCATCACAATTCCTTAGAAACACACACTACAGTCGTAAGCAACACAGCACAAACTTAAAAGTATATTTTGTTTTGTTTGCAAGCAGTCTAAAATTGGTACTTCCAGAAGGCAGCAATACATTTTGGGCTACAAGACTAGGGTGTACAAAAATTAAGCCTCCCCTTCGATAGCAATCAGCATCAACTGTCCTTAATGTGTCTTTACTCTGCACTCCAATAAAGAAATACTATCAGACTACATGCTAAATGCACCAAAGCAATGTATTAAAGGTTTCATTCATTCAAAGCAGTCTAGGTCAACAAAAATCTTTGCTAGGTTCCCCTGACCACTGTTCACAGAGAGCAAGCGGGAACGTGTACATATGCAAATGAGTGGATTGCCCTCACAAGCAGAAAATTGCAGAAGACAGGTACCAGAAAATTTAAATTTTCTTGCATATTGAAGATGCAGCCTGGATGTGGAAAAGTGCTTCTTCACTGCTGCCATGTGCAAAAACAATGGCTGCATTTTTTTCAAACTCCATTATGTATTCTTTAGCCATAAGAAAATTCAGCTGTGTATCACATACGTATCAGAAATGTGCCAAAGACTTTCTAACAAGCACGTGGTACATAACAGTAGGACAGCACGGTGACCTCTATCAGGCCTTGTATATATCCTCCCAATACCCGAAGACAGCTCATGGTCATAGTCACTTTTCAAGTCTTCTCATTGCTGACCCATATATTACGAATGTGAAACAGAATTTAAACGGTTGGGCACACTGCACCTACCAGTGATAAACATAATTTTTCCAAAGATTGTTTAGTGTTCTTGAAGGGCTGTTTTAACCTTCCTTGAGTCTGAATTAGCTTCTTTTAACATCATTTTATTAGTTCAGCTCCATTTATGGAGAAGTGGTCATTCCCGTCAAAGATTTGCAGGGACCCAGTGCCACCAAGACAAACAATCTAACAACATCAACCTTGTCTGCGAGTGTCAGTTTCATGGTGGAACAGACAGAAATGTGTAAATTTCTCATTCCTGCAAGGCCTAAAATAAAAGATCTTTCACTAGTATTCATTTTTTTTCATTTCACCTTCTACATGAATTGCGTTAAACTCTGGTTTTAAGTGCCAAAACCAAGATACAATTATGAGGCACACCCTAGTGGTGATTCTAGGTTAATTTTGACCATATGGGGTTCTTTAACGTGCACCCAATACACAGGCGTTTACCAGTCATTTCCCAACGAAAAAAAAAAAAAAGCCAGGCTTGAGAACAGTTAACCAGTCTAGAATTATTTGATATTTGTCCTTAGCCTCTGTCTAAGTTGCGCAACAAAGTTCCTGAAACATGTTGTCTTTCACGTTTTTTCATTGTCTTCAAATAGAGACAAAGCACACTACACTGCCTTTAGAAGTACATAACTAGTATACTGCTGCATGCAATCCTCACCAGCATGATCAGCAAGGACCAGTAAATGTTACAGCACCAACCAGTGCTGCCACGACGAGCAATGGATACAAAGTTATTACAAAATTTTGCAGTAATATTCAAGTGAGCAATTCAGAGTGCATGCTATTGCACTTAGCAAGGTCACACGGGAATATGGCATCAGGTTTGAAAATGGCAGCATAATTGAAACGATTAGACACCTTGCTCTAAGTTACAAGATGCACTTTTACAGTTACGGAATGTGTCAAGCTGCCTATATCAATAAAGCTACCTCATGAGCCTGTACATCACACACACACGCAAGCATGCACACACAAAGATAATCGGATTTAATTTTTACGATTTAATTCACGAGTTGTCAACCAAAACAGTTGTTCAGTCTGACTCTACAGCAACTTTCTTTTTGTCATGAAAATTTCCACTCGGGCAAGGCGATCAAGTGTTGGCCAATGGAGAGCATGCTGTTTCAGAGATTTAACAAATATCACCAATGTGGTTCATGCAAACATATGCCCTACGTAATACAATTACAAGCGCTATCCGTTTACTGCTAAACGGCCGCAGAGGGAAGCCTATAAATGAGTGAATTAAAGGTGACAGCAGAAACGTAGTACAGATAATGCAACTTAAGGCAACACGCGAAGGGAAAACAATTGTTCACTCCCACCAGCAAGACTTCACAAACTCGTTCGACGCCCACAAAAAGACAGCGCAACACACTTTGCGAGGCCATCGGTTTTTCGCGTAAAACGAGCAGACGGTGCCGCTGGAACAACGCTGTCAGTGGCCTATTTAACAAGCAAGGAAAGGGTTGCCACATCCGCATCTCGACAAGAAAATTCCAAGGGAATTGTTCCCTTCCGTCATTCCTTGTTTGCGCCAAAGCGATCGTAGTTATGGATACACACACAAACAAGAAAAAAGAAAAGTTACTGCTCCGAGGTTGTAATGATGGAAAACAGTGACAACGGTGACGAACGGAATTATTTCGTTCCGTTTAACGAGCGCAAATTGACTGTTTACTTTTAAACGGTCATTCAGGAAGAGCAGCGACAGGTATCCTCTCTCCGCGTGACCCCATGCAACGGATAAAACTGTGATGCCTCGGATGAAACGAGCGTTAATACAGAAGCAATCAGCGCGCGATGTAGCGACGGTCATCAAGGTCAACATACGCGCGGTCGCTTACCGGACCCGTCAAATGAAAAGATTGGGAGCAATGCCTTGGTCTGGGCTAGTTCGCTCGTCCTGCTGACAGCATTCTAACAGCGCAAGGAACGCATACAAAAAGGAGAAAGAAGTGTCGTTGGTATATCTTTTCGTCTTCGCCCTAAACGCTGTTAGAACGGTGTCAGAAAAGATTTGCTACTGTGTCAGCGAAAAGAAGCAGAAAAAAAAAAAAGATTAAGGGAACCATGACGCAGTTATCGATCCGGGCAAAATCAGCTTTATCTAAAGGAATCATTCGCAACTGCTCACAATGTCTTTTATGAAAGACAGCACGACACCAAACTCAAGGCGGGGTAACGTTGATGCAATCGATGAGAGTACCGTACGTCGGGAAGCCGCCTACGAGCTCGCCGCGTCCGAAAATCGCGGCGGCCATCGGTAAAGGACTGTCAAAAGAAGGAAAACAAATCCAAATAGTTGCAGCAAAGGCTCTCCAACTAACGAAGTCAAAAACGCGTACACACTTTTCACTGCATACGCTGCAACAAGCCCAGTTGCAACGAACCGAGGACGGACTGTCAAAATTCAAAATTCTGCTAACAACCTGAAAGACACCGTGCTGCATTAACAAACACGAAGGCGAGTGAAATGAAGGAGACACGTTTTCAGTCATTGTCACAAACGTAAAAATTCAGCGAAATGTTCAAACGATAATCAAACTGGCTCGCCAGACGGTACTCACTTTCGGTGACAAGTGGGCAGCAAAGTGATTCGGGGACGTACCGAAAGAAATGGCATTGACGAACGGCTCTGCCAAGGTTCACCGATGAACGAATACAGCCATATAACCAGATCACAAGCTTGGTCAAAATTAAAAATTCATGCAATCAATGCAAATTAAACTCCCTTTTGAGTCACAACATCAGACTTGCATTATTGCCGTTGGCTGCGGAACACTTATCCCTTCTTTTATCCGTTACGTGTTACGCACACACAAATTGAACCAATCACAGGTGTGGAGCCCTAAGAGGACTTGCTACGGATCATGGCGCTGCTCTGCTTAATGCGCAATACTTTGTTTTGATTCTATTTTACATTGAATATGCATAAGTGATCTGTTTATATCATCAATCGGATGTTTTCGTTATGTTGTTACCAGCGCTGGCTTGGTCCTGAACTGATCTGAACGTAGGCGCGGCTCGGCCACGGCCAATTGATGCCAAGGCTATCCACCAAGGTATCCAGTGGTATCCACGCTGGAGAGCAAAACGCGCTTGAAGGCTTCTCGAAGCAGTTTTGTACGTTCTGTGGTAGTTATGCTTGGTTGAGTTCGCCGTGTCCTATTTCAACTGGCAGCAATTTATCTGCTAATGGTATAAAGCTCGAGTTCACTCTTTTGTGTGCGCTCTATTACGGCGACGAACACTTGCCTTGGACTATTAGCGCAGATAATAGTTTCGTTTCTTCCACGTGTGCGTGCTGTGTGGGTGATAACGTTGCTAAATTTGCGTGACACCGTTGTGTCGTTGCGGCTCACCTGTGATGTGTGCTTGGTTCTATGTTGTTGAATGTATACAGAGTAAATGTCATCGCACTCACAGTAAACAGCGAAGAAAGAGTAATATTATTGCCAGAGAACCTGCGTTATGTGGCGTTCAGAGCTGCAAGCAATATTCACCGTGCCTGAAAAATGTTCGACGTTTCTTGTCTGTGGCTGTTGCGGAACAGAAGCGTTTTCCAGAACACTTCCAGAAACTGTAAACGTTTTATAATTCGTCTTTCTAAAGTCAGGTTTGCCGCAGTACAATTATGTTACGCGGTGAAGCCTACGCAATGTATTACGGTGAAGCGTAGTAAAAGTGGTAAGTGGCCACGGTCATGGCTGGAAGCGCGCACCCCCAGTCTTCTGTCCATTGCGCGCACCGAGACTCCCAATGATCGTACTGGCGAGCCTTCAGGGCCATTTCGGACGTTGCTGTGGCGATTTGAGCCCTTGTTTCGACCACCTTGCGCGCCCCGTGTGTATATGATATATGATTGATAAGAAGAATGATATAATTAATAAAAATCGGGCCCCTCGGTTCCCTTTCTTCCCGTTCATATATATATATATATATATATATATATATATATATATATATATATATATATATATATATATATATATATATATATATATATATATATACTTTAATAAGTACGTTTCCAACTACATTTACCACGAGACCTACATTGTCTCGATAATGATATCGACCGACTATGGTACGGAAGCCGTCGAGAAGCTTCGCGTCCACTGATTCTAACGAGGCTTGAAATCCGCAGATTTTTTTCCCCTTCCACAACTCATCGGCGGACAGCAGTGAAAGTACAGCTGCGCGAGAACCGCGTGTCTTAGACTGAGTATGTAGTATTGAAGGATCCCTCCCTTTCATAATTTTTTTCTCAAGCGACACTGTTATCCTGTCGCGTGCATCCTCCGAGCGGCTTTTCAGCATCAGCGGCGATATCTTCAAAAAGAACATGCGGCTGGCTGTGTCTAACGTGTTTTGAAACGCAGCTCTTTCCGACACTGAACAAAAGTTTATCGTTAATTCGGCCCTTTGCATTGTTTAAAAAAATATAAAAAATTTTTATTCTCTCTCTCTAACTCTCTCTCAACAAAATAAAGCGCTTCACTGATGCAGATTTTCGCTTTGTGCAATGTTCTGTATTTTGAAAGTAACGAAATAATTTTCTCAGTATAAAAAGCGAAGCTTTTCTTTGCGAACCTCGCCGGGATGCGAACACACCGAACTTTCAAGCAGGACATTTCGAAAGAAAACACCTACGACAATTCCAGAGGAAGCTCTTTGTTGTTTGGAGCCAGGACTGGAGTTTTGCAGGCTAAGTCGACCGAGTCAAATACCAAGGGATAGAGGAGCTATGCGGTGCGTGTGGAGAGGAGGAGGAAACGGCTGAGCATCTGGTACTTTTCTGTAAAGGGTTTCGCCCTACAGTTCAAAGCAACGGCGCTCATTTTTTTCAAAGCAATGGGCTTTAGGGACAGTTTAGGCAAAATAGACTTTAGGCGGATAAAAATAACCAAACGGGGGTTGTCTGATCGGTGGCTAAAATCGAGGCAAGAGTGAAATTTTACCCTCCACTAAGTACAACGTATAACTATAATCACAGCTAGGTGGCGTGAGCCACCGCCCGATTTAAAGGGTTCAGCCTTATCCCCATCCGTCCACCCGCGAAAAAAAAAAAAAAGAATCGGAAAGCTCGCCTTCGCACGTCCTCAGAAGCGGCAGCGGCATTGCATTAGCCTTGCTACAATGCCTCAATAAAGGCTTCCGTGTCACTTTATGCGGACTTTCATTAAACACAAACTCGTGCTTCGACTCCTTATGCACTCGCAAAAGCTTCGCTGTAAATAGATTCCAACTCGTTTGATCCGTTGCATTTTCTTTGTACTGTGTCTCAGATACTTCAAAAATTTGGCTATGTAGTATTTCTTTGGTAAATTTCTGCATAATTTTGTGTTTTCACCCATCCCGTCGTCAGCCCTGTTTCGCCATAATGTGCGTAAACCAACTACTAGACCAGCTCGGAACCCTTTTGCGTAGTATTTAGTATCTCATCTTAATTACTTATATTTTTTGATTTTGTACATGACTGATTCGCGGCTCTGTTCTCTACGGTTAAAACCTGTATAAGTACATGGTTTGTTTGTCTCTAATGAATAATTTTTTTTCATGCACAATTAAACAAAAATATTTTCACAAAAGATAGGTCAAACAGCAAAATGTTTCAAGTGCGAACGAAGCTACTGTAAAGGATCTTTCTAGCCTGCTCAGCCTACAGGACGTATCCTGCGATGACCACTTCGGCGACCATCGCGTGACGTAGTACTCAACCAGCCAATCAGCGCGCACCTCACGGCCGAGGCGACACTATCACCGAGAGTGACCGTTTCAGAATACGCCCCTTGATGTATGAAATGCAGTGTAGAAGCATTCGGTTTCGGCACTTTTTTTTTGTTCTTTTTGTTGGAATCCTGTACCCGCATAAGGTTACCAATAAAATCTCCTTCATTTGTGCTCGAACGTCAAATGCACTCCCTTAATTCTTGCGTAGTCACAACGTTGTGTGGCGTTGTGCCCTTCGCACCCGGCGCGTTTGCTTAGCGGCTAGGCATGGCGTTGCGCTGCTGAATTCGAGGTCTTCAGTGGAGGTGCTCGAGGCTCGAGTGCCTCCACTGTTTAAATATTTGTTATCGCAATCGAAAAAAAAAAAACAGAACGCTGAATTCCCGAGCTATGAGGGGCGCCGTAGTGGAATGTGCAAGGAATAATTTTTACTACCCGAGATTCTTCAGCGTGCGCCTCAACCAAAGCCTCTTAGGTTTATAGCTAGGTTAGTAATGTTCGTAGGACCAGGCTCCCGGCTTACTCCAGATTGCACCCGCTGGCCAGAAACCGACCCACCAACGCATGCTCGAGCTCTGCTGCAGAACACCATATCACTCTTAAACATACGTACACTCTTTGGGGTGTATATTTGCCACACAACGATAATCGTCATCTGTCTTGCTTGCGTTTCCTTTCTTGAAAACGCTGCGCTCGCTACTTTCCTGTCGAGAATGCTCTGTCATGCTGATGACGCGCACGTGGTTCGTGGCTTGGAAGTACCGGGATCGCAGCGTTAAAGAAAGGAAATGCGTGCAAGACAGATGACCATAGTTGTGTGGCAAGATACGACCCAAAAGGTGTAATTTTGTCTAAGCGTGTAGAAGCTAAACCTACGCGGCGGGCTGTTTTAAAGCGACAGCGTTAAGGGCCCCGTGTGGCAAAAAAATTGGACTTCGACGTCGGACGTCGCGAAAAATCATTCCGAAACACAGTCACGCAGGCTATCCAAGTGGCGCAGAGTCGTTACTGAACTAATTGAATTCCTCAAAGTAAGATGCGTCAGAATAATTGTAAAATACAGTGTAAACACAATCTACAGACAGGATAGCGCCGCACTGTAATTTGAGTAACGAGAAAACATATTTCTGGCACGCGGAAACTCAAACACAAGCTCCTTTTACAGTATTTCTACCAGTCGTAGAGCGCTCATGGCCTCCAAAATTTGCGCACCAATCTCGGAGGCCATCGAGCTGCGCGCCCGTTTTCTTGCAACACCTCCAGATGGCGCTCGCCTCCGCCGCATCTCGAATAGGTAGGTGCCTGCTTTGCTCGAATAGGTAGGCAGTAGAGCGTCATTCTGGCTTGGGCGTCCACCCGATAGAAAGGTTCGGCCACATCAGCATCATAATCATCATCATCATTATCATCATCATCATCATCGCGTGCTGTTTCTACCAGAAAACTCGCTTTCGTGCATACCATTCGGCGCCAGTGTTTCCCGGTAAACATTACGGTTACATAAGCTGCAGTTGCCGGAAAGCATGAGAAGCAGTCATGAATCTTTGAATGCTATCGCTTAAGCGTCCTCCCAATATTTTGCTAGGTCACCTGATTGCATAGGTGAACACAAGCGCCGCTAGGCCCTTACCAATTTGACGCCGCAAGGATCGCTGGGCTTGCAGCGTCGCCTTCTCCAAGAGCAGCTCGACAGAGAAGAGCCAGGACAGGGGTGCGAAGCGCTCATAGGATGTTGTTGTCCTGAGCGGTTGTGGAACATACCCACATTGGGGGTTTGGCCATGAATCGGGTGGTTAAATTAGGTGAATAAAAACCGAGAAAATTAACAATTTGAACGTTGAAACTTAGAAAGTAAAACTTTTTAGAGGTGAAAGAAACAGTCAGAAGAAAATCATGAATTAAAATAAATAAACAAACAAATAAATAAATAAATAAAAACTATGGTGGGGATGGGGGCGATCAGTCTAGCATGGTAATCAATTAGATTTAGTCGGGTAATTTGGGAATGCCAAGGAAACATTTCTTTAGCTTAACCCAAAGTAGAGGCTCCAAAAGATATGATCCCAGGCACAGATAAATCTAGGCCAATAATGCAAAGCGGTATTTCCGGTTATCATTTTCTTATTACAGAAAAAACGCCTACAAGACAAGCAATGTTCTATTGTCTCCGCTTCGCCACATTATGAGCATAATGGTCAGGGGACCAGACCAGACCTGTGTAGATAGAAGTTTAACGTAGGTATACGGCAGCGCAGCCTCGAGATGGACACTTCGATTTTTCGTGTTTGGTGAAAATATTTCTGCCAAGGTGTCCGTAGTCCACAAAGTTGGTTATTGCGGAACCTGACACTGCCGGCGTAACGACACTTCTGTGAAATCTAGCAGCAGTGACATTTAAATTGGCGGCTATGCCACTGCTGTAGTTATATGCTTCAGAAGAATTTCAGTTTGGCCTAGTTGGCGTTTACTGCATATCATATTGATCGCAAATAAAGACGGGGACAGCAGAAGAGAACACAAAAACGACACGAGTTGAAAGTTACCGCCCATGTCGTTTTTGCGTTCTCTTCCACTGTCCCCGCATTTATTTGCGGTCAATGTGATATGCTGTAGTTACCTTTGTATGAAAGACAATATCCGCTATATTACAGCCTGTAATTTGGATATGCGCTTTCCAAAGCACTACGCGTATGTGGCAGCCGCCTGTAAAGCTGACTTTTCTGTAGTTAGCATGTCTACGAGGAAAAGCCCGCTTTTGAAGTTAAATTGGTTACAGGTCGTGGGGAGTCGTTATTACAATGGAATAGAGGTGGGCGAGCATCAGCCTTCTAGAATACAAATCGTATATGAATAATAATACGAATAGCAAATCGTCAAACGCAGAAGCTTATATTTACAGCAGAAATATTTATTTCCATGTAATAAAGTACCACGTCTGCACTGACTACTGCGAAGATGACAGCTAGCTATCGGAGAATACGGCATTCTCAACACAACAGCACTGACTTTCATTAAAGAAAACTGCACGAATAGGCTCTCAACAACTGTAAAGCCTGGTCGCAAACAAGCCTTTCAAGAAAGAATGGCTGCTGCATCATTAGAGTTCCAAAAACGACAAATAAATGGATGCCGAAAGAAAGCTGAGAACTTGTGAAAAAAGAAAAACAATACCTGCTGAAAGATTTGCCATAGACACGCAAAAGGCCCCGTTTCACATCATAGTATTTAGCGTAAAAGACAAAACTGCTACATGAATAAACTGCCAGACACACTAAATGACAGACTACAAGCAAAAATCACAGCCTATTTAGGCTTCTGCTGCGAAACCGGATACACGCTTAGATTACCCTTCTTTTTCTGCATTGGCTCGAAAACTTTTGTATTTCTCTCACTTCTGATGATTTGCGAGCAAACAGAGAGCTGTACTCAGACTTAACATTGGGCTGTTGCGAAATATTTGCTCAGTTCGGTATACTCGAAAGTACCGAATAGTTCCTTCTCGAATACGAATAGTTAATGTGTAGTATTGGAATCGTATTCAAAACTTCAAACATTCGCCCACCGCTTCGTTAGACGTATGTATTGTTTATGCCTGCTTATGAAGGAGAACGGTCATCCTCTAGACGGCATGCGTCGTTATAAGGAAACGTTAATAAACAGACATGCCAGTCGTAATCGAACCAGCGCTCTGCAGAGACTGAGAATGCCATCCAACTAGCTGCGTCAGTATAACTGAAAAAAAAAGAAGATAGTCCGAGCAGTTTTGAATGTCCTTTCAAAGTGGTCTCTCCGCAATAAAGATCTCGCAAAGAGAAGCCCACTGCTGCATAATTCTTTTAGCCTTACAGACGGCGTCTAGTGTAATGCAGTTGATAACCGGGTTATGAGAAGCTCGACGTTGTTTCAAGTGCGCCTGCGAGCATGTGGCAGACGCCTATAAAGCTGGCCTCTATGCTAAAGGGTCAGAGGAAAAGTCAGCTAGCTTCTGATTCTTTTTATTCTTTTTGTCCTTATGTTTTTTTTTCTTTGTTTTTCGTTTGCAGGTTGGAGATAATCGTTACATTGTAAATTCGCACTTTTATGTACGATCGTGAAGGGGAACGTCATTGTAAAAACGACACGCGTGATTATGATGAAATGATCGGTAGACAAACACAGGAAAGCCATAACTGAACCGGTGCAGCTATAGTTGCCAAATCCTAGAAGCTAGGTCCCAGGAGCTAGGCGCAATCCAGCTGCCGGGACTTGCAGCTATAGCTGCACTATCAGCACTGGAAGACATGGCAAACGCAGTTCTGGAGGTGCGTGCACATTTGTGGCATGCTCGTTTGAAACTGGCTTCTGCACAATAAGAAGAGTAGGAAGGAGAAGTACGCTTACGTGTCTTGCAGTGTTAAGAGTTACATCGGGCACCTTCACGCGCCAAATTGATCGAATGACTCGTGGCACGGCATGTAGTGCACGTACCGCGTGATAACGCTTACACACGCTGGTGATGGTTGCCAATTCCAGTGGCGCCCTAGCGCTGCGATGAGCAATCAGTGCCGAACATGTAACAAATGGAGACATGCCATTTTTTTGTAGAGCGAACGTGAACCAGAAGGCAACCGAAAGTGTCCGAGCGAATGCTGACCACATCCAAAGCGATCCGACGCTTGTCGCAGGTGCTCTAAATACAACCGGGGGTGATCGGAAAGCCATCGATAGCATTGGAAGGGACGACAACGAAGTGAAGTTTCGAGATGCTGTTAGCACTCTACGTTCTACTGTATGGAAGTAAACAAAAATATCAGTGGCTTCATTTGCATTAATCGGGAGTGGACGTGGAAGACCACATTAAAGAAACTGCCGAAGTCACCTATACTTGCCTTGTATTATCTGGCACCGCTTAAACGACCCAATTCTTGCAATTTCAGAGATGTGACGTCACATTGGTGGATCATTGTTACGACGCGAAGCATGCAGCCCCAAGGTGTGCGGTGTAGAACTTGCGAAAGCGAACAGCGTGACAGCTCGGCTTTAAGGAGTCTTTCTAATTGCTGCGATCTGCTAGCCTCCTGATAACTTCACATAGTAGAGTGACCGCCCTGGAAAGACGTTGATCCCGAGTTCGATGCCGGGATCCGGACGTACTTTTCTTCAACTGGGAAGCTTTGTTTCTCAGAAATCCGTACGGGTTCCCCTCGTAGCTTCGCGATAGTCTCAGGTGAATGACCATTTTTCTCTTTCGAAATTCGTCCGCCTTGCGGATTATCGCGTATACCTATAGTTTTTAATCTTCGTTCCACTTAGACGCACAGAAAGTACACAAAGTATAAAAAAGACAAGCGAAAGAGACATTCTCCACGGCGGCTCAATCGCTGATGCGTACTAATGCTGAACACGAGGTCTTACGCGTGCTCGATATCCAGCCGCATTATGATGGGAACAAAATGAAAACCTCAGGTGGCCAAAATGAGCCCGAAGGCTTCCGTAGTAAGCAGTGAGCTTGTTGACGTCGAACTCCTTCAGACTGTGACGCTGACAGTACCCTATATACACTTCGCTTATACGAGAAACAGTATGTTTCCTTATAATGCAGCAGCCTAATGATGATCTCTCTGATACTAAATATTCTTGCTTACTTTGCGGGTTTCAGAGAAGACGCAGGGGAGACCCTGCGCCACTCAGCTATAGTCCCACCGCTAAGCCGAGCGTGACGGCTTTGCGCAGGCTTTGTGCCGCAACACGACACCGCCGACCGGGTCGGCAGCGAGCGGGGGAGATGTCGCGGGAACCAAGTTCAAGGCTCCTTTTCACGCGCCGACCAAGACGCAGGACAATGGCTACCCGGTCGCGCTGCGAGGGTCAGCTCCGAGTTCTACGAAGTCCGTGTGACGTCGGTTCCGGACCGGACCGTGAACCTGCGTGCGTGCGTGTGTGTGTGTGTGTGTGTGTGTGTGCGTGCGTGTGTTTGTGTGTTTGTGTGCGTGTGTTTGTGTGTTTGTGTGTGTGCGCACGCACGCACGCGCGTGCGTGCGTGCGTGTGCGTGTGAAAGCGCGCGCGCGCGCGCGCGCGCGTGTGTGTGTGTGTGTATGGGCGATGCTGATGATGTTGTGCGATGTTGTTACAATGCTGTTGTGCGGATGCTCGACACACTTTCTTAAGCAGTCATGTTGGACTGAGACACTCTCTCAAGCAGTCGTGTTAGACTGACGTACTTTCTCTCGAAGTCATGCTAGACTGATGAACTGCATGTAAATACTGTAAATAAACCCTTATTCCTCGTTCTCGATGAGAAGCAGTCCTTCCTTTCATCAACGTCCTCAGCGTGGATAAATTGGACGACGGCATGGGCCAGCTACCTTCTAATTCATGCCGGACTCCAATCTTGACGACGGATCACGAGCGATGGGATTGAGCCCCCAATCCTGACAACTGGCTGACAGCGGTAAGATGGACTTTGCGACGTGGTGCTGTGTCTGCGGTGAGTGCTTGGTTCTTGCTTTGACTCTATAGGCTTCATTTTGTGGTTGTTCTGATTAGAACAGTAGGGAAGCTAGATTGTTGAGTGTTAGCTAGGTTGTGTTTTCCTAGCTAGATTTAGCGAGCAGGACCAAGGCAGTAAAGCAGCAATCATGGAGTTAAAGAAACTGCTGATAGACGAATTGTTGATTGTTGGCGAGGAACTGGGCCTAGATATGTACGCAAGGAAATGCTAAAGTCGGAATTATTGGAGCTAATTTCCGAACAGGAAATTATAGGAAGCATAGGAAATCATAGGAAGCATGGAAAAAGATCATCTATGATAAAAGGGCACTGTCTCTCATGATTTTAAAGGAAAAACGCAGATCTCTGTATAAAGCCCGCATATAGTGAAGCACATAAAAATGATTTCATCGGATACAGTGAAACGTTTACGAATTCTCGGGTAGAATTCGAACAGTGCTAAAACAGATCCCTTGGACTTCCGAAAAGCGGAGGAACTTCCTTGTATACAGCGAAGCTGTATACAAGGGAGCGAAGCTGTATACAAGGGACAGCGAAGCTTTATACAGCTTCGCTGTCCTTTATGCATGAGTTGTCGGTTTGCATACACCTGCAAAGTTTCATTTTCCTTCTCTCTTGTTTAGCTTGCAGGTATGAACCAACTATAATGTCTTAGTAACACGTTACACTAAGTTGCTTCCTTTCTTCCGCACGATGAATTAAGCGCCGGGGCTCGCATATGTGCCATTTGAACAGCCTGGTGTTGCACACATACTAGCCATGTTTCTGTTTGGTTTGTTCTGCGGTAGGCAACTTAGGTGGTCTGTATTTTGTGTGGGCGCGAGCGTGCGTGCGCGCTTCCGTAGGCAACTGCGCGGCAAATTGGTGCAAAGGCAGCTGCCGGACACGGCGTCGATGACGTCACCGACTGCTGGGGAAATTCCAATGCAGCCGTGCGGCACGTGCGCCACAGCTGGCGTGACGTCAACGTCTTATATATAGAGGAGTGGCGCAGTGGCGGTAATATTTTAGTGGTGACGTCATCAGCGTGCGCCAACCAATCTTGGCGCCGAGCGCGCGGAGTCTTTCGAACTCCTCCATTTTTGCGCTACCCTCGCCATTATCATCTTTATTCTCCTACTGCGCCAAGTTTTAAACTTCTTACGGTAGTGTTAGTGAAGCGCGAAAAACAGGGACGCACGGAGGGTACAACACAAGCGCTAACTGTAACAAATAATGTGAAGCGCGAAAAATAGGGACGAACAGAGAGTACAACACAGACGCTAACTGCAACAAATACCGTCGTAAACCTTTTAGCTGTTAACGATTCTGTATTAGTAATGAATTCTCAAGGTATCATCAACTTCATCGAAGCTTTCAGTGGCACAGGCATTTCTGCCTGTCCCGATGATACTAAGGGCTTGAATAATTAACTTCCACGAGACTCACTGTTGACTAGCATCCTAGAATGCGTCGAAACGTTAGGCCATATGGATTAACTTCAAATATTCCTCTGAGGTTCCTGCAAGAACATTTTACAGCGAAGCTGTAAAACGCCTCTAGCCCCCGTATGCATCCCCCGCATGCGTCCCCAAAGGGGTTACCCTGGGCGGCTTGCGTACTCATCGAGGACAGGAATGCGCGCGCAGCCGACCATTTGGAGGAGAAGGGGAACGAGTGCGGCGGTGGCGCCTGTACGCGTGGCCTGCGCTTCTGTGGTTACCATGTCGCGCGCGTCGGAAGTACCGGCGCTGCTGGAATGAGACGGGTAGGGGAGAGGGAAAAAGACTGTGGCGATGGTGCAAGCGCATCGGAGGTGACGGCGCGGCTGCAGCAGCGGTTGCGGCAGATACACTGAAAGTGCGGTGACCGCGGCGGCGCTCGTGTCGGTGAAGTGTGGTGCCGTATGTCATCAAGACTATCTCAACATGATTATATGGCAATTGGCCGCTAAGACCCCTCTATTATTACCCCGAGTTTCATTTACTTTTCATAATTAGGTAGTTCACAGGGAAGTTGTGAAAAGTTGTGGAATTTCCGTCCGCTGTCAATACATGGGCTTCTACGGGCGGGAGACGGACAGCCCCATGTTCGCCTGCTAGGATAGAAGTCTAGTCCTTTCAAGTTTCATTAAGCTAATTAACTAAGTAATCTCAATCGCAAATTACAAACAAACGTGTTTTGTTTCGTGCACTCCTTCGGATTGCGCCCTGGTCAATCGTGTTTTGTTTCCTACACTCGTTTGACTTTGCTGCCCAACCACGTTCACACCATGGATTGGGGCGAATTTGGGAGAACGACGACAGCTAGCTTCACTGGCATTGTACCTTCACAGAGTGGATTGTGACGATTAATTTTTTTTAAACTTTCAGCTTTTTACCTCGAGTCGGCGTACGTCCAATATGACGTAACGGCTTATATTTAGAAGGAGGGAGTATGCATGGAAACCTGTATCGCTTCCATCCTTGGTGACTTAATCTAGCAAAACTTGACAGAGACCTTTTGCGGCGCCCTGGAGGCAGTAAAGTGCTAAATGTCTTCGGTTATGTTGGCGATTAGCTGTTTACAACGGCTCCTTGAATTACGGTATTTCTAATCTACTAACGGCGGTCAAACAGAGCTTGTAGACACTGGTGGCAACGCGCGAACTGCCAGCATTGGATGGGTCGCTGATGTTTTTACGTATCGTGTTTCATTTTGTGACCGATCGCACCTGTTGGCGCTATGAACTTCGAGGAAACGAGGAACTGCTACCCTACAAGCCGCCACACTCGAAACTCGTAAAAACAAGTGTTGTTAGCTTGTGCTTTGATAATGCCTTGAAGAAATCCTGCTGCCACTGTATTAATGACAGTTCGTCCACTCAGTCTGATCGCCTCTTGGATGCAGGACCCTATATGCACATCCAAGTTTCCGTAGCCGAATGAGTGCTAAAACAATCGCGTTCGCATGCGCATGCTAATGCTGTGAATACTCCTCTGAGAACAAATGAGAGTTGTGGCACACTCGCGCTACATTTGCCACGGCTTGAAGAAGGTAGCAGAACGCGCAAACATTAGACTAGTGTTTTCCGTCCCTTGCAAGTTGTCTAGGCTTGGAAAAATCAGCAACCCACGTGATAACAAGAGGCGAGAATGCAACGAATGGCACAAAATTAGACATGTGGCCTGTACAAAGAGCGTGGTATATCAAATCCCCCTTTCCTGTGGCAAATACTACGCAGGGCAGACAGGTCGTGCCTAAACAAGAAAAGCTAAGAGAACGTGAAACAACGTGCGTGCGTGCGTGTGTGTGCGTGTGTGTGTGTGTGTGTGTGTGTGTGTTTGTGTGTGTGTTTGTGTGTGTGTTTGTGTGTGTGTGTGTGTGTAATTCGTAAAGAACATTCATTTTCTCACAAAAAATACTCGTACGGTCAGAGCGGCGGTCAGAACGACGATGAAAACCCGGGGAAGCACCCAAATGAACATATTTCTTTCATAATTAAACCATATTACTGATTGGAACATGAGCCCCTCTGTAATCTGGAAAGTTGGGCGAGTTGGTGATTAATCATCATAGTGTGATGGTGAAGCAGCGCACTGACGAGGACACGCGAAGACACACAGCGAGTGTCGTGTATTCTTGTGTGTCTTCGCCTTGTCCTTGTCAATGCGCTGCTTCACCACCACGGTATGATGATGAGCCCCTGTAATCTGGAAAGGGAGCTCAAAGGATTGGGTATGCCTGTCCTGAAACAATCTTTCGTGTGCGCTGCTGCGACACAGCGTGACACCCCTCGTTACCTCTCGTTTGCATGTGTAGTTCACTCTTTAGAGAAGCGCTGTTTATTATTATTATTATTATTATTATTATTATTATTATTATTATTATTATTATTATTATTATTATTATTATTCAATGGTGGTACCTGCTGCATGCCTCGAAAGCTGCCTACTCTTACGCGAATGCGCGCTATTAACCCGCAATAATATCGGCTTCTCCGCAGTGAACACTTTTTTGCGGAGAAGCTTACTCTTGAGATCCATTTTCTTCAAGTGCGATGACCTGTGCAGTGGAAGTACGTTCTTATTGCGGCGACTTTTTTCTCGTGAAAAATTACAACGGCCGCTGAATCGCTTTATGTAAGCGTAAGAGACCAGCTTATTTTGATGTTCTGGTTACACTTGGTCGCGTCTAAAGGTAACATCGGTCAAAGCATTACAGCGCAGCTTTCTTTGTAAAGTCGGGCAAGCTTTGGTTCTGCGGTCGGTGGTTGAAGGAAACGCTACGATTGGTTGGACTTGATTATCGCGGAAGTTGCTTTTATGCGTTACTGGAGTTACTGCGGAGGTTATCATCGTAGAGACGGCGCGGATTCACTAGCACATGCGTGAATGCTTGCAGGTGTATGCGTGGTAGAAGCGGTTACGGTAAGCGGTACCGCTGTGCTAGCTCTATAATTATCTCTGTCTCATTCTAACTATATAATGTCAGAATAGTTAGCCGATGGACAACAATTACCGAAACTTTCCGCGCCCTATACCACAGTGCTCCCTTCTGACGTATTCTATAGTATTCTGCTCGCAGTTTGAATGTCTTTGCCACCTGTTTGACAAATTAACATCGTATTGATTTCTACCTTTGTCAAATACGCCTTCATGCATGGTTAGACATCGAGGATCGCCAGCGAAGTACATTACATGCATTCTTACCTCGTGGTATGTCTTCGTACGCATCATCGGTTGTACTGCTTGGGCAGTCATTCACAAAGGCGCGCTAGGGTGGTCGCCGACGAATCGCGACAGCCAATACATTACAAGCCAAGGTGGCCAGTCAAAGAGAAACAGCTCATTCGAACGAAAACCTTCGCGAACGTGGCGCCTGTTGCTGGAAGCTGCAAATACCAGCGCTCTTCAGCGTGCGGGGTCACGCGACATTAGATTATCTTTAATCAAGCAACAGATGCCCACTCGATGTGATCACTTTCAAAACAGAAACGGGCTTCCTCGCATAAATGCGTTTGTTATGGAAAAGCAGACTTATATTTAAACCGTTTCTTTCACTTCAGCGGAGCACGTGCAAGTATGTAGAGAGTTATGCGCGTGCAAAAAAGATTACACACATATTACAGCGATAGAAATTGTACGCGCACTCTAGGCGCATTCGCGCAGTCGGGCAGTTTGTTCGTTCGAATGAGTGAGACTTTGAGGTAATCGACTATAATGCCCAGGAATCAAGAGTTGTATTATCACACAACTCAAATTGCCGAAGTTGTCCCCAAGTAGGTAGTTTTCGTGCGTCGATCAAATACCAACTGATAACTGCATTTCTAAGAAAGACAAAATTTTTTTCGGCTCCGATGCCCAGTCAGCTAGGCAGCGCTGAGCAGACGACAACCGCTCTCTTGGTCCCCCATTTCTGGCGATGCCAGTGCGCAGATTTTATGTCAGAAATACGTCCAAATAAATTGCTGTGTAACACGGCTGCACTAATATGTCTCTAAAGTTTATTCTCTAGACCCTCCCCCCCCCCCCGACCACCACCAACACCACCAGCTGTTCAGGCGCAGTAGCACGCCCTCACGTGCGAGCACCTCAAACTCAAGGAATAACAAAAGAAAAGACACCGAGTTATCACCAGATGTTTATTATGTAATCATTCATGCAACAAGTTCAATGTCATGAGTGATGAAATGAAGACGCACAAACAAACAAAACATTATAGCACGTTTTCAGAACCTGAAACAATGTGATGAGTCATTCTATGTTACGTATGTACAAAAAAGAAGAGACATTTCGAAAACACTTCGTTGAGAAGACAGTTCGGCGGGGACACCACCGCCGGTTTTGCGTACTGCGAGTACCAATTTATGGTTGCGAGAAACAATACAAACTGATGGATGCAAAAAAACGAAATTTGTGTAGTTTCGCGCGCGTCTGCAATTGAGAACGCCGCGAGCTTCAGTTATTGAAAAAAAAAAAACAAGAGAACAGACAAGTATTGCAAGACGGACCACATGGAAACCAAATCCAGCTCTAAAATTCTCCAGTCCAGGATATCGCCGTTGCGACTTCTCGTTCGTATAACTGTAGAAGCCAAAGCTTGCGCAATTGTCGAACTAACCCGCGCGATCTCAATTAACATGCTCCGACACACTGGGGCTTATTTTCTGGCGTTATCACGACCCGTAGTATAACATAAGCTCCAACCCGAAGGCGTATAGACCTCTAAAAACAAGGGACTTGTCAGTGACACAACATTGTGATCTTCGAGTACCCTAAATTGCAAGATGCCGGAACACGGCTATGGAGTGAGCAGCCTTCATCAGAGCCTCTTTCTTGCCTTGTACCACAGGTTCGTTCTGTCAACCGCTGCAACGACACGTCGTGAGAATTCAAACATGTATACGGTAGGAACCTTTTCGCAATGATTCGCTGCGATGGCAACGGGGATCGTAAACAAGCGCAGCGGGCTTTCTCGCGAGGGTCGAATAATAGCAACGAGTGGTGTGGCTACGCAGCTGCAACTTAGTCAACGGCGGCAGAGGAGAGGAACGTTGTTACATATTTTCAAAGGCGGTAGCGCTGTTTTGCATGACCGCTAAGGCGGTGCGGCGTTCAGTCTATTGACAAAGTGTACCGCAGGAAAAAGAAAGACATCAACAGAAGAAGCGAGACGACAGACGAGCGCTATTACAGTCTCGTTTTTTTTTCTGTCTGTCTGTTCATTCTTTACTGCAGCACAATTTGTCAATGTGTTGAACCAACAAACCCCAAACAGCCGCAATTTCGGCGTTCAATTCTTTACCAGCAAACAGTGAAGCAACCAACACAACAATGATGAAAGTCAGCTTACAAGAAGAAAAAAAAAAGAGAGAAACAATGCTTTCGAAGGATGTTGGCAGGTTGGCTACAGGAAATTACGAGCTGAGGCACACGTATATGGGACGTGTGCCCACTAAACACCAGCTTTTGCTTGTTCGTCAGGTTGCGCATTTCGGCCGATGAAATGGAACTGAGAAAATAGTTATAACCTCGACACCGATACGTATAAAAGCTGGGCGCCCGCCTAGGGCTCGCGAACCGAAAGTTACGACCCCGACACCGAGTGCAAGACAGATCTCGCTGAGCAGGAGCAATGCGCTCGCCGCGCAGGGCAATAAAATGACTAGCAACCACGCTTAACAAACACGCGACAACAAACTCATGACAGACTGTCGTCGCGTTTCAGTTGGCACAAGTCTGCAAGAGTCGGTAGGCTTCCCTGATTCTTGCGCGTCGTGTGTTTCTTGTCTGTAGTCGCAAGAGACGTTCGCGACACACCATCTCCACCTCCTCCCTCACCCCCCGTGAGAAAAGAAAGGAAGAGAAGGGGAGGTTCAGTCATATGTCTCTAAAACCGGTGTAAATAGACAGATGTATGTACAACTTCACAGTGTGGCTTCTTCTTCTAAGCTTCTTACAATTGCATTCGTGGTGCCCTTTATGTATTGAGCGACACTCACTCTTGCACACCGTAATTGAAAGAACGAACGTGGTGAAAATCGTTTTACGCGGTCAACAGACAAATGATAGCTGGCACTTTTATCAAGCGAAAGCAAGAACCAATCAAAAGCGCTTCGATCTGTGACATTCTCGATATCCTTCAGTGTTCATCGAATAATAAGACTGAACTATAGTCAATGTGATTGAAGAAGCGTGAACAAGCTTTCAAATAAAAGACGAGTTGAAATTTGGCAAAGGCAGCATTGCGCACTCAATTACAAAGCAACAAATGGTCACTAAGTGTTCAATGAACACCATGCAATATTGCTGAAATTATACAAAACCAGCACCGCCCTCCTTGTTTGTCTCTGCCAAGTGTTTTTCTTTTTTTCTTTTACAGTTTCTTGTTTAACAGGTTGTTAATCGCTATTGTAAAGGTCACAACAGTTTTTTTCTGAACTTCGATCTGTGATTGATGCGAATCTTCCCAGCCTGCCTGTCGCCACGGCCCGATATCGAACAACACATTCGTTCATCTCAACAGCATTCCGGCAACAAAAAAAAAAAAAAAGAGAGAATGCACGTAGCAAGCAACAGCAACAGGATCAAAATAATGGCTAAATGAATGACAAAAAAACAAAAGAAAGTGAACGTCACGACGTGGCACTTGTAAGTACAAACCAGCAGTTTCATGATAAATCTACAAGTATGACTATATACAAGTTGATCACCGCTCTCTGGGTACTGTTCAAGCCATGTATACCGCTTCAGAGGAAGACATAAACACGCGCGCTTTCTTTTTTTTTTTTTTCGCGCATACTCTCATAAATTACTCTTCCTCTCTCTCTCTCTCTCTAATGATGTGAGCAAGCAACATCACAGCTAAAATTCGCGTGTGTACCCTCAAAGTGCTAAAAACACCGCTGTCGAAGTGTACACAATCTGGCACGCATTTTACATTTCTCCTCGTTTCTCTGTCACTAACATTGGAAAGGACAAAATGGATTTGCCACTCTCCTCAAACCCGATGAGAAGGGCACCTGAAGCCGCTCATTCATGACCTACAAGTATAAACTGTAGAAAACTGCATGTCACGTCTTGAATGTGTTTTGCGAGCAGCGTACCAGTCGGTAATGAGCTAACGGGTCCTGATATTCTCAACAAACAGCTAGTGCAATCACCAGGTTGATGACATAAATATGCATTCTGACAGGAATGCTGTCAAAAAAGCACTAGGAAAGTGAAAACCTATTGTCTACCTATTCATATATGCAAATATTCGTCATTGAACATGCGAGTGTATTGAGAGAGCCTAAGGCAGAGATAGCTTTCTTTTTTATCTTATTGTACAATGCATACGCTGAAATGCTAGTCAGCGTTCTCGCGTGCTTGTTAACTTTTAAGTGGGGAAGTTCGTTTCACGAATTGAGCACAATTTTAAAAAGCAAACAGCATTGAGACATGACGGGCCTCCTGCCAGCTTTCTTTCTTTCTTCTTATATTTTAGTATGCCATCGGTAATGAAAATAAACATTTTTAGCCATTACAATAATCTGCATGCAAAGGCGTTGCATATTCCACGTGTAAAAAATGCTAGTAGCCTTCCTTACATGTTAGATTCCTTTTTTCTCTCTCTTATGATGTGCGCCAGCCACCAAAAAGTTGACTGTACATGCAAACAAACCGTACAGGAAAGTGATATGTGTGACTCTATGGATACAGAGGGCTCCTCTATGTCTGTGAAAATGACTGTTTTTCATTGCACCAAACCTGCAAACAATACAATAAGCGCAATGTACAATAGCTGAATTTTGTGTGATCGATGAAATCCTGTATCTGTTACAACAGATTCTTTCACTAAACAATTGATATAATACATGGACACACATAGATGCCCAGAGCACCATCTTCACAGGAGTTTACTTCATTTCAGCCCGACACTGAGACTTCTATATTACCTTTTGACAAAGGACAATTTGTTTTTCGAAAAAAAAACTTCGCAAGTTCGATTCTTTCGCAAGTTAAATCAAAGGTTATAGGTTATCTTCACTCTCCTTTAGTGTCATGGTGCTTATCTACCTATGGTCTATGATAGCCTTTACTTGCTATCACATATTTGCTTCTGCAAGTTTCTTTTTACGCATTTTCATAAAGAATAGCCAACAGCATCAGATATCAGGCTGAAACAAAGTAGGCGTCTCAGATCAAGTAAGGACCGGCAGTATATCAACTTCAGAACTATACTCGGCTTAGACGCATGTCGTGTGGCCATGCCAGAGATGTTTCTTTCCTTTCCATAATAAATACTTGTGACGTCAGGTTGCTACAGCGTCGTGTTGTTGACGCACCTGCGTGTTTCTAAGACGTAGGCAACTTGCGAGAAGGAAAATTCAGAAAGCGAGAACGTATTCGCTTTCGAAAGCTTTCCTAAGCTACACATTACCTTGCTGCAAAGTGCACAATACTAGCTAACAAGCTGGCAAAATCAATGCTTATATCCTTAGGGATTCAGATTTGGCTAGTCTGATACACAGGCGGCTCTTAGCCAGCTTCAACTATATAAGGCTCATAGCAATGTTGCTGCAAAGCGTGTTCGTTTGGGAAACGAAGTTGAAGTTCATGTTTCCTTTCGATCTTTCTAGCATTTATATAGGCCAGGATACTCAATGAGCTGGTGTCCTTTGCCAGGTCGCGGTTAGCCCAGGCCGAGTGCATTCGAGCCGTTACGTCACAATTTGGCGACAGAGTGACGTTATAGTACGTTTCTTATCCAGGAGATGTAAACCAGTCGCCTGATAAACGCCAATTAGGTTGCACGTTCTTCAAGCAAGTCTGATCCACAAGGCATGATAAATGGGAGAGCTCGCGAAGTGGCGACAGCGTCATGCTTTCGCCGACGACGTCAACTTTCTACTGAGGAAAGGCCAAACTTTTCTCGTGGGCTACAAGTGATCACTTCGGTTTGGGAGGGATCGATCCTGTGGCAATAGCCCATGCCGTCCGAGATTGAATCTCGGCGGTGGAGCGCGAGATCACTCGGCAAAATTGGAAAGACGGCCGCCGGAGTCCTCTCCCTCTTATCAACAGGCGTTTGGCAGGCGACCTTGGTTTACCTCCACCTAGCCTGCCATAGGTCTCGCGGCCAAAGAACTGAGATGCTGGCTACAGTACAGCTACAAGGTGTGGACAACCTCCGACTGTCTGGGTAGCCGAGGTGCCGGCCCCGAATCTCTCCGTGGAAGACGGTGCTGCTGTGGCACTTGCGGAGGAAGACGTCGTGCCGGCGACGTCGGGGCCGCGTCGCGACGGAAGCGGCCCCTGGCGACTCTCTGCGTGCACAGCGGGGAGACGGCGCCCTCATCGGCCCGACTCGTAGGAACCCTTTCGGATGTTGAGACTGATGCCGCCGGCTTCCGACTCGGAGTCGCCATTGTCCGGCTTGTAGTACACCGGGAAGATGTCGTCGTCATCGCCGTCCTGGTTGTAGCTGGGCAGCGCCAGAGGCACCTGCGAGTCCGTGTGCTTGGGGCTGTGCGTCTCCATGCGGTGCATCTGCAGCTTGGGGCCCCAGTCGGCCGCCGGCTGGGAGAGCATCTTGACGCGCTGCGTGGAGGAGTGACACGTGCGTGAGCCGTACGTTGCACAAAATGGGAGGACGAAAATAGAGCACACACACACGCGCGGAGAAGTAGGTTGTGCCGGTTCAGCTTTCTTTCAACAGTCCATCTGGATTCTTTTGGCGACACAAGGTTGATTATTAGTAGATGCATTGAAAGCAAGATTGCCCTGTATTCCGCGCCGTAACCTTAGCGCTCGTACGCTAGAGTGACGCGTCGATCTTCAGCGTATTTTCCCGTATTTCGTAGGTTTTAACGAAGTTCTCGAAACTTTGGGATGTTGAGTCTTTAGTTACTTCAGAACGCAATGTAACCCTTCCTTATCGATAAGCAATCAACTAAACCCGAGCAGAAACTGTCAAAATTAGCCCTTTGTTACATGGTGTCCACTACAATGGACAAATTTCGTCTATTTTTGGAGCAAGCTTAGTGGTTCCAAGAAGCTCTTGTGCATAGTGTCAACTTCAGTGGACAATTTAACTTTTCCATAGCCGCCTTAGAAGGCGCCACGAACCCCCATTTTCCTCCAACTCGGTTTCAAGTATGGCTTCCTACTGTTCCGTAGGGGCGGGGGGGGGCACTTTCGTTCCCCCCTTTTACTTATAACTGTCGCGACACTGCAGTTTGGTACATCTAATTGTCTACAAGGGATAGAAGAAGCCTTTGAAGACAAGAACTGTAAATATTGCGCTTGTATGAAACCACGATTTTCTTCGGAACATATTTTCTAAGATGTCCTACTGTATACTACAGCGGACACCATGCATGATAGGAACAATAGCTGCGCGGGAGGATTTTCGATGCAGCGTAGTCCTCGCCGCGTCCACTATAAAATTCATTGCTTTTGACATTTCCCTGATATTTTAATGCAATAACACTCTGTTCATTATATTATCTAGCGAGCTAACAGGAAAAAACAATCGAATGAGTTGCCAGCAGCTCCTCTGCCGCAGCAAAACGAAGGCCACCTGTCGAAGCAAGCTGCCGCCAGCGTGCGTTGTCGACGACAATCATTATATCCGTCAGAAATATTTCACAGAAAAAATGCGAAATATGTCGGTTGGCAAGTGCACAGCGACATAAGTGCGCGAAATGCAAGGTATCGCGGATGTAGCGAGGTGTGTGTGTGCGTGCGGGAGGGGGAGGGGGTGCACACCAGGCACATGCCCGCCTACATCCTCCCTACCCGTAGCTCCCGAATTCCTGCGTATCGGGATACGTTTCATAGAGCGAGGCGCGACGACACTCGCCTGCCCAGCCACCCCCTTACTGGTCAAGGGCGTGGCACTGCTCGCAACAACACGAATTCTTGGATACACCACTTCAAGGCATACACTTGCGCATTACCGGCTAAAGTGACTGTTTCTCTCGTACTTCATAGTATACGGGCGCGCCATCCAAACTTTTGTATTCGAGTTTACGTTTGTAAATGTGGTAGCAGGAACTTCGCCTGCTGGAGCAAAGGCAAGACTGCCGGCAGCCACACTCACCGGAGATGGTGCGCATGTTGGCCACTGTAGTGGACACTTTCTAGCTTGTGAAATAAACGTTTGAGAGCAGAAGAAAAAATAAAGCGCCTGGCTTTTGCAAGACGCACATTCGTAGAACACTAAATTAATCACGGTTTGCATGTGTACTTTTTTTATTCGTGCAAAAAAGAACTAATGACGTCACAGAGAGCCGGTGCGCCGGCTCTCTGTGACATCATTGACCTTATTAACCCGTAACTTCAAGATGGCGTCGCCAGCCGTCTTAGGTTCTTGCGTCTTTTCTGGCTTACCAAGCCTTTTCCCGCGGCAAAAGGGAGCTTTTTTTTCTACTTTAGAAGCGTAATTTACTAATACAAGTTAACTTTCTATTACCCTTTAGTGTCCATATGAAGCGTGTTGGATGGTGTCTTCAGCAAAATTATCGCGTTTTATTTTCTAAATGTTGCAGTGTGTGACAGGGCATGTTTTTTCAAGAAGGGGGTCGGCATGCGCCGGTACTCACCTCTTTTAACGTTCCCCTGGCGTTGTAGATCTTCATAACAGCCACGATCGGTATGGCGCTGACTGAGGCGAACGAGAACAGGAATCCCACACCGGTGGCCCAAGACGGGAACTCGTATTCGCCGTACTTGGTCGCAGGCATGTCGATCCAGGAGAACACCAAGATGCCCTGCGAACAGCGGCGGGTTGCGCGGTTAACGTGGCGTCCTGAATCATCATCATAATCATAATCATCATCATCATCCTGGTTACGCCCACTGCAGGGCAAAGGCCTCTCCCATACTTCTCCAACCACCCCGGTCACGTACTAATTGTGGCCATGTTGTCCCTGCAAATTTCTTAATCTCATCCGCCCACCTAACTCTCTGCCGCCCCCTGCTACGCTTCCCTTCCCTTGGAATCCAGTCCGTAACCCTTAATGATCATCGGTTATCTTCCCTCCTCATTACATGTCCTGCCCATGCCCATTTCTTTTTCTTGAGTTCAACTAGGATGTCATTAACTCGCGTTTGTTCCCTCACCCAATCTGCTCTTTTCTTATCCCTTAACGTTGCACCCATCATTCTTCTTTCCATAGCTCGTTGCGTCGTCCTCACTTTAAGTAGAACCCTTTTCGTAAGCCTCCAGGTTTCTGCACCGTACGTGAGTACTGGTAAGACAGAGCTGTTATACACTTTTCTCTTGAGGGATAATGGCAACTTGCTGTTCATGATCTGAGAATGCCTGCCAAACGCGTCCTGAATATGCTCGCTCATATGCCACCTAACACGCGAGGCGGAGAGCGAGGCCGAGATCTTTCAATCGTGTTGAAAAGCCTGAACAGGGACTCTGTGGCGCGGCTGAATTCGAATTTGTGAGCACCGCGACTACGGACGCCTTCGGCACCCATACAGAAAGCCGTAGACTGGAATGTCTGAACCTTGGTGCTTGCCTTTGTGTCTAAGCTTCCTACAATTTAGTTGGCAGTTCAGTCCGCGCCCAGTCGTGACACTGCACCGCACTCGAAAGGCGAAGCGATAGCGTTAATGTGTAGTCTCAACCAAACTTAGCGTAAATGAATAGGAGCGGTATAAGGACAACGGGGTTTTATTGATTGTCAGGAAAATATGAAAATATAAGGATTTCCAACATAAGGAGGCACAATCTCGTTGTTTTTGGCTACCTGGGTGATTAAATGATTAAGTGCTATATTGCACACTGAATGGCTATTTGGCCTAAAGAGGAAAATTGGAAGAAAGTTTCAGTTTGTGCATTGAAGTTCAAGTACTAATACGACGCGATTGAGGACTGAATGCGTAGTGTCTACCTACTGTAAGTGAGTATAGTGCGCAGTCGGAAGAAAAAAAGGACGCCGTCAAAAAAAAAAGAAAAAGGTGCTGTTAACAAATTCGACATATTTAGACCGGCTTCCATACGGGGAAGCCTTGTTCACACTAAACTGAAGGTTAGCCAAACGTCTGTCGCAGCTTGATCAAGTTCATGGTTTGACGACATCGTGTCTGGTCGTGTAGCAAATTCGTGGACATGAATTCTAACTTTCGTGGAGATGATCTTGTGGACATGAAAGTAAAGTGGTTGTAACTTTCGTGGCCGTGAATATACCCGACCAGACGAGATGTCGTCAAACATACTCCATTGTGACTAGTTCCGCTGTTTATAAACGAACACCGGCGTGTTCGCTGTCACGATTTGCATTTGTTCTTGTTACTTGTTCTTGTTCCCTAGTGAAATGGCCATGAATCGGGCGGTGAACAAACTGTTAGCAATTTTTCTTTGAATAAATTAGGGCGAAATGAAATAATCTTACAAATGGGATTTAAAGTGTCTACTCTTACAGATATGAATAATTAATTATCTAGGTATATTGTGAATTTTGTGAGCATAATAAGTATTTAGAAGAATTTTAGCAAGCAATTCGTTTTGTCTCTCGCAGAAAGATGCAGTGGGTTTCACAAACGTTCCTGTGACTGTAACCCAGTATGGTAGCCCCAAAGGAAATAATTACAGGAAGAGTCAAATTGAAGCCAAGCTTTTGGAAGGGTTCTTCTAAAAATATTTTCCGTTGAATAATGAAACGGTGGCATGTCAAAAAGAAGTGTTGCAAAGATTTACTCTCATTGCATAAAGCCCACAAAGGCGATATAGCCAGACTAGGCCTGTGGAGGAAAAAGTTTAGTGGGAGGACAATTTGGATGTGGTTAGTGAAAAGCAGACTTGTTGATTCCTTGCTGAAGTTCCCACGTGACACGGCAAAGCAAAATTATTAAGATGCGTCTCTTTGGAAATTAGAAAAAAAGAAGCTAAAGACCTAGCACCGCCACTGCTTGTAGTGCAAGTTGTAGTTATGATCACTGACTGGAAATCCTGACAGTCTTGAACTTTGACACTTGAATTCTGAATTTTTTTCATTCATACTTCTGAGATTTCAACGATGCTGTGAAAAAATTTAGCCACCTTCCAAGGCATGCAGTAACACTTTAAGTATATAATTTAAATGCTTTTTTTAGGAAGATTTTGTACTAAATAATACATTCTAGAGCTTTGCGTTCGAAAAACCACGATATGATTACGAGGCACGCCGTAGTGGGGCACATCTGAGTAAATTTCCGACACCTTGGGTTCTTTAGCGCGCACCCAGCGCGCGCGGAACCCACGGGCGTTCTTGCGTTTCGCCCCTGTCGAAATACAGCCCCCGCCGCCCCCGCCGCGGCCGTGGTTTAGTGTCCCGCGACCTCTTGCTTAGCAGAGCAACGTCAAAGCCATAAGAAACCATGGCGGGTAGTGAAATTTCTTAAATATATGGTTTGATGAAAATTAGCTTGTTTAGGCTCTTTTTGGGATGGGGAGGCCGCGCGCCCAATCGGCGTTTTGTTTACCCTTCAGAGACGTGTCCGAGCGTTTACCGAAATTAATTTGGCTACCCAGTCCGTACGTGACGCACGACGCTCCCCCAGTTGAGCTGTGGCTTCGAGTCCCTTCCTTAAAGGGTCCCTGAAACGCTTTTCGTAAGTATATTTCATAGAGTGATGTCACTCTTAAATAACGTCGCCTCACGAATCTCCTGCCACAAAAAAATTTTCAAATCCTATAAATAAGCGTGGAGTTAGAGGCAGTTATCGCACCAATGCGCGGCTTTCTTTTATCTTTCGTCTCCACTAGCGTGCTGGAAGCTACTCTGGGGGGGGGGGTGGCATGGGGGCAAGGCTACTTCCGGTTCAAGCGTGCGTGGCAACGCAAGGCAGAGATCGCAAACGTGTATTTAAAGAAAAATTGACAATAATAGTATTATTGAGAACGTTCTCGCGATCACAAAATCCACCAATACCTGTTAGGCCTGCTTGCATGCCCCGGTTGCTACGTTGCTGCTGACGACATTGTGAAGAGGGCATGCAATTTTTGACTGACAAAATATTGCTAATTCCCTGTTGCATGTAGTGCAATAATAATTGACTCACACGTTCGCAGGAACTTCGCCTACAGATAGGCAGCCTTTTGTTAGTCTCAAAAAGTGTTTCAGGGCCCCTTTAAAATTCGTGGCCGTTTGCGTGAGCACATGTACGATGCTGTAGCCGCTGATAACAGAAGCAAGTTATCGGCTGATAGACGCCATTCAAGCCCATACACTAAATTCCACAGGCTCTTGCTATGCGTTTTACTACAAAAAGCGAAACCGGAAGCTCGTTTTGCTCGCATTGTGCGAGCTGCCAGAGAGACCAGCAGTTATTGAGCTCAAGGATTAGTTAGTACTGACACGCTGAAGGGCAGGAAGCCAGCGCCTCTTCCCTTTTCGGCAAAATGAAAGAAAATGACACTTGTTGATAGAGGTCGCTCGATTCCATCGGCTATTGTCGGTATTTGCGTATTCAAGCCAGTATCAAACCAATCGTCTTACCAAAATAAGCGTTGGCACCAGGTACTTCCACACCAACCTCCAGTAGAGCACGGGGAACGGATAATGGCCCAACATGACCTTGATGTCCTCCATAAACCGATCGACGCCTGCAAAAGTAGAAGGGGCATTAGCCTCGAAACATGTCAGCCGACAGAAAGCAGCATTACGTTTTGAGGTACGCGAAATAAGTTTGTGATGCCTAAACCATTGTCTGCGAGGTTTAGAATTTATAAGTGAGATGGAATTCTCGATATTTGGTTATTTTTGTTCCACAAACAAGCGCTTAAATATGAGGCTAGAAAGACGTGCGAACTGCGGCATTCTCGCGTTGCGCAGCAGCATTAGATTAAATCCCGATAACTTCTCGATAATCCCGATAAATCCCGATAATTAAATCGGACGGAAGTGCTTGCGCCCTACATGCTTATTTTTTTTACTCTATTCTTCTCCAGTAGTCACTTCAAGATGTCACACTTGGACCAACACAACACAATCTAGCAGTCACTCACCGTATATCCAGGCTATCACGATGATTTCTGTCAAGCCGATCATCAAGGCAGAGAAGCTAGCGCAGTAGTTGTCCATTAGCTGCAGCACGTACATGCCACCCTGGAATATGAAAATTACAAAGGGGCATTGTTCATGGTTGGGGCATGATTACCACGCAAAGAACGAGGCGAATTGATTTCTATCAACGTCCAATCAACCATGGCGGTCGTTATAGACGACACTTATGCTACTATGAGAGAGAGAGAGAGAGAGAGAGAGAGATATTGGTTAATAGAGAAATAGGAAGCCTGTTGGAGCCGCGGCGTAACTGTCCAGAGCGCTGTTGACACTTGGACATCGGTCAGCAGCACCGGAAAGGAGGAGAACCGATGGAAAAATTACAGGGATAGGAAAAAGAGAGGGTCGCTATTGTCGTCCACATACCACCGTAATCGTTGAGAACAAATAATCCAGACAACAACTCTCCATTAAAGGACATGCCAAACACGGAGTACTTTTGACGTCGTGTGGAATGGACCAGCAACGAGACTGGAATCGCATTTTTTTTTTTTTTTACGCGTTGCGTCTTGCCTCTTAAGGACCACACACCTTCTAAACGTATGCTCGAATTGAGATTTTGTTGACGGTTTGTTATTTTTAAATGTGCACGAGCTTAACCCACCGATGCGCTCACAACCACTTAGACTTTTGAGCGCTCAAGCAACAAATTTGGTGAGTTATTTGAAGGCTTGCTGAAGTGTTTCCAACCGTCATAACCGTGTTTCAAAACGCCTTACAAGAAGAGGTGCATTTTTTTTTCTAATATAGCTTATGCCATACATAGCAACATTTCGTGCAAAAGAACACGCGCTCCGTTCCTCAAACTTGACGTCGACCACCACGGGAGTTGAAAAATATTCAGTGTCGGTTTCATCCAAGTATTTGTTTGCGAAGTTTGTCAGAGCCACGACGGTTCTTTGTCTCACACATGCGCATGACTAGAAAATCCAAGCTTGAATTAAAAATCTGGATGTTCCTTTTCTGAGTAATCATTGCGAGCGCAGAGTAAGCCTGAACGGCAGACAGGTTTTTTTTTTTTTATGTGAAATTGTGACAAATATAGAGGTGCTCCACGTTCCGGACGCACTCTTAACTTTTATAGAATGAAAGTAAGAATATTTGGTCTTTCATCTTTCCTTAGGAAAATGCTTTTCGATGAAGCCGAAGCTCGTCATGCTCTCCTATATGCTCCTATGCCCATATAAAGAATTGAAAAGACTTCGTTCCTACCCTTTAAAGACGTTATTATCCAAGAAGAATTGGTGGAACGGTGCTAAAGGAAACGAATAAGCGCGGGGGAAGAAAAGAAGAAAGCTGAGAGCTCGTGTTGCTCCATGCAGCTTTGCCCTGGGATATCCTCCAACGTGTATGTATGTATACTCACGTTCGTACAGATGATGAGTCCCGCGAAGAACAGCGTCGTGCAAACACCGAGTAACACGAGAGGTTTTCTGTGCTGAAGCTTCTCTGGCCAGGTGTCGACGATGGTGGTAACGACCGTCTCGATAATCGTGAACTGTAGAAGAAAAGAAAGAAGAAGAAAAGCGCGGGGACAGAAGAGAATTTTGAGCGAACAACATTTAAAGTGAACCACAATAACGAGCGAGGAAATGCAAATGCATCCAGTTTCCTCTCGGTACACATTATTACGAACAGAAGGCCTCGCAAATCCAGTGCCAAGTAATTTAATTGAAGAAAAAAATGCAGAAAGCCAATTACCTGAGTTCCCATTCCCAGGGTCATGAGCATGAAGAAAAATAGGAACGCCCACAGAGGTGGCAGAGGTAAATGAGTCACCGCTTCGGGGTAAGCCACAAAAGCTAACCCGGGACCTGTTTAAAACGATAAAAACAGGATGAGTTCGCTGTGGGGAAGTGTAATACACCTGTCATGTCGAAGAGTTCACATTGCATAGTGAACCGTGAACCAGTGCACTCAAGAAACCATAACACATCACTTTCCGCACTTACCTTGTGTTTCGTTCTTCTGTCACAAACAATAAAAGCTTCATTCTGCGCTTCCAAAGCGCGTAATCAGTCAGTACACATCGCCATAAAAAACAAAGTTTAATGCTTCCAACCAGCGCATGTATGAACACACACAGAGAAACATAATGCCCAGAGTGTCAACACATTCGTCGCACTTGAATCGGCACTCAAATCATTCCAAACACGCCGGTCTGGAACAACAAGAGTTTTAATCTCGTTCAAGAATCGTACAGACATGGAGAAAATCAGAAAAAATAAAAATATGGAGAAGGAAGTTGGCTCGTGGGGTGCCAGCCCCCCTTCTACCAAGCCACAATCGCTCGTCACTCTTCGTCTTCCACCGTCCGTCGTCTTCCATTCTTGTCTTGTGCTGCCTCATGTCGCAAACGTATGTGCCTTATACTTAGCCGGCGACTTACCTCCATGCTCACGAGTTCTTTCCTGACTCTGTGTATAGCAGGATTTGATTTTCTAGAGCAGCACCGGTAGTCCACAAACGCGTGAACAAGACTTTTCCTGATTGTGTAACTTTACCGGGAGAAATCACACGGTGTCAACGCGTGCCCTTGCCAATTGAACAAGACACAATTTATGTCTCGGTGGCCATTCCTTTGTCTTTTCCTGTCTCTCTTTCTTTTTTTTTTTTTTTCTCACAGAAGCTTTGCGAGCTGTCAAAGCACGAGGAAGCACTCTGCACACTCTCTGGGCGCGAGAGAGCGCCGACCGAGTCTCGTCTCAGCCGCTGGTGCAAGTAGCGAGAACGTTCGTCCCGTCTTGCCAGCTCAGCTGGTGCCGGACATCCACGACGGAATTCGCAGGTGCTGCGCACGAAAAGCAATTTCCACCAGAGTCCACAGAGTAGTTAGTACACCGCTCTGCCTCAACCGCAAAGGGCGCTCGCTCAGCCCGCCAGGTGGCGTGTCGCTCTCAACGATCGTGACGTCGCACGGTGTAGATCCGTTTACATATGTATACATTTTTTGTTTTTTTGGCGTGAGCAGCCGGCACGACCAAATGCGGGACGTCACAACGAAAGGCACACGCATATAGCAGTAGCAGTAGTAGGTTTGCAGTGTCTCTGAGTAGCAATTACCTTGAGCAGCGACTTCAGACACGTTCACACCCAGCTTGTGTGCCATGAAACCGACTATGCTAAATATGACAAATCCGGCGAAGAAGCTCGTGCCGCAGTTGCCGAAGCAGATGAACAGCGTGTCCCTGCGAAGAAAGGCGCAAAAGAAAACGGAAACGGTGGTCAGCAGAGCCCACACTGACCCGCCAGGGGGTCCTGCTAAGTAAGAGAGAACACACACAAGGAGAAGCAAAAGCGCGCATCGTGTCAACTGCATCATCACACGAACAACCAAGATCAGTGAATGCAAATGGCGCGTCACTCATCCGCGACAAAGAGAACGAACAAGGCAAATCCCCAAACGAAACACGCGGAAAGAGCGAATGCAATAGCCGTACAGAGTTCAACAGCATTTCAGGCACACCACAGGCAGAAACAAAAGAAGGAGGGACGTGCAGTGTACGTGAAGGTGGCTTACCTGTAGCAGTTGTTATGGAAACGGTTGTAGCTGGCTAAAGTAATAAGGCCTCCCCAGCACGGAGACAAGGAAAAGAAGATCTGCATTGCAGCGTCACCCCAGACCTGAGACGATACAGGGAAAAGAATCTATGCAGTCGTAATAGGGTTGTCTGCAGTTCGCGCGCCACCGCCAGATTCGCGTGCCCTTGTGCAAGGCAGGAAGGAAGCAAGAGCTCTTTTTTTTTTCTTTTTACCAACTTTCATCTTGCTTCTATCCCTTTTTCTTTTTGTAGCCGAAAGACCCTTATCTACAGCTATGGCGCAATAGGTCTACGGTGAGTTAGCCGACGGTTACATCGGAAAACTATAGACCTTATATTTCACACCAGCGACGATCTTGTATTAATGCCCCGAACTTACCCATGTACCTGAAAAAAAGCAGTTATTCACAAGTGCGCCACTAGCAATGCCAGTAGAAGGGATTTGAAGGAAGACTTTTGTTAAACTGGCACGAAAGAAAAGCCCTAGCGAACAATCCCTGTCATAGTGAGCAATAAAAACTGAACAATATAAAAAGAAAGAGCATCTGGTACACTTTGCCTTAGCAATAGCTTCGCTCTGAAGGTTGTTTGAGGAGATACTATATAGCTCAAGGTATCAGCTACACGCAGTCTTCTTACTGTAGTATTACGCAAATAATAATGTGCGTCAAATTTTTCCGCGTGCTACGTGCGAAGCGTTGCGTTTAAGTTAACGATCGAGCACAAGAGCGAGAGTTGTAATCGAAAGCAGGAACGAAATGCAAAACATTTCACTGCGCAAGGCGTCAAAGATCATGCGTACAGTTCGCGCGATTCCTGAAGCGTAAGGCTTCAGAATTCACGCGGAAAAAAAAATAACAAAAACGCACAGTGCAAAACGAGATATCTTACCCTAGCTTCCGTAAGTCGTTCCCATTGTGGCGTCAGATAAAACATAATGCCGTCGTAAGCCCCTTCGAGAGTGCAGCTTCGGATCAGCAGAATGACGAGAACAACGTATGGAAACAAGGCTGTGAAGTAGACGACCTGCAAACCACGATGGAAATAGGACAATAATTAAAGATGAAAGGAACAAATTGTCGGAACATAAACATACTATAGAAACGGTAAGCGCGGGCTGGCGCTTGAAGCGCCAAAATGACAGCGATTCCACTATGAAAACGTAGAATGCGAAACAAAAAAGGACGCTTGGTCCGATCTATTGCAAGGCTACACAAAGCACCAAGCAGCTGGTGCATGTAACGGACGTCAGATTTTACGTTCGTTGTTCATTTACTCCGCTGCCTCTGCGGAATATTTGACGCCAGAAATTGGAAGGACGAATTGGTCCCCAGTTATACGTTCGAGCGGATCGAGAAGCAAGCCGCACAGTCTGACAGAGCGGTGTACACCGTCGAGGGATTCGTCAGCACCACCGACGATCAGTTAACTCCACGCGGAAGAAGGACAAGACGCCCCGCACTCACCTTTCCCATTGTCTTCACGCCTCTGTACAAGCAGAAGAACACGATGACCCAGCAGATGAAAAGGCACAGAGCCAACTGCCACCGCACACCGCCAAGGTCGTGCAGCCCTTCGGTCAGGTCCAGCACAAAGTTGCTGCGAATAGCAAAGCGTGCAGTCAGGGTCAGTCTCCACGCGCACCCCGCGCGGGTGCTTCCGCGCGGGTGCGGAAACACCGCCGGTAAGCTGTCGTTTCAGAACCAAGGAGAGTTTCACTAGTATTTGAATACAAGGTTATTACAGGAAATAACGACAGATACTTTTAAAGCTACTGAGGCATTGCCGGGAGCTTAACGCATCGGCTACCTGCTAGAAGAGCTTCGCTACACACAAGAAAGGAAACGAAAATTCTACCTTAGTAAATTCCGGTTGAAAACGAATAAGCCAGATGCAAATAAGTCAGTGTTCTGTGGAGCTGCGCAGGCAGCCGCGAGTGGTAATTGTAGGATAACGCGGCGTGTGGTCTCGTTATAAAAGTGGGGCGGTGGTATGGCAAAATTTTGTTACAGCAGGTTTAGAAGAGAACCAGAGACTCAAAACCGACGAAACCATGACTTGCGCTTGCGCTGGTAGAATGCGTCGCCAAAGATTTCAATATTAGAAAAAAAAAATCTTCACAGAACCCGTTATATATATATATATATATATATATATATATATATATATATATATATATATATATATATATATATATATATATATATATATATATATATATATTCTCAAGACCCAAGCTAGCAACCGTCAAGCTAGACTTCAGCATGACACGTAAGGAGGGCTAGAAAGCGCACGGATCACATATGAAAACGGCGGGAGTGATTTTTGTACATCAGCTATGTGCCAAATAAATAAGGCGCAATAAATAAGGCGCGTAGCAAATCATGACCTGAAATTTCAGAAACATATACACGATCTAACACGATCTCTTGTTCTTTGCTGGGGTCTGATCATAGCTTATCTTCTGGTCAGCACAAACTAAAAGAAAGCAGAAAATTTCACCGCCTCACTATCTGGGCCTTACTGGAAGAATTCGTCACTGGCCATTTTCGTGTTGTCCGTAGAATTCTTCACCGCATCCCAGAAGGCCGGGTCAACTTCGTCCTGGATGATGCACGAACCGTTGGCGAGGTGAACTCCTCCGTGGGCGGTGCAATTCTTTGTATCGAACCTCCGGCATGCTGCAGAGTGAATTTGTGCAGGAGCGTTCAAGTTTCCTGATATCATAAGTGAAATCATGTTGATTGCCATGTGCAGCATGCAATTAAAGGATGAGAGAACCGATGCTCAATTTATATCCATAACGGTCTGTACTCAACGAATGTATTAAGCTACACAAAAGGGGACACGGAAACGTTACTTTGTATCTAAACACGAACGAAGATGCTTGTATTATGCTTCATTATGAAACTGAATATGAAAATAAAGAAGAAAACAGTCGAAAGAAGAGCTTCGATTGCATAAAGAGACAGTGACAGAACGGCAATGAATTGTGACTTGCTTGTTAAATTGCTGAGCCGATAATCTGACCCATAAGGCGTAGATAAAGAATAGCCTGACAGCAAACGAATCATATTTTTGATACGGAGCTTTATGCATAACTTGATTCGTGCTGTTTACGATCCGACAACCGACCTTGACACAGTTTCGGAAAGCTTACCATCCGTATTCCACCAGTTGTCACAAGAACTCCATGGCAGTGTCGTGGTCAAGGATGACCCCAAGTAGAATAACGACCAGGCCAGAATCATGTTGTAATACACTCCTACCAAGGCAGTCATCAGGAACATCGCGTATCCAATTCCTGCAGAAAGCGGATGCAAAGGCGATTACACTTTCGTTTTCATTCCAACTGACACAAACGGGCAAGGCGAGAAAAATCCGAATTTAAAAAGGTAATTACCGTTTCGCCGGTCTTATTGGCAACAAACGGTGGCAAGATTGCCGTTCCTTGCGCCAAGCGCTTGCGTTACTTACATTTAATGAACACATTTTAGTGAATACTTCCTGCGTACATTTCAATGACGTACGCAATTCATAAGGACTGCTCATCAATTCCATATCATTTCCGTAACATGCAGCAGCGCGAGAATCATAAAATCATTTGACAATAGTCGGTGACAACTTAAGAATACAGTGGCAAATGTACCACTGTCTAACTCGGACAATTTGTTTAGGTGCGCCAAGTAATCACGTTCGCTCGTTTCCGTGACGTCATGGCGGAGGCGAACCTTTTTTTTAATCTTTCAGGAACTATGTTTCAGAGCGCGGACACACAGAGGCCAGGTGCAAAGAGGTTTCGCAGGCCTGAGCTCACGGTGATTTCTTCGGTTGTCTTTCCTACCTTTCGCACCTCATTTCTTTCTCTCTCTCTCTCTCTCTCTTCGTTTGTCACCGAGTATACAGATGGAACGCTTTAGCAGGGCATTTGAATACCGGGCTCAATATTGAAAAGCACTCGACGACTTCTGTATTGAGAAAGATTACCACTTATTTGCAACGTGCGGCGAAATTAAAGGTTGCTTCTTGCTACCACAGAATGTATTAATGACTTGCGAATACAAAAAAAAAGCAGTGCTTCTTTAACATGCGCCATTTTAAATGGAATGTCAAAATTTTTCACGGCAGCTGTTCACCCGGAATGAGAAAATTAGCGGTAATTTTCACCTTGAAATAACGGTGATATCTTCCATATGGTGATCGGCCCTTCACTGGCGTACTGGCCGAAGGACAGCTCCAAGAGGAAGAGAGGTAGTCCCACGAATAGCAGCATGACGCTGTAAGGGATGAGAAAGGCCCCTGCGCGAAAAAAATAGGCAAGGCGAAGATCATTCCTGTGCACACGTGTAGGCGGACACTGAGTGCGTAACAAAGTTTAGCTGTAGCCTTCTTCGACCGTAAAGCAGAGTTGATTCTTGCAGGCGGCTATCATCGGCACTGCTGAAACAGGTCTATATGCAGACAAGTTTTTGTTTTGAATTGCAGCTCAAATCTTCGCAAAATAGTACCGCGACAGTCAAGGAGCTTACTGCAAACGAAGGTTGACTAATAGCGCTCAGCAGTTGTCGGAAAGTGACAACGCCACATTTGTTTCATTGCCTGTGGAAAAAACGTTTGAGTACACTGATTTTAGTGGTAGGTGCAGCGAAACAGTCAGTTAATTTTCTACAAACATTGGTGCAATTGTACATTTTACAAACACGAGCTTGAAGTGTACAACAGATGGAAAATTGAAGCGATCCTTTGAATATCCCTCGAGAAAATCGATGGAGTAAATGATCGCAAAAGCGCGAGTTCTTTACTTTCTTTTGCGCTTCCGCTGCGACAAGAAAGCTGCGCAACTTTGTGCACTCGGTCACAAAAGTTGACGGACCATGGGATCACAGAAAACGTTCAATTTCCGAGCAGCCTGTAATAGTAGTCAGTAAAACCGGACATCACAACGTTGTTCACATATATACTGAAAGAGGCTGTAAATGCGAATACTAGGCTGCGTTGTGAGCCTGCGCAGATATTGAGCTTTTTCTCAGATCTCGTGTTCCGTAAAAAAATTTGTGGTTCACTCGAATGTATACGTCCTTATCGATAAGACAAGCTTTCCGACGTGCCTTTATCGAATTCGGGCTTCCTTTCTGACGTCATCCCTCTTGCATGCCGGTAGGGTGTATACGCTATGGCCAAAGCAACTGCGGACTGCCACAAGTGCCCACAATATGAGTTGCGTTACAATTGTTCACCCTATTCAGTATGAGCAATGTGGGGTTTTCTACGAATTTGACCTTCACGTGTGAATTTTTCGAAGTAGTTGCACGAAATGTTCTCGCCAAAGTTTCCTTTGCTGTGTAGTTATTTTGATCTGTCTCCGAGCTCTTAGGGATCGGGAAGCGAGTACATACAGTGACTAAAAAGTTCGCCAGTAATGTGTAGTCGGCAACACTTGAGGGCTAGAACCTCTTTAGCTCGATTCCTCTCGTGAAGGCCCCGTGTACCTGTTGCTTTAGGGAAGAATAATACTACGCCCAACAAAGCCGCAACTAAGCGCGTTACACAGCTCTACACGGCCACTTACTCGGGAGTGTCCCAAAATAAACAGCGTAATCTACGGTATTGGCCACACGAAAACACTACAACGGTGCTCGGACATATCGAGAAGACGCGAGCGGCCGAAGTGAGCATGCTCACATGGATACGCACGAGTGACAAGAAAAGGCAAAGTTCAGAATGAGTATACACTCGCGTATCGTAGCCGTGGTCATTGTAGCGACGATTCCCGAGAGAATGAAAAGATTTAGTCGCTTAATTAGAAAGGACCAGAGTTATATCGGTAAGAACGTAAGCGCAGTTGATTAGGGCGCTAGGATGAAACAAGATCAGCCTAAGAAGGGACGGCAAAAGAGCATCGAGGCTTGAACGCGAAGACGCCAAGTGGCGTCATCGGTTCACCGAAGGAGTGGCGGGCAAGAAACGAATAAAAGACTTCACATGCACGTTCTCAAAAGGAGGTCTACACGAGCACTGCAATGGTCGCGACAGGGCTTTGAGTGCGTGCGTTGGTAGAACTGGAGGGAGTTGAGGCACGAGGCTTCATGATGGTTTACAACAGGCTTTCCACGCTTTACCGCAGCCCATAAAATGGGCTTGACTGTCTTCGTTTCTGTGCCGCTAAACTACCACAGAATGAAGAGTAACGAGAAAAGGAGGAGAAACAACGAACCGCCACAATGATTGGCTCTTACCTCCTCCGTTGCGGTAGCACAGGTAAGGAAACCGCCATATGTTTCCGAGGCCGACGGCGTAACTGAGGCACGAGAGCAGGAACTCCACACCCGAAGACCAATTGCCACGCTCCTTGTTTTCGTCGACATCGCGCGAGGCCGTGATGATCACCTCGGGGATGTCCGGCGGGGGCGGTGGCAACGCCACGGTGTGGTGGTGGTTACCGTTAGCCTGCTGCATGGCGAAGGGAGAAAAGAAAAAGAAAGAACGAGAAAGAACTAGTCACTGACGGTGTCGATCAAAACATATAAAGATACATCGAACGAGAACGTTATATAGGGCTGAAGTAACGAATATCGCCCCATCTAACCTTGGCTGACGTTCTTGTGCCGTCAGTCATGATGCACGCGTTGTGCAAGAGGTTACTCGAACAACAGCAGTTTCATTTGTAGCGGAGATGAAACCACGCTTAATACGAACACGGTTCATGGTAATGCAAGTGCCTAATTAATTTTTTCGAGCTGAGTTTAAGCACATGACTCCTTAAGGAGTAACAGTCGCAGTCGGCTAACCCCGTGCCTCTCGATGGCTCTCTGCCTTTCACATAAGCATTGTATGTAAATGGCGAATCATTAATAAAAGCAATCGACCTGAGAGGAAACAATGCCGCAGTTGTAAATCGGTTTACTCAACCATGAAGCACCAAGGAACACGAGAGGTCTGGTCACGTGAGATGCGAATTGCTTGCCTCCGTGGCAATATGCAGAAGAGGTCGTGACACGTAACCCACAATAAAACGAACTTTGCTCCTCGAGAAGCAGAAATAAAAAAAAAGAAGTTTCCGCCGTGCTGGATCAGGGGATGTGGTGTTCTGGATCAGGGGATATGGTGTTCTGCTATACTGAGCACGCGGTCGCCGGTTCGATTACCGATCGCAGCAATCGCATTCTGATAGAGGCAATATGCAAGACCGCTCGTTTATCGAGATATGTTCGCACGTCAGAAAACCCTAGGCGGTCAAATTTAAACGGGAGCACTTCACCGTGGCGTAATTCTCATATAGTCCCTACGTTGATGTGAGCGTTAATCGCAAGACCGGAAGCGCGGAAACTCGGAAAGAAATCAAGCCTGATGTCTGCGCTGAAGTTAAGCCACTCTATCAAATTAATGCAGCAACTCCATCAAGCCTGTGATTCAACCGCACGTGGAAAAATAGATCACCGGCTCCCGCAGCAAGCTGTCCTGCCCTTCGCTCATTACGGACTGGTCTTAGAGCACGTGACAAAAGCAACAAGCAAACTACTGCCGAAACATACGTCATTCAGGCCGAGAAATGAGCAGAAGCCTTCCAGCGTTAACAGTGTAATACTGTTTCAATAATCGCATGTGATCAAAGAGTTCATTATGTGAGTCACTATTTCGGGACAAGATGACAAACTCGCGACAAGCAATGTTTGCGCGCATGAAAGGATAACCAAATAAAATACATAAGAAGCAGTGAGGAGCGCTAGAGTTTTCATTTTGCTGCAAGATCAATATTTTATGCGGTCGTTTGATGTACAGACGCATGAAACAAAGAAACAAAAACATCGTAACAGAAACCATCGTGAATTAAAGTCAGTCAAAGCTCTCTTGTTTGACCCAGCTGCTTATCTCCACGCCTCTCCTTGCAAGAGTGAGCATACCACGATTTCTATAATGCTCGTGCCGCCTGGCGCATATGTTTTTCCCTCTCAAATACCTGTAGTCGCAAATCACTGCATGCTCATATTTTTATCGCAAAACGTATCGAAATGTGTGATCGTCCTCTCGGCAACACGTGCAGTGTCGACTCAGGGCATGTAGACGCGGAGACGATACATATTAGCGTGTTGCTTTGAAGGCCCTTGCTACTTACGTAATTTTCTCGCAATAAAAGAAATACACGAATCTTTGTCGCACAGCATCATAACCTGCTGCGGAGTGACTGGAACACGAGAAAGTTAACTCAAGGTCGGATGCTACACGAGTCAGAACGAGCACGTGCCGGGACAATGCTAGCGGGACAAAGGGAATAATTTAACAGTGCCTTAACAGTGCACAAAGCTCGAAACATCTACTGGTGCACGCCATTTGAGCTAAATACGGCGCACCAAACGGCACCTCCTCGAGTCGCGTGTATCCCTACAGACGCGACGACCGTTCCACGGATGTGGCCCGCGCATTACCTCCAGCATGGGCTCATGGTCGGCCTCGTTACCCTCCTCGGTGTTGGCCTTCAGGAAGTAGTACTGGGGGATGCCTCGCAACATGGCACAAGTTCAGCAGCTCGCTTGCGTTCCGAGTTCCGGCACCTATTCTCACAAGGAATTTCCTTCTGCAGAACGCAACCGCGACGACGTTCAATGGCGGGGATACGTAGAAGGCGGTGACGACGACGACGAGCGATATACACAGGGACTTGACACTGGCCGCGGCGGTCGTCTCACAGCCTCACGAAGCCTCGCTGTTCGAACAACAGCGATGCCCTCCCTCTCAGCCCAACGTGTCGCCGCCGGCAGTAACGTACGACGCGACTGCGGGCTGTCAATAAAAGGGAGACCCGCTGTACGTAGAGTCCCCAGTGCTCGGCGTGAGGTCACGTGCTTCTCGCCGCGGATCGACGTCTTGGCAGGCGGGCCACCTTTTGTACAGGTACTACCGACGCGAGCGACCGAGAGGCCCCCAGAGCCCCAAGTCGTCTCATTAAAACGTTCCGCTCGGCACGGCGCACGCGCACTTCCAAGCCGCGACGAGGGCAGGGCGCATCGCGCCCGTGCGTTGATTCGTCCGCACCGCCAGTTCGTCACAGGTAGTTCGTCACAGGTGTTTCGAACCGGTTGCATAACGTCCCATGAGCCTGCACGCTCAGCGCAGCCATTTTCCGCGGTGTGTAGTACCTCTGCGTCCCGTTTCCACAAACATGTGAATCGCGGGTCATGTGGCACGGTCGTATATACCAGGTGCGTGCGTATACTGGCAAACGGAAGCTATCCAGCTGTGTGTGGCAGTGCAGAAGTACTTTCTTTCACAACCTAGCCTGAGAGGGGGGGGTGGGGAGGAGAGGAACAGCAGATCGAAAAGGTACCCGTACCGTCTAAGCTTGAACACTTGTGTATAATGCGGTACCGGGCATTCATGACATCCGTGTGTACGGCAATGATCTTTCAAACATGCTACATTGTCTCTGACTGCAATTTTAATTCCCCCCCGTGAAGGCTCCTTGTTGATGCCTTACTGGAAAATCTAATTTGCCGATGAAGTCATGCTGAATTCCATGATTCAGCATGGCTTGCGTATAAAAGTGGGCAGCACGCTTGCCCACTTTTATACGCAAGAATGAAACAGCAATTACACGAGACATGACAGAGTAACGGCAGAAATTATATCTGCAGCATGAATATGTAGCTAGCATTGTTCGCCATATCAATGTTAAACTCACATTATTTTGTAGAGCAATTAAAATTCATGCAGCGCCTATCTATTTTCCCATCAGTCGATCAAAATTACGTGCAGTGAAAAACACACGCTGTTCCTTTTCTTCCATAAATCTTGCTCTTGCGCGAGTTTCCTGCGGTATGCTAAATACGCGGTTGTGCCACTTAAACAGAGGAGACATAAAAGGGAGAAGGAGGAAAGAAAGAGAAGAAAGGGAGAAAAAATAAATAAAAGACGCCCACGTCCCGTGTATACAATATTCGTTGCGTGTCATTCAACCGGTACCATCGGCACGATGCTGAAAGCGTGGCGCTCCGCAAAGGCACTGCAGCACTTATTTTCGAAATCTTTTATTCGCGAGGAACGAGCGGCAGAGACGACGGTGTTTGAGTAGGTCGCATTGTTCGCATGAGTACATCTGCGCTTGCAGGCTTGAGCTTTTGTCATGGCCTGCGTTTACTGATTTCGTTTCCGTGAGCTGTCAACTTTAACCACTTCACAGATCAGTCTCGCCGAAAGCGGCTTGGGGTGTGTGCAAGGTTATTGATGCCATAATAATAATAATAAGAAGAAAAAAAGCTCCTTGACACGTGGCGACCGTTTAAAAATGCGTCCTTCTGTCAAGACGTGGCTGCATTCCAGCTCACTATAAGTGTGACCATATAAAATAGCGTTCGACTGGAATTCTTGCTCTGTTGCTTGGCTATCTGGTTTGAGTATACTACATGCATAAACGCTTGTTAGGCGAATATAATTTAGACGAGGTCTTTCACCGGATTGTTCGCATGCCATGTCAACGTGGTAGTACCAGCGTCACGCTTGTGCTATTGCTTATGTTGAGTTAACGACCGCTTTACGAACATTTTATCAAACATTTGCCCGTGATCCTATAGCACGAAAGACTGGTCTGCGGGAAACTCACTCTTTTATTATTTTTCCAGAGCTAATAAAATCGGCAGGCGTACTGCGCACTGCACGCATATATATATATATATATATATATATATATATAGCGCTTGACGTGATAACACCCAACATATTTTAATGACCTCGGTCTCCTCTTTAATCGTGTACCCTCAGGAAAACGTTTCGAGATCACCTTCTACACATAAGCGCTCTCGGCCACCTTTATCTTTTTCTTTTTTCGAAAGTCTGTATGCATGTGGCGTGTACGCTATTCGTCTTCTATCAAGTGTGCACATTTTCACACGCACATGCAGCGCGCTGCGAGACTCTTTCGGTTTTTCTTACACTTTACTCGTCACTTGTACTCGGCTTCCTTGAGTCTTGACTAATACTCTGGGGCTCCCTGACCGCATTTTTCTTTTCACCTTTCCTAACTTATTTTCCAAGCTAGGTAACACAGTTAAATCCTGCAGGAGAAAACGCAGGTGCACACCGTATACGGGCGAACACGGTATTTCACATTTCCCACGCAGGCCGCACAATATATCCAAAGCGAACGGCACCAAAAGCGACGTCCTCCCTACAGAGCCAGCAGCCGCCGTTTGGTCGGCTTCCTCGCACATAAACTTGCGCTGCTGTACACGTGTTGGCTGCGTAACAAGGCAACGAATTAGTTACGCGAGGCCGGTAGCTGCGAGAGACGAAGACGCGTTGAATCGGATTGTTCGTGCAGAGACGCGCTGCGCGCTCCGGTCCGTTCCAGTTAGAAACGAGGTGGACTGTGCCGCCGAAACCGTGGCCAAGACTGCTCGCCTGCCATCAAGGTTCTCTCTCCGAGGACTCAGTTTTAGCATGCAAGCTTTGTCACTGCAGCGAGTGCATCGATCACCAGTCTGCCCAGCATGTCTGGACGCGCCGACCTTGAGGTAATCGAACGCGAACTTCTGGCCGCGCAGGCATTCCGCCAGGTATGTATATCAAGGCGCGGGCCCCTCCCGCGCCGACGAATGCTATAAAACAGAGGCAAAAGTACGCTGTGTGGCTTTACCGCGACGCGCCACAGACAAGCCAGCAATAATCCAGAATAATTTCTAACTGCGTGAGATATGTCTGTTCTTTTTTTCTGTCCCGCGTTTCCCTTCGGTTGTTGTCGCGCTTCGTTGAGCGCACGGAAGCGAAACAGTTGACATTGCTGCGGGGCCAAGAGTTTACGCTTTACCTTAGGCTTGCAGGACTTGAGAGCTGTTAGCAACAAGGTAAAGTAAACGGAGCATGCGTTCTTCATTTTAATTTTTGAACCGGTACAATTAAGTAGCGGTTACAGGGAAGTATACGTGGGAATGACCAGCGAGATCCGGATTTCACAGCATATGCGGTGCCGCATGGGTAGAGCTGACAATATCGAAAGAGCAGAGAAATAGAGAGAGAGAAACAGACAGACAGAGAGAGAGAGAAGGCAGGGATGTTAACCAGTCAAGAGTCCGGTTGGCTACCCTACGCTGGGGGAAGAGCAGCCACATATGATGATAATGCTGGTGATGGTGGTGATAGTGATCATGATGATGATGACGAAGAAGAAGAAGAAGATGATGATGATCTTTCAAGATATGGTACGTAGCCACAGCGGGGGGATGGACCAGGACTCGAGGAGACCGTTTGAACGCACTGTAATTTATAGGAACGAATAAACAATGAACAATTTTAAAAACTGAGGGGAGAAACTCTAACCAGATGAATAGATGATTGCAATTTAAAAGAAATAATAATAAGGTACCCTGAACGATTTAAGCTGAAAGGTATTTATAAGCACCATAGAGATTGTAGCGAAAACTGATCAGCATGGAAAGCGTTCTGTCGCCTGAATGAAATCCCAAAAAGTGCCAAACGGATTCTCGTGGCTAAAACCCAGAGCTGAAGCTCCGAAGGAGAGCAGAACCAAAACAGTTAAATTTAATTCAAGTTCCCGAATTGGAGTTTCAAGTAAGCGTTTCCTTCGTATACGTTGAACCGGCGGCAGAATAAAAAAGATATTGATCGACAGACTAAATTTCCCTGAAAAATGGCATAGCGGAGAGATTACCAGGCCATACCTGCATAAACATACGTTTAGTGGCGGGGATGCGGTCAACGTACAATCTTGTAATGAATACGCCCGATTGTCATGATGGGCGCCATTGACCTCTCCAGGGAAACCTGAGACGTTTGAAGTCTGTCAACGATGTAATTTTTTAATGTTTCGATGGGTTCTCTGTGTATAGAAAATTTCCGATATCTCATCGCCACGATGTAAACCAGTACTGGAAGAGTAGAGATTATAGGCCTGTTCAGAAATGATTAGCACATCAGTCATCGTCTTCTTCGTCGTCGTCACCTCATCACCGCTAACACCCTATACGCGCAAGACGCAGTAGTGATCAAGCATCTCAGAAAGAACGCGAGATACTCCTTCCATGCCTCGAACATTGAACTCATCGAAGTCTTTGTCCCAGACCTCGAGGTTCGCGCGCTCTTCTTTCTCGTATATAAAAAAACGCCGGGCGCAACTTTTTTTTCCCTAGCATGAACACCATAAAATCGACCTCTTCCATTACAAAGCCCTAAATCCCAGACAGACAGAAAGCGGAGAGAGAGAGAGAGAGAGAGAGAGAGAGAGAGAGAGAGAGAGAGAGAGAGAGAGAGAGAGAGAGAGAGAGAGGGGGGTCGTCTTATCCCGCCGTGCCCCGTGCCTCGTGCCACAGAGGAAAGAAGTTACAGGGTTCCTCTGCTTCGAGAAATGCGGGCAAGTGTCCAGCTGGAAGGACTGGGCTGCGTCGGCGGCGGCGGCTCTTTCGCTCTCCTTCGCGAGACACTCCAGGCGAGAAGCAAATAGAAACAAAGAAGAACGCAAAAATAAGATTTAAGAAAAAAATTTCCACAATCCGCTTCCTTTCTCCCGCTGAGCCGCCCGTTAGTCGTAGAGGACTTCGGCGCGCCCCCGCTCCCCCATTGTGCGTCGCGCAGACGGCCTGCCGCTTCTACATCAGCGACAGGCGTTATTTCCCGGCAGCACTGAGAAAGCTGGCTCAGACGATGCACGGCGTGCCCGCGTCGCAGTGTTGCGCCCAGATCGATACCACAAAATGTGCCACGAAAGCTTGCGAGCCCAAGTCTGCCTGCAGCTAATTAACAACGCTCTCCTCCCTTCCGTTTTCCTGCGTCTCAGTGCTTTTCCGTTCGGCACGTGACCTTTACGTTAGCGTAACCAAGTCAACCTATATAGCGCCACTGTAAACATTCCTGATCGCCACACCCGCCGTTTTACTGTAGCTGCTGCGTCATAATTTTACCAGGCCCGGCCGCGCCACAAAAGCGCAACCAGTCGATGTCATGGATGTCACGTTCTGTCGAGCTTGCGTCATAACCGCAATTGATCCGCATGCTCCTCAGCTTTTTTTACTGCGATCGCCGCGGCGTCGCATGGATATCACGTTCTACTACCGAGGTCGCAGGTTCTATTCTTGACCGCATTTTGTCGAACGCGGAGTGAAAAACGCTCGTGTACTTAGATTTAGGATCCCATGGATCCCATGGGTGGCCAAAAGTTAGTCCGCGTAGCCTTCCACTCCACCACGGCGTCTCTTAACCGCAGTGAACTTCGTGAATGAATCAATTGGCATTTCTGTTGACCGTGCCTCGGCATAGGTAGTGTCACGTGAGACAGGGATTACGAGGACGTGCGCAGCTCTTATATAAGGCGGCAACCCTATGAAGCGTATCTCACTGGGCGTACTTTCGGCGTCGCACGTTCCTCGGTGCGCGCTATTATAGCGTGTCTAAAACGCGCGTACCACAGTTTAATCGATCACCATACGTAACGTATTCCACGCAGCCCGTATTGCCCGCGTGGCGCGTTACAGCATTTTACCCGCCAACACCGAGCGCCGCCCGCGCTACGAATACGCCCGAAATACGCTTCTTGTGGTTGCTGCTTTTGCACGAGCTTGTCGCGGGAGGCATGCGTCTCTAGCTTACGTGCATGCTTGGCGTGATATACGCAGGCATCGGCGTATACGCACAAGCACACGTACTTGGCCATCATCCAAGTTCACTTCAGGGCATGTCATATAGCTTGTAAACTAACAGCTCGTGCGTGGCACGGCTTGGACTCCTTAACGCCGCTGAAGGGAACGCACCGTCTTCCGAATGCCGGTTCGATGATTCACGGAACCGGTCACTAAGAAAAATGCCAGTCAAGAGCAGAACTATGCCACGAATAAGTGACATTCTCACATATATACAGCACGATAAAGAGTGGCGGTATAAATAGCATATATATCTACGTTTGCGCGCGTGCGATGAAGGCATCTGTCAAAGAAATGAGCGTCTTACGATAGCGGCCGACATCTGTTCCCTCGGACGTGGTCGATAATTGCGCGCTCGAGGGACGAGCACGCGCACGGTGTGACGTCAGCGTGAAACCCATCGCAGCAATAATCGGGCTTTAATGACACCGTGGTTGCGCTAATTGCGCACTGCTGAGGTGTCCTGGCGCCCAGAGAAGTAAGACGGCGAGAGGAGGATGCTATTGGTAGGATCGTGAGCAAACATCCAGGGCGCGCAGCTATGTATGTCTTGACGACAGTTGTGAGATTGCGCAAATCTTGGCGGCTACCCAGAAGCGAAATATGTGGCGCGAAAGGGAAGGATATATGGGACTACCGACATTAGCCGTCCCTGAGTCTCTTCACGTCAGTGTGAGCCAAAGGAGAAACATCGTTCAGATTCTGCTGAGATAAACGGTGGAGTCTATGTTGCAACAGCCTCGTATAACGAAACCTAGTGTATACGCTGTTAATCTCCTCCGGCTCAGGTTGCAGCTATAAGTGGAAACGTTTTGCAAGTAATATTCTTTCGCCCAACTCGAGCGGCGTTCCACATATTTGAGCCTCTTACTTTTTAAATACACATGACAATAAATATGTGGAACTGATCCAGTTATGATCCAGCCTCTGTTATGCGGAATACTGTTTCACAGATATTTGGTTATCATCTATGTCCCACATACTTAAATATGTTTCCAGGTACGTGAGTGCAGAACAGTGTTCAGGATAATAGGTGCAGTCGTGTGGAACACTGTATCTGATAAAGTGGATATTTTCCAGTTCCACATATTTATTATGTTTGTTTTGTAGTAATGGTGATATTCAAGGTAACACATTTAATTTACAGCTTAAAGATTAAGATGATTAAATACACGAAAAGTTGTTCCGTATATTTTGTGATTTTACGCGGAACGCCGTTTCACTCATGTGAGCGGAATATATTAGCAAAAGTTTTCCGCTTATATCTGGAATCTGAATTAAAGGAGGTTAAGAGAGTAACCTTATACAGTATTATACGTATTGTACCTCATACAAAATACATAACTACGAGCTGCTAATAATCATAATTCTGATGTACATACATGCTATTATGAGTGGTCGCCGAAATAGAACGCTTTTCTTCAAGATACTCATACGTGTAATACGCGTATGCGTTCGGCTTCAAGGCGTCGACTCCAAAGCACCTGTGCGACCCCATTCGCGGTCCTTTCGCCGCATCCAGAACACAGCGAAACACGGATCACGTTTCGATCTTAACAACCTGCGCGCACACATCGCGTGCACGCAAGGATTTCCGTTTGTCAAAACCATTTATGCAGATGGGGCTCGCGCGCCATTCAGCGCCCTGCGTATGTATACACGCACGCGCCTCACGCGCAGTATTCGCGCGCCATGGGCGTCATCGGGCAACAAACACATGGCAGGCTGCATGGACCGCGCAAACGCGTTTAGTTAAAATCGAGGCCGTGTATGCACACGCGAAAGCGGCGAGTTAAAAGGTTAACACCGCGATGACGCCGCCCGCACGCGCGCTTTCAAGCGGCGGCAACGCATCGTATAGCAAAATCAAATTTAATCACGCTCTGGAGAACAGGGGGACGCGGCGCGGTCAAGGAGGCAAACAAGGTTCTGCAGCGCCGATGGGCTGCAGGCCGCGCGCGCGGAGGTTCGCCAATCAACGCACGCTTCCCTTCGCCTCCCGGTGTCACGGGTGTTTTCAAGCAAAAAAACAGTGTCACGAGCGTGGACGGCCGGGGCTGCACTGCATGCAGCGTTTTCAGTTTAGAAGAACCTGCAGCCCTCGCGCGTCCGTCCAGAGACGCCGCCACGGCGCCGCGTCTCGCAAGCGTCCTCTCGCGCGACGAGCGGCCGCGCTGCGTGTCAGAGGCATCAGCCTTGACGTCAAAGCTGACACTACGCGTGTGCGCGGCGGCGGCCCACTCGCGCTGAATGCACGGCGCGAGAAAGGTTTGTTTGTGAGACCGCAGCTGGGTTGCGAGTGCGCGCGCACCTGGCCAGAAGAAGGCTGGGCGACCGCGCGGCTGATGTATGCGAAACGCGCTGGACCACCTCGTCGCAGATTAGCGTGGACGTGCGCATGCGCAGTGGTCTCTTTCTTTACGCGCTTTCTACTCTGCACGAGAGAAGCAAGAGTGAAGATGGTGCATTGATAACCTCGCGTGGGGTGGACAGAACTAGACCGCTAACGACTAAATGTGTGAGGAGGGGTCCTGCAAGGCTAGTACAAACCGAGCTGCGATGCGTAAAGTACAGCATCATCGTTTTGTCTTACTCCTCCTCCTTATTCATTGGTGCGCACTGCAGAACGAACGCATGACATCTCCGATTCACTCTGTCTTAATTACATCGGCTGATTAGCTCCACGCCATGCCTGCAAAGCATTCCTTTCGGTTTCCATTTCTTACGGGCATTAGTGGTGGGCCGCGGAGAGTGAAGGGAAACGCGAGGACCGGCTCCGGGCGCCGCAGTCGTCGCCTCTTCTGAGCGGTCAGCACAATCCCTGAGGTCTCTGCGTCTTTTGATTGCTCTCCGCCTACGTTCTGCCTGCTGCAGACGCCTGTCGACGCGCAGGCGCGTGTAGACGCGTGTGTCTGGTTACCTTCCTAAAAAATAAAGTCGCAGTTTCACCCGAAAAGCGAAGCATCGATTGCGATCGCAAAGTATTGGACAACTATAGGAAGTAAGGATAGTAGTTTTATCGGCCGCATAAACTTGTAAACATAGCATACAAACCAAGTTGACAAGCATGGTATCATGCGCGCACAACCAAACATGAACACATCTCACTCGATCATCGCGGAAACTCGCTGTCAGAACGCTGCAGTGAGGAAATGCGACAGCAGCAGCGATCGAATTGGCCTTTCTGCTGCCGCTTGCATCAACGCCAACTAGGCCGCGAGAACACAGCGCAGCGCGGACGCTATCCTTCGCAGATGGCTTTCAAGGTACTTTCAAGCGCGCGCCCGCGACCGGCCGGGCGCGCGCGACGGAAGACGGCGCGCTTCCTCCCCACTTTTCTCCGTTGCGTACGTGAGATTGAGCCGCGATCACCTCATTCCTTATCAATATTGACGGGCACCCGCTTATGTGCAATGTTGTTCTGTCACGTAACGCGACGTCGTCTGCTTCGATAGCACATGTGATCGCCTGTCAATTTATGCTCTTGACTTATGCGCACATTTGTGCGCGCAGGCCATAGATGCTAAGCTCGATAGCGTTACATTAATTCTTACTAGCGAAGTATAAGCTGTTGAGAAAGTTGGTACATGTTCATGAATGCGCAAAAAAAGGGAACACGATGGGAAGCAAGACGGTAAGGTTGTACATGGCAAGGGGAGTTGTATATATATATATGTATATATATATATATATATATATATATATATATATATATATATATATATATATATATACATGTTACCTTGCATACGTAACATTCACGTGACATACGTTGCGTGAAGGAATATATATATATATATATATATATATATATATATATATATATATATATATATATATATATATATATATATATATATATATATATATAGCGGAATGGAGAGATTGTAGACATAACGTGCATTCGAGATTAAATAAATATGTAAAGGGCATTCGTCCTAGTCGTCTTCCTCGTGTTCGTTTGTTCTCGTTTTCTCTCTTGTTTTTCCTGTTCTGTTTTCTACTTACAATTATTACTAACATAATTATTCCTAGCTACAGAAGGTCTCAATGATTGGACAGGCGAAGAGGTTGATTGGAAAAGCGAGCCGCTACGACCGACATTTACGTTACAAAAGAAAAAAGGGCTGGCCCACGTAGTGTTTAGATCGCGCATCGCGTAGTAAACAGCGTAGTAAACTTTACCAGCGCTTGCCATTTGCCGGGCTTCATGGTGTGGTCACCAGCGGCGAAACTGAAGGAGTCACGCATCGGGAAATTTCTTCGCACGCTCGGGGAAACGACGCTGCAGGTCGAGCCTGAGCCGGTTTCGCGGCGAGGCCCTTTTATGTCTTCTTCGCATCTAGGTACCCGCGAAGCCACAGTCGATTCGACGAAAGCATCAGGCTGTACCTATAGCTATCAGGGCACGAGCGCACACCTCTGATCCAGCCAATGCGGGTGCAGTATTTCTGACACGCCCCCAGCACAGCGAGCCCTTGGTATTCATGGATGGCGCCGGCTGTACAACTACGCACGTGGATAAATTCCTTTTCTTTCTGCTCACCCTGAACTTATTTATTTCAGTGCATCTCAGATGAACTTGGAACAAATCACTCACTTCGAATCACGCAACTGCAGGGCTGCCTCGGTTCTTTTTATTTCGTTTTTTTTTTCTTTCTTTCACGTCAGTCACGAAGACAAAGGAAAGCGATGCGGCAAGGCAAGAAAGCGTCAAGGAAAAACAGCGCCGACTTCGCGCAAAGCCGTGAAAACCTTTCGTCATCCCCTTCAGGAGGCGCCGGAGTGTTCAGCGCCGCGCAGTCACGTGATTGCTCGCGTGAAGGACGCGTGGTGCGCGTGAATGTTGAATTCACATCCACGCTCGACACCCGGGGTTCTTGCACTGCGAAGCGCATAGAAACAGCGCGTTCTATGCGCCCGAGAAACGTCGCGCACTGAGAAACGACGTGCCTTTCTGCTCCTTGTCGCGATGTGATTGAGATTCTTCTACAAACTGTGCGACAAAAATTCGCCGGTCTTTCTTGAACGCGATAAGGCGGCTTCGATCAGATCGAATTGCTCGTCACATTGCGCGAGACTTCGAACATTCAGAGGCCGAATCCACAAAGTTTTCTGTTCCTAAGTTTTCTTAGCATCGACCGCGGTAGCCTTCGGTAGTACGCCCACCATCAGGATTGGTTAGAATGTTCAGGTTGGTTAGAAATCGCCATGTTCAACATTTGACTCCTTAAAGATACAGTATAGTCGACCTTTAGCGCTATCGAATTACCTAGGCCCTAGAAGACGCTGTCAAAATCCATCACGTCGCAGCGAGATGGGCGAACTTCAAGGAGGCGTCGCCTCCCGTCTTTTGTTATTGCTCTTTTTCTGTCTGGCAAAACGACTTATCGTGGTTAGAGCGGGGGTTCTTGATATTGTAGAATGGGTAATTCACTGATGCAGAAGAAATATTTTTTTATTTTCTCGGACGTCGGACCTGTGACGTCCGAACACAGTATGTTCTATAATTGTATCTTGCACCGTTTTTTTTTTTTTTTTTTTGATAAATTGGCTAACGTTAGCTGGGACACACGGTATACGTGTATATCCCGTTCATATCCCTTGTCCCGTCGCCTGCGCTGTTCGCGATGTTCTCTGTTGCTGAGCAGCACACGGGACTTTTTTCGAAATGATCGAAAATAAACCAAACTTGACGACAAGTGATTCGCTGAAAGGGGCGCTGACACGCGCATTCGCAGCAGTCTTTCTTCTGCACAGAACAATTTCGCAACCGTCTATAGCGGTGCACGTTTTCTCAACGCCACAAGAGTTTAGCATAAATCATAAGCCCGTAATTTTGATGTATTTGCGCTGAAGCATTCTCTAACCGTTGACATTATCTTACTCCTTTCTTAGCTAGACAAGAAATAGCGTAGGAGAGCCACTGCGGCGCCAAGAACTCTTCTCGAAACGTGCATCTTAACTGTGGCAAAAAATTTTTTTTAGATATAGACGCAATTTAATTGGACACCGAAGAAGACAAGGTCAGTTTATATTCATAAGGCGTTCTTCGAGAACTTTGTCTTTATGTACTCGGTAGGGAAAGGATGTTTATTACAGAATACGATTAAACATAATGCAATTACAATTGTAAGGTTCCACGTCAGGAAGCTGCGCAGTAAGTTATGAGGGACGATGTCATGGCGGGCTGCCGATTGACTTTTTGAGGTTCTTTAACGCTATTATCTGCTGCGGCTGCTGAGCGCAAGGTTATGGGGTTCGACTCTCGACCGCAGCGGGTGCACTTAGATAGGAGGAAACCTCGATAACGCTATTATCTAAGCACACTAGCGTTATCGAGGTTTCCTCCTATCTATGTGCACCCGCTGCGGTCGAGAGTCGAAGCCGTAACGTTGCGCTCTGCAGAAGGACGCCATATAGCCACTGAGCCACGGCGGCGGGGTAACACAGTATAAAGTTCAAACTTTGCTTTCTTCGAGTTTTTACGCTTTATACCTTTCATATTACGGTAGGCGGCGAAGAGCGTGCAGGTATACACCTGCACGGCGACGCGTATTATAATGAAGGTGCCAGAAAAAAAAAGAACCGATCGACGAAATCGACGACGACGACGAGGAAGCGTCGAGGTGACGTCGGATTCCGATTCGACTCGTTTTTACCTCCGTTCCTCCTCGCCGCCGTCTTTCTCGCAATTTCCTTCCGGCAGACGAGCTCGTACTTCTATCGCGCCTCCTGACTTCGTACACACCGCTTCTTGTCAGCGTCACCCGATTCTCGTCTGTCGCCCACAGTTGGCCACAGTTGCCCACAGTTGAGGAAGTTTGGGGAAGCACGAGGTTGTAATTCGAAGAAGTTTCCGACGGCGCCTGCACAAATCACGAGTGCAGCGTTGATTTCTTTCATTTTTGTTGGCTTGTTTTGAGGAGGGAGAAGTACGGGAAACCTTGCCGACGTTAACTTTCCAAGCGCCGGGCAGCTGATTATAAGCAGTCCGAAGTATCCGATTCGAGAATTTGTTTTGTATTCAAGACAAAGCTTAGGATCTGCAGATCTGAGATGGTGCTTTATAGAATCTCTCTCTCTCTCACACACACACACACACACACACACACACACACACACACACGCACGCACGCACGCGCGCACGCGCGCACACGCACACACGCACACACACACGCACACACACAGCACCAAAGTCACCAGAGCCATTATTACGATGACCTTGCACTCGGTACGATAGGCGCATTAGCATTTTATTTGTCATTTCACTGCAAACGCCAAGGCTGCAGACACGCTCACTGGATAGCGATCGCGCAGGTCGGTAGAGAAATAGCTTCAACAGCAAGCAAGCCAGCGCCAGGATGTCGATTGCGAAACATACCGTCGCTGTCTCGTTCTTTCTCCTTCTTTAATGGTTTCTCCATTGAACGCCGACACATAGCGCGAGCGCGAAAAAAAAAAAAAGAAATCGGCCTCAAGACACGCAGTACAGATAAGCTTGCGTCCCTGAACAAAATGCTTTAAAAGTGTATACCATTCGCTCGGGCCAGACGAACGCGAGGCAGCCTCTGGCCGTGCACTGTACCCCCCCTTACTTTGCGGGTGAAGGCGACGCTCCGTCGCACGGAGACGGAGGTGAAGGTCGAGCGCCGAGTCGCTCGGGCTGTGTCACAGGAAGCGCTGCTTCGTGGGTTCGCCGCGCCCCGTCCGGCCAGCATGGCTGCACAACCATGGCTCAGCAGCAGCAGCGTTTGCGTGCGTACGCACACATAGCGGCTAGACTGTTCATCAATTTGGCGATATTTTCTTGCGCTCGCGCGTCTCCCTCTCTCTCTCTCTTTTAACGTATATCCTTTACGGCTTCCAGTGGCCGTGCCGCTGCGAAGCAACCATGAAAGACTGGCCGGGGCCCTCTCTGCGAGCAAGAACTCCTCGTTTGGCCCGAAGACTCGTCCAAGGCCGTCGTTTCTCATTGTGAGATCGCCGGCGCCGGCAAGCCGCGGGTACCAAAGGGAGCATGCGAGACATATGAGCACGCTCCTGGTGAGCCTGTCCGTGCATGTCTCGTCCGACGGCTCGCCACCTCTAAGGAATGCGCCGCACGCCAGAGCAGCAAGCACTGCAGCGCCTGTGTACACCGCGCGGCTTATCTCCGGGGCATCCAGACGACGCGTGCAGTCGTCGATCGTCCTCGTCTGACGCCGCGGCGTCGGAGTTCATTCGTTTTGCGTGCAATTTGTAAGGGACGAGCGAAATCGAGTGTCGTCCTTCTTTTTTTTTCTCTTCCCTTCTTTCTTTTTTTTTGCTTTCCTGCACCTTCCTGCCTGCAGCATGAAGGTGCAGCGAACGAAATGTACAAACGAAGGCGAAGGACAAAGTGGGCGCCAGGAAGGACGCTTCCTGCTCTTCCCGGAGCGAGCGAAGTCCGCGGGAATGAAGCGGCGAAAGGGCTGAACTCTGGAGAGCGTGCAATAATTCTCAACGGCATTCTGAGACGATCGCTGACCTCTTGTAGTCGTCCGGTTCCTTCCGTGCTTCCCTCTTTTTTTCTTCTTGGTAAGCGCATTCTCTGCGCTTTAAGCCGCCACTGTCGTGTGCGGAGCATTCCTCAAAACGTTCGGCTCTTTCTTTCTTCATTATTCTTAGATAAGATGCGAATACATGGACAGGCGGTGCTGCAGGAACCCTTAGAGTGAAAGCGGTCGCTGACCGCGGGACTGACCACTAGAAAGATTCTACGTTCAAATAATAAAGTGAAAGAGTACACAGCTGAGGGGAAATTTACCCCTTCCTAAAACGTGAGTGATGGTCCTGCGACGTCACGCAAGAGGTTATATCGCGTAATTTTCGTCCCTTGATGTGCGCGGCGTTGACAAGGTGCTTCGGTAGTAGAGGTTACAGGGTGACATGGGTGCTTGCCCACGAACGAGGAAGTTTGAGGAAGCACGACGTTGTAATTCGAAGAAGTTTCCGACGGCGCCTGAAAAATTCACGAGTGCAGCGTCGATTTCTCTCATTTTTGTGGGCTCGTTTTGAGGAGGGAGAAATACGGGCAACCTTGACGACGTTAACTTTCCAAGCACCGGGCTGCTGATTATAAGCAGTCCGCTCTTCGCATTCCCTCGGAACCAGAGAACGCGGAAAGTATATAGTGCGAAGGCAGAGACGTTACGTGCGCGTCGATATTCGAGAACGAATGTTTTTAAGGCTCTGCTTAACCCTCGTGCATTCTAGAGCGCACCGTGTGTGCACGCGATCCAGCGCGGGTCTCATTCATATCCCTCTATATACATACGCGGGCGTCATTAAACGCTTCGCGTTTGTAATGTTACTTCTGTCGTGCGACAAGCAGATCCCGTATACTCGACGGTCTCACGGCCAAGGTCAGTATCGGAGCGCTTGCGAAACGGTTCCTGGAGATCAGCCAAGATTGCGTGACTGTGCCAATTAACGATTTGGAAACGACGAGCTGCAGGAAGAACTTTCGACGCGTGCGTTAAGTATAGGGTACACACACGGATTCGCGCAGCTCCCATTCCGTCCTGCCACGTAATCCGTCATTTTCTATCTGATTGCCGTTCTGTGCGTTCTTTGCAGCGTACTTTTACGATAGTGCGGGTGCGTGTATACGCTGCCCCTAGGCGCCCTCAAACTACTGCCCTTAATTCCCTCATTACGGTGGCGTTATTTACGCTTTCTCTCGTGATTTCATACATCTAATCGCGGCAGGTGCGCCGCGTACGGCGGTGTCTCTAACTCTTTCGTGGCACCGGCGTTCTTCTTGGATACGAGCAAGTTTCTACGATATATGCTATCGTCGTATGGCGCCTGGAACACTGTTCACGTGATTAGACTTCGAAAAGCGTAGGGACTTGTGTAGCAACTAAAATCCTTGACGTATACCGTGGTGCAATTGTATATATATACTCTCGCTATCGGGTTAAAAAATGAGCACCTGCCAGTGCGGTACCGTGTTGCCATATGACCTTTGCTTTCGTGCCAGACTTCGAATAAACCTGCGATTGCTTGATGTGTTACAGAAAGAAAACAAGGACTATATCAGAGGCAAACGACCGAGCTTGCTTACTATTTATGTTGGACAAAAATGCAGCCTGTTGCTACGCAAGAAGGCGAGAAACAGAAATAGAGAAGACTGGGATTCAAGCCATGAACTGCGCACTTATGCGAGCGCTAACGATAAAACGGCAAATAAAACCGAATCCGTGAAAGCTTCATTCAGCACAGAACGATCTAGGGCCGCAGTCACAAAGCTTTTCGTTCGTAAGTGTAGTCTGCTGTTGGCCGACCACAATCGCTAACAATATGCCTGACACCACGATAGGCTGGCATCTGCTTTACATTTTTTAGCGTGTGTGTGTGTGTGTGTGTGTGTGTGCGTCGCACACCGGCTCCTTCCGATAAGCCATGAGGCCAGCTCCAGGTCCAGCAACCCTGCACGATCTTAGCGAGATTCGGACGCGCCAGCGCAGGGGCCTCGTCCAGTAGCTGTTACTGTCGCACGTGCGGCGTGACGACTGTATATATCAAAGAACGTCGTATCTACGCGCGCCACGACTTGCGGGTGAAATCCGAACCGGGTCACGATATCGTCGACGCGGTAGCCAACTCGGTAACGCTGGCAACCCTCCTCCCTTCCGTTTCACCGCTTTCGTCGCGTATACAAGTTTTCTTGCGCCATCACGTTGTAGAACAGCGCAATCTGCTGTACACACAACGTCCGGTTGTAGCCTCGAAAAGCCGGTCGTGACGGCAACGTCTGAGATTTCTTGGCAGCACCGAGAACGCGGAGTTTATTTCTATTATTTCTTTTAACTGTACTTCTCGTGTCTGGGATCGGCGTCATAGATGTCGCCGAGTGCGGCTGGCTTCAGCCCACTTTTTGAGACACGCGAGGCTTCTCTTTCACTCGCGCACGCGCTCCGTCCGGTTATCAAAGCGGGCCGCTTCACAAGTCTTTCCGAAAAAAAGAAAAGGTAACAGAAGAATGAGAGTAAAGGTTGGCCGGCGACAAACACGGCCGCAGGCTTGCAGATATTTTACGCTTCGGAAGCGAGGCACCAGGATTGCAGTCGGCTGCTGGCATATATGCTCGAGTCTGCACGAGAATACGAAACGTCGGCTACTTGCTGTGCTGTTCAACACGTCGGACTGCACAGACGACGAGACAAGCGCACGCGTTCCGCCTGTGAGCTTTGACCCGCCGTCTGCACCACTGGCAACCAGCAGTGTTCCTCGATGCTGATTGCTCGAGTTTACTATCGGTATAGGTAGAGGGGTGATGGCTTTATAACGAATACCTGGAATTGTGTCAGGTCAGCAGACATAGCCTGACACGTTATACTTCGGGTGATGGGTCAAAGGTGAGATGTGCTCACCGTGAACACACCTGTCCCACCACTGATACCCACACACAACTGGCTGATTGGTCGACTGACTTTCCGGTTAATCGAGTAACGTGTCAACCGCGATTAATCGATTGCGCTCGCGCGCGAGAAATCAGGCGAACGTCCCGGCTACCCTTTGTGCAACAGCGAGGATAGGCAACCGCAGACCGAGTGCATTCCAACCAAGACAGGGTCTTCCTGCCGATCTATCGGCAGTCAGTACGAAAGCCACTCAGGAGCGCTGAACTTCAAGCAAGCGGGACGATGGGTCAGGCGAACAGCCTAACTGGACTTACGATTTCGTTTGAGTGAGTTTGATGTGCCCGATATACGTATCTGCGGTGCTCAGCGATTGAAACACGATACTCAGACCGCGTGGAAGCCGGCGCTTCTTGAGCCATCCGGAGAGCGCTGGGCGATCGCTGGGGCGACCAAATGCAATCGCAATGCATCGCAAGGACTCTCGCCTTCGTCGTACGCCACAGTTAATTAACTCGGAATTCGCAGTGCTCAGTGGCGGCTCGAAAAATACCGGCAGCCGCGCACTCCGAGTATCGCGTTTCGTTCGCCGGGCACTGCGTTTACACTCGAGCAAGGTGTCGCTGACGTAATACTCGTCTGTCCAAGCAGCGCTGTTTGTTTCTTTCTCCGAAGTTCATGCACACACACACACAAAAAAGTTCAGTTCTGATTTTTTTTCCTATGGCCCACGCGCGTAAATTCGCAAAGCCGATAAATTAATCGATTGATCGATTAAAAGGTTCCGGGGTTAACTGGGTTACAGTGGAATAAAAAACAAACGGCGCTACACGGGGCGAAAGTAAAGAGCATAGGGCAGAGTGCTAGTCAGCGCTCTGCCCTGTGCTCTTTACTTTCGTCGTGTGTCGCGCTGTTTCCGTTTCTCTCTTCTTATTCTAAAGATGAACCAACCAGCCCCTTTGAACACACTGGGTTACGGTTATCCACCGATGCCCACGCAACCCTAATCTACATACAGTAAAGCTATTTATATATGGTCTCGTTAAGGACCTTCAGCTTTGAGAAGGACTTTGGAAGAGCAGTATTTCGTCCCTACACGACGCCAACGGCTGCCGCGTTCGGCGTTGTCGCGCGCTCATCCATCTTCATTCCACGGCGGCCTGCCTCCGAGTTCTGCGTGCGTGTGCCCGCGGCTATACGGTGCGTCCCGCTTGCACGTCTCGCGCAGCTGCTGCACTTCTATCCAGCCCGAGGCCGAACGAGAGAAGAGAGCCGGCAAGAACGCCTTCTTCTCGCGCGCCGAAACTCAACTCAACTTCTGTTTTCCTCTACTCGTACACGACGGTCTCGAAGTTCTGTGCGTGTTCGAGCCTTTACCATACGCGAGGTATACGTTATATACGCTTATTTAAGGGCACACGTTGTCCAACAGGGTATCTGGTTCATCTTCACAAAAACGAGGAAGTTGACGACAGATAGGCGGAAGCTATAGACGTAGAACCAGCGCAATTTTTTATTATTATTTTTTTTGCACCGCAGGAAGATAAACGTCTCCATTCCAGGCGCCAACGCGTCTTTACTTATCCATCTAATCGAAGACACGTAAGTACAACGCAGTACACATGAACAGAGAAGATAAAGAGAACATTCAGAAAGTGCAGGGCTGTCTTCCCGCGTCATCCAATTTTCACTGGAGAAACGAATTTGAATGAAACAAACTTGCAAACGCGGCAAGAAACAAAACAAAAAAGAAAAGAAGAAAGAAAAGGGGAAAAATCCATACGAGAACCGTTACATTAAACGCCGGAAAGTGAATTCGAATGCTGGTCCAGGGGTATAGCGCAAGGATTCCTTTTTTAGCTCTATTATTCTGTTCCTTTCTCTTATCACCTTTCGTTCCCTACCGACCGATACCGGTGGTCCGCTCGTAGGTGGAGTACACCGCTCGAAGCGCTGACCGAAATGTGGAAAAAAAAAGTGTTACATCACCCCGTCGTCGTCGTCGTACACCCCCCCCCCCCCCCCAAAAAAAAAAAAAGAAAAAAAAGTAAACAAGAAATTAAATAGGCATGAATTTACTCACGATTGGGCGATCCGATTTCATATCGCTCGAACGGACTCGTCACACGCGCTCGGTGTCTTCTGCATGCGAGGAATGCGCAAACAAACGCACGCGCTAATCCTCCTTGACGCTGCAAACCTGGTGCTACACGGCGCACTCGGCCATGGTGCGGCGAAGCCAACGTGCGCGATGTTCTGTGCAGCGAGCAATACGGGAAGCGTTCGTCGATGTTCTTTTGCGGATGCCGGGGTGGCAGGGTGATGTTTCGACACGGCGCGATAGCAACCAGGATGAGGAAACCGCACCCCCAGCACGAACCCGCTGAACAAAGGAATAACTAAAGTTTCCACGTGCAGGATGGTACGTAGTTCTTCGGTGAAAAAAAAATCGATATAAGAGGTCATGTGACGTAGATGAGCCGAAGTACAAGGAAGCGCTACCCGAGCACCGACCGACGTTCATTGCTGTCCTTGTGCTACGATATAGCCGATTGTGCAGGAACCCCGCCCTGTATGGGGTTATATACTTCGTCTCCCCAATTCCGTGCAGCGCGGCAAATGCTAGCGTGAGCCAATCAGTGCCGAGAGCCGGCCGAGTGTTTCAGTTCGGGAAAGAAGGCCCTCTCGCCCATTGTGCGTCGACGATACTCCCGTGATGCTTCCATTCGGTCGGCGTCGCGCAATGGGCGATCAGCGGCGGGCAGTGGAGAAGCTCTTTTGTTTTTCTGGTTCTCTGCATGGTTATAGTCGGCTGACGTGACCCGTAGCTCTCGCTTCACTGCACGGAATCGGCGAGACATATTGCGTTCGTAAAACAAAATTATGAAAAGGGAAGAGTTCGATGTCTACAGGATATCGACACATCCGAACTACGCGAATTTACAATATAAAGGGTGGACTCGATCGTCTTGCAACAGCGGTTATACAGTTTAGCAAACGAAACAGCGATCGGAAAAGTACGACAGTTAGCACCGCGCAGTGCTACCACGCGTTTTCTTTTTCTTCTACATTTTCCTCCGTGTTTGACCTTTTTTCAGGCGTAGCGCCGCGCAATGATAACATCAATACTTGCGGATAAAAAAAAATCGTTAGATAAATCAAGGTTACCGTAGTCAGGGAACACGTTTCGTAACGATTACTTCCTTTTCATTTCATTCCTCGCTTATCATCCGCCACGGCGAGAAACCGACTGCGGCAATAGCGGCGGCGAGCGAGCCAATGACGGAGGCAAAAAAAATGGATATAAAGAAAACAGTGGTTACGAAAACTGGAACAAGAATACTATACAATAAACACGCTGATGACAGTGGAATTATTACCGGGGTTTGGTAGATCACCTTAACCGTTGGAGAATAAAGTTTATTCTATCTATCTATCTTATCAGGCGAGACGGTTTCCGAAAAAGGCTCGTGCGCCGACTCCAGACGATAAGGCCAGCGAGCAGAAGTCGAGACGAAAAAAAAAAAAAAAAAAAAAACCGCCGCGCCAGGAGGACTGTTTGTCAACACGCCGGCGCCGCGCGTGACCCCCGGCCTGTTTGCGAATACACGACGCGCGTGCATGAAGGCACGTGATTTCACGCGTCATCACGCGACGAGCGGCGCTCGCTGAAGCGTGATCAGCGCTGATAACGACCGGTGCGTGGCAGGCAATATCCATAGACAGGCTCCACAGACAAGATAGGCAATATCCGCAGACAAGAATCACCAGTGCAGCTTTACATGCGGATCGAACTTCTACACTGAACGAAGGGCCAAATTCATTAAGGTTTTCGTTCGCAAAAACTGCCCGTGCTTAGCCGGCTGCGTTCGATAATATCATTTCCTAATCGTTGCGATCGTAGAACCTCCTTTTTCTTTTTTCGGTGGTCAGCCGTTCGCTGTAGTGGTTGCTATTGGCCAGTCGTTTTCGATAATAGTATATGTCCGCTGTCACGCTAGGCAGGCGCCTGCTCTTGCAACCCACTCAAACGTATACGATATGTTCTTACGAACTCATGGGCCCCCGTGCACGAATGAGTTGATACGTATCGTGTGATCCGTAAGAAGCGCCGACCAATCGCTACAGAGAACGCGTTATTAGCAAAGGCTTCAAACCAATCACAAACAGTCTCGCGAACAAACAAACAAAATATTTTATTCCGGTCTCTGGAGCTGATTGTGGCACTTGCACGTACATAAAATGTCCATTTATAGCTGCTTCCTTAGGAGCGAAATGCTTTGCAGATTCTGACGTGAAACGACTCTCTAGTTGAAATTATGAGGCAGACGGCTCCTTCGTGAACACACTTCTAAAGTTTCGTGCTAAGATAAATCGCGAAGGACGCGAGGACGTATGAAAGTCCTGCAGACAATTAGCTGTTGTTCGAGCGACAAATCGCCCGGGAGAGTTCCCTTTCAGCACTTATCTTTCCTTACACGCGTCAAAAGCGACTACACCAACTGATCTCTCGAACATCAAGAGCAAGCCTTGTTTGTTCTAAACTTTCTGCTCTTAACCCTTTGAGGGTCGAATTATTTTGAAAAAAACTTTCCCAGGTGGTCAAATTATTTTTTTGCGGATCTTGAATGTCCAAAATGTATTAAGTCGGGAATAAATAGTCAAAAATAATAAGGAACAGTATTTTGGTGTCGGCATCACTCAGAATTGCAAAATGTTCAATAGTATTTCCGAGCGTGGCACTCTTTGTAACACGGGTCTACGCACAGCGCCTTATCGAAGTCTGCACACCTAAAATGCGTGTCTGTTCTCTTGAAGCGAGGAGTTGTGTTGGCGCACACATTCCATCTCTGCGTGCGGCTGCCTTGGGCAGAGGTCTGAGGCACCCTCTTGCGTAAGCGCGTTGCCGCGGAGAGCGAGAATACCTCGCGAACGGCGCTGATAAGCAAGTGGTGATAACCAAGCTAAGAGAAGTGCCAGTCAAGGTAGAAATCAACTTCCGCCGCCCCTGCGAGAGCGTGCCGACAAAGAGAAAAACAACGTTTCGCGCGCCTCCGTTGCGATCACGCGGCGGAACCGAAACCGCGAAAGCGCGTTGCCACTGAGAGCGGGAATACCTCGCGAACGTCGCTATAAGCAAGCTAAGAGCAGCGCCAATCAAGATAGAAATCAACTTCCACCGCCCTGCAAGAGAGTGCCGACAAAGAAAAAAATGACGTTTCGCGCGCCTCCGTTGCGATCACGCGGCGAAACCGAAACCGCCAAAGGGGCGTTGCCGCAGTCTGAACGACGCGCTGAAGCTAGCAATCAGCTCTGTTTATCTCCCCAAGAAGGTAGCACCAATTTCAAACGCATCTTGTAAGTGCTAAGAGGTGGCAGCACCTCCCGATGAGCGCTAATCGTCATTATGGCGCGAAATTTCAAACGGAGGGTCGGAACCGTACCCGTACGGCAAAGACCTTGCGGGACAGAAAACCGCCGCCGTACATGTACGGCAAAAACCTTCAAAGGGTTAAGAGACTTCAAGGTCTTACTGTTGTATCTTTTGGCGTTCCGTCAGTTTTACAAACGAAGTGCAGAAATTAAAGCTCCCGTGTACATTTCTGGAGGCACAATTTCGCTGGCCAACTGTTTTCTTTTTAATTGCAACTAGCGAGATTACGAGGCATAATAGAAAAAAAAAGGAGTCATACAAAAAGGAGGGAGAAGCTTCGCATCGTTCGCGTACTTACATGAATAATGCGTGAACTTATCTGTCACTCAACTGTTGCAGGCGTCGGGTACATCAGATATTAGCATCTTTAGCCTGGAGACAACCGTAATTACAAAAAAAAAGTACATTTGCCTATAACTGTTCGAAAAATAAATGCCAGCCGATCGCGATTACCGACATATTGCTGTTAGCGAAGACTGCTGGCTATAGGGAAGCAGCACTTACGAACGAAAAGTTTAGTGAACTCGGCCTCAGAAGTTCAGCATCTGGCGGAAGCACAGAATCCCGGAACATTTTCTTTTCTTTTTTCTTACGTGTTCTTTGTTTGTTTTAGGCTAGCTGTAACCCGATAACAGACAAATTATCGTTAAATCTTGCTCAAGTATCCCCGCTCCAAACTCCCACATCATGAACACGAACGTAGTGAGCAGGATAAACATGCCGCATCGCACAATCGGACATCAAACTGATACTCGACTTGCAGACCGACACGTTTAATCTGCTTCACTGCAGTGACTATGAGCGCACGGGGAAGAGGCCCGCGGCACGAGCGGGGCGCACATGGGGAAAATTGGGCAACCACGACAATGTCGGCAACTGATCCTATACTTCTAGTAAAGACGTAACGAAGTGGGTGTACCAGGCAGCCGAAGAAATGCAATCGCTATTAGAGATTTGGAGAAATCATGGAAGGCTGGAAAATTTGCTGAAGTCCCTCCCAGCTGATTTGTGCAAAAAGAAATACGTACTTCGCGCCTGCTCTGAACTCGCAATATCATGGCGACACGTTCCACCCATCGCGCACAGCTGCAGTGACGGAAATCATAACAGAGGTATTTTAGAACCTAGAGAAGAAAGAGATATAGATTGAAAGCCTCTTGCACTGTTTATTATTATTATTATTATTATTATTATTATTATTATTATTGTTGTTGTTGTTGTCATCATCATCATCATCATCATCATCATCATCATTATTATTATTATTATTATTATTATTATTATTATTATTATTATTATTATTATTATTATTATTATTATTATTATTATTGCGTTGCTCGTGTGTTCGTATTTATCATTCGTCGTACTCTTTTATCAAAATGGCCTGAGATGAAAACAAGAACGCGACTACAGAATTAGGATGTACAGCACTTAAAGTCATTGTCGAAGAAAACGATCGGGAGCACTGACTTGGCAGCCTGAAAATCAATACTGATCGAACTAAATGCAAGAGGCGGGGAGGGTGCGCGAGGCATGGGTGGAAGGAAACTGAAGTACAATACAAAGGGGAGCTATGGTTGGCGAGCGGCAATCATGAAGAAAACAGCACAAGAACGGGACAAGAAAGAAAGACGGTCTCAGCGCTGATGATGTTACTGATGCTGCTAATGATGGTGACGACGCGCCTTTGAAACATGGCACGTAAACGTTGCGCCCGCGTCTTCCTTTTCCTTTTTTTCCCCCGTTTTCAAGCTGTTTTCTCCACGATGACAGAGAAATACAAAGAAGACAAAGACAGTCGGATATAAACGATTGACTCATGGCGACATATCTGACGTGGAGAGACGCCAGCCAAGTATGCCAGACGAACTTCACCTGTAGCAACGTCAGCACCACCACCACCACCACCAAAGTACTCGCCATTGAGTGAAGAACAAGAACTACACTGTGAAAAGCGTTTCTTTGATAAAATGCATGCAGACGTTAAGCAACGGAGTCCTGCGTAATTTCCGCATCTCCAATTATCGCCGCGTACAGCCGTTCGAGCGCATTCTTCTTTTGCATTCTGGACACGCCGCCACCTTCTGTCGACTCCCCCTGGCAGACGGCATCCGTAATCTTCCGTCTGCATCGCGTGTATACAATACATTCCATCGCTCTCGCGCAGAATGTGATCAATTACTCAGGGTAGCCTTTGCACGACAAGTTTGAAAGCACACGGGAAAGTATCGTCTAGATGGGAACTGGCGTCTGTTGTTGCGGGCGGAACGCTCTATCAAGTGAAATGACAAGCATAAATAGTTTTCTAGGTGACGCATGACGAAGATTCGTCCTATTTCTACTTGAACCTCCGCGGCTGCAGCTTCGTGTGGCCGTTGACGACAAACTCTTCCCTTCACGAAACACCCCCTCCTTTGCAGCTTCGCAACCGAATGAAGGCGTGATGTTCGCCTGCACGGTATCTATCTATCTATCTATCTATCTATCTATCTATCTATCTATCTATCTATCTATCTATCTATCTATCTATCTATCTATCTATCTATCTATCTATCTATCTATCAAGATGACTGATTCGAAACCTGAAGTTGCCATATGCTTTTTTCTTCGAGACTTTCGCGGGCTCTACATTCACATAAGCCACGACATCATTTTTGACGCTTGCGGTGCCGGGAGCTTCTTTTTATGTTATTTTTTTATTCGTGTGACGCGTTCCTTCAAGCGAAGACGCATTCGCGCAGTTCCCGGAGCGGCATGATGCAATGACGCCGCTTCCGAAACACGTATAACGCGCGGCGGGCAGCAGACCGAGGAATGCGAGAGCCGCCGCCACGCCTGTAGCAGTGGAAAAATACTCGCGGCGGAGGAGGGATAAATGGAAGACGACGACGGCATCAAAGAGGTCTGTCTGCTACACGGCTAGCGTGTCTGGCTCGTTAAAGCAAGCAACCAGAAAGAAACGAAAGGAAAAAAAAAAAAACACATGGGTGTACGGGTGGGCGGCCGAGCTAGCCAGCCGGCCTGACCGGGCGTGCATTCGCACGGCGGCGTGCAAGTATGCCGTACAGTCTGTACACTTCCCAAATGACGCCGTCTGGCGAGGCTGGCGGCAGACGGCCGCGAGCCTCACGAACCCGCTCGCTCTCTCTCTCTCTCTCTCTCTCTCTCTCTCTCTCTCTCTCTACAAAGCCGGCGCGAGCTGCTTCCGTGGCCGGAATCGACCGGTCTGTGCCGGTCCGCCCGCCCTTGAAGCGGATTGACGCCCGTTGCTTTTCGATTTTCCTGCATTTATTTATGCTCTCTCTCTCTCTCTGCGCGTCACATCGTTGAGTATGTGTATTTTGTCTTGTTTCGTTGTCCGTTTCCACTCCTTTTTTCCTCCTCTGAGAGGCACGTGGTGCGTAGCGTCCGTCCCTCCCTCGCCTACTACACCTGTGCGTCGCTTGCCTGCCGCCGCCTGCTGCGCGCCTGCGGTCGTGTATCGCGAAGTTCTCGCCACAGGGCGCTGCGCGCCCGCTAAGATGATGCTAAGCGGTTTGCTGAAAAAAAAAAATAAGAAAGAAAAGGATAAAGAAAAGAAAAATGGCCAGAAGCTTTGAGTAACATGCATCGTAACTTCGATCGCTTCCTGTGGTGTTTCGAGGGTGTGCACTACCACCCTTTCTTGGCAATAAATATCCGAGAAAAAAAGAAAGATTGAATGAGACAGCCAAGCAACGAACTAGCGATGGTCGTAAGAAGCGAACGAACGAATGAATGACCATGGCTGTGAGGGCGTTTGGGAGTAAACGCAGTGATATGCCTTTTGTGGACGCAATCCCGCAGAGTTATCACGTACTTTCGAATACTAGCTTATGACGTCAAACGCTTTCGCTCTTGTTGTATAATTCTCAATTGCGCTCTGCGATTCCAAGCTTAAACAGACGACCACAAGCTGAAAAATTGGATGTCGGAGCTCATTTAGAAACGTCCACGTCGCCCTATCTCCTCTTTCAGAAAGTCGTATGTGCTCGATTATACAGGATGTGCCCGAGAGATAAATTAAACCTGCCAAACGAGAGCAAGTAGGTGGCTGTCACGTGCTGAGTGCAGTTCCAGACGCTCAAATAAAACGCAGTTCTGAAACGCACTCCTGAGGCGTGGGGCCGCAGTGAAATATTGATACCATTCGATACTGGTCTCCCCTTCCCCCTTCCGTCGTTCTTATTCCTTAATTAATAATTGGCGCGAACACTGCCTCACCAACGTCGTGACCAAAACCGGCTGCTCAAATTTGACCAACAACCAGAATAAAATAGCACAGGGCGATAAAAAGATCAATTGATTTGGATGAAATATTGATGAAATGCTGGCGACTATTGTATCTCCGTCTCTTCCACAAACAACACAAATTGTTCAATAATCAACTGATGATAATAGGAGGATGACGATGAAAATTAATGGAGGGTGAATGAAAGGCGTTCCGGCAATAAAGCAGCGTTCGTAAAAGTGCTTAAAAAGTGAAGAAGACGGCAATTGCAGTTTCCCTGCACTTTCTGCAGTTTGACACCAGTACATCAATCAATCAACGCGCCGTGGTTGCTTAGTGGCTTTGGCATTACGCTGCTAAGCACGGGGTCGCGGGATCAAAGCCCAGCCGCGACGGCCGAATTTCGATGGGGATGAAATGCAAGAACACCCGCGTACCGCGCATTGGGTGCACGTTAATGCAGGTGGTCAAAATTAAAACCGGAATCCCCCACTACGGCGTGCCTCATAATCAGATCGTGGGTTTGGCACCCAAAACGCCAGAATCTAATTTATATCAATCGGGTCAATTGAACAAAACAAACAAACAAATAGATCACAAAAAACGCACAATTTGCATTGATAAAAACCACATGGATACAATTTCACGTTACTCCGTGGCTCAAGCATCAGCTGACACGTTACAACAAAGGCCAAAACATGATGTCCGGAAAAGCAATAAAAGAGCCAAGCTAAAGGTTTACTCATCTTCTTGTTCTACAGATTCTATTTTATCGGTATCATCCACAGCTCCGGGGCGGCGCTCGGAACCAAAGACGGATTACTTCTAAGGAATAGAATTGAAATAGAACCCCGACATTACTTCATCTCCACACTTAAGTTGTGCCTTATAACAGAGGTGGTATATGCACGGCCTGCGTCCAAGATAAACTTAACATGCACGCAGCATTTCTTGGCTTCACGCCACTGCCTGCGCACCCAATTGAGTTTTCGGAAGGCTGGCTGCGCCGCGATTCGCACACGCACGTCGCCCCAATACCACGTTTTATTTATTTTTTTATTTCTTTCCCCCCATTTTTCTTTCCTTCTACCACACCCATCACGTGTAAATTTCATTTCCTGCCTTTCTGCTCTAGTTTCATTTCGAACAGAGCGTGAACGTTCGGGCGAATTAACCGCTTCCAATCCAACTGATAAGATTTTGAGTTTATTCGCTTATGCAACAAGCCACGCCACAAAGTTGCATCGTGATACCTCTTTGTTTATTTTCTTGTTGTTATTCTTACCTCTCTCCGGGCGTTCAGATTAGCATATTTACCCGGAAGTCTTCTCCTAGCTCTATCGCAGGCCTGCCAGTGCGCCTGGTGAATCCCGTGTACCTTATTTGAATATAAAAACTCGCAGGCGTCGAGCGAGTCATTTTTTTTTTCTCTCTCGTTGATACGGCGGAACGCGCGCAACGCCATATCCATCGAAGTATTATAGCGGTTCGGCGTTCCCGATCGTCCTCTTATCAGCGACGCATTTCTGAAAGCATAGCCTCCGAAATCTGGCGACACGATGCACTGCGTGCTGCCGGATCTCGAAGGCCGTTTTTTGGAAAGAATCCCGCTTCCTACAAAAATTAGTGGAGGGAACTCTTGCAATGGTGTCCACGGAACCGCGTGTGATATTTCGTCCTTCCGACGTCAAACGGCTCTGCGAATGTTTTGAAATTGATCATGTTGAACTTTAGCGATGCAACAATTCGCGTTGATCATCCATGTGGCCGGAAACTTGTCACTTTTACGCGTTCAGAAAAAAATGTTATTTCTGGGAAATGTATAAATGTACAGCGCAATAAACAAGTCCATCAAAAAAAAAAAAAAGCGCACGCGGTCCGTTCCGAAAGCTTCGAGGGCGAGATTTCCGCAGCTGACCGACAGGTGGCGACTGCGAGCCCACAATTCTAAAGCCCCTCACTAGGGGGCTTCATACGATTATAGAGGCTAGAAGGTTATCCTAGTGTCGTGAAGGCGCGTGCCGACGTGAAATACTTTGCTATGCTCCGGCAGATGGCGCCAGCGCTCGCTGGCGGGTTGCTCTTGCGGGCTCCGGCGCGCTTTGCAGCGGGCGCTCGCAAGTGACCGGCGCTTTCCGCCGATTTGCAAGTTCAGAAAACAGGCACGCAATAATCTGAGGGCTAGTCAACCTTACAATATTGGCCAGTACGCTTATCGTGACGAGCGGTGAAATAAAACTTCGTTTTGGGCTAGTTCGCCCATAGCTGGTTATGATGGCAGCATAAGAGATGAAGACACACGGAAACTAGACGGTGCACTTGTCTTCGTCCCTGTTGTGCTGCCATTTTAACCAGAGTGACGGAAGCCACGCAAGCGGCCGTAATAAAATGGGGTTGGTATATTGTTTTTTTCTACGGGATAAGCGACACTAATCAGCCCACAAGCGTGGAGAGAAAATGGAATGCACTCCGTTTTTCTCGTGCATATAGTTTATTGCAGCTTTACAAAATTGCACACTATGGTCCTCAAAAACGCTGTATGGGGAGCGCTTTCAAAACCTATGTTACAAGTCTTTTTTTTTTTTATTGCACAACGAAGGTAGGTATGTACAAAAGCAGGGAGCATTTTCGCGACTGTCATTCTATTGGCATCGCCTCATTTTCAGGAGCTTCTGTTTTTCCCTTTGAGTGCTCCGTTCCATGTTCTTTGCTTTTGCAAAGAAGTGCAGCCTCGTCAGTGCATAGAACTTTATTATGTTTGTTGTCAAACACCGCCCATGCTCACTGCAACCCACTTCTTTAAGCTTCGCTCCCTGGAGGAAATGCAAAAAGCAGACCATGCTTTCAGCATGAAGCTGATTCCTGCTGAAATACACAGTAAATGTGTCCTCAACTTTACAAACAAGCTCCTCAACTGCTTTGGAAGGGTAGATCAAGCCCCCATGATCAAACTGCCTGGTTAGTATAGAATTTAGATCAGAATCTGCTTGTAGGGGCAAAATACAAAGGCAAGAGGCACACTCTGGGCATGGAAATTTTTTTAAAGACTTTCTGACAACATAGCCGGCTATATAATATACTAATCTACTGTCACTGTGCTTTTCGACACAGTTGTCATGATCCAACTGCTTGCCTTGTGTTTTCAACACAGATTCTGCACACTCCAAATTGCCATCATCCAATAGCTCATCAATAATTTCTGTTAGGTGGTCAGCCTTTTGTTTTCCAACATCAGATGGCTTTAAGAGTGCGCTTACCAAGTCTCCTGGTGAGTTCCCGTTCTTAGGAGGCCTTGCCAGACTGTAGAATGACAAACTGTTTATTATAATTAAAAACTGTTCTGGTGAAGGGTGGTCGTTACAACCAAAGGATTGCCTTACAACACCAAACATATTTTCCATTTTGTCCTGACTAAGGTTAGCTGTTAATAAGTACTTGTAGCCTAGTGAGCTACTTAAGTAGTCTAAAAGGGACAGAGTGCTTTTTAAGGTCACACGCAGACCAAGGGCAGTTCCTGGGCTAAGGAATCCCCCACCATGCTTGGCAGCATAATCTTCCCATTCTGCAAGGAATCCAATGAACTCTTCAAGAAACTTTGCACTTGGAGAGTTGGGTCGGAGGCGTTTAGATGGTGTTCTCGAAGTCATTATAAATATTAATCTTTCCATAAGCTTCACAAGCTCTTTTGTCGCCTCAGTTGTTCTAAAGTGCCTGTCCAAATGAACTTTATAGAAAAAGATCCCCTTTAGTACCTCCTCGCTAAATAGCTGGAAGGCTAAGTTCACGCGCATTTTTTTAAACGCATTTGGATGAATGTGCGAGCGGGTAATGTGTGGCATTACTTTAAGAGTTAGTGAATCCATGTCCTTCTTCCATGCTTCTTTGATTACATCTGCATTGGCATGACCACTTGGAATTTGCACACCTTTAGTTACAAAAGCATTGCGTACACATTTAACCAAGTGCGGAAAATCGGAAATAAAATGGAGGCTTCTTCCTGGGTCAACTGGATGGGGGACTTTGCACGTTATTTCCTTCATGGAAGCTGTGGAAGTAAAGAGAATTGTGGTAATGAGAGCAGCTCATCAGGCAATAGAGGATTAAGTACAAATATGAGGACCCAAACTGCCTACCTTTAATGCCAAACAGCTTCCACAGACTCCGATTCCAAGGGGCACCGTCACTGGTCCAGTAGTGAACAAAGAGACCAGACCTTTCGGCCAATATAGTGGCCTCCACAAGAATTTTCGACAAAACAGCAGCTTTCACATTGCCCTTGGCAGCAAAAACTCCAAGGATCTGGGTCCACTTTCCTGCAAAAAAGAAGTTTCTGTTATGCAACTAAGTTTAAAGCTCACTTGAAAATCTGTTTGCCAGGTAAAGGAGAAAACAAATTATGCGTTAAACTGAGCCACTTACCCTGAAAGGGCTGGTACATTACGACGAGTCCATGGTCACTCACTGTGGAATCATTGTCCTCACTAAATGGGCCGAGGTCCACGAAGCCGCTCAACTTGCCAGAGGCTTTCACACTAATGTTTTCCGAGAGCTTTATCTCATCGAAGACAATGCCACCGTGGCAATTGCATGCATCCATTTCATCAGTTTTCTTTTTCATGGCCTCAAAAACAGTAGCATTGAATCCAAAGGAGCTCTTAAATCCAGCCATGTGTTTGTCTAGGCAGGACTTGCTGGGGAGTGCAAGTATCTCATGCCTTCTTACATGTTCATAAAGCTTGGGACTTTTCATGCGCATGAGTATGCACTCCAACACCCATGTTTTGTCATACAACATGCCCCTCGTTGACTTTCTAGTGGCCGCCTCAAAACATGCTTTCACAGCGAGGCGTTGCTTCGGAGGAAGACCTTTGATTCTTTCGTCCAAAGTTGTGGAAGAAATATTCTGGTTGATCGTTCTAAGGTCTTCTACACTCCTTTGTGCTTGCGCCAGTCTTTTCTTTGTTCGGAACAATTGAAGCGATTTCCTGGCCATGCGACGCTTGAAATTTGTCTTTGCTTGCTTTTTATTCAATCTATACATTTGGTTTTTAACAAGTTTCCTGGTATACTTGCAGTGCAAACAGGGCTTTCCATCGGGGCTGACCACACGGCAGTTTTTTGCGAAGTGCTCTGAACCAAACTGCACGCACTGACCGCCGGTGACAGGCTCAATGCCACATCCTGGACAAAGTTGTAGTTCGTCGACCTTCTTCAATGCCTGGGCAGCATTGCACTCGTTGTTTACACTGAACTCTTCTGTCTTAACGCCGCGGCAAAACACGGTGCAAATATGAGAATTTTGCTGCGTAGCAGCAGCTTCCGTGGACGTCGAAAAAGTAACGTGTTTTACGACACGGACATCGCCGGGCTGCGTGCCGGTGTGCCACGCGAAGCACAAAACAGTAGCATCACATGGCAGCGAAATCTTGCTGCAGAATGCCGACGGTAATTCGATTTCTCCCAACGGGCGCGGTCTTTGCGGCGTTTCATCAGTGCAGGCCTGTGTTTCGACGGCTCCAGCTTGGTCGTTGTTCGGAGCCTTGCGTTTCGCTGGCGGGGCATCGCTGTTGGCCATGTCTCTTTCTGCTCTCTTTTTCGGTAGTTGCTTCGTGAAATAAGGTGGTGCGTCGGGAAAAATAGTAGGAATGGCGTCCTCAGTAAGCGCCGGACGTTCACGGTCGAGCTCGACAATCTCGCCATTAATTACGTGCTTGAACTTCCTTTGGATGAACCGCTCGTCGAAGTGGCGAGAGCACACAACACAAGTTTCACTCAGCACTTTGTCGTCTCTCTTGATGTTCCTTGCCCATGCCTTCAAGCGAACAGGGTCGGATGGAGCGCGGAACAACGACACCTTTTCTATAGACGACTTGTAACCGCCCTTACAAAGGGGAACAAAACATGTCCTCTCTTTTTTTGAAGGCATTATCACAGAAGTTCAACGTCGCATCGCACCAAGCCGTGGCACTACGGTGTCAACGAAAATAAAGGCTGCAACAAAGTGAACTACGTCGGTACACGTGCTACCCAAAACTGACGACGACTTGTGTCTGCATTACTACGGCTGGCGTCAGTAACCCGCCACAGGAGCGCAGCGCCCTCTTCGAACTATCCCGCCAAGCATCCAAACTGGTTTCTCCGGCGCTTCGGGAAAGGGCGCCCGCTCCCGACACTAGGATAACCTTCTAGCCTCTATAATACGATTCCGCGCAACGAGAAGTGCGTGCCAGTCGAGCAGATTGTTTTGTGTCCGCTCTATTCGACGACGCAGGTGCAGCGATCGAAGCATACGAATCGGTCTCTTTTGTTTATTTATGTTCCCTGTTTTCTTTTTTTTTTTTTCTCGTTCTCTGTTTACGCCAGTCCGAAAACGCCATCGCGTTCGCACGTGCGAGCACAGCGAAAGCGGGAAGAGATAACGCGGTAAAAAAAAATGTCTGCGGGGACGCTTGCTTGCGGGTCGGCGCCACAATCGCACACGCAGTGTCCTGTCTGCGTCATTCGTCCCGTTGTCTGCTTCGTTCGCCACGTATATAGAACGTACGCCGACTAGACCGGCTTAGAACCTTGGCGCAGTAGTGTCGGTTCTTCTTTGGTGGACCGACGATAGTATTGATCGTGCATCTGTGCACGTAGCTTTGCCCGTCAAATTTGTGAGCGACATTACATTGTTCTTACACTACGTAAACGAGTACTGGAGGCACGCGGAATGTATAGACACACGCGTTTGAATGTTGCAGTCCGCTACTCCACTTTTCAAGTGCTTAGCGCATCAGCTGACAGTGGTCACAAAGAACGGATGCGCTGGAAGCAGCTAGTACACTGTAAAATAATTTATATGGTTGAAACTGAATAAGGGTGTAAATATTTGTGTAAACACACAACCATACACCCAAAAAAGGATGTAAGGGTGTGAGTTACAGACCAATTTACTCCCTTATTCACTTTTAAGGATGTAAATTATTTTACAGGGTAGAGCGCTAGATAGACTTCGATTATGAAGCGTGTCGTCCCAAGGAAAACGTCCGACGATTTCCATTTGCCGACACTCCTATCCTTCTCCTTTCATATCTCTTTAAATCCATCTCCCCATTCTCTCCGTGCAGGTGCAAAACCGGATTTATTAGTGGTTAACCTCCATGTCTATGCTCTCTATCTCTCTCCTCCAAATGCTTGGCGGAAACAAACGAAAGCTATGATCCACCGAGCCGCGTTCACATTCAAGTCTTTCCTATGCGCTCCAAGTTTGGCAATGGCGGAGAAATGACGTCAGCAAACACACGTCGCATTCGCTTAGAAGTTTTCTCATTGTTCGTCTCGTCGTGTATAAGAACGGAGGCACTTGCTTTACTAGAGACTTTCTCGGTGGTTAACTGAGCCCGAGAAGCACTAGGCGAAACAAACGAAGGACTGACCAGTTCTAATTATTACGCAAGGAAAAGAGGAAAAGGGCAAGTCTTTATCGCAATAAAGAAGAAGAAGAAAAGAAAAGAAAGAACGCAGCGCAAGACTGATGCGAGCGAAGAATGTAAAAAGCAAGGCCTTTCTAACTGCGGATAAAAGTAGCAAGAATATTCGAGCGCGTACCTGGCAAGCAAGAAAAGGTAGGCTCAGCAAACTGCAAATGAAATGAAAATAAAAATACATACTCTCACACACACAAGAAAAACGAAAGAAAGAAAAGGACTGAACGGAACGTTTTTGGAATGTCGAGCAGAGGCGGATCTCGCATTGGAAGGAGCGTTTGGCCAGTCTTTCGCCAGACGCGCATATTTATATATTTAAAGCCGAGATGAGGGAACGGCCGAATTATTTTAAGCGCATCCCGCTCGCGTTCCCGACCGTCTCGTGACGCACGCGTTCGGCCCGATAATCGCGCTACGTTTTTCTTTTCTTTTTATTTACTTCTCGACAGTCGCGCGAACACGGCCAAAGGGAAATGAGAAGAGTGAGATATGGGGAAGAAAGAGAGCTGAGCTTTGCGACGTAGGAAGAAAGAAAGAAAGGAATAAAGAAAGAAGAAACGGGAACAAGAACCAGAGACGCGTGGAAAAGGATGCCAAAAGCAGAATCGACGACGGCGGCAGCAATTTGGCCACAGAGAGTCCCCCGAACCCGATTGCAGCATGGGTAGAGTATACGTGCCGTCTGCGGGACGTCTCCAGCAAACGGAGGGGGGGCCGGCGAAGGAAGAGGTAAGAAAAAAAAAATAAATACCACGTTGTAGACTTTTCAGGCCCTCCCTCGTTTTTCAAACGCCTCCATGTGGAATGTCGTTCAAGGAAAGGAACCGCTTTGCATACTCTCGTGCGGAGACATCCTGTTGATTCTTTCATTTTTTTCCTCTCTCTCTCTCTCTCTCCCTGTCCACCTAGAAAAGCGCTTAAGCCCCTCGGCTGCCTTAATCTCTCAGTCGCCGGCGAGACGAGGACGCGCGCTTTCCAAGAATAACGCCGTGTTTATAAACAAACTCTGGGACACCCGAGAGGAGAAACGATTCGGGTCAACGATCCTAGTCTTGCCCTCCCCCCCCCCCCCCGTCCTCCCCCCCGCCCAACCTGCTTACTTACATTGAAAAGAAAGAGACTGTCTTCGTCTGAAAAGGCCCTGCAGACGGAAGAAAAGTTGGCCTATACGCAATCTGGCAGCGCCCACACATTTTTCTCCCTTGCGATCGATCGACAGTGTTCGGAGTTTCCCTCCATGGATGTTATTTTCATCCTTTCTTTTTCTTCTTCTTCTTTTTCTCCGTGGCCGCAAGTCCCCATTTCTGCGCAGCAAGCACGCGGTGTGCTATGGCTGCTTGTAGCGCGCTTCCATGGCTTCGTGACAGCATCTGGTCACAAAACCCATCGCCATGAAACACGCAGCGCGGTCCGTCAAAGCTTGCGAGGAAATGCCGCGTCCAACTCCTTATTTTCCTGTACTCGACGCTATTTGTTGTACGTTTGGCGCGCCTCTTTCTTCTTATTATTACTATGGCGACAGAGAACTTGCCTTAAGGCACTGCAGTGTTCTGTGTGTATTATGCGTGCGCCTTAAGGTCTGCGTTGTATTTGTTCACCCGGGGCAACGGTGATCATTTTTCAACGCAGTATTGAGCCACGCGAACGCAACAAGTCGCAACGGTTACGCATGCGCTCGGAAAACCACGTACGGTCAGAAACAACGGAGGCGATACGCGGCAACTGTATACGAGCGCCTGCGACAAACGTCGTCTCTCGCGTTTTTCACCGAAAAACCATCGAACGCGGATGAAATGAAATGCGGCGCGCGCTGTTTGCAACACCCTGCGCGTGCCCCGTGAGCACCTCGTTGCAGTATTGAATTATGAATCGAAAGTCAGACCTTCGTAATTTTGTCTTCTTCCTTTCGTTTCCTTTTTTTTCTCTCTCTCTCTCTCGTAGCGTTGCTGCACGTTCGGCACCGGCCGTCCTCAGACACAAACATCCTGCTATTCGCAGCTTGAGCGCGAAATCTCAGACGCCGATTACTGCGCGCCAAACGCTGAAAAACCCGGCGCATGCTGACATCAGCGATAGTCCTACATAGCGCAAGCACGGTGGCGATGAGATCCCCGAACGCGCCGGCCAAGCAAACAAGCTGTATATGCAGGGTGTCCCAGGTTACTTTAGCGGCCAAACTATTCAACCAAAAGATATATATATATATATATATATAAAATAAAGGAACATTAAATAAGAACGTGGTCGGAGATACGATTTTAGCACACACGATGTTCGGTCGTCAGAGAACACGGTATAGGTGTTATATAATCCTACCGTGCAACTGGGCGAGGGGTGTTTCTTTTCTTCTTCTTTTTCTTAAAATTTATTTAACTGTTTATTCATTTGAACAGCTTGGCCGACACTATATATCGGGGGCGGCCAAGCAGTCGCGACAGCGGAGAGGCGACGTCACCGAAATCGCGGCGCGAGGAAAATTACCGAAATCGGAGGCGGCAGCCCGTCACCGTCGTCGCGCAGTCGTCGCACGCCTGCGCTCCGGTTGCGTCTACCGTTCGCGCGGCACACAACGCGGGAGCGCAAAACTACACCGCGCGCCGCGCCACCAGACGACACCGCGCCACGGCCATGCCTGTATAATATGCGCGTTGGTCGCGCCTGTGCGCTTCGCCCTGTGTCGCGCGCCTCTACACTGTTGTATAATCGTCATCGTTACTGCGATCACTCCAGAGTTCCTTGACCATACGATTCAATAATACTGTGTCCTTGTTCCTCCTCCTCCTCCTCTTCTTCTTGATATTGTAAGGAGGAAGCGCGCAACTCAGCGAGGCCCGTGGTCGGAGAGTTCGGCTTCGAAGTTTGAAGCGCTGAGTTCCTCGTACACATCGCACTTCCACCAATATATTAGCAAAAGAGGTTTGCTTGAGACGTTAGGGACGCGACGAGAGATCGCACACGCATAGAGGCAGTTCGTCCCTGCAAGCAGAGGGAACCCTCCTCCCCACTTTACCCGTGTGCCCCAAGCGCTGGCTTTGCGCATGTGGCTCATTCATCGTGGTGATTCTTCCTTCGTCGTCGTCATCGTCGTCGTCGTCATCATCATCATCATCATCATCATCATCATCATCATCATAATCATCATCATCGTTATTATTATTATTATTATTATTATTATTATTATTATTATTATTATTATTATTATTATTATTATACCAAGAGCGCACGTGTCGTGCTATTTGTAAACCTTCTGGACGTAAAGATAACCGCGAAGCGTTTACCGACTCGGCGGTTCGCCATATTGTCAAAGCCGTTGCATCACGGCAGGGGCTCAGAGCTGAGAAAACGCGCTGCAGCCACAAGTGTCGTATCGCCGTCAGGATGTTCTCGCCACAGCCAATGAGCGCGTGGAGCGTTGCTGCGGTGTGGAGCTTCGCGCGGTTCTCGCACTGTCAGGCGCGCAATATAATAGTGAGGACCGTTGCCTAGCAACGCTTTCACTGACCGTTTCCCGTCGTACACGTGGCCTCGCTACGTATGTATACGTTCGGAGACCATTTCCTCTACAACCGCGAGCGCCGCGGTTGGGAAGAGCGCGCACTAGCTACGATGGTGTTGGGCTGCTGAGCACGAGGTCGCGGGATCCAATCCCGGCCACGGCGGCCGCATTTCGATGGGGGCGAAATGCGAAAACACCCGTGTACTTAGATTTAGGTGCACGTCAAAGAACCCCAGATGGTCGAAATTTCCGGAGTCCTCCACTACGGCGTGCCTCATAATCAGAAAGTGGTTTTGGCACGTAAAAACCCCATAATTTTAAACTAGCTACGAGCAAACATGGCGTCCGAGATGAGGGCGGCGCGTGCTGAAAGCTGACAGCGCGCGCCGCCCAATCTCGGAGGCCACGATGCGAGATTCGCAATTTTCAATGGGTCGCCAGCGCAGCGCTGGACGTGACATCAAGAATAGCTTGCGCTAGCCGCATATCGCGTCACACGAACCTATTTAACGCGCACTACTTACCGTCTTTTCCACTGCGTGCTCGAAGCGTTGCTGTTTTCACGCGTCAATAGGCAGGCCTTGGGCGCGCAACCTCCTACCCCCCCCCCCCCATATCGCTTACCGCAAATTACATTTTCTTTCTATCCTTTCCTTTATGTTTTCGCACCCAGAAACAGAAAACAAAAGAAAAAAGCGAGGAAGAAAAAGAGAAACGACCTGCCAGCGTCAGGTGACCGGCCGAAGGCCACCGAAGGTGACACTGCAGGCAGCAGTAAAAAGAAAAAGAAAAAAAGAAGGTCCGCCGCTCACCTTGGTGCTCTACTATAAGCCATACGTTCTCTTTCCAGTGTCGCGTTTCGCCGCCACCGAAACTCGAAACAACGCGCGACGGCTAGTGCGAGCCTTTAATTCCGTTTCGGAGGGAAGGCCGCTTTGCCGACGAGCCGATATATAGCAGTCCCCGAAAGACGTGCATGTACGCGAGGTGTCGAATCAAGGTGCAGCCGAGGGGTATTTGCCCCCGAGTCTTCCGACGATTTAGTCGGTCACCTTGCTTGCTCCTTCGTTCTTTTTGTCTTTTTTTTATTTTTTTATTTTTAGCGGTCACTCGTACAGCTTCTGCGACCACACCGTACACGGCCAAATGACGCAGTCTCGTATTTTTTCAAGTGCTCGCGATGGAGCTGTTCGTAGTAAGAGCAGGAGCTGGAGCCAATCGTGATGTTACACTGTAATCCGATTTACGCCATTAAGGGTCCTTAAGGGTGAAACGTGGTCTCTGACTCATACATTTACACTCGCAAAGCGTGTAAGGGTGTGAGTGATAGACAGAAAGCACCCTTAAGGGTGAAAATTGGTTTACAGTGGCAAACACCATGACAAACTGGTTTTGCGAACGCTGCTGTGCAAATATGACTAGCGCGTCTGTCAGCGTTGCTATCTTATCAAGGCTTGCCAGATGGGGCATAGGTAGGTGAGGATGAGGGACCCATCGCAGGATAACGACGTGAAGCGTGTTTCGGAACGATGCGCATTTCTTCATTATGGGTGGCGACGTCCGTGTGTCCCTCTCGCGCTGCCTGCATAATATTAAGCGACGCAGTCAACCATTACAGTCGGAACTGAGCGCTACGATCACGCAAATTGTGGTCACGGACTCCACACTCGCGCAGAACGCAATGGCTTGCGCACTAATTACGAAATGCGTTCGATTTGTTGCGTGAACTCGTATTTATAGCACGCAGCTGCAACTCCAGCGCATAATGACGTTTCAGGCTTTTGTGTATGGACAAATGTCGCAAAACAATTCGACACGTCGCGAGTCTCACCAGAAGGACGTTAGAGATATATATAATCGAGTACCCATACAAGTCGCGAGCATGAACTGCTGTACAAATATTTGCTCCTTGTGAAGCGAGCGCTGGTATCGTCGATCGCAGGAATCGATATACTAGCATGAGAACTCGCAGAGAGAACGGAGGGGCAGGCGCAAGGCAGCTATGCACGCAACAGCATATACCACGCTTGCTGAGCTTGCGAGCTCCAGCAAACAGCGTGACATCCAGGCAAAACCGCACCGCGTGCCAGATTTTGTTTGCGGTCTTCGCACGCGACACGGTGGTGTCGCAACCTCGTCCTCGGCACCGATAACGTCTGCACGGAATTACATTTCATCCCCCGGTATACGACAGATGGGAACGCAAGGTGCGCTGCCTTTCTTAATTGCTTCGCATGATTCTCTCGCGTTATCACTCGACTCATGCTGAGTGAGTGGTTTAGTTAAATTGGAAATTCTACTATCGTTCGAGCACCCCCCCCCCCCCCCCCCCCCTCTTGCTGGGAAGAAAACAAAGTTGGAAACGCAGAGCTAGGTCTTCACACCCGCGACTGGCAGAGCGGGTGACTAACTCCCTTGCCTGTCAGCGATCTGTTTTCTGTTCCTGTTTTCTACAAAGCGTGTTGCTGTTCTCGATGTTGCGCTTTCGACGGAGTGCGGGTGCACTGACGACACGAAGACGACCCGTGGGGCCCGCGTTGGCTGCGCTTTCTAAAAATGTGACCAGAGAGAGGCGCGGCGAGCTGGGGCCGACCGCGGGGGCCCTTAAAGAGATCCGTGACCTATGACGATGGCATCCACGGTTGCGTTTTTTTTTTTTTTTTAAGACGAAGCGAAGGCAGCGGATGACGCACGCCTCATTGCGTCGAAGTTTGTGTCGCATATACGTGCGTAAGCTTCCTTTATTAGAGTTATTAATGACCTGCACAGGTTATATTGTTACATTGTCACAATGTCTACATTAGTACGACACTTTTCTGTTTACGACTTTGTAAACAATTGTTATTGTTCATTAAATGAAGAAATATGAAGGATTCTTCCGTTGCCTATACGACATTAATGGGGCCCTGGACGACTTTCTTTCGAAGTCGAGAAATGCATTTGAAGTTGGAATAGACTGTTTCTGAATTACTTTGTCGCACTTATAAGTACTACAGTGCGTTCACCAGAAGCGGAGTTACTGGCAAGCAAAGGTCGCGTATGATCCTTCTCGCGGTGCTCTCGCTTCTGCTTCAATGCCTTGCACTGCGAAGGCCATGGCAGAGCGGGGCAGCGCTCCGCCTGCTGAACGTCACTGTGGCGCGCAGTTCAAATTTGATTTTGGATGTTCGAGTAGACGCCGTTACGTCCGATTTTGGCGCCTACGAGGTCGTCCTCGGTGAGCCGCAGTGCACTCAGCCAGTGGACTCGATCGTCGCGGCACCCCGCGGTGGCCGCGTTATCTACGCTACGTAGCAGACGGCAGCTAGGTGCAATTGTAGCGCGCATGCGCACCGTTTGCTTTCTGCACGACAGGTCTGGCCGTGCTGCGTGGTGGTAACCGGCTTTGTCGCGCACCAGCTTGAGCGATATTGAACGACGGATAGTAACGACATCTAACTTGCGTATTTTGATGCGTTATCAATAGATCAATGCGAAGCGAACTCTGCCAAAGCGTCCAACCAGGAGGGGCCAGTAGTGAGCGCGCGCTGATAAGCGTGGTTCACCTTAAGTTTCGCATGGTTCGAGGCTAGGTGAATGTTCAAAACTAGTCGGCATTAGCGAGACCGGACGGCTACGACACGGATAAGCAGGTGGGCCCAAGTTGAATTCCCACGCGGGCGGCCGCGGCCGAGCGTGAGCAGTCGATATTCAGCTTCTACCGGAACAACGTCATTCCTATCGAAATTCGAAAGCAGATTTTCGCCTGCGTCAATAAGTATACACAATAACAGCAGGAAGAAGCGCGCTGATGCAAACACCCTCCTCGATTGACGTCAACTATTGGCCATTGGCAACCGCATATGTGAACCTGCTATATTACAAAGCAAAGCGTCCAGAGAAGAGCGATGAGCAGGCTTCTGTTGAAAAGAGGGCATTTGGGGTGTAACTTTGCGCACCGCTTGCGAGCTCCATGCGCCACGCACGATCGCACAATTTGGCCGAGACATTCTCCGCAGCGTATTCTACCCGCGGATTGTGTTTTTTCACCAAGCCCGAGAGGTGGTTCAGGACCCCTTTAAAGGGATTGTAAACGCCTGTCGTTCATATTAAAAAAAAAATAAGAAAATAAAAGAGAATATGAGGAATTCTTCCCTCGTCTACGTGACACCTTCCTGTGAGATTGGAAGTACACCTATTGTTGTTCATCAAATGAAACACTACGAGGAAAGTATGCGACTTTAGAGCTGGCTATCTCAACATCAATGCTAATAAAGCAGCACTGCACATACAGTTAAGAAATGCACAGGAGGGAGGGGAGAAAATCATACAAAAACACTGCGCACGCTGGCGCACTTCAGGAAAAGGCATCGAGCTGTTCCCTAAAGCCCCTCAACACAGACGACGCCAAGCCATTCCGCTAACTCCGTCCCCTTGTTTTTTTGTTTTTTTTTTTTTGTGTGTTCACCGTTACGACATGCTTGAAAGTCTGAGAAACAAACAACTCAGTGGCATGTATAGGCGACGTCAGTGTCGAGGGCCTGGACTGCATACAAGCCGAGAATGTTACACGCGCACAATTTTAAAATTATTCACACGTTCGAGCGAAAGAAGACGCGAGAAGGGATGTAGGCGTACTTTTAAAAGCAGCACTTAGCACCTTTTGCTAAGACAGAACAACAGTATCGGAGTGCCATTGCGCTGACGCTCATGCTTATGCATGGGGGAGAAAAAGAAACACTGAAATGCGTTCGCGCAAGCACGCAAACATGCAGACAGGCACGAATAGACGCAGGCTTCCTTCGCTCTCTTTTTAATGGTAGCCGACGGACATATGTCGTGAAGAGGGCCCGACAAAATTCCATGCATGTCCTCTGTATACAGGATTTTCAAGTTCTCACCGAATGGCTGGAACCTCTTTAGAACCTAGAGGAGCTTCAAGTGCGCCGGAGAGGGAGCTAAACGACCATTTCTTTCTTTCTTTCTTTCTTTCTTTCTTTTTTTGCCACCTAGGTGCCGTGTACGCGTGAAAGCCGTAAATGGCACTTGTAGCTTCTCCCCCTCTTCCCACTTCTCCCAAAAGGTCTATATAGGGTCATCATTTCAATATATTCCCTCTCCTCTCTTCCAGCTAGAAACACCCACTACGCTGCTCACTAAACGGCGCAGGAAAAGCATAGCTTAGGGCTGGTACTAAACACTTGAGGCTTTGCGAGGCGAAAACTGAACATATATCAACCAAAACTTGCCAATTTTTTGCCCGATCACATACGCATGACAACAAAAAGAGAAGAATGGCACTTGGCTCGCAAAAAAAAAAAAGAAAGATGAAAATATGGAAAGAAATCGTTCCAAACGGAAACGCAAGCACACGTGAAGTGCGCATCAGAAATAGCGGCCTCACATGCGAACGTTTGTGAGCGTCGCGAAGGCTGACTATTTTCCTCGCGCACGTCATTCGAGCTGGCATTTGCAAATGCACGGCCAATGTAATGCAACCACGCGGAAGCGTCGAACGCGCTAGAATACGCATCGACGAGATCGCGGTTCGGTCGAGCATGGTCTTTAATTGGCAATGATTTCCACAATACTGCGAAGTTCGAAAGTAGAAGAGAAAGAAGAAGAAAAAACAACTCTGAAGAAGTTCTTTCCACAACAATTTTATAGCTTTATATTTTAGGTCTCTCGACGCGAAATCAGCGTCCGAGCAAATGACGTTATACGGAGTTTATTTAACCTTCATTGGAATCCTAAACGCTAGTCATTGGTTGGTATTGACATTCAACTATAAGGGTCACCCCGATTACTCCACAGTATAACATGTTCTTGTAGCGTGCTGTGCAGTGGTAAGTCATGCGAATTTCGCTCTTTTTTTATACGCATATAGACATTAGCGAACACCTCGTTACGTTTTGTTTTATTTAGACTCGACCAAAGACATGTGAATCTGTGGTTAGCTCATAATAGGTAGGAGTATTGAGTATAAGACACACTAAGTAAAGCTATATAATTTAGAGAACCTCTGATTTCGGAAAGCATTTACATTGTCATTAAAAAAAAAAAAGAACAGAGAGAGGGAGAGAGAGAGAGAGCATGACAACCAGCTGCCGTAATAGAGTTCTAGAGTTGACATCACCGTTTGATGAGGCCACGCAAGGCAGACGGAGCGCGTAGACAACTAAATATTTACAGATGCAGCTTCGCGGTTTCCTTAAAAGGCTATAGATGCTGCTCACGACAGGGACGAGTATACAGACTCACGAGGAGCGCGTAAGAATACGGATGCGTGTAGTTACCACTTCGGCGAGACCGAAAGACGTCCAACTCGACGACCTGGCTGTAATCTCAGAGAACACGGAATTCAGAGTAAGTATATACGCTCACGTATCGCTAGAAACTTGGCTTTTCGCGCCGCGAACAATGGAACTGGCGGAATATAAACCGAACCTTGGTCGTCCTATAGAAAGTCACACCGATACCACTCACGCCATAGCCGCAGAGCTACCGCGGCGGGTAATGCTTCATCTTTTAGGTCTGCGGGCGAAACTGCAGCATGTTTTGCAAGTATCGCTAGGTCATTTTTTGTTTTTCTATCCATACCTCTACATGTAGGGCTTATTCTCCCTCTGTTGGCACGTGCCTCATCTTGGGGGGAGAAAAGAACGGAGGAAAAAAATCATTCCATAACACTTTGAATAGTTTGTGAGGCATCGGGTCATATGCATATGTAGTGCGCTATACGTGCCTATAGTTCCCTGTTAAGGAACGAAAATCACGGCACACGTCGTCGCAGCGCAGCTGCAGCTGCCGCGCCTACAGAAAAAAGTGCCGTGCCGTATATAGGATAAGAAGTGCAGATCGAACTGCGGCAAGAAAGGCGGCCGAGTTTACTTTTTTTTTTTTTTTTAACCCGCGTGCGCGAGATAACAATGCTCGTGCCGCCGCAGCTGCGGCACCCACCCCGCATTGCTCAATCGAACAGCGAACCCCCCAGCTGCGATTCTCAGTCTCCACAGATGGTCGGCTCAGACGAAGGCTGCTCGCTGCTTATGTCGTCCATAGTTTCCCCGCGCCTCGCTATATGCACGTCTATCTCGCTGCTTAACCGAGATGGAAGGTGAACAATGCCGAAGTATTCGTGGATGCGCAGCGGTATACATGCACATGTACTCACGCGCACCTGTGTTTGCGCGTATAAATAAACGCGGAAAGGCCGTAAAGGTCGTGATGCAAGCCTGCGAGCCAGGACTTTCTACTCCTTAACCACCGCAGCTTCTCTCTCTCTCTTTTTTTTTTTCCGCTCGTAGAAGACAGATCCTTTGTTCATTTTTATGCTACAGGCGAAGTGCGCGGGGAATATGGGTCAAGCGGCACAAGACGCCGCTGTTTAGCAACACCGCAGGATATGCGCCTGCGGCTCACAATATGTGCATCGTGAAAGGAACGCGTTCTCTTCCGTTTGCACTGTCGAAACCCGCACTGTACCGCCCTGTTCCTGACGTGAATCACACACCGTGCACCTGCTCCACGAACAGTCCTGGAAACTCGTAGCGCTTTCGAGCGCGTTCATGTATTCGTAATGCTCATCGACATCCATCTGTTCGCACTATAAACACTTCCCAGTCCGTTTGTTATAGAGCGAATACGCGGTACCTCAACATCCTTTATTGTCCTTATTTTTTTTTTTGCCCGTCAAGTGCGCGAGAAACGAACGATTTAAAGAGGGCAGCAGCTATTTCTGGCTTGAAGTATGTACCACCACTTAAATTGCATACCACCGAGATGTTGGTTATGCCTATGGACACAGCAACGCCGCCGAGAGCGACTTGCGAAGCTATACGTTCGACCAAAGTGTGTAGGAATCTTGGGAGGAATGCACAAAGCTTTTTGATCGTTCGTAAGCGGTGGTTACCAATGGTCAGCTGCATATATGTGCAACAAAACAATTGGTTGGCATCTACACTTGCGAACTCTTCCATAGCTACAGGACACTTTTTTGTGAATACGGGCCCTTACTACCGTGAACAAATATGCTCCACTTCAGGCACGTCGGTGAAGACGCGCTTTCCGTGACGGTAATTTTTAGCTCATCTTATTCCCCTTGTCCTTTGTGCTTGGGGGTGGAGCAAAACAAAGGTACGGATGACGTCAACGGGACGCCACAGGTTTCTTTACAGTTCTCGGTTGCTGCGGCGCAAGAAAAGAAAAAAAAAAGGTCCTCCAATGCTGACAGGCTTGTGTCGCGTCGCGCGTCTTCGAACGCTCTGTAGCAACGTTTATTAACGAACAATCACCCATATAACGACAATTGTTCAGTTAAAAAAATCTGCCTCTGCGTCACGCGAAGTTGGTGTTATGATTAGAATATATTCCTGCAGCCGCCCATCCTTCTTTTCAACGCCCTTTCTTTAATGCGAAGGTTTCGTTCAGGTTATCCTGATCTAGCACCGACTTAATACTCTGTTAAATGCACCTTCAACGTTCATTCTTTGTGGTCTCGTCGACCGTTTAGCTTTTTTGTTATCTTTCGCGTCTATTTTTTCTTTGCGCCCATAATATAGCGACGATATAGCTCTCCGACGAAGGATTTGCACAAGAAATTTTCGAAGCGATATACATTGCAAAATAATTTGCAACCTTTAAGGTGAAAAAAAGGTGTAAATCAGTCCGTAATTCACAACCTTTCATCCAAAGGGTGTAAGGTTGTGAGTTATAGACAGATTTACATCCTCTTTCCCTTTCAAGGGTGTAAATCATTTCACGGTGTAGCGCGAGATGCAGAGCGTCGCACCCGCCTCCCTATAGCACTTCAAGGAAGGGACAAGGATATACGCCGAGCGCATTTCCCACAAAGCACAGTTGCCAGTATTGCGTGGACGCGTTATCTCTCGGTCGTTGCCGAAGTAGCGGCGGTGTCGCGAGAAAAAAAAAAAAGCCGGAAGAACTCCACGCCTGTGGAGAACGGGTCATTATCTGCCGTCTGCGTCGTTAGGCCTCGCCTAAAACGCTAACCAGTTTGCAGCAGACGACGCGTGCTCCTCTCTCGGCCTCGCGGTACAGTCAACAGCCCAGCAGCCTCTGCTCGTTGCGAGAAGAAAGGCTCGCTTAACGCACAAACAAAGGAACGCCGTCATGCACCTTTCGAGGTTAAGTACTCAATACTCGCCAGAGGAAGTTTCCGTTCATATAGCCACGTGTGTAACCCAGCACGCGGTATACAGGCGGTTGGGGTGTACACACCCCTCCCAACTCCCTCCAGCGCTGCCCCTTCCCCACTTCCTCTTTCTTTTTTTTTTCTTTTGTCAAGCTTCTGCTTAATATTAGAGGACGGTATAGGCAGCCGAAGGATCGACGTAAGATACGATATGTTTATACACTTATACACGCTGCGCGTAATCTGTAACCTGTTCTCCCTGGGTTACGAGCGTTATATCGGAGTTGTGTGCCGCGTCCTCCGCATTTTCGACGCGCGGTATCTTTATAGGCGATCGCGAATTCCACGGACACTTCTGCGCAATATCGCTTTCGGCCGCCGCCGCGTATTCGCCAGTCAAACCAAAGAGTGCGCACAGAGGAAGACGCGCATGCGTTCTCTGGCGCCGCTACGGGACGTGCGTGATCTCGCAAAAAAGGGAATCGAGAAGGAAGATCACTGCGGCCGCGGTGTTTGTAACGACGCGCCGATCTCCCTGTGTCGTTCTATTCTTGAAAAACGCGTCTACCGCGCCGCGTTCCCGACCGCCTATACAGCAAAGCGATGGCCGCGTTCCTCCTGTTCGATAAGATCGTGTCGTTAAGTGCTGACGACGGGGGCAGATCCAAAAGAACAGCAAGCGAGGCGCAAAGCCGCCGCCGCCACAACCGTTTTAAAGACTCCCTTCGACGTGGTAAATCTGCGAGAAGCGGCGTGTGAGTCGGTGTTTACAGCGCCACTGTTGCAGTTTTCTTCTTCGTAGTCTATACTCCTCTATCTCTCTTCCCTCTCCTCCCTCTAAAACCCACCTCAACGGCTGACAACTGTCTGGGCGTAAGCAAATGCATCTATAGACATGCTGCAATGTAGTGAGCGGTAGTTTCCTTTCTCGAATATATTTAAAAATAAACAGTCAATTACATAGTACTTCATTTTCATTATTTATTTTTCGTAACGTGAGGAAGAGTGTGACAACAGCTTATAGCTTAGTGCTGCACCGACAGACTCTGCGGTATATGTGGAGCCTTAAAGGAACCTATAAAGGAAAATATTAAGTCGAGTTTGATCGATAGATTATTGCAGATATGTAATCGGCTTCTGCGTACTAATATAGAAAGAACACTTAGTATCATAGAAAATTGCCGCCGAAAGTCCTGCTGCTGCTCCTTAATTTGAACCGCCCGCGCCACAACGGACGAGTCGACGTAATCTCCACATGACCCCTTTCTATGCGGCTATATGTGAATAAGCCAGTGCGGGCATTCACGCGAGCGATACCACAGTTCAGAACAGGTGATGGCCCCCTCTCCGATTTTCCGCTTTCGTAATTTCCTCGCTCACAATTAAACGCTCCGTTCTCGCTACGAATGACGAATTCGTTATTACAGAAGCCTAACCTTTCAATCTAGCTCGACCTAATTTGCCTTCACAGTATCTTTAATATGTACAACAGTGGTGAAGTGAATGTAAGAAGTGAAAGCGCATCATACATGGCAAGGACGACGCCCCCTTTTCCTTTTTTTTTTTACCTCTGAAGCGTGCTTTCAGTGTGACGTCTTTCTCCCTTTATATAAACCCCCGTCGCATGTGGCCGCCACTGTGCTTCAACGCTATTGGGCGGACTGCTAACAGAATTCAACGCGCCGTTTTGACGAAGAGTGGATTGAACTGCGCAACAAGGCGTATTGGCCCGTGGAAAATGGCATCCATTCACCGACTACTAGAGGCATTTTTTTTTTTCGGCAAAAGATAGCAGTAAAGCCGTCTTTTGCTAGACGTGCCGTTCACAACAATACTGCGAGTTTTTTGTTTGTTTTTTCTTTCAATCTACGGTTGGGCGGAAATGAGAAGTTTGTCACCCCGAACTTGTATAAAAAGAGAACGAAAGAAGGAGGATAGGCAGTGAGGTACAACCAGGGTTTGTACCCTGTGTGGGATAGCTGGTTGCTACCCTACACTGGAGGAGGGGAAGGAGGAAGACCAGAAAGAAAGCGGTACACAGTGTCCGCGCGCGGACGCACAACAACGTTCGTTATAGAAATGAATGCCTATAACGGTATAGCGAAAAAACGGTGGAAGGCACGGACAACATACGCCGCGCGCTTTGTGGTTACTCAAGCTCGACAACAACTATTGTTAGTACGGTCCCTTGCCCCTTCCGCCCCTCTCCGAGCTAATTTGCGATCTACAAGACGTAACAAGGTTCTTGCGAAACGGCATGCCGTCTCCCTCGCCCTGCCCAGAAAACAATCCCAAGGTCGCCTAACAAAGCAGGCAGCACGAGTCGCGCGGATTTCACGCGTACACTTCTCGGAGGTGGCACGCTCGAGTGGATGGGGATGGAAGTGATGCAGAGAGTTCCGCAAAGAGAGAGAGAGAGAGAGAGAAACGCAGCCGCGACAGGCATCCGCGCCTCCCTGGAGCCCGCAGCGCGCAGGGCGGCTATTTCCAGGACCCCCCGCTTTCTGGAGGAGATCCCAGTTTTCGCCACTTAATCACGCGTCTTCGCGTACTCCTTCGTGGCGCCTCGTTCTTGCTTCGACGGTGAACAAACAAAATCACAGAGACGGAGACAAAACAGAATTTATAAAAAGGCCCGAGCTGCATCGTGGCGAAATGGATCACTCCGTCGAGCCCTGCCGGCGTCAGCACGTGATGTAAGAGGGACGGCTCTTATGAAAGACATAGAAAGAGAGAGAGAGAGAGAAAGCGCCGCACAAATGGCTCTCGCTTGAAAAAAAAAAAAAAAGGAAAAGAGTACTGAAAGCGAACACGAAGAAAAAGAATTTGGCCAGACCATCAAGTATAGGAAGTGCGCGCGGTTGCAGCCGGTGCGAAACGGTGTGCCCAGTTTAGAGTGACCTATATGTGGAGGGTGTAAACGTAGGACAAAGTTCAACAAGTTTCTCTGTGCGTAGCGGCGCTGGGTGATCAGTGCTCGCCGGAGGCCCTTAATTGCGGGCACGCGCCCAGCGAACGTTTCGGCACTTCCTCGGCTGTGTGTTATACGTACGCGCGTGTGTATCCCTCGGTGACGTTGGTTGGTGGCGCGGCAGCGTGGCTTGTGCAACGGCTGTATGGCTCCACCGGTAGGCTTAGATACTTCGAAGCAAACAGGGCGATCAAGCGCTGCCTTTAACGTAAATACATTTCGCGAGAACTCGTTACATAATATCGTGAAATATGAATCCTTACTCAATAAAGCATCCGACCGTAATATATATATATATATATATATATATATATATATATATATATATATATATATATATATATAAAAAACAATATCCCAATTTGTATTTTTCATGAAGCCACTAATTACTAGAAGGTCTGCTCACGGCGAGTTTCAAGGATGGCTAAGTGACGCAGATCATTGCTTGGACGTCTGCAGCGTGTTTATAGCGCTCTATACATACTATCGCATAAAAATACACGTATATATCCTCACTCGTATTCCACGATCTTGGCTGATTTGAGTACTCCCTTCTGGTAACCCTTGAAGGAAGGTCTTGAGAATAATAAGACTGGAGATTATAGGCAAAAGGGACCAATGAAATTCTTCAGAACAAAGACGCGCTTCGTCTTTGTTAATTTTGTCCAAGTGGTATATATATATATATATATATATATGCGGTAATGGGGCGCGAAGTGCGCTGAAAAGAAGAGATATTGTACGTGTAGTTAAGTGACCGATAATTTGTGTGTCACTTGAAGTAGTTGCCTTTGTGTGTTGGATTTGCCACTACTTTCTTTTTTTTAATTGCCTCCCTTCATAACGTCAACCCCTTCCCCATACGGCGGTTGATAGCTCACATACGGCGCAATCAACCTTGTTCCTGCTGTGCTGCGTTTCGGCGAAGTTATATGTACGAACTTCCACTTATACCAAGTGCCGTCAGATTCGAAAGGCAAGTTTTTTTTTCTTTACTGTTATTTCTTTAATGTATGCGTGCGCAGGCACTCAGACCTTACGGCTGTTTCTCGGCACGTGACATTTACTTATTTATTTACTTTTGTTGTTATTTTACCGTGATAAACATGCATTTCAGCAGGCGCTACTGCCTTCAGGTGGATTTGAGCAGGTGATCACGCGCGATCACGACACTACAGCGCGTCCAGTCAGCCCTCGCTGGAGAGACGTCTCTGTCGTCGTCCCGTTCCCATCCGACGAAAACGGAGCCGCGACACACACCCACGATCGACTTAGCGAGGCGGAAATCGGAGCCGTGTATCGACGCAAGTGATTCCGCTTCCCGCTTTCCTTCCTCTGCTGCGGGGCAAAGGGGGGGGAGGGGAGGAGTCTGCGCTGACGTCATCGAGAGTGCCATATTGATGCGCAGTAAGTATGGTGAAAAGGTTTATCTTTATCTCGATCTGCTCATCAGCACGCTTAGTGCACTCAGGCACAGCGAAGCTGTGAATAGGATAATAAAACGGTGTATACTTGACGTCACGTGTGTAAGGGAGTGCGCAAATTCAGCCCCCCCCCCCCCCTCCTCTTCCCCCGCCCCCAACTGAGCGCCTCCCCGCGGAGTTAACGGAAGCATATCTCGAAGGCTACGCTTTTGTTAGCTGCACGCGCCGGAAGCGATTACAGGAGCCGGAAACACGTGCTTGGCCGTCATGTTCTGGAGGTGTATAGAATGTCCCGCCGCGCGCGGACCGCACCCCACGCGCACCTGACGCGCGCAATGTACGCGCCGGCCGAATCCGGCACCGCTCGGCAAGAAAAGCGGATACGCTTTCCCTCGCGGACCGGACAAAAGCTGTCCGGTCCGCGAACCAGACTCCGAACATCCGGACATGCGAGCGATCGAACCTCGCAGGCAGGCGTATAACCTCGCAGGCGTATAACGCGCGCGCGAGAGAAAGTGAAGCTCGCAAACGAAGCACGTGTCCGCGGCGTCGGCTGCTTGAACGACTGCCAGCAAGACGCGACCGCAGAGGCGCGCCAGCCGCAGACGCACGCGTAAGATTATAACTCCGCGTCGTCGTCCGTTTTAACGCGACCACTGAGACAGGCGTGCGCGCGCTGGTTCGAGTCGCGCCGTCCAGGCGGCAGCCGAGGGCACGCGTCTAAAAGTAGCGAGCGCCCCCGCGGTTACCCAAGGGCGTGCCGCGACCACAACACGTCCCGCCCGGGGGTCGTCGCCGATTAACCAGCGAAAGCACCGCAACCCTACCTTCTTCGCGCGCCACCGATTGGCGCCGTGTAGACGGCGCGGGAGACCTCTAGCGGAAGTACCTCTAAGTATGTACGGTATGCAGAAAAGAAAACCAAATATACCGTATCTCAGGCTCGGCGCGCTTGTCGAACGGCGTGCCGGTCCCGGCTGGGATAGTTCGTGAAGCGCCGCCGGCGCCTGCACGCCCGCGAGCGAACGATAGCAAGAGGAGGAGGGGCGGTTGCGGACTCGGCGTCTTTTATTTATTTCTATATTTTGCTTCCCTCTTCCCTGGTCATCGCACCCGGAGTCGAGACGCCGCGCGCGCGCGGTTGACTCCGGAAAGCGGACGAAACCTAGCCTCGGGGCATTTGTGTTGACGCCACCGTGTTTGTTGCCGAGCTAAGCGGCACGGACGACTATAAAAGAAGACCCGAAGTCAACGGGCTGGCGCGGTTGATGAAGAAACAAGCAGCAAGACACCGAACTACGCTTGTCGAGGCAAGAAAAAAAAAGAAAAAAAAAAGAAAAAAAAAGAACAGACACGGCTGCGGTACCCACGTTTCGCTGTAACGAGACTTAATGAACAGGCCGGATCGTTATAATGAATCTCTCCCTCGAGGAGTATAACTGGATCAGCGAATGTTAAATTTCCAGGTTGATAACGAACGTGTCCGATGTATAAGAAGGCCTTGACTTTGCACAGCCTACGGCGTCGCAGCAAGACATACGTGCGAGAAATGCGAGATATATAGGAACCTTTTCGCCTCTTCAATTGGTAGCTTATGGGAATGACTAGGCGACATTTTATTATTATTATTATTATTATTATTATTATTATTATTATCTTGCGGCTAACGTTTTTCGTGGCACATCCGGCCTGCAGGCTTTGAGACGCACCCATGTAGACGCGATCATCCCGCCATCGGGTCACGCGTAACAATTTTGAGGGAATTTTCTATATTTCTTCGGTGCAAACTCCGAATGACACAATGGAGCGACAGAGGGGTAGTCATTATTGTGCTGAATAATTTACTTTCGCGCATGACTGAATTTGTACGACATACAAGAAAGCCTCCCGGTCACGTCTTCGCGGTCAAGGCCCCTGATAATGCGAATCTTGTGGGACATGTGGACTGCATTAAAGGCGCTACACAGCAACCGTACAGAATAGCGATGAAGCTCTTCACCAGAGCGGGCAACGACAGATCAGCGTGTGAAAATTCTCCCGCGGTGCTTTTTCCCTGCTCTTTGTACGTGAGATGCTATCCTGAGTGACCTAATCACAAGATAGAAAGCGCGGGTAGTCTCATAAGCCACAATGATATTGGAACGTATCGACTATATATATATATATATATATATATATATATATATATATATATATATATATATATATATATATATATATATATATATATATATATATATATATATATATATATATATATATATATATATATATATATATATATAGAGAGAGAGAGAGAGAGAGAGAGAGAGAGAGAGCTACACGATTCGTTCGGCCTTCCAAACCCAAATCGAATGGCTACCAATACATCGATACAATCATTACGAAGCACATTCGCGACTTCTGCACGCATTATACCCTCTCTTTGGAGTCGTTGATTGTTGTTGCTGCTGCATTTAACTTACGGCAGGTACCCACGCGCGATGATTGGCGATGATTGTTTTTAATTCTCACCGGACCAACTCCGTGGTCCTCTTAAGAACGCCAAAATTTAGCGTGACCTGAGGAGAGAGAAATATGACTGTATAGATTACAGAACAAGCGAGGGTAATTGATAGCCCAATTCAAGTGGAATTAGACAGGCCATCTGGTTCGTAGGACAGATACTCGATTCATGATGAGAGTAACGAAAATGGGGGGGGGGGGGGGGGGGGGCAAAGGAATGGAAAGAAGAGAAACGCGTGATTAAAACTATAACGGCGCGGCGAAGAGAAAGACGAAGGTGATCGACATAACACAACACTCTTCTTTGTGTTAAATTATTCTCTCAACATTAACGGTATATGTATATATATATATATATATATATATATATATATATATATATATATATATATATAACTTCTTTACTACTATGCGCTACTATTAAAAATTAGTTTTTCAATTCTAAACATTCTAAACATACTGGAATCCGCCTGCTTCCTGGCCAATCCCCCATAGTGGTTATGCGCCAGTGTTTGGGAGACAAGACAAGACCTCTCTGGGTAACCGCCACAGAGATGTTTGCTCAGCCGTGGAGGAATTCATAGCTGTTTCAGGGCGATTCTCTCAAGTTCTTTATACTTTATTCATTTCCTCCTGGCAATATTACGCACGCTAGCATTAACAGCATCTTCCTAATGCCATCCAACTCTTGGCCAATCCCCCGCAGTGGGTACATGCGCCATAGTAGAAGGAAATCCAATCCAATCTAATCCAACACAAGCGTTCATTATCAATTCGAGAGGAGTACAGCTGGTGTGTGTTAGATGATTAGACGGGTCGATTAGATTAAGCAATTTGCAGACGCATGACGGGCTCGCCTGACGCAGGACAGGAGTAATCGGGGATCACTATATACGACAGGCTTTCGGTCGCGCGGTAGATTTAAATTGACTGATGATGGTGATTAGGTACAAGTAAAAGCATTGACCGTAAGATTCGTTCATTCATTCATTCATTTCAGCGGTGATCGCAGCAACAACCGCAGCTTCATTGACTGGCTCGTCTCATCAGTCCAGGTGGCCGGCTCGTAGAGGACGAAGAGGCGAGGGCTCCGAGGCATTTCGCGCCGCGACAGACAGGCGACACCGAAATTGGTCGCGGGGGCTCGGTCAGGCAAGGCCGGCCCAGTAGCCGACAGCGCTCGCCGGCGCGCGAAGGCAACAACGCGTTCCGAACTGCTGGCATTGGAGATCGATGGTCCACTTAGATATATCGCCAATCGATCTCCGCGACGCCAGGAGACCCGAGGTGATCCAGTGCCCACCGCGACGGCGCCGAACGTCGCCCCGGTCGCTTTCGGCCGCGGCGGCGGTCGACATTTCTTTCGGTTCATTCACCAAGACGCACACGTATGCAAAACACACGTGTGCGCGTTGTGTGCGGGCACGAATGCGCACTCCTTTGCCTCGCGGCTTCACAATAGAGAGGTGAAGGAAAGCGGAGGATCCAGTTCGGCGGAGTACCTTGACTTCCCGCCTCTCACCTCCAATCGACCCTCCGATCGGCGGGAGGCAAACGTGACAGCCGCGATGAGGGATTGAAACAATGTAAACGTCGGGAGGCTGGCGAGCGCCGTGTGTGGTTAAACGAACAGCATGTGTAGCGCGCACACCTGGTTGGTTGGTATGGTGGAAGATGTAATGCTTGTCAGGACGCTGATATGCTGAAACCGGTTACCCACCTCCTGCGGGAGAGGTTCTATCGTGTAGTTGACGAGAGACGAGTGATTGCCTGGTGCGTCGACCTTCTAAACGCAGGGGCATGCTGGCTGTGCTCCAGACACAGCTGAACATTCCGGCGACCGCCGCTACAAACAATGACAACTTTTTGATACCGTTCTGATCAGAAAGCGGAGATAGACGTTGCTGCTCCATTGTTCGTTTACTTACTTATTCTGACTTTATTTTTTTTTTTTTGCGCCCGTTATACGAGTGACTGCCCGAGCGGCACGTTACACCTCGGTCATGAATGCAACCAAGCCAAATGTTTTTGTGTCGCTTTGGATTTAATGAGAAGTTAGATTTAAAAAAAGTAACTCGGAGTACTGCGGCGGTAACAAGCTGCGTTGTCTTCAGCGCAGGAAATAATCATGAAAAACTGAAACTGCCGGAGGTATGAAGCGTCAAGCAAATTAAATGTGATGCGCGTTCAAGAGAATAGCATACATGGAGAACCGTACGTCACTGAAACGAATCTTTTGAGGAGACGGAAGTGACGCGTTGTTCCTCGAGACCGTCTCTTGGAAGTACGTTCCAAGTAAATTTAAGTTTGCATGAATTATCGAACTATTAGATAGCCAATTCTACCGTCGATGTCAGTTTAAAATTTAACAGCAACAAAGTTTTATAGAACCTTTACAGAAACTTTAGAAGAACATCAGTAGAAACTTCCAAAAGCAGCTTTGCAGGCGATAACTCAGGCGAGAATCGACAAGGTATCGCAAGTGTCTGCACGCATGTAGCAGACGACATGAAAGTTGGCTTAGCCGCAATAAGAAGCTACTCGAGGAGAAGCCCCCATTTGCGACGCTTCTGTTTAAGGACGATGACACGAATATTGGGAACCATTACACGCGCGTGAAACCGGGAACGTTAACATGACAACGACAAGCATCGTCGCAAATAAATTAATTAACAACCATGAGATCAACTGGTCTCGAACCTACGCCCTCCATTCTCAGACTGGCGCTCAAAGTTGTTGCAACGTCAGAAAATAGATCAGCCTGTACGCACTAAATACGGATCTACCGCGTTGCGATGCAGCGTGTGCGGTACGCGCGCTGCCCATCTAGCGCTGACGTTAACCGCAGCGGCCAGTAACAGCGTAATGGCGTAACAAATGGCGCTCGTCGACGACACCGAATATGGCTCGAATCCGCGCAAGGTAGCGCGAAAGCAAGCTTGACGGTTTGGAAGCGTAATCTATGAATAGCAGGCGTATCAAAACCAATTCGCACTCTATCAACGATGACTTCAAGGCATGTTGAGACAAGTAGAACGTTATTGAACACATCCAAGAGAGAGAGAGAGAGAGCGTACAGCGGCAGTGTACACGAAGTTTCCAAAGGTTGCTGGATATATTGTCTGTCCATTACAGTACTACACCTCAATTAGAAGAAGCCACATTTTTTAATTAGCTTATATCGCTTTCTTTCCTGCTTTATTTTCATAGAAAGTGTGGCGGCGTGAACAAAACTACGGTAGCTTGCGCGGGCATGACAGAAGACAGTACCACACGCCTCTGAAAGGTGCAGAAATGATGCAAACCACGCACTCGCACCGAGGCTTGGCTTGTATCCACTACACTACACGAGCAGTTTTCTATTTCTTTGCCTACTTTTTCATGCTTGCCTTCAGGTTGTTAGGCACACCCTCGGTCGTTGTGTGGTGGCAGAAGCGTCGAAGTGAGAATCTGGTGCTCACGGTCAGATGCAGTTCGGGCTTAAGTTAGTGGAATGCTAGTATTCACTGAAGTCCAGGATGTTGCGGCCCACCACAGTATGCCTTTCTCACGTTTCTTTCTCTCGTCTGCATTGTTCTACGCTCTTCTTGTTCGGCGTGAAACCAGCAAGAAAAGTATGAAGCAGCCAAGGTACACAGCACGTCAACTTCTCCCCAGTAAACAATCGAGAATCGAACCCAGTAAGGAGTCAGCTAAGAGCATGATAGCTATAGCCCGACTGAACAATTCGCAACGCAAGCTTAAGTATACCGCGAGTCAGCGTCCACACATCCTGACAACGTCCGGTAATCAACTGACAACGAACGTATACTATACGCACACGATGACTCACGAAAGTTTCGAAGCCGTCGAAGGCGATTATTTTTCCGTCTGGCTTTTACCTATATCCGACAGCTACGCAGCGGCACATGGAACAAACAGAAGAAGCGAACGCCGGACCTCATTACAGTAACGCATGGCCTGCCACCCTGCCTTTATCCCTGCTGTCATTCGCAGTTGAACTCTGCCTCTCGGTGTTCGAAACAAGCGCATGTTTCTCTATACGGGCATACATCTACGCCTGCCTCTGTTTTCGTCCGTATACAGTCGGCCTGAAAATACGTGATCAAAACAACAAGGCCTCCATCAACGTATTGTAGATCGTCTGCCCGAAGAAGCTTACACGTGCTTTAGATTGCGTTACAAAGCTGCAATGACCTGGGCAAGTGTCCCAAACTGTTCACGCACTGCTCGTCCCATCTCGGAGTGGCACATTATGACATGCTCGGCATGCCAGCTATAAACTACACGGCGCCGTGTTGGCGATTCATTTCTGGCCGAGTGTAAACGTGCCGTCGTACACACTGTTCCCGCTTTTCTTTCTGCTTCGCTACCGCAGCGGTCGTGACAGACCCCCCTCTATTCGCTGCAGAATGGGTCCGACCCACGCGGGACGTTCTAAAAACAGCGCGTAAATATTTTTGGATTGCGCGAGCGCGTGACGTCACGCTGGCATTGGCCTGGAGCGCGCCGCCAGGGGTCGCGGCGAACGCGTGCTCGTCTGCAGAAAGTCGGGTACAGGCCGGCTGGCACGCGGGCCAATAAACAACGGCGTGCCGTCGGGAGGCGTGCCCGTGACGTCACAGCAGCGGAATGTTACCTCGTCTCTACACCGAACGCGCTACAGGCGCAAGAGAGCGAACCCTTCAAGGCAACGCCATGTGCTACAACCTTCTTCGCAAAATCGCCGCCTGCAATAACGACTCCACAAGGAAGCACGCGAAAAAACGGGCGGCTGCGTATACAAGTAGGAAGTCGTAGAAGTGAACTCGCGGTTTCTCGTGCTCTTTCGCAAGTACGACGCAACGCGGCCGTATCGCGGAAGCTAGAGAGAGATCAATTAAAAAGGGAACTGGCAAGCCCAGTCGTGCGCAACGGGATATCGTAAGGAAATGATGAAAATCTTGCTGCGAAAAGTTCATCACCATGCGGCATACTTCACTTACGTCCCATCACCCATGCATTCCACAGCCGCACCGCTTCAGATCCCCTGGATTCGAGATCATGCTCGGTAACAAAAGTGGTACTTGAACCGTGAATACCTGCGGCGTAAGCCCGGAAAGCGATACGTGTATTGCTGCACTTACTGAAGTCGACAGTACTCAGTGACCGACTGCTAGTTTACATGTGCAACTCCTGATGAGGCGACACCCTTAATGCTTTCTCTCATTTCTTCGTTCTTTTTTTTTTTTCAACCCCGAAACCCATTTCCCCTGCGTAGGGTAGAAAACCAGACGTGCGTCTGGTCACACCACCCTACCTTTCCTTCCATGTCCTCTCTCTTAACCAGGCACTGAGAAAGCAAAAAAAGAAAAGAAAGGTACGAAAACAACGAGATATCTCCGCTGAAGTTTGTTCTATTTAAAGAAACAAAATACGCACTTGACCACAAGACATATACGACACGCATTATAAGCCCAGCAAGCGATCCCCTCTGAAATTTCACAGCGTGATAGAACTCTGCACGCCTAACAGCGGTCAACCATAGGTACTAGCCGACAAGCTTATAGTTACTTTTTTGTTCTCATCTTGCGGGGACAAGCTTAATGAATTCATGACGGCAATGCCGAAGTAGCACCACCGGTTTGATACATGCAGTCCGGCGAAGGCAATTCGCGGAAAGCGGCGGGACGTCATCGATTCAGAGATCAAAAGCCGGTCTCGTGCACCGAACGTCATAGAAAGTCTGCTTAATTCATTCGGCATCCATACGCTGCGTCAACGCTCTTATCGCAGCCACATGTTTCTAGAGAAGGGACACCATTATTGAACATTTGCGAAAACGAACGGCTCGCGAATGATAGAGACGCTTTCCCGGCGAGCACCTATTCACTGGTTTCACTCGGGTTTCTGCCGCAAGACTCCGCGCCTGCGGTGGTTTTGGTATGATGCGGATAGCCTGGAGAAATAATGACGTTACTATAGTGACTCGAGTTCATGGCCAGAACAAGAAAGAAAAGAGCAAAGAGAAGAAAAAAAAAAAAAAAAAAACACTCGAGTGACGCTTTGCGCTCAGAAATGAACGGAAATGAGTCGATATATGACCCTACACACCTGACCAAGGAGAGTTTTTCACACAAACGCGCCGGTATCTTTTTTCTTCGTTTCGGTGAAGCGACGCTAACGAAATCATACTTAGAGGCCGCGCCGCCGCTCGTTAAGACGCGGCAGCCGTTAGCGCAAGGTGTGCCGCCGTGTCCTGTCACGGCAGCTATTACAAGTGCGCTCTCTCAGCCCCTCGCACACCTTCGCAAATAAAGCGTAAGGAAGGCCCGTCGAGCGGGCGTCGCGAAGCACGTGGGCAAGGAGCCAGGATTAGGAATTCATGCGACGGTCTCCGCGGCTAATGATTTCGCAGCACGCGAGTAGGTGTCGATAAAGGCGCCCTTGTTGAAGGACACGGCAATGCATTCGGCCTTGCCGCGCCACTGCACTTCACAGCGCTCGACAATTTGAATACTGAGGCGTGCTCTCTCTCTCTCTTCTTCTTTACTTTAATTCTCTTAAGGACGCTTAATAAAAAGAGAAAGCGACGTTCGTGAATACTCGATCGACATACTGCTCTCTGGAGAAATGCATCGAGACATTGCAAATGTAAGACTTCTGAAGGTTGCCTCGTTCCACTTTCTCGATTACTTCAAGGCAGAACTGCGTGTATACTTTATTTACACTTTTGTGTATCAACGGGCCTGACGAGGCCAATAGGCGAATCGAATCTCGACCATTCACCGTGCAATACAATAAATGGAAAGCTAATGCATTATAACTGACCATCCCTTCGCAACTGTGTGAAGACAAAGTAAGAAAAATGCAGAGGCGTTGTTGCGCGCCGATAGACAACACACGGCTCAAACAGCCTTAGCACGTGCAGCGGCACGCTCGCGTTCAGACGTAACCGTTTGAGTCCTCGGCACAATGAGCTCTTCTCGGACACTTCTAAGGGCACAGACATTCCCAGAAGGCCGCAGACGCGCGAGAAATGGCGACGGACAACAGCGTCAAAAGTTCGCATCCCTCGTTCAGTCCACCTAACAAGCGAGCGATCTCGCTATGCATGTATGCGAGCAGGCCCTCCCTCCTTTCTTTTCCTCGTCCTGCGAACACACCGAGCTCTCAGAGAAGCCACCGCTCTTGGCCGTTCATACCGGCGCATCTCCTTTTCTTTCCATCGTTCTGCGCGAGAGTTCACGAACGGGTATGCCACGCACGGACTTGGGATGATAAAGGCCGGCGCTTCTCGGAGCGGCGCCGGCGGCCTCGTCTTCAGAGCGCCGCGGCCACGTTTTCCTATGAATGGGGGGTGTGTGAACCGCGCCTCCAGACTCGCTCTCGGCGCGCCATACAGGCAGCGCCCCAGAGGAGCGCCAAGCCGGCCAAGCCTCCACCAGCACATCGCGTACCGTGAGATGCTATACAGATGGGGGGGAAGGGAAACGGTAGCGTCTGCGCATGCGCCGGGCTGGTGGCATCAATCGATATGAAAGCGTCTGCCTCTTCGATGTGGAATTCGCTCCCCTCTCGCTCTCCCCCTCTCTCCACATTCGCCGCCTTTTTAGCGTTGAGCCGTCAGCCGACAGTTCTCTTTATTTTCCGCTTATTTTACCGGTCCCGGAACAGAGCAGCGGGGAAGCGCGCCGCTCCGGCGTTCTCTCGCTCGAAATCGGCGGCGGGAGTCCGTGCGCTCCTCCCTTCTCCTCCTCCTCCTCCTCCTCTGTGTGTGGAGCGCGGCAGCCGGCGTCGTCGCACCGCGTGCGCGCGCACGCCGCGGGCCTGCGCACATGCACGTCGTGGAAAATTCCCAGCGCTTGCCGCTCCTCCTCGCGCTTCCAGCGCTGACGTCGACGGTGACATTATTACGCCCGCTGCCCGGAAAGAGGCGGAGGAGAGGCTGCCTGCCTCCGCGGACCTCCTCTCGCTCGCGCTTAGTGCTCGCGGCCTCTCTCTCCACCGACGCTAGATGGAAGCTCTCTCGCTCGCTCGTGTCGGCGCCGGCGGAGAGAAAAAGAAAGTTCTCGGCGTCTGCCTCCTTTGGGCGCTGCTCGAGTATCCGTCCGAGCGGCGGATGAGCGTCTCCTTTTTCCGCTCGCGCCGCCGCCGCCGGGTACCGGCTCATCCCAGTGCACGCGTCCACGTGACCCTTTCACGATCCCTCACCTGCAGCACGGCCACTACGTCATTACGTTTTCTTTCTGCTCCTACATTTTTAAAAGGAAACGAGGAGGAAGTGAACGCAGGCAAGACCGCGGGACACCGCTGTTGGGGAGGAGGAGGAGGCGGGGCGCACGTTGTACTGTACAAGGTGTAAAGTCTATTTAAGAAAATCCGTCCTTTTAGATCGACACAGATCAAAGCGCAAGCTCACGAGTAAAGTTAAACGACCCCCTTCCATCCTCCCAGTTTCATTGGCGCTGTCTTTAGACGTCGCTGAACCTGTTTCCTTGCTCTGAACGTTGTATCGAATTTGTGATCAACTAGAAACGTTCTTCGTTTTGACAGCGTTTTTAAAGCGACATTGCCGAGTCCACCGTTATCAACTACACGCTAAGGCTCGTTTCTCATTAATCTCCAGCGCATTTCGTAGTCACTCTACCATCCCCTACTACGCTAAAGATGGACTGCACGGGTGTCGTGTTTGTTCAGTAATAGACGCTTAGCCGTGCCATGCTCCTTTAAATGGTTGAAAAAAATAGCGCCTCTTGCTATTCCCAATCTCTCTCTCTCTCTCTCTCTCTCTCTCTCAGTTCAGTAAATTATGTAAACTTGTGAAAAATGGCCAACGAAGAGCCACCTTCTCTAAGATCTCCATTCATAATATCTGCTGGCTAAAAAAGATATCGGATGAAGAAAGATGTACAGAATAAAAAAGGAAGAAGGAAGGTACAAAACATCAGACAGACTATCCGTAGTTTGCCTGCGGCCTCAAGTTAAAACCGAGCACGAACGATAGCGTGACCCGCCCGCCAGATCAAGAAATCCTAACCTTGCAGACAGCGCACTGCTTCGCTCGTGCGCGCATCACTTTAATATTCCGCGTTCGTCGACGATCACGCGCACGATACAATGTTGCACTGCTTTCATTAAGCGCAGGCGTCCACGGAGTAACGATAAATCACGAGCGTGTCGGCAAGTTCCTCAGCTAGCTATTGTACATGATGCACGAGCGCCAGCGTCAAAACACACCTACTATTTATGAGGCGGCCGCACTCGGCTTTGTCCATCGTAATGGAGCGTGCGGATCTCATCGATCATTCATATCTTCTCGAACGAGCTTCGCTGTGTAGTGAGCCGGTCATTGCGCTCACTCTTAAATCTTCCTATTCCGCTTTCGGTGGCGACTGTCTCCAACAAAAAAGAACAAAACGAGGTGCAACACACGTGACAGTAATTTTCTTATTTCTTCCTTTCCTTTTTTAGTTAGCCTGCGAGACTGCTGGCCTTCGCAAGTTTCCTGCTTTGGAGGGAGACATTTCTGACATTTTCTTAATTTGGGAGCATCGTGACGCTCATTGGCGTTAGACATAAAACGCACTGGGAGGTAGTTATATAAACGAAATCTACAACATACCGTAGAAAAAAAAAGAAAATAAAGCGTCAATTGCGCGAAGGACGCTTATTTCTAAATACAGTGTTCGTTCTGCCGAAGGAGTGAAAACTTGAGATATACCAAGTAGTGCGCGTCCCCGCAAGCGTTGCTATATTTTCCCGTATCTCGAGGAAAACTCGGCACGAGTCGGCGAGCTCCAATCAAGAAGCGAAGGGATACAAAAACAGAAAGGAAAACGATGCAAATAACGTAAGCTTTCGCTTCCTCGTCTACAGGGTGGTCGAAGCCGGATAGTAGGACCCGACTGCAGTCGTTCCTTTGTACAAGGGAGTCAAGTAAGGGTCTGTGTACCTGAAGTTGCTTCTCTTCGCTCAAAATTTAAGTCAGGCATGTACCGATATATTTGCTTATACAAATGAATGAGAATGTCGTTACGTAACGCTAGCTGCTACTCTCTCTCTCTCTCTCTCAGCGTTGATTTCTCACTGCGCCTCCTCTCGCTGCACCAACTACGAATATCAGGCACCCTCAGCTGTCGGAGGTCACGTGCTCGACCTTGTCGCGCAATCATGACTTTCTTGCCGTCAGGAATCTTGTTCTTACGATTGTTATTATTAATTCCTGCATATTCGTGGGATCAGTGCTGCAATTCGTGACCACGCAACGACGACACAGCAGTCAAAACTAAAAACATCACCGAGCAAAACGAAAAAGAAAGGGGGGGGGGGGAGAGAAAACAGAGGACGCAGACACACAGGTGCGCGCACTTGATGCTGGCCATCTCAGTTTATTTTATTCTCGGCCGTTCGCGTTTTCATTGTCAAACTACGGCAGCCGCTGCGACTCAGACTGCATTTTGTTCGGTCCGCTTGCCAAGCGTTCCGAGATCTATGCATGCATGCGCGGCATGTCTGTGTCCGCAGAAAACAATAGCCGTCCACTGCATTGTATGACTACTGGCTCTGGAAAAGAAAAACCTTCGCATTTGGACACGGTAGACAAGCGGGGAACTATAGAAATGAAAACAAGATGCACCGAGTCTCGCTGCGGATAATTTGTGGGACACGTGCGCCTTATTTGGACGCATCGGCGCTTGCTGACGCGTTGTAGTGATCCCCTGGACCGCTAGTGACGTTTTTGCTGCACGACAGGCGCGCGAGAGGTGGTGCCGAACGCAGCTCAATGTGGGTCAGCCACTGCTTTTCCGGGAAAAGCTTTAACGCTTAGTGAGAACAGTGGAACAACAGTGTTTACCATTCTACAGTATACTGATGGGCAGGATTACACTAACGTGAGCTACGCTGGCATGCTTCACGAGCTCGTTGATACGCTTCTTCTGCAATCACTTAGGTTTCGAAATTTCGCAGAAATCTTTGAGCGTACTATGAAGCGACGCTTCGAGTGCGCATAACGACATCCCGACTCTCGCTATATAATAGCTTTTTTTTTCACGTTAATCATCCGGAGTAGCCGGTAGACGTTTAGCTAGACCTATACATTTAGCTCTCTCCAGCAGCCGCTCTCCGTCATTAAAGAAAGAAAAGTCGCAGACACGATATCCGTCTTCTGTCCTTTCTTTCGATGACGCCATTTGGCATGCTGCTAACGAGGCATCCGAAACCCAGCGCGTAAAAGATCAACTCGTGACCATGGCATCACGTCAGTCTGGGTCGCGTTGAACGATGCACGCTCCGTCCGACAACCGAAGGAAACGCATACATACATATGTCACTCGCTCGGTATGTAACTTGTATCAGCTACGTTCGCAGCATGCGTGCCAGCCATCATGTTCGGAAAGCCACCGCTGCCTTGCGCACGCATCAGAAGTGCAGTCCGAACCCGCGCTCCAGCAGCTGGATTTCGCGGGCAGAGCCCGGTGCGCGTTAGTTTCCAGACACCAAAGTCTCTACAGCGTTGCCTCCGAATCCAAGGATGTGTGTCACGTAAGAAAAGAGAGAAAAAGAAGTGCGCGGTCGCTCAAAACCAAACGCGTGTCAGCGACATTACGCCGTCACGGACCAACGATCCTGTTTGACAACACGGAAACGGGCCCTTGCCCGCACAACACAAGCTCCCTTTCCACCCACACTGCTATCCCGGCTATCCTCGCATCCGTCTTGCCGACCGCCCTCAGCTGCAGACGGCGAGGGAGAATGTGTGGTTGTGTATAATCTGCGTGCGGGCAGGAGGCTCAGACGGCGCGACGGAAGGAGTTTTTTTTTTTTTTTTTATCCTTCCACTTTCGATAACAGGTCAAGTCTCTTTGGCGTCCTGCGCCGGCTTAACAGTGGAGGCCTCTCGACTTCGACCCCTCCAACCCCCCCCCCCCCCCCCCCCCCCCCCTTTGGCGGTGACTCCGCATTCTCCCTTTTTCGTTACGGAAAGGATATACATGGGCGCCCGGCGGTTTGGAGCCAGTGCGCGCGCAAGGCTTTTGTCTCCACCCCTTACAGCAGAAGCCACCGGACTCAAAGGCCACCTGGATGCCGTAGCTGCCCGCCTTTGCTATACCACCGCTGTTTTCGCAGCATGTGCTCTCTTGCTTTCTTGAGGCTAAGGGTCATTGTTTGAGGCGACGTGTATCGATTGCGCTACGTTATGTTGATTGTGCTGTCATGAGGTCTGGTGGTTGCGCGTGTAGGTTCCTTCTCTCTCTCTCTCTTCGCTCTTTTATTGAAGTCGTGAAGCTATTTCCTTGACCTTGTCAGGCTGCCCAAGCAGCTTTTAGCAAGGACACCTTGCTGCTCGTAAAGGCTGATAATTGAAGACGCGGTCGATTTCGTAAGGCGGTTTTGTTGATATATGGGCATGAAGGCGCTGGAATAATAATAATAATAATAATTCTCCTTATGCCACTGCTGCGGAAAAGGCCTCTCCCAGAGATCTCCATTTACCTCTTCTTGCGCTTGCTGGCCCCACAGCTTATGCCTGCAAATTTCCTAATTTCTATGCACCACCTAATTCTCTGTCGTCCTCGACTGCGCTTCCCTTCTCTTGGCACCCATTCGGTAATATTAATGGACTGCCTGTTAGCTCCCATATGCAGTACGCTGCCTTACCAGCTCCATTTCTTCCGCTTATTGTCAACTAGAACATCGGTTACCCTTGTTTGCTCTCAAATAGACACCGCTGCCTTCTTGTCTCTTAAATTTATGCTAACATTATTTGTTTCATCGCTCGTTGCACGGTCCTTAACTTCTTCTCAAGAATCTTTGTATACCTGCAAGTTCTTGCCACTTATGTTAATTAGTACTGGTGCAACGCATTTGACTGTACACTTTTCAAGGACAGTGGTATAAAGCTGCCGGTCATAATTTGGCAATGCCCGCCGTATGCGCTTCAACCAATTTCTAGTGTTGTGTAAGTTTCCTTCTCACAAGCAGGGTGCTTTGTGAGCAACTGGCCTATATAGGCGTACTCTTGCACAGATTTAGAGGCTAACTTGCCGATAGCGAATTCTCGCTCTCTTGCCAGGATATTGTACTGCAGAATAATCGTATCGTATCGTAAATAAATAAAAAGAAGAAGAAAAAAACACGATAAACTTAAGCCTGGAATACTGTCGACAAACCACTCTGCTCCTACACATAGTGTGCGCGCTGAATTTGAAACCCCGAGTTTAAAAGTATCGGGCGCCGAATTCACGAAGCTCTTCGTTCGTAAGCGCTCGTTCCCACTGGCCGGACGCCTTCGCTGATATGATGTCCAGCGTCGGGATTGGCTGAAGTTTGCTATTACGAACAATTCTAGCGTAACACCTTTTTGTGAATACGGCCCAGTTTTGCGGTTTGAAGGTCATACGTGTCGCGCTTTCTTGCGAGGCGCTACGAAAACGATACTTTGTTCTTGGGAAAAGGAAGCTGCAATATGTTCACATCGGTTGGAACAATTGACACATCCGTGTGGGAGCATCTTTCACACTCCTTCTTTCCCTGCTCCATTAAAGCGTAACCAAACGGATAGATCCTCTAGGTAATGTCTACGTCTTTCGTTCCTCTCTCTCTCTCTCTCTCTCTCTCTCTCTCTCTCTCTGCGAGACACTGCTGAAAGAAACAATGCAAGGAAAAAAAAGAAAGGAGTACATAAGTACATGACGTAAGCTTATACTCACGGCCAATATCAACGATTAATCGTAGCTGGACCGACACAAGGGTTTCGCTTTCCTCGCCTTTTCTGTTTTGCCTGCTCGACGTTCTGCACGTGCGCCCGCATATGCAGAACTGCGGAAGAGACTGCGTGCGACGCAGACTAGTCGGCACTTCTGCATGCATAATAATGACAACTGCGACACCAGCTATCGTTCGGTTACTGCTGTCGCACAGACGAAACCACCAAATCATCAACCGTAGCACTTTGTGTACTCTAGCGAAACAGTATTAAAACGCGGGCGCAAGCAGTTTCGGTTCATCGTTGTTGAGCGACGCGATTATCGAATGGTCAGTAGAGCGGCGGCGCCATCTGAGAAAGAAAAAAAAAAGGAAACTGGTACGACTGCGGCACTGCCTACGCTAAACGCATAGCCAGCCTACCTACGCGTGGCTGCGCCCCAGACAGCGCAGCTACGAAGTTCAGTAAAAATGTCCTCTTTTATATTCTTGTCGATGGAACCGGTTTCCCTCCAGACCGCGACGGCACAGCCTGCAGCACGCAGTGGCTTCGATTCGGTCGTCGATCTTCTTCAGAAAGGAACTTAAAGAATGAGATCGCCCGCCGATTGCAGCCAAGAACTTCAAAAAACAAACGACCGCTTCGAAAAAAAAAAAAGAAGAAGGAACTAACACGAGGCGGCCGCAACTCCGAATTATATATGTTTTGAGTACCTCGCCAGAGGCGTGGCGTCATACAGTGCACTGGGTGGGCCCGAAACGGTTAAAGGGGGTGGATGCTACGTGATGGAACAGCGAAAGAGTTCCGCGAGTTCTGAAAGGAATAGCCTCGTCGTTAGCATTTTTAAAAAATCTTTTTCTTTTTCATTTTTGGACGCACGCGAGTCTATTTGCGGTCGAGCGCGTGATTTCAGAATTAGAGCGATTTGCCTAACGAGGCACTGCCGAGTTCGTGACAGTGGCATTCGTATACGCGCGCATTCTTGTTAGGCGACACCGCCCATGCATGTGGACGAGCGAACTACCGCAGTTACTCACTGCGTCAAGACGCGATACTGTCCCCGACTCTCTGACGTTGGGGGGCGAAGTTATATTCTAGAGCTTTTATGCAATACTCGGCGCTCCGACGCAGTACACATGGTGTACAGGTGAAGCCATCACTCTGCGGAGTGACGCATAATTTCATTCTGCCGAATAAGAAGGTCATGAATAATAACAAAACGAAAGGAATGTCAAGCTTAACTTTTCTAGATTTGTTTCTGGCTTATCTGTTGCTCGCAAGACATAGTCAGTGAGTGACAGCGGTCGTCCAAAAGTGACAGCTATACGTCTGCCCTTTCATTTCGGCAACAACGATGACAGAAAGAGTGAAATGTACGCACTTTTCTGGGTAAGGCTCTTCATTTCCTTATAGTTTATTTCTCACTCTCTAGTCGGTGGCAGAAGAACCGAGGAACGCAGCTTTTTTATTGATCCCCGAAATACGCATCCCAACAGGACGTTTTATTTGGTGAGAAACGTATTGATATCAGTATCTCTGCATTCAACAATAGGTTCTGCACAAGAGGCGGTCCTTTTATTCGTACGTTGAAACAACCACAGGCTCGATAATGCTGCCGCTATTGCCCGGTCAGCGAGACATGCGCACTCTGATGAATGAGACGCCAGAATATAAAACGCCAGGGCCGGTATAACGTAAAACTATACCAATCTGTTTTTATTCCAAATCCGCAATTAGCCCTGCGTGATAGTTCAAAAGGGCTCGGGTCCAAGCTATATGGGCGATTCTTAAATAAGAAATCGCGGATATTCTAACCCTCCCTCCGCCAACCCACACCCCGCAACACGCGCTTTCCCTTCAAGAAGGTTTCCCTACAGCGATTGGGAGTCGTACAGGAAATCAAACATCCATCGGTGGCGACTCCGAGGTCTTTCCGAGTCCTAAATAACAATAAAAAAGAAACAGGAAAAAAAACAGAAAGGAAAGAAAGAAAGCGGAGGAGTCGGTGCGGCGCGCCGTCAAAACAAACTCCCTCTTCCCTTTCCAAGCGTGAAATGGCGCCTGGCAGCTGCGACGGTATATACACAGGGGAACGGAGCGTGGGCTGCTCGACATTTGCGGTGCTCTCGTCATTCGTGCAGGGTCTCGGTTCGCATCTCCGACTTCGAGGAAGGAGTGGAGGAGCTGGTGGCGCACTGAAGCTTAATGTAGAGAGAGAGAGAGAGGGAGGGGGAGAGGCACTGCAGGCCCGCCAAGCGCATGGGGCGCCGTGGCAAAGCAGGGCTCGCGAGCATTGCCGCCTGCAGGCGGGAACGTCCGGCCGGCGATCGGTCTATAAAAGGGGCTTGCTGCTCCGCTCGGCCCGCGTAGATGGTCTTGCGGCCGCTCCGCGAAACCCTTCCTATATATAGCGCTATCCGCACGCGCCAGAAGAACGCGCGTGTCGCACAAGTGGTGAAGTGGGCGTGTACACCACGTTCTCGGAGGCGTGCGTGTGTGGTGCGGTGTACGCGGTCTCGTTATAGCTTCATTTGGTGTACGGCGTCGCGTACACGCCGAGCACGCTCCTGCGGGAGTGGCGAAATCGCGCGTAGTTTATATCCTGCATAAGCTACACGTTGTCGCCACCGGTTCCTCGTAAGGCCGTTCATTCACCGTGGTTTCGTTCCTTACTTAGCTAACGCGAATGACTCGAGCGGCGCCCGTACCCACTTGGCGGGGATATCTCTTCCTGGCACAAGCAATACTGTAGATGAACGTGCAGCGCAGTTCCTCGTACTACGCTCTCTTCTCTCCCACACAGAGGCGGGGCGGCAGCGGCAAGTGTGACCGCTCGGGCGTCGCGAGGCGTGGTGTTAAGAAAGATCGCCCAGCGAAACATCGCGCGATGAGCTTGACGGGCAACAGGAGATAGAACTTGTGGCGAGTATACCACAGAGCTATACAATTAAGACGGAAAAAGCGCTGCGAAAAGCTCCAGTACCGCGGGGTGTATATAGGTGCTCAGAACAAATTGACATTCAGGGAAACTTGCTCAGAAGTTGAGCGTGAATTGTGGCGGCGACATTTTCCGCGCCATGTTCTCATCCAGAGACACATGGTTCTTTATGTTCGAACGAAACATTCCTACTCTGCCCGCAGTGCTTTGCGTGCGTGCGTGCGTGCGTGCGCGTGCGTGTGTGCTTGTGTTCATTCGCTCATGACAATTAAAAGCCGTCGCACGGATTCGCAAGGGCAGCACGCCGAGACAGATTTCTACCAGTGTCCCGCACCGGGTTCATCGCTCTTTATCAAGCCGGCGCGCATTCTATGGCGCAACAAAGTCGCGCGAAGGAGCGTAAGAAAGGGGGAGGGGAGTATAGGGTTGGAAGGAAGACACAAAAGCAAAGCGCTAACCCTGAATCAGACCGAGTACGGGAAGTAAAACGTATACGCTGTACGCGAGCGACGCAGGAAGTGCAGTCGCTGCTCATTAAACCTCCTGCCCACGCGCCGAGGTCAATTAACAGACCGACAACACAGACGCGCCGGTCCGGACGCTGCGATACGAGAGCCGCGGATATTCCGACGACATTTATGTTTCCGCGCGAGTTTCCTTTTCATGGTTCATGTTTATTATAATGCTTTCTTTTGCACGTTTCCTCGCACTGCAGCCGTACTGGCTGTCATACTCATTATTTAAGTTCAGTGCAACAATATCGAGTGCGCCCCGCGGTAGCGTAGCGGCTTTCGTGTTCCGCCACTGTTGTAAGCTCGAGCGTGCGTTTCGACGGGGGGAGAACTGCAAGAACGCCTGTGCACCGTGAATCATGTGCATATTAAAGAACTCCAGGTGGTCAAAATTAATCCAGTGTCCTCAACATGCGGTGACTTTGGCACATAAAACACAACAATGTAATTTTTTAGCAATTTCTAGAGGTGGCGCAAGCCACCGGTGAACGAGAAGGCTAGGTGTCCAAATTTTAAAAAATTCTACCTGCATTTCACCCTGTCAGAGAGGATGTACAGCGAAGCTGTTGCACGACGTTACACAAGCGTCACCATTACAAGCCCCGTACGTCACGCGCACACGAACGTGTACACACGCCTACTCATTCTTCTAGGCCCTCAGCCAAGCGCAAGTGCATTATTGAAGTAAATTAATTTTTAAATGTAAACTGTGCCTGAAAATGCGTAAAGTACGACTTACACACAATCTGTAGACATGATAGCTACGGATGGTTATTTGAATATACGAGAAAACATAAATCTGTTACTGGGAAACCGAAAGACAAAGCTCTTTTTCAGCTGCCGTTCTGCCATGTCCGAGTGGCCGCGGCTGCTGGGTGGCGGTACTGTTAGAGCAGCGCACGTCCTCATTCTTGTGGGCCCTCCGGCTGGAGCAATAGCGTTACTGAACTAATTTAATTTCTCAACAAATGAATGCCTTGTAAAATTAGTAAAGTACGAGTTACACACGAACTGCAGACACGATAGCATTGGATTTTAATTTGAATATACGAGAAAACGTACGGTAATTCTGCCACGCAGGAACTCAGACACACAGCCTTCCAGCTGGCGTTTGTTTTTGTGTGCACCGGGCACGCTGACACGAAAAAATCCCGACCAACTAGAGGCTAACAGCTTCACTGCAAAAATAAAGCCGGCGTATTGTGCGCCTCTCATATTTCCGTTATCATTTATATGCAACCAGCGTCGAAGATAAGCAGTGGGTGATGGATGTCCCTTCACGGCTCCTCGTTGGTTAACGCCACCCGTACGTTTGCGCCACACTGCATCAAGCTGGTGAGGCGGAGTATCAGTATATCTACAGGCGCCACGACCTTCATAACGTTATACGTCGTTATCACGTTTTGACAGCGCAGCAGCGTTGAGTTGAATAACTACATGTCACATTCAATGAGGACTCTTGCTACTCGCGGCCTGACTAATGGACGCTGCGCAGCACATACTTGTAAAGCTTTCTCACATACAGTCCGAGAAAGATGCTCTTGAGGTCTTCTAATTAAAACGTGTATCATTCCTGACCGTTCAGGTCAGAGTGTTTAATTAGGAGGTTATGATTTAGCCACGCCCTTCTCTCCCTCCCCTCCTCTCTCTCTCTCTCTCTCTCTCTCTCTCATGGCTTAGCCATAGACCACCCCATAAGCTTGGCCACCGAGGCAGGATGCGTACTTCGCTTCGACATTTCAGGCACCATAGCCAAGCCGGACGCTACCACCCCCTTCAGAATACGACGAGTTTGAAACCTATATAGAGAGCGGTGACGCCCAAGGCTGAATCGACTATCGTATTCTGGGAGCTGGGGGGGGGGGGGGGGGATGCGTGAACTCAATTTCGCCGCAGTCGAAGGTTCCCGATAGACGCAGTGTACATGCTCTGCGCTTAGATCAATGCATATATTCATCGTGCGTAGATCAATGCATATATTCATCGTAAACGAACCCCAGTCTGACGCTGGATTAGACGAAAATGTTTTCAACGCGGGTTGCCTGTCTCATGCTGAGAACTAGGACGCAGTCTCGGCCGCGGCACCACGCAGTGCGTGCGCGTGTATGCTTGCATCGAACGCAGCAGAAGAAGCAAAAGGAAAAAGGGGGGTCTGGGAGAGGAAAGGATATGTCGATCGCAGTGCCGGTCTATGCTTGTGCATGCTGAGGGTATTTAGAACAGATCGTATAACGCTGAACACTGGTGTGCACGCTCCCCGCAGTCTCGCGGCGCTGCGCAGCTGGATTCGTTGTTGACGCGGGATCACTGGCCGTGAGCAGTATACTGGGCCATAGACGCCGTGTGCTTCCGGCGACGTCGCCGTGTTCGGGAGGTCGCGCGCCAGACCGGCGCCGACGCCGCGTGCGGATACATCGAACGGTCGGGGCGGGCGCCAACCCGATTGATGCTAAGCAGGATACGCGTACGCCTCTTTGCCGCACACACGTTTTTTTTTTTTTCTTTCCTTTCCTTTAACGGCACTGGCCATCGTGTTACCGCAGACGAACGTTCGTTCGGCTGATTCTGCACTGATTGGATATGACCGGCGATGGTTCTGTCTGGTCAGGATAGATTGGGCCTCATCCACGCACGCATCTGTGAGGGCAAGGTCAAGTTGATGACCGCGGTGCGTTGAGGGCACCAGCTATTGCATCTCTATAGCGCGTAGAGGTCGACGGTTACGCAAACTGATGGCAATTCACGTAACGGAGGAAGTGCAAGACTAGAGGACATAAAGCAACGCGCGCGAAGAACAAGCTGGAACTACCTTTCATCTATAGAGCGCGCTTGAGTGCACACACCACGCTGCGCGTTACGTGATTCAGGCGATGACATCCGGGGATTTGATGCACCGAAATAATGATTGGCTGCGAAGGGCGCGCCTCAACCTACGGCCAATGATTCACTTAGGAACGAAGCAAACGGTAAAAAATACCGGCGTAGGTTACAGGACCTATTGTGACGGCACGCTAATCCTTACATTGAGCTCCACTTAGAGGGCGTTGAAGCGCTACAGCAGCTTCGCAGACTAGCCACCACTATACGTCCTCTACATAAAGCGCAAGCAAAGCTTCTTTTCTTTTTCTTTTTTGTCCGCACACAAAAGAGCGGAGCGCTATGGATACCCGTGTGCTCCGCGCCAGTTGACAGCGAACCTTGCAGCAGGCGGGAACATCATACAGCTGCGCTGCAAAACCTGAGAGGATGCAAATACTCCTACATAAATTATCTGTGTCAAATTGTCCTGGCTCAGTGCATCCTGCGGGGAGCCCAGTTCGAAAAAAAAAAAAAGAGAGCGTTCACTCATACGTGACACTGTAGCGCAGCCTTAGGCCTCGCATAAGGCGAGCTGTTGTCTTTTGTATTCTCTGTTCTTGCTTCGGTCTTCCCAGTCCCGTTCCTTCTGCGTAAAAGCTTCGTCGCATTATTTCGCTCTATCCCAGCCGGTGCTTTCGCAACCAAATACAGGTGTCAGCGCACTTACTGTGAGGCCGCCGCGCACAATCGATTTCTCATTCTTATAACCACACATGCCTAATTTTGGTGTTCGCGAGCTCTTGTAGTACGCATCGAAGCTTGGATAAAGTACTCAGGTCTGGTGAACACCGCGTGGCGCGCTTGTGAATAATAATTTGCAAGTGCTCCAGATCCGATTACATCTCATCTACGACATGAAGTTTATCAGACGAGTCTTCTGAGTAATGACTTCGGTGGTCGTGTCAGAGCACTCCGGCATCGCTACATATGTAAGCAAAGGCAGGTTAGGCTCTTCCTCTGCAGGCTCTGAGGCTGTTACAGTTAAACCAGGTCACCACTGGTTCCGCCCAATTATTGTCAAGGTACGGAGTAACGTTGTCTCGCGAATTCGTGGCGCCGCCGGAGCGTCATAAAACGAGCAGCCGAGCATGCGATACACGTTCACGCAGTTTATCATCGAATTTAAACTGCTGCAATGCCAACGTTACTTTCGCTCGACTACATATCGCGCCACTAAGACCTTCTTTCTTTATGCCTGATCCGCACATTGTAGCTTCTTTTTTTTCCTCTCCTAAAGTTGGCAAACTTGAGGTTATTGCCACTTGTCAGCCAGAGCTTTCCTCCGTTTCCGGTTAGAGCTGTTTTTTTTTTTTATGTCCGCAAAGCAAAGATGGCAGTAGCGGAATGGACCTTCTCCGTAAATGCGGCGAACCAGCAGCAACGATTAAACGAAATACATGACAAGCAGCAGGAAAGTTCGCGCATATCTTCTAGAGTTACTGTATATGCTACCAAAATGCTACCTTTGGTAGCATATACAGTAACTCTAATATCTTCAATATCTTCCACCTCACGGCGCCCTCTGAGGGCACCGACAAGGACTTACTTTTGGAAATTTGGAAATTCGGTTGTTTGCTTTAAATCAGGGGTACAATCAGGACTCGATGGGAACCAAAGGTCAGTGGGACGCCTCACATTGGACGCTCACGGGAAGACTACAAATGAAGCTGTGCAGGGTGATATAGGGTGGACTTGTTTTGAAGTGAGGGAAGCTCGCAGTAAGATTGAGCATGAAGAACGACTGAGGAATATGGAAGAAAGTAAATGGGCTGGGAGAGTGTTGAGGTATCTGTACAGGAAAAACATTGACTCACAGTGGAGGAAAAGAACTAGGAAGCTTACCAGCAAGTACGCGGCCTGTAGGGTGGGCAACACAGCAACAAAGAACGTCAGGCGGAAAGTCAGAGAGGATGAAATGATCTCATGGGTGGCGGCAATGGAAAAGAAACCTGCCATGAGTAACTACTTAAGAGGAAAAAACGAAATCAGGAAAGAAACAATTCATGATAACTCGAAGGGAAGCTCGTTACTTTTCGAAGCGAGACCGCGATGCCTTAGAACACGCACCTATAAAACGAGATATAAGGAGGAAGAATCATGTGCTTGCTGTGGTAAAGCTAGGGAAACTATGGAGCATGTTTTATTAGAATGTCAAGACGTCTACCCAGCGGTCGATTTAGGCACCACTGGCCTCCTTGAAGCCCTTGGGTTCAGCGAGAGCAGTGGAAAAGTAAACATGTCCGGCAATAGGGATTAGTAAGAGGCGGTTGGACGATTGGTGGAAGTAGGGAAACGACAAAAAGACGGAGACACACAAAAGCACAGTTCGCAATAGGGGATCAGAAAATTTGGTTGTGGGAGCTCATAGTGTTTGTTTCCCCTTTTTTTCTTGTTTAACCTAACCTGGGTAGGACATTAGGCAGTAGAATAGCAGGAGCTTGGTGGCACAACCCACCTCCCCGTTCCGAAGGGGACGCCCATAACATCCATCCATCCATCCATCCACAAGGCGCGAATGAGCTTCTCTCCGGTCCGACGGGGCGCGGGAGCACGCACTTCCGGAGCGAACCCGCGCGCGCCTCGTGCGCACCTGAGCTACGGAAGCAGACAACAAAGCAAACAACGCGGCAGCCGCCACAGGCCAGAGAGCAGACACGCCGAGACGCCGTGCCGCGTTTGCGAAACTGTAGCGCGTCGACGTCACTGATCGTTCACGCGATAACAAGATCCGCGGAGTGCGCAGGCAGACTTCGCCACGTGATCGGAGAGCTATTTCGAAGTGTGTGTGTGTGTGTGTGTGTGTGTGTGTGTGTGTGTGTGTGTGTGTGTGTGTGTGTGTGTGTGTGTGTGTCAAATTGCCGACGCCAGCATCGTAAATTGACATGGAGGAAGGAAAAAGATAGGAGAAAGCATACCACAACGCGATTGAAGCCAAGCTGCCATTGACGCCAACCTGGTGGCCCAACACGTGGTCGCACGTCGACGTTCGCGGCTGGTTTTAGTGATCCCGCTCTGCAGGCAGAGCCACGGCAGGGCAGCGGGAGATGCGCGCACCGAATAAATACTGGCATAGCTACTGGGTACCAAACGTCTCGACAAATCTCGATTCTTCTTCCGTGATTTCGACGCAAGAGGTCACGCGTTGGGCCACCACTGTGTCTTCACGGAGTGTTCGCTTGGCGAGGCTGGCTGCGTGACGCAATGCTCTCTCCTATATTTCTCCTTCCTCCATGCAAATTGACCTTATTGTTCGTGCGTAGTTATGCGCAGCGGCTTGGAGCCAAGAAAATGTGCCCGCAAGAACATTCGAAGCTTATTAGGAAGACCGACACGGGCTTTTAGAGTTCGCACGGTCCGTGCAGTCGCGTGATCATGTCGGAGCTCTATCTCGAGTTCTGAGAATCAGCGATATCACCAACTTTCGGAGGAAGCGAAAAGGAAGGAGAAATAGAAGGTGATTATGAATTTATGTAAATTCTGATAAAAATATATAAATTTATGTTTGCTTGCACACATTTCTCAATGCTTGCTTAAGCTTATCTGCTTTATGCTCTTATCGCACGCCTATATATCATAGCAGTCGCTGATCCTGCGCGCCCAAGCAAGTAGAAGTATAAATTAAATTAAATTATGGGGTTTTACGTGTCAAAAACACGATTTGATTATGAGGCACGCCGTAGTGGGGGGTAACGGGAAATTCTGACCACCTCGGTTTCTTTCACGTGCACCTAAATCCAAGTACACGGGTGTTTTTGCATTTCGCCCCCAACGAAATGCAGCTGCCGTGGTGGCCGGGAGTCGAACCCGCGACCTCGTGCTTAGCAGCCCAACACCATAGCCACTAAGCAACCACGGCTTGTAAATGCCAGTATGAGACAGGCCCAATGTTTGTCTCTGCTTGCAGAACAATCGTACTGCAGAAAAAAAGAAGGAAAAAGGAATGCCAGAAGAAAAAAAAATGTAAAGAAGCATTAGTGAGCTTTCATACTCTTTATAAGCGAAAAAGTGTCGAGGTCGCTGCGGATGTGACGCATTCCACGGTCGCTGCGCACTTTGTGACGAAACGGAAAAGTCACGACGGCGACGCAGACTGCTCGAACGATTGCCGACGAAATAAAAGAACGGAGAAAAAGCCCTGCAAGTCCGGCCAGAATTTTCCACGGAAAGCATTGCACGCATGCACGAACTTGAAAACACGGCTGGCGTCGCGTCCTGTCTTTTTAGACGCGTGATTACCATGACCCAGACCAATCTGTCTCCGTTCGAAGGCCGGAGTCAATAAGGGACCCCTTTTATCTTGGCGTGTACACACAAGTTCCCCGGGTCGTCTCAAGACGCGGTATCGTTGCTTTACTGCCTTAGTGCGTCAGAAGCGTCCTTTTCTCTTTTTTTCTTCTTCTTCGCTATTATTGTTATCTCGGCAGGGACGCGGGCACGCGCCGACGCAAGACACTCCGAATTCTCGCGCCGCCGTCTAAGTCGTCGCGTGACAGGTGAATCACCGCGGTAAGACAGCTCCAACCTTAATCGGAGCACCCGTTTAACTCCCTACGTGAGGGGTTGCGGGAATCTCACACTTCTTGGGCACGTCAACTGGGTTGTAACTTGTGAAAAATATTCACCCGTCCGCTGACCTCGGAATTAGATTAGTTTCGTGTGTGCGTGCGCCAGGGGATCTTCTTACCCAAAGGCTGCGAATAGCAAAACTCCGTATTTGCAAAACTTGCAATACGGAGGTGGTACTATTTGTTTCCGCAAAGCCAGTCATAGAGGACTGCAATAGTTTGAACAAGGTGGGCAACTTCCTATGGTGCGGTTCTGTGGTATCACGTTCCATGGACTGATGCGATTTCCAATGAAGAATACAAGCTTATATACAAAATTGCAACAACACTTTATAACCGCGATTCACTCGCAAGGGGTTCATAAAAAAGAAAAGGTAAGTCTGAAGGACGTCACTAGATTGCCGCTAAGCTATCGGCATTCTCGCTATTGCTCTAGCTTACTTTCTTGAAGGCAATCGTTCGTTTTCTTTCCAGATGTAGCCTGTCGTTTCTTTATTGTAAATGACGACAACGTTCCTACGCGTCACGAAATGTCACACATCTTCGTAGAACTAGAAAGTGTGCTCGCATTTAAAAACCAATTTTGTATCGCATTTCTTATTCGCATTGCGAGGCAAACGAAATGTCTGCCAGCGTCCTCACCTCTTCAAGGCGCCACCACCACCTCCCCCTACACATCAAGACGATGCATAAACACTGATAGCGGCAAATCAGTTCGGCGGAATCCCGCGACCCCTTTCAAGAACACCGATAGTATGTGCGCGCCGCTACGCCACACCTTCGCTTTCACTCAAGGGCTTCGAGGGGTCAACAAAATATTACGGAGGCTACTAAAAAGGCACGCCGATAAGCACGGCAGCGCGCGTATCGGAGATAAGGTGCGTGACACATGCGAGCAACATCCCGGAGTCGCGACTCTCGATAATAACGTCGCGCAGACGATGCGCGTGACATTGGTGACCGGTAACGGGGGCCGAAAGAGGAGCAAGTGGCTAAGGAAGCAAGCTCCACTTCGGTAGAACCAGGTATTATGCGCGTCCGCCAAAAAGGGGTTGAGGGGAGGGGAGATAAATAAACCGTTCCCTCGACTTTTAGTGCTTTGGCGGCTGCGGCTTATCGAAGAGAGCTGTCTGACGCGTGACCAAGCGTGTCGCTGTTGCCCTTAGCCATGGCAATGAGTGAAGCAACTCTGCGGGGCGCTGTGTAGCCGCCCATGGATAGCGGTGGACTATGAACGTCCAGCTCAGCGAACAGCCAGTCATCTCTGGAGGCAGAAATGAAAGTACGAGTGTTGACACTTAAGTTACGACAAGAGTCGAAACCAAAGTTTTATAATAGAAAGTAACGTAGTTAACAGATCTGATGTACTGCAACCGATCTCGCAAGCGAAACAGAATGAAGTCCGGAGCTAGAACGTCCCTCACAGCTATGATATGCACAATAAGCAATATAAGCGAGCAATTTCGTTATTTCACTTTCTATTAACATGAAAGAAACAAAGTGGACGATGAGCACCCTATTTTACGTGTTGCTTTTTAAAATAAATCTGTGCGAAGCCTCCCTTAGCAGCTCGTAAAATGATGGATTCAGATTTTCTTTAGTTAGCAGTACGTCATGTATACTACTCTTACGCCCGAAGCCAGCAAGATTTTTCTCTTCTTTTTTTTTTCTTTGCCAGAGGCGAATCCGGTGCTCAGTAGGCAAGTCGAAAAATGTAGATGGCTCTTAAGAAAATAATATGTTCATTCTCTCTCGTAACGCATCCTGCGAAATCTCCATGCATGTTTACGCGTGTTTTGTCGCCCGTAGCTTGTTCGCGAAAGCTGGCGCCTTTTCCCCGGCCTTGTTGCAACTGAACGTCCCTTACATTTCAAGGCTGAACGAACCGATAGTGATTGGCTCCAGGCGCTCCCACCACTACTTCCAATCGCTTCCTCGTCCTTTCATTCTCGTAGCGGCAAAACTCCCTTCCTCAAGCTGCCAACGTATTCATATTTGTCATAACTAATTAACGTCGCCTTCCGAAGAAGCCATTTTGATGCATACTTATACAGGCGGCATTTCAACCTGCGGAATAACTCACTTTGATTGAAAAAATTGTTTGAAGAAATGGCTCCTTTATTTGAAACGTTTAGCAGGTCCGACATATTTGGACCAGCTGTTATGTAGTTATTTCGAATAATAATTAAAAAAAAAACCAGCATCGTCAACGATACAAACACGAAGAAAAGGGAACACTCTCTTCTCACCCTAACTGAGTTGTTTCGGCCGCGCAACTTCCCATTTCTAGAGAGCGTTCACGTGCCACTCTGACAACTTCGTAGGTTCGCAACGAGAATGGATGTTTAGATTTCGCGATCCAGCGCTGAAAGCAGACTTGGTTGGCCCGTTCAATTACGCTTTATGCAATACATTTACGCGAGTTTTACGAAAGACCCAAATTCACCAGCCAACGGCGATTGAAAGAGCCGGTCTGAGGGCCCTCGTTGACACTCTTAAATTAAAGAATTTCATGCCAGTCACTTCAGCAGTCACCGAGACCACTTCTCCCGCAATCTCTTTAACTTAAGCTTCGTCTCAGTCATTGCATGCACTGCAGCGAAGGCTGCGAAACGAGTAAACTAATCGGGATTTAGCACCAGAAGATGGGATCACCCATCGTACTTCACTAATCGTGTTGTGGGTGGGCGCCGATTTAATTGAAGAATCAAGGAAGCATCAAGAACGAGCGAACAATTCTTTCTCCGTGACGTTCAGATGCGTGCTTTTCGTTTCTCACTTGCTGACGCGGCCAGTATAATGGCGTCGGCGTTCCTTGCCGATTCCATTTACCGGTTTGCGGAAAGAGAGCTTCGCGGTAATTGTAATTCATTCGCCGTTCAGCAGGCGGATGCGCACGCTACAGGCAAACTAGAACGAGAGATGAAAAGAATAAATAAATAAAAAAAAAAAACAAGACAGAGGGGCGTTTCCCCGGGACGCCTGAGAAGATAACGAAGCCTAATCCCGGTCTCCCGGTACGGCACGCTACAGGAAGGTGATGTGTATTCCGCGCCTGCGGCAACTGGTGGCGCCTGCAATACGCGAAACGCTTATAGTCTAGTACGATAATCGCGGGTGACGATTCGTTGATCTAGTTTATTTTATTTCATCTTATTCACGATGTCTTGCTGTTCCCGGATTTCATTTGTCAGGAAGTCCAAATGCGGATGAAATGTTTAACCGTTTAACTTACTCGCGAGTGAATGGCGCGGCTGATTGCGCAAGTACGTGTTCGCCGACGTTCCAGCAGACTTGCGGGTTTGGAATGATCAAAGTGCCGATGAAAATTCGGAGCTTTTGTATCTTCGCTACATGGACGGGAAAAAAAAAAAGAAAAAGGTCGCACGCAGACCGAACGGCATCTACTTGCGCGCATATTAAAATCCGATGTGCGTTCTTCGCCTCATGCAGGCACAACATTGCTTGACTCGAGCACCCACAGCGCTCGCAGTAATTCTGATTGATCGCGATTACACTTTCACGCCTTCTCGGTGTGCGATAAATGTGTCTAGAGACATTTTCTCACCGACCCAGGTAGCTAAAAAAAATTGTAAGCAATCACAAGTGCCCAAGTCGGTCGCAAGTTTTGTTTGTGATGAAGCGCTGTAGGCGAACGTCAACAAAAAGCACGTGTTACATTGTAAATAGATGGATGTTCCGCAGCTCGGCTAAACGCATTGAGGTGAATGTCGGGCATTAGCCCGGCTCGTTCAAGAAGAGCTTAACAGAGCTCGGGGTGCGCGAACAGGTGTGCCCGAGCCGTTGCGCTATAGCGACGTGCTCACGTAACTCTCGCTTCACCGCACCTACGCACCAAGCGGCGTAGCTGTTCGAACGTGCCATGTGGGTGAGCACCAAGGAGGTTTATAACCTCTTTGGTGAGCACCCCTTAAACAAAAAGGGGGAGACCTTTAGTGACTCTGCATTCTGGCCGCAATCCTTAAATTATTAGGCTTAGTCATTATAGGTTCATCGTTACGGAACTGAGGTGTCTGCTGGGGGACGTTTTAGGGCCCTTTATTAGCAGTTAGTTTTGTTTTGTTTTATTATTTGGTGAGAGACTAATAGCAACTACAGAGATACACAAGGCTCCAACGCAGCGAAAGCCACTGGCGGTTGGTACTCGTCTCATGACGCAGGGAACTTTTTTATGACGTACGAATGGCCCTCTTAATTGCTTTTTCCTCTTCTCGCAGGTAGTTACTCGTGCACGAACCTATTTTTTTTTTAAAGTTTTATGAGAACTCCTGCTTCTTTTAAAAATCTAAACACACATGATATATCAATAAGCGCATGTTCTCCTAAAATCAAAGCTGGGTGAAAAGGGATGTGTTCTTTGTAAAATATGGTAAAAAACGTCTTCCTCAGTGGTTCAAGTTTTCTGCATGAAAATAGGATATGGTTTACTGTTAGTTCATCTCCACATAGTTCACATTGGGGTTTGTCTTGCTTTGTTAGAATGAAGTTGTGTGTTAGGTGTGTGTGTCCTATGCGAAGACGGCACAGAATCACTTCTTTGAAACGCAGAGTGCTTAACTACATATTACAGAACACCTCATCCACCTTCTCATCCCTGAGAAGAAGGCTGAGGTCTTTAGTTAAATTGTTGGGACTCTCCGGGCTCTTGCCCAGACAAGGACTCACTGAGGTGTCCCAATTTTTAAAAAGAATCTATACCTAGTGTTTGGCGCATGATAGCCTAAGCTGCTTATGTGCCACTAAACCCAACTCAACTCAACTCAACTCAACGAACCTATTGTCGCAACACGCCCTCGAAAGCCCTGCCGAACATTCGAAGCGGTTTCTTTCATATATAGGTTCCAGGTTTTACGAAATTATACGGGCCATGCTAATAAATGGGCTGTACTGTCTTTGGCTTCGCAGACTTGTCAGCAGCGCCTTTCATACACTCCGATAGACCGCCGGTTATACGTCGTACGCATTATAATGAGTTCGCCAGCTCCAGTCCTTCATCTTAGTAGCACCAAAAGGAGAGAGAAAAAGCTTTTTATCGGATAACAGAGATTTCTGCCGTCATGCGGGTCACGTCTACCCATGTTCGCTGATTATAATTCACGCTGCCGTTTTCCGCGAGATCTTAATTAATCTCACGATTGCGGCGTTGGTCTCCTTTTATTCACTACATGCCTCAGTTTATATAAGTGGGCCTCTCTTTCTTTCCACTTCGCTTTATGATTTAATAATTTCTTCCTCAGTGGGCGAATGTGGCAAGCTAGACAGGTAAATGGACTCTGGGAGGTACGCTCCCTGCAAGAGGCGCTGAGCGCAGGCGTAATCTTCGGCGGCCGTCTCCTGAACACTGTGGAAAGTTACTGTGGACGCGAGGATACTCGCGCGACCACCGGTGCAAAATTATGCAGCGAGAGATAAACCCGTCTGGCGTCTTAAGCCGCTCGGAAGAAGAGCCCGCCCGCCAGCACTATAAACACTGCGCAACAAGTGCTACAGCCCCCCTCCCCCCCCCCCCGACCCCCCAACCGACCAACGCCTGATAAAACCTTTGTGGCAGGGGGTAGGTAGATAGAGGCATTACGAAAAAACCATGGACGCTGAAATCGCGAGATAGTCCTGATAATATATATCTTCGTATTCTTATATAGGGTATCCCGGCTAACGTTAGCTAAGCTGTTGGAAAAAAAAAGAGTTAGATAACACTGTGCAAGATACGATTTTAAAACCAATGGTGTTCCACAGTCAGACCTATGACGACCGAGCACTGTATGTTCTATAGTTGTATCGCGCACCGTGCTTTTTTTTTAATCCTTCTTTTCTTTCTGGTTGTACAGCTTGGCTAACGTTAGCTGGGAGAGTCTTTTTGATTGAATCATTAAGAACAACTTTCTTTCGCGTTTGTAGATATCATGTAGCGGAAACCATCATCATCACCGACGTACTTATGTCCAGTGCAGGAAGAACGCCTCTCCTAGCGATCTCCTTTACCCTTTTCTTGCGCCAGCTCACCTCCATCTTATATGCCCGCAAATTTTCCATTTTCATCACGTGACCCATTACGTGAGCCCATTTTCACCACATGACCCATCGCATCTTTGCAGTCCTCGACAGTGCTTCCTTTCTTTTGGCACACATTCTATAACTTGGTTCTAAGCGTTACATTAGCGCACAAGTGAAAATGTGTGGCCTTTAATACCTTGCACGAACGTGCGTCAGCCAAAGCAAATGGGAAGTGTATTTGCTGCCTACGCACCTTGCTTGAATCCACGTTCTCGGGCCTGACGAGTGATCAATTAAAGTAAGTGAGCGTTACCGGCGAAATCTGGCACATATGTCGCTCTGCTGTTGCAATGGATATGATTTATTCCTTTGTGTATAATATTTCGTATATAATGCGTATTCTGAATTTCTGTTTTAATATACAGTGCATAATAAGTGCGGCTAAATACATACCCGTGTGGTTACGTTCTTCTGAACCGTTCATAAAATTGAGTGTTTTGTGTATATACCCCTCTGCGTGCGTGTTATGTAAATTTGATACAGGAAACTGCTGTTTCCTGGATATGAACTGCCATGCAAAGTGGGGTTCGAAAGCCTGTCAAGCGAACGTATTTCGCTTTAGATTGGAGCCTCCCTCCATTTTCTTGGATGGAGAAATTAATCGTTGTTGTTCTTATAGAAAATGTTGGTGCATCTGCTCAACTATCCCGTCCCTTCTCCGTTGTGTATACGACAAGGCTAAACTTGTTTACATTAGCGCTTTTCTGTGGTGAACTACTTCATGAGCCTTGCGCCAGTGACCGGAATTCTCGCTCAGAGCGATACTTCTGTTTACAGACAGGAAGGAAAAAGAGAACACAAAGAAATCATATAGTGCCTGCACGTTTAACTAGGCCTCAAACCTTATATAGCTCTTTAAAAGTGGGACAGACTGTCTTTCTCAACGCGTACTCAAGTTTAAGACGCCGTAGCTTTGAAGGTGTAGAAGGAGCAGGCAAGCTGTTGCGCACAAATGCCAGTGCAAAGGAAAATTACCTGCAATCCGTTGGGCAGATGAGGGAAATTTGCGCTTTCGGCAACGTTAACGGCAAAATAACACTGTCAACGAGCTGCCCGTGTTCTTTTTCTTCTTTCTTTTTTTAAAGTAAACCAACTTTAGCCGGATTATTTTCAACAAAATAGAACATATAACAGATGATGTGTTCTAGCATAACAAACTTTATTCAACGATTTAAGAGTAATTATTTTCCTGGAGTAGCATGTCAGTCGAACAGCCAGGCTAACACCTACAGTGTATTATTAAAGCTTGTATCACTCTCCCTCTCTCGCTCTCTCTAATGGGTAAGCTTAACATGAAACGAAGCAAGCGTTTATGGCTAGCCGAGCCCTTTAGTGATGTTACATGTCCCGATTACCTTTAGCCGTTAGTCCGCCTCCACAGTGTTTACGAAGTCGACCTCTACGCATCCGCAACCCTCTGTTAACGCAACACTCTGGCTGTTTAGGCAAAGGTGTCTCAGCCTTTTTGACGATATTAAGTGCACTCAGTCCACGTTCCCAAACATTAATTCTAGCGACTCTCGACACCTACTGCGTCCAAATGATTGAGTAATACTCTCAACTTTATCGAAAGCTTGAGATGTCTCTAGCACGGCGGTCACACGATATAAGTGGCACCCGCATTCATACGCTTTGTAGCGTTTGAAATGTGGCGGCCCGGCGCTCTCTGTGAATTACATCCGACTATGCAGGGCACGTATGCGCAACAGCATGGCGCAAACATGCGAGGTTGTGAAACTTGAGGACTCACGGTCCCGCTTTCAGCGCACACGTGCAATTTTATCCGTATAAAACATATTTCACGCTGCGAGCCGGCCTTCCCTTCCTCTGTTGCATTACTCGACGTAAAGTTAATTGAATGCGAGCCGAAAGTAAAAGCCACGTGCTTCGGCCATTCCTGTGGGGCCCTGCGAGATATGTAGCGCACGTAATCCTTCTATCAGCTCTTCGTTGCGTGACAGGCGCGGTCTGCCTGCTGCCCAAGCAGGAAAAGCTCTGCGAACACATTCTCTCTCTTTAGTCCGATATCGATAGTGTCGATCGTTGCACTTCCACTAATGATACTGACGGCCCCGTTGCAGTCCGTTAAGATGACGGCTAGGCTGCGCGCCGCAACTATCCGAAAAAAGAATAAGAAGAAAAGATAATAAACCGGGCCCCATAAAAGTGGACCCCATAAAAGTGGACCACCCTTTGGGAAACGAAAACATTGAGGGAAATTTGAGAGGCACGCAAGACACCTGGCTCTACCAAAACCTCCGAGGAGCAAAAGGCGAAATACCTTCTAGGTACATTGAAGAGCGTTTACGCACGAGGCATGAACACGTGCTGCTACCGCCAATAGATTGCCCTTTTCCTTTTTCCCATCTTATTTGCCCTGTCTTCAAAACAGTTCAGAAAGATGAGACTCACCTTGTATCGCATCACTTTGACGGGGGAGTAGGCCATGGCTCTCCGAGGTGGTGCGGATGCCGCTCCCTTGGTCTGGAGTCCGTGGCTCGAGGTCGGAGAGAAACGTTCCCGGATGCTGAGCAGAGAAAGGCCAGACGGAGGCAGTGGAGGCTCAAGTCGCGTATCACAGATTCGGGCTGTTGCTGCTGCTGCTGCGCGCCACCGGAGAGCAGGTATTCACCAGCAGAGGCAAGCAGTCGGGGTCTTGTCTTTACTCTTCGCCGATACCGGGAGAGAAGAAGAAGAAAGGGAAAAAAAAATGCTCAACTAGCCGGTGGATCACGAGTTGCAGTTGCTCCCTCCTTGCTATAGCACGCGACACACGCGCGCGGATGCGAGGACTGTATTCTTCTTACGTGGCGCTTCGCTTCACGCTCCGTGCCCCGCGCTCTCCCGCACGCTGAAAAAGCCAGCAGTTGCGGGACTTATGTGTTCTTCTTTCTTTCTCACAGACAGCGCGGGAGAAAAAAGAAACAACAAATAAAGTACGAATCACGCAGCTGGTGCTGCTCGATATGGCGTTTCAAAGCTATACTAGATGATCTGAATAGTGGCGTGCGACGGGGCGCTATATCTACGGCCAAGTGCGTCGCACAACTTCGCGCGGTTGGCGAATGAATGGGTGGGCCCTTGCCGCAGAGGCCTGGCGAGAGTGCGCGAGGCTGGATAGAGAACGGGGAGGCACGTGCGTCGTGCCCAAGCTCTAGCGTACACACTGCGCGCGGCGGCCGCTCGGATAGCGCATTTTGCCTCTCGCCCGCTGACGTAGTTGAGAGGGCTAGTGGATCAACTTGGGCGAGGGCGCCGGCGGGCGTCATGGAGTCCGACGCCGCGCCGCGGCGCTGCCAGAGGGACTTCTGTTTCGGTCAGCGCGTTCCAGTTTGCGCAGGAGGAGCGTGCGCCAAGTTTTCTTCCGACGCGTAAGCGCTCGCTGTTATTGTGCCCGTGTATGTGTGTTTTGTGTTCGTGCGTGCGTGCGCGACTGCGTACTGCTGGTTGTACCGGCGTGTGCGTCATGCGCGCGCGTGTGAGTCTGTGCGTTTTGGTCGAGCGAAGGTAAATACTGCATCAGCAAAACAACGCCAGCTATATTGCGCAACAAACTGCAGAACGAAGCGTGCTGTACCGGACAGCCTAATATTTGTTCGCTTTCCTACTCTTATTTTCATTATTTTGTTCTTTCCTTCCGGAAAAAGAAAACTCTGATGTAATCCGCATTCGCTGTTACGAACATGTGTGTTTCTTCGCCATGTATACGTCTGCAGCCGATGCTGAGAACATTAACAAGAGAGAGAGGAAAGAAAGAAGAAAAATAGTAAAGAAAGGAGGAAAGAACTTCGAACTTTCTAGATTACATGGCCATGGAAAGGATGCAAACCCGCGATGAAGCATTCAACGAATGACATTTGGGGTCAAGAAACCCGTCACACGAACCAAGCTGAATAACTTTCCAGTGCAGGGCTCCTTTGTCAGGATCATGTTCCACCTTTCAGAAACACTTGGAGAACACTGCACTTGCCGTGTTCAAATTTTTCCAGCTTGAACCGGTTGCCTCTCGAGTGTTTTCTCAGTGAGATGCGATCACTCTGGTGGAGACGTTAACGAGCAATCCTTTTGTTGCGGAGATTAACTGACAGGCGTAGATACACGGATGGAACAAGCGTGGCGGCGGCTGGCTGTCGCCAGAGTGAAGACATGACATAGGGCGACACTTCACAGTAGAACAATGTTCGCCATCGGAATGTCAGATGGAATGCAGATTTCTGACTTATATCAATTGCACCTGACCAACCCTGAGGCATTGTCTTGTTAACTTTCCTGCTTTTCTTTTCGTTACCTCTGAACGGCTAACCCTAATGTTCGCACCACAGTTTCCGAATATTGGAGGAAATAATAAATTGTCGATGAGCGATCTTCTGTTCTTGTGCCGATGTGCTTCGTAGATAATGATACCGTTTATCTGCCACACGCGTGCTCCCCCTCGTAGAACTTTGTTTACTCAGATTTTTATCAGGGGCATCCGAAAACATCAGTCCCTTGCTTTAATGCGTACGGTTATTCCTCACAGGTGCCGAGATTACAAAATCGCTCGATCGCGCCCGCGTAGATATTGCCAGGAACGAGAAGTCGGCGGTCGTGTGTCATGCTAATGAACTCACACAGTGAAATCTGAACACGCGCTTCTCGTTTACTCACTTTATGCACATGTACCGCGAACATTTGTTTCACTCTGGGCATTTCCGGTCAGCGCGAGCACCTTAAGCGGATTCGTGTAGAAAATGAGAACAATGGCTACAGGAGTGTCTTTTAAATATTATTTATTCCAACTTAGCTACCACGGCATAGAAGAGAGAAAGAATAGGGAGTTCTTAGAGTAGGTATAGCCAAGCCACACCCAGGCGTTGGGGAACGCAAAGAACACCACGAAAATCACGGTCAGTCGGATAAATCCGCGCCAGTTAAGTCCGTGCAACCGGAACACTAAAACCAAGGACATCAGTGGCAGTAGTAGCACACGGTTCAGTTGGGGAAGATATAGTTCTATGCCGCGCTGGAAGGATCACCAGGTAAATAACACCATGTTGGACGTCCAGCACAACTTTCAGCAGTATATACGAAAACATCGAACCAATGCAAGGACCTCGCGTCTACAAGTTCATAAATCTGCGTTGCAGAATTGTCGACTCTTAAAGAAAATTGCACTAACTCAGCACGCACACGTAAGAAAGTAAAAATTTGGAACGACGCTTTAGCACCGCGGCACCGCGTTTCATTAGTGCAAGAAGCCAGCAGCAACTATATCTCTGTGAACAACATGGCGGTGCGAGAGAGGTATGCATGCATGCATACCATGCACTTAAATGACCGCTGCCACAATATTAGAGTCGTTGAGTAATAAATGGTGCCAGTGGCTTTCACTTTGTATCACCTCGCTTCCACAAGAAAACAGCTGCAAACAATGCGCTGTATGAGCTTAATTGTACCGTAAGTAAATTAAAAAAAAAATGAGTGGCGGTTTACAGCTGAAAAATAACATAGCATGGTAACGTCGAATATCTGGCTAGTTGGTTCTACATGACCCGAAAAGTGACAGCGCCACTTGGGACGAGGATATAAACCGAAGAGCAGCGCCCTAATTCGGTTTGTGTTTTTTGTACCAAGTGTCCGGCCATGCCTAAGAATTTTGCGCATTGCCCCTTTGGCCATCTGTCGAACCTCAACGGAGAAGGGAAGAGTAGCAGGGGGCGGCAGAAAGTTAGGTGGGCGGATGAGATGAAGTTTGCAGGGGCAACATGGCCACAATTAGCACATGACCGGGGTAGTTGGAGAAGTATGGGAAAGGCCTTTGCCCTGCAGTGGGCGTAGCCAGGCTGATGACGACGATGACGACGATGACGACGACGACGACGATGATTATGATAATGATGATGATGATGATGATGTTGATGATGAACTTAAACGCAGTACGCCAGCGTAGTTCAATGGGTAGCATTTTCAAAAATTAAATTTCAGGATATCGGCCACGTTTCAACAAGTTTCCCGTCGCATGTCGAGAGGGCACTTCCTTTAATATACATGCGCATTTATGACACTGGTTGGCATTCGATGCTGCGTTATGGCAGTGTTTCTGTCCTGACCAAAACGCTGCTCTAATGAAGCACTGTAAGTGCCGAAGAAATGCCGTAAATGCGTACGTTATTAAAAGAAAGCACATTCTTGAAGTTGCCGAGGGAAACTTTGTTGAATCTCAGCAGAGATATTCATATATATATATATATATATATATATATATATATATATATATATATATATATATATATATATATATATATATATATATATATATATATATATATATATATCATAAGAAGCCAACAAACAATGACACCAAGGACAACATAGGGGAAATTACTTGTGATTACTAAGTCGAATAAAGAAACTATGAATTAATGGAAATTAAAGTGGATGAAAAAACAACTTGCCGCAGGTGGGAACTAAACCCACAACCTTCGCATATGCGAAGGTTGTGGGTTCAGTTCCCACCTGCGGCAAGTTGTTTTTTCATGCGAAGGTTGTGGGTTCGGTTCCCACCTGCGGCAAGTTGTTATTTCATCCACTTTAATTTCCATTAATTCATAGTTTCTTTATTCGACTTATTAATCACAAGTAATTTCCCCTATGTTGTCCTTGGTGTCAGTGTTTGTTGGCTTCTTATGATATGACTAATACAAATTGGGACCATCGGTTAACCCCCTTTCTTCTCGTTTATATATATATATATATATATATATATATATATATATATATATATATATATATATATATATATATATATATATATATATATATATTGATGTGCTACTCACTGAGCTACGTTGGTGTACTGCGATGAAGTTCAACAGATTGCCGAATGGGCTTATGTCCAGAATTCCTGGGCATGTGCTTCATTTCAAATCACACATTATATTTTAGCGATGCACTACTAATAAAGACGGAAGTTTCTGTCACGTGAAATTTAGAGTACTCTGAGAAGAGCAAGAGGTGCCGTGCAATACTTCCACATGCTATTGCTTACGAATGACAATGGCTTTCTTATATTTCCCGAGAACTATTTTCTTCAAAACCAGGTGTCCGCGAGTGGCTCAGTTAAAAATTAAAAAAGAAGAAAGATACCCAGTTGTCAATATAAACGGAATACACGGCTTGTTGAACACGCACGGTGACATTTGCCACTCCTTCTTTACTAATATCTCCATTTCTTAAAATATGTATTTTGGAGATACTTATGTATAGCAGAACTTCGAAGAAAGTACTTTGATTCACTGGAAAGGCTCTTTAAGAAACCTAGCCGCCAAAGTAGGGCTGAGGGCTCACTACAGTTATGTGTATCAGTTACAGCGCGCAGGGATACGAACCCGTTAGGGTCGTTTCCTGAAGACTACAGGACTTCTTAAACTGGATGTCTTTCTTCCTTAACCTGCGTGCTTACGAGAGCCAGTCACTTCTGCTTTTTGGCAATTTTGAACAATCTGCAATGGCAAATGGGTAAGATGTAGGAGTTGGAGCAGATCCCACCGCTGGCGCCAGATGTAGGGGTAGGAGGACGGACTTCGGGATGAAAAAACACGGTAGTCTTTTCTTCTTTTCGACATATCCCTGAATTTTATTTGACCTTCTCCCGATAGTTCCATTTTCGCGTCATTTTAACACACGTCTCTCGTCAGTATGAACGCGAATTCTGTTTAGCGAAAGGAAACCACACACCTCGGTTTCTTCATTGTGACTAACCTAATTTCGGAAATTGCGCGAAACACTCGCCCTCCCCGAAACACTCTCCCTCCCCCTCTTTCGATCCACTTAAAGATCCGCACCGTCCGTACTCTGCCACCAGCGACACACGTGTCTACTAGCAGCAGCCGGCGCGCACCAGACCGACAGAAACGAGCTGTCGGTTGCCTCACCCGAGTCTCTGCAAGCCACCAGCTGCTGCCGACTTCCAGACGGCGCTACTATCGACCCGCCGGCACAGGCAGCCAGTCGCGACACCGAAGCGCCACCTTTCCCGTTGGATCAGACTCAACGCACGCCGGCCGGCGCCAGCCTGGCCGCCTGGCCGAGCCCGCCACATGAGCAGCGCGGAACGACTCTGGAACGCCGGCCAAATTTATTGCGGGACTGCGCCGTCTGCGCTGTAGCAGGCGCCGAGGAAGAGAACACCTAGCGACGACTTCGGCCTCTGCGCGTGACGCTCGACCCTGCGACTCGTCGGCGCCGGTGCGTTGCCAGTTTTTGCGACCGCAGCGGGCTTCTCGAACAGTTGCGGGAGCAAAGCCACGCGGTCGACCGTTGGCGCCTCCGAGACGGCGGCGCGGCGAAGCATCTCCACGATGCGCCGTGAATGCAGACAGCAGGAAAGCTGTACTTGCGCTTACAGGTGCACGCGTCAGGATGACACAACTAGGTGTTTTAAGAGGGCCCCAGATGCCCGCGAGAACTTGCGCGCTTCCTAGTGGCGCTGCTGTCGGCGCGCGCGCGACAGTCCTATTGCATCCATAGAGCGGCCTGATCTCAGACGAAGACGCTCGGTGGCGTTAAATGGGCAACGCCGCTAGAGAAAGAGATAGAACAGAAAGAAATAGGCAGAGAGAGAGAGAAACGAAGAGGGAAAGGTAGGGAGGTTAACCAAGCAAGTGCCCGGTTGGCTACCCTACACTTGGGGAAGGGGAAAGGGAAGAAGGGATGAGAAGGAAAGGAGAAAAAAGAGTGAGTTGCTGAGGGATGTCCGCTGTCACAAGCGTTCGCACAGTCCAGTAGCCTTCAAGAAGTACAGAATGGTTTTTGTGGCCTTTTAAATTCAATAATGCACAGGCCATGGTACCAGGATCTTTTCCTCCGAGAGCGCTCTATTATCTAATAGGCTGAGTCCAGCTTGTAGAGTACGTCATTGAGCATCAAAGGGTGGACAGTGACACAGAAGGCTCTAGAGTCTCGTCGCATGATCAGGGAATTAAGCCAGGAAAGGATCTGGTTGGCTACCTTACGCTGGGTGAAGAGAACAGATGAATAGAAAGATAAGAGAGTGGGGAAGGAAAGGCCCTGTGAATTTATGAACGCGTGCTAACAGAGATAAAACTTACGCATAAAAAATAAATTCTTAGGTATTACGTTCCAAAACCACGTTATGATTATGAGGCACGCCGTAGTGGCAGACTCCGGGTTAATTCTGACCGCCTGGGGCTCTTGAACGTGCACTCAATGCGCGGTACACGGGCGTTTTCACATTACGCCACCACGGCGGGTCTACACATTCTTATATGCCCGAGGACAACGCCGAGTCTTGCAGCTCTACTCATGTTGTGAATTTCTTAGATTTTGCCAATGAACTGCTGTTTCTTGTTTAGTTGTGATGGAGATGGAGTCTCACACGCGCGTCCGCGGGACTCGACAGTGCCCGCGGCTGTTGCCTCCACGATACGCAACGGCACCAACAGCGACACTGACAGCGATGGCACCGTGTAGTACTATGTCAGTAGTGAAGAACCTTGTGACGGCACCTTCGAGCTGGTGCGGAGCCGTTGAGCAAAGAGTAGGTTTCTCAGCACATCATCGAGTTCGAGTACGGCCACCATGAGATCTTCACGGAATGCCGAGGTACTGCACCATCATTTTCGCGCCAGTTCTCGCCAACGACAACCTGAGAAGCCTCAACAGGGAAGCCGTGACTTCACATCTAGAGGCGCTGGTTCCGAATGAAATGAAAGACATCAGAGTGAACACCCGTAACAACGTCCTAGCCATTGACGTAGAACACGCGGCTGCGTTGGATTATTTGTGCAAAGTCACGGAAATTGACGGGATGAAAATCCGCCCTCATATACCGCTGCGCAGAGAGGGTCAGTACTGGTATAATTTACGATTTGACGCGACCATTGTCCGTTCCGATCTGTCGGTCTTAATCAAGCCAGCTGCAGAAAACATCGTCATCACAAACGCCTTTCGTCTCGGCAAGTCACGGTGTGTTAGGGTCATATTTAAGGGCGAATCCCTTACATCACATGTAAAGGTGAGCCGCTTCCGACACGCAGTTCGCCGCCCCTTTATATCAAAACCACTGCAATGCTGGAAGTGCATGAAGTTAGGCCACGTGAGTATAGTGTGTGCAAAAACACTACCGTGTGTTCTCTGTGCACTGGGTCTCACACCACTAGCACTTGCGAGGCCGGTGTGCTTAAGTGCACAAACTGCAGCAGCCCTCACGATGCATCCTCGAAGGAATGCCCTTTGATTTGAAGAAAATGGGCAATTGAACAAAATGGTTAGAGACCACTCGTCTCACCGAGATGCAGCAACATCTATTAAGCGACGACGATCACGTCGCCGACGCCGATCAAGAACCTCCAAAGCTTCTGTACAACACGAGTCACGTACATCACCACCCCCTCTTCCGCCCAGACAAAACGCAGTCAGCTTAAAGGACAAAGGAGCATTGAACAGCAGGGCAGCTGACCTTTGGCCTGAACTCCCGAGGCTACATGCACCTACTGAGCGAGATCAGACTTCTACAGCAAGGGACACTTCGTCTGTTCCTGATAAAGTGACGGACCAAGATCAACAAATCGTTGTCATAATCAGCTCTCTGGTGAGTGCTATCCATGTTGTTCTGGACAAGCTACAGACACCAACAGCTCGAAGTGCAAGCGCTGGATGCCATCAATCCGGTTCTCGCAAGCCTTCAGCAGTCCAGGGCTTGAAAACTTCTATAGCAGAACCATGGCTCATCGACAACAACAGTGGTCGTTCCGGGATGATGTCAGAAGCGGTTCTATATTCCAATGGAATGCGAGAAGCCTGAGATCACGTATTTCGGATTTCCGGCAGTTCGTGTTTGAAAACCACTTTCCTATAGTCATCATCTGTGAACCTAACTTCTGAGCCACCATAAGACTATCAGGATATGAACCTTCCGTTTCAACTATGTGAACTATGTGTGCCCGAAGTAGTAATGTTCTGGTTTACATTCGCAAGGACCTTACGTATTTTTTCCCAACCCGTACCGCCACAGGACGATAACCAATACGTCTATGTTACTGTGAAAAGGAAGAGGCGGTCTTTTCTACCGTTCCCCAACAAGTCAATTTGATTGCAAAAAACTAAAAGATACCATGGATTTGACTTCCGGTTCTTGGATAATAACAGGGGACATCAACGCTCCCCACCACATATGGGGAAGCTCCAGGATAAATTCAAGGGGCAACTCACTCATATCCTTTGCATTAGGCCACAACCTGTGTCTTCTAAATGACGGAAGCCTGACATTCCTGCGAGGAACAACTTACAGCAGCTGCCTTGACTTGACTTTCGTGTCACGTTGCCTGACTTCGAGTGTGCAGTGGTTTACTGATATTGAAACCCATGGAAGTGATCATATTCCATGAGAATTGATGGAATAGAAGCCTCATTACCGGTTGTATCTCGCCAAATTGGCTGGCCAATCTTTGAAGATCTTGTAGAAGACACATGCAAGAAACAAATCGCACGCAGATTAGAAGAAATGATTGCAGAGGCAATGCAAGATTGTACGCGTTGCTTCACACATTCATCGAAGTGTACAGAGAATGACATTAAATTGGACGGGCTTTATGCACTACATCGCCCAGCTGAAAGGAGGTACAGGCGCACGAAGTCAATTCTTGACCTCAGAGTAGCTTGGCGCATGCAAAAGAAGATACATCAAAGATGGAAATGCTTTTGCGAGTCACTGGACTCCGCAAACCATTGTCCCGTGTGCGGCTTGCTCTACGGGGTCTTTGCTCAAACCCCCAGCAACAACACCCGATTAACGCACTTGCTCTCTATCAAAACCACCGTGAGATAGATGTTGCAGAGGAATTTTGTGCGAAAGTCGCCGGCGGGACACTTTGAGCCCCTGACATGACTTTAGGCGACATTCCTGGTCCATGAGATACAAGTATGGATGCTCCATTCTCTTATTTGAATTAGAGGCTGCTATGGCGCTATGTTCGTCTTAACCAGGGCCAGATGGAATAATATATACTGCTTTGCGCCACCTATGTCGAGAAGTGCGACGAGAACTTTTCAACCTTTTTAATAGTTCATGGCAAGAGGGCGTCGTTCCGCAGGAACGAAAACGCAGCCGCCTGGTACCGCTGCTAAAAGCAGGAAAGTCACTGCTGGAACTGGCATCATATCGGCCTATAGCACTCGCCAGCTGCGTCGGGAAGCTCATGGAACATATGATCCTCATGCATCTCGAATGGTACCTCGAACACCACAAAATTTTCTCTGACTCCATGGCGCGATTTCGACGAGGCCGTTCACTGACTTGACAGTGTCATCGATGTTGTACCATCTATACAGAAGCAAAAATCTTGGAAGCGATTATCAGTAGCACTCTTTCTTGACGTGAAGGGCGCTTACGACAACGTTTCCCATCAAGCCGTCGTAGGAGCACTTGACAATTGAACTAGGAGGGCGAGTATTTCGATGGATCCGAAACTACTTGACACAAAGGTCCTTGTTCATACGCACGGAAGATGGTCCGACTACCGACCACTACGCATGTCAAGGCGTGCCCTAAGGAGATATTCTAAGCTCTATTCTTTTCAACCTCGCGCTTCTTGGAATGGCCGAATCCCTACCGGAAGCACCGGAATCCCTACCGGAATCCCTACCGCAAGTGAGTGCCTTAATCTACGGCGACGACATCTGCATCTGGGCATCAGCGGTCACTCGCCTGAAGGTTCGTGCAAGGCTACAAAAAGCAGCAACACAGGCATCTGAGTATCGTTGCACACAAAGCATAACCATCTCGACAAAAAAATGTGCGTTAGTCGCTTTTACGCGAAAAGCGACGCCTCGTTATCCAGCATACATCAATGGCCAGCCTGTCTCCTACAAGAGAAATCATCGGTTTTTGGTTGTCATTGCTGACCGGGACTTCTCTTGGAGCCCTCAGGTTGCCCACTTGAAGAAGAAGCTCACATCTATTGTTCACCTCTTCAAGTTCATCGCCGGCAAGCCGTGGAGATCGTCAGTGGTTCCATGCTACAGCTGTACTCAGTACTTCTGTCGGATTTCTACGCTATAGCTCACCCGCGCTTGCTAAAACATGCAAGTCAAATCATCGAAAACGTCAGAGCGTGCAAGCACAGGCACTACTTGTTTGCCTAGGCCTTCCGCGGAGCGCCTCAACAGCAGGAACAGTTATAATGGTTCAAGACCACCCGATCATGACTCACATTACCACCGACATGCTTAGGGCCCGGCCCGTATTCGTCGCGTTTCACGGATGCAATTAAGCTTTCTTGCCTGCCTGCCAGAACGACGACCACAGGCGTCATTCCCCAACGTGGTCAACATTCATCGTGCCGCCGTGCCATCGGGATCCACACCCTCAGCAGTTTCACCCTCAGCTTTGCCTTGTTTAAAACAAACTCAAGTGTGCCATAAGAAGGAAGGCTGACCTGGCCATAGGTGGAGAGTTTTCATTTTTCCAGGGCGATGGGGGGGGGGGGGGGGGGGGGCTGGGGCCTGACCAGCTTTCCGAACCCCCATATATATATATATATAAACGAGAAGAAAGGGGGTTAATTGAGGGGCCCGATCCATCCCTAATAAATGTTGTAAATGACTAAAACTGTTTCTTTTTCATTAGGCGTTAGCATTGCTTACTGGAAAGAGAAGCAATACTGAGACACACAACATACACGTATTTCACACACTATAGATAAAAGACTGCTGAAGGGGTCTGCCTATAGGTTTTTTCATGGTCAAAAAAGCACGCAAAGCAATTAGAAGCGTGGTGAACATACAGCAACATATTAATTCTCTATAGGATATCCATACCTTTAGAAATAATTTTTAATTGGCTACCTCCATCTCTTTCAGAAATATAATAAATTTTGGCCTGTGTGTATATTTAAGTATATGGTGTGTGTGCATGCTGTATACAGTGGAAATATAAAGCCATGTTGAAGTGCTTCTAATGTGCGTGTCCTCCTATTGTCAGGATTTGCAGAAATAAAGCGAAAGTACGCATTAAAAGCCGTGCATGTGCGTGCGAACAATGATGCAGTAAGCTATTAGTCCCAGTAAAATTTCAAGTGAAAAGGTCGAGGAAAGTCAAAAGGAACCTCAAACGATGTGGGTGACAAAGCTCTGGTAATGGCCCTCTAGGTGTGGGTGTGGGGGAGGGGGAGGCTTCGGCATCACCCGGGGGGGAGGGGGGACTCAACCCCCACCCCAGTAAACTTCGGAGGGGGCTCGGACCCCGAAGCCCCCCCATAGTCGGCGCCTATGGACCCGCCTACCTTGGTTTTGAAGCAAGCAGCTCTGGATTGTCTGTACAGTATCTATTTTGACCGAGTCCACATATAAACGGATGACTCTTTCACTCAGACCAGATCCACCGGCGCAGTGGTTATACCATCACAATCAATAGGCATCCGATACAAATTTTTCACTTCATAACATGGACCGGTTTGGAGCTTGTGGCTCTCCCAGGTGCCGTTGATTATATTAATAACCAACTGGCTAATCGGTGGGTAACATTCTGCGACTCGAAGGTGGCCGTACAATGTCTTTTGTCAGCTCTTCGTCGCGGGTCCTGTGAACAGCTCGTGTCGGAGATACTAGAAATGCACCATCATATAATCTCAAAAAGACACGACGTCGTGTTTCAGTCATTGCGACATCTACGGCAACGATCTCGCTGAAGAAGCTGCTAGGAAAGCACACGAAGGAGCAAACCTTGTTTCTGTATCTTTATCGCGGACTGGCGCAACGCAACACTTAAGCAAGCTAACGCACCGTATGGCATTGGAGAAGTGCCACACACCTGAATACACCCAACGTCGGTTGAAATCTCTCGACCCATCTATGCAACTGCGGCTGTTACCTAGGCTTCCGCGAAATGAAGAAGCAATGATGGGCCGCTTACGCTTGGGCTTCGCATTCACCAATGTATATACTTGTTTGATTGTTATGGGCGATTGCGCTGAATGCAATGCCTGTGGTGTCGAGAGAGAGCGATAGGGGAGATAGGGGAGATAGGGGAGATAGGAGAGAGAGAGAGAGAAGGAATGCAGGTATGATAACCACTCAAGAGTCTGGTTGGCTACCCTACGCTGGGGTAAGAGAGAATGGGAGGAGAGAGAAGGAAGAAAGAGAGAGGGTATAGAGACGTGCAGCGACAGTACTTCAGTCAAAGCTGCTCGTGCAAACCAGACGTTCTCAGAAAGCACAAAAGTACCTTCACCGCCTTCTGAGCCGATGATCGGTTGGGACGGTGTCGAGGAGGCTATACTGTTCTTCTGCCCATCTTTTGAAAATGAAAGACATGACTTTGCATATTTCTAAATCAGTTAGAAAACCGTTTACATTGAACAAGATCTTGGGACCATGGCCTCGCATATCGCAGCTACGAAAGGCCACAAAAGCTCTGCTGCGATATTTGAAACCTACCGGATTGAGCGACCGTCTGTGATCCGGACTGAGTGACCGTCAGTGGATGCAGAGCAGAAAACTGTTACCACGTCAGCGATATACACAGTAGACTTTCTGTTCTTCTCTCAATATTTCCCTTCCCTTTCCCTTCCCCGGTGTAGGGTAGCCAACCGGACTCAGTCCTGGTTAACCTCCCTGCCTCTCAATTTAACATTCTCTCTCTCCCTATATATATATATATATATATATATATATATATATATATATATATATTCCTCAGTTTTTGAAATAAATCGTTTGAGGTTTAGTGACGTGTGTTGTCGTTTCTCATGTCCAGATTGTCCTTTCATCGTTACTCCTGATGAGACACCGACTAACCCGAACTACGGCTTTGTTTCACTCTAAAAATAGTTTGCACCCTTTGGGGTGTAAATCTGCCACACAAGAATAATCGTCATCTGCCTTGATGCGTTTCCTTTCTTTAACGCTGCGAGCCCGGTACATTCCAGTAACGAACGGCATGCGCGTTATCAGCATGACATAGCATTGCCTGCAGGAAAGTAGAGGGCGTGGCGTTTTCAAAAAAGGAAACGCGTCAAGGCAGATGACGATTATCGTTGTGTGGCAGAGATAGACTCCGAAGGGTGTAAACTTTTCTTAGAGTGTTTCAATATCGGAGCCGTCGAAGGTTATGGAATGGAGCCTGTAAGTTTCCTGTCTAGCGATGAAAGAGAAGAGAGGTTATACTGAGTTCGTTCTGAACGTACGTCCAGGGTAGGCTTCTCTAGAAAGACAGAGAGAGAGAAAACGAGGAGAATTCTCAGCGCTAGGTTTAAAGATAATATAGATAATATTGATGTTTACAGGCTATAGTTCGTAAGCTTATTAAGCGGACTTTTGTCTATGCTTTGACGACCAAGTTTTCCGTGGGAATTTCATAGGTATTTCAAATAGACATGAGCTGTTAAAGCATGCTTTTTTTTTTTTTTTTTGAAGCAAAATACGATTTCTAAAATAATGAAAAGCGACGCGGCTGTTTTACGCATGCGCATCACGTACGCTTTCGACTTCGCTCTCCTAATAGAAGTCTTTGGCGCCCGCTCTGTTCTTTCCTACTCTTTACATTCCTTAAGCTAGAGCTGTATTCGTGATAAGCCAACTTGATCTTCAGCGGAGAGGCTTGGATTACTTGCTAAACTAGGCGCGCAGCTTTTGTTTCTCCTTTTTAAGCTTTCCAACTTCTAATTTAGATTGCCTGTCATTTATGTTTATTTGCGAATACTGTTAGCATTATAAAGTCTATTACGCCAGAGGCAATACGAAAATGTGCGTTTCTACGTACAATAATACACAGTAAATAAAAACGAAAGACCATGAAACCACCATTCATGGTAAAGTGAAAAAGTACACACTATAGGTTTTGCATTACCGTATTAGCGCCACAGAAAAGATGACAGAAAAGTAGCAAAAGAGAAGAAGAAGAAGAAGAAGAAGAAGAAGAACTTTATTGAAGAATAAAACGCTCAATGGGTGGAGCCCCTGGACAAGGGCCCCCCTGGCTTCCGCGCGCCGTCTTGCTTGTCGGATGATGGCCCTTTGGACCTCTTCTTGTGAACTGGACAGCGCCGGCTCCCATTGTGTATGCTCCGTAATTTCTGTGTTTGTCTTTTGTGGATATACCGTGCATGCCCATGAGATGTGGTCTAAGGTTGGCGTGGCTCCGCACCATGGGCATGTGTCCGCATATCTTTCGGGATGAATTTTATGGAGAATGTGCAGGTTGTTATATGTATAGGTTTGCAGCTTTCTCCATATAACCTGTTCTTCCTTACTGAGATTCTTATCTGGGGGTGTTAGCTTCATTCTATTTCCTCTGTGATAGTTTAAAATTGCAGAGTAGTTCTGGTCAATCGGGATCGGGTCGTCAGAGGCGTCCTGTGAGCACCCGTAGGGTGTAGCATGCGCGCGAGCTACTCTGTCAGCCTCTTCGTTTCCCCTGATTCCCTCGTGACTGGGTACCTACAAAAGGTGAAATCTGGGTCGGGGTTTTATATCTTGCATAATCCTATAGGCTGCGGTGCATACTCGTCCCTTGAGGTAGCTTCTGCATGCCGCTTGAGAGTCTGCTATATAGGATGGTTATTTGTTGTTGGTTTGGTTCCGTCGCTTTGATAGCAAGGGCTATTGCGATTTCTTCTGCTTCGATGATAGTGGTGTTGTGAGTGGAGGCGCTAATGATTTCTCTGCCCATGTAGTCAGTGACAGCAGTATACCGTTCTTTTCTGCCTGCCTGGGTATCTTGCCGCGTCCACGAAGCGGGAGTTTGGTTTGTCGCCGTGCGTATTTTCAATGTATGCAGCTCTGGCTTCTCTTCTGCCTGCATGTAAAGCGAGCTAGATACAGAGTGCACTAACAGTAAGTGCACTGGAAAAGTAATAAAAGAAGCACACACTAAAATTGTACATTACCACAACACTAAAAAAAAAAAAGAAAACAGAGGGAGATAAACTCTTATACGGGCTTATCCCTTTACCATCATACAAACCACAAGTATAATGCTTGGTTATCTACGGCGCGTTCCTGCAATTTCATGTAGTTTGCTGGTGTGCAACAACGAAATGAAGTAATAACCAAAGTAGTGCCTTCCGGACACAACGAGAACCTTTGGAAGTTGGATCGTATTATATGCTAAGGCGGAAAAACCGCCAGTACGCAGTTTCAAATGCTCGCACGTTACGAGTTAACAAATAATAATAATTTTAAAAAAAAAGGTACGAAAGCCTGCTTAATCCCGGTAACAGCAGGGGTGGCTTCTGAACCGTGTTGTCCTTCTGCTCCGCACACATCGCGCGTTAAACGAGGCAACAGCACCGAGCCGGAAGTGGTGGTCCCTTCCGCGGCAGTTTCGCGACTCGATTCACTTCCGTTATAGCTTAGCTGCAGGCGCGCAAGGCGGCCGCCTTTACCGTTGCCCGCTTTCTTTGTTCGGTTCCCTTGACTTAAGCCTCGGCCAAACGTGCTCTGCGTGCCTCTCGAACTTGGTAGTGGAATGCGCGTCGCGCTATTCAGATCGCTGTCGCCGATCGGCAGCGCGAGCGATCCAGTGCGGTGCGAAACCGGTTGCAGCGGGTGTTGCGCCAGCACTGCTGTGCAAAGAACTTACGTGCAGCTCTTCGTACGAAAGCCGGGAGGTGTGCGAAGACGAGCTGACTTTAGAGGGAGAAACACCAAGTCATTTCACCCTGATAAAGCGTGCTTTCAAAACCCTGTTCTCCGCTATAATTTCGCGGTGATGTGTTGATTATTAGACGAGAAAACGAAATTCAGAGTTCCTTTCTTTTTCTTCAAATTTCGCGCTGATGCCCCGGTGCCAGCATACTTCAGCGCGACGCCGTGGGGTTTCGAAGTATTTTCTCGTATCTACGAGTATGTAGTCCGCGTGGCTCAGTAACAGTTCTTGAAACTTTCTATCGTTAGATTTTGGCTTCTCTGCAATACAAAGAAATGTATCCTTACCGACAAAAAATAAATGATTGTATAGGTCCCTTGCAGACGCCGACAAAATCTATGGGTACTTTGCTGAGCTAAACTATCTATATGACTGCCTCTGTTGCTGTTGTCTGAACTGTTCTGCGAACGGACGCCGCCGCGGCCCGCGAGCATGGGATACAATCACTGCCATATATGGCTGTGAGGTTTGTCGCCGATGTGCGCGCACCCCCACGCGCATATCCGCGCTCTCCCGCGCGCACACTCGCACAGCGCTACTGGCATGGCTCCTCCTCTCCTTGCTCCCCTCGCCGGTGATCACCGCTTTCCTGCGTCCACCCCGGACTGCGCCCGGACACTCGCGAGCCACTATAGGCTTACGCCGACAAAATCTATGACCTCACGGCGAGCCGGAGCGGGGATTTAAAGGCGGCGTCGCCAGTAGCCTTTGGTTTTGCCACTACTCTTGTTTACGAAGCCTCTTTTCATGGTAACATTCACCGGAAAAGTGACTTTTCTGCCATTCTATAACGGTAATATACTAATACAGTTCAAATTATTTTGTTTCTCCAGCGTTCCTTAGACATTGCACATTGCCCGCCGCATAATAGTTCCCACAAAAGCTGCTAGAGGTAACTCTGGCGCTGCGATCGTTCTCCTGCCGTGGGAAGGACGTTTTGCACGCGGATTTGTCTAATCTTCGTGCTTGTATGTGGCTTCAGACGTTTCCGTGTCGTTTTTTCTTACGCTTTACCCTTCTAAATTTTCAACCACTCATAGCCTTCTAGACACGCTAAGAGAGAGAGAGAGAGAGAGAGAGAGAGAGAGAGAGGCGTGGGAAAGGCAGGGCGGTTAACCGGAAGAGATTCTGGTTTGCAAGGCGCTATAATGGTTTCCGCCCACACGCGTAATCATTGCGAATAGGCGAACTTAGTATGTTGTTGAAGATAATTAATTTGCCAAGTTACAAAGTCGTTCGAAGCCAGAAGGACGAAGATTAGGCAAATCCATGTACGGTCCGCCATTCCCATGCTGGCTGAAGCGCCATGCTTGACGGCCACCCTAATAGAGCCAGAGTTCTCTCCGGCAATTGTTCTTTTTTTTTTTTTGTACGAGACTATATATGCCTCGCCGGTCACCATGCTTAGCAAAAGCCGTGCCACAGGTATATTATATTTCTCTTTACCGGTGATGCGCAGCGTCCCAAAAACAACCTCCCGTTTACGATCTTTGGATGCCTCGGAAGGGGCTTTGCGACTAAGCCGGCGTTTGTTCCAGCCCCTTGCCAACGAAAACGGCGCGATCCTGTTGCAGCAGGTTTATACGAAGTGTGCTCCTGTATACGGAGCTTCAGTGTGGGATTCGCTTTTCATCCAAAGTTTTGTTCCATTTGTTCTGTTCCATTTCTCTTGGTTTGTTGTCTTTATATTGTGCGGTACAAGGTATCCTTTTCTTCACTTGGTGCCATGAAATCAGCTAGTTCTATACAATTTCCTGCAGCGAAGATTGCAAAAGCCACCATATTCATTCTCGGGCTTCCTAAAGAAACGCGAGTATATGAATCTACCCAGAGACGGCTTTATCTGTTTTCCATATTTAATGTCGTGCTTCCCCACCTGCATTAAGTTTCTCATTCTACGTATTAATCTTCTCTCCACGTTCTTACCCTCTCTTGTGTTGTGAACTTTCCTTTTCACACAGTCCCATTAGGCGACGGGCGGTCAGCGCGTACACAATCGGACACGAGGACTGAAATGAGTTCTTTTCTTTAGCAACCGTCTCTCCCCACTCTCCACCTTGGTCTTCGCTAAGCCTGTGTAGCGCAGCAGACGAGCGCTCGCAGGTCCGTACTATGCTGCACGGTTCTGCGTCGAGCAGACGTAGTCTGGCGGCGACGTTGCCTTGGCGCGCTGTGACCTTGCTACACTGAACCAGAATATTCCAAGCATTCAAGTTCACTGCGACCTTGTACGCTTCTCCTCCTTCTTTCGCTTCGGCGCCGTCGCCGACGTAGAGCGGCAAGACTTACTTTTTATTCCTTCTTATCTCTCTTCCTAGTGCCTCGGGTTTGGTACAGACCTTCGCCGGCGCCGTTACGGGCAATAGTCCGCGGCAGCCTTGACGGTGCCTTGACCTGCAGCGGGACACGTTCGTCCCGCGTGTGGAGCACACTGAGGTCGTCTTTATTCGACGCTATGGCGTTTTACTTTTCTGCCTTCGGCAACTGCCACCAGCACCCAGCCATTGCACTGCTCTTCGATCGTTTGTTTTTTCCTCGCTTGTTTCTCTCTCCTCTTCCGTTTATGCTTGCTTGTTTATAACCTCGTGAGGATACTGGCGGATTGTCTGGGCGCTGCAGGGCTGGGCACGAAGGATTTGAAATCTTAAAACGTTTTCGGAAATCTGTAATCAATCAATCAATCAATCAATCAATCAATCAATCAATCAATCAATCAATCAATCAATCAATCAATCAATCAATCAATCAATCAATCAATCAATCAATCAATCAATCAATCTTATTGCAATGAAACAGGCAGGACATACACACATGCAAGCTCTCACTCACAACTAAAACTTTATGCGTGAGCCAACCATCGTTGTCCTTTCACGATAAGGAGTTCAACTACACTGATAGTTGTCAGACACGTGCCTTTGTTGTTGCTTCTTGATGCGAAAGCATTGACTGGTCCTTTTGAGCGAAAGGCTATCGTCTGTCATCTGTAGCAGCGAAACGGGACCTCAATTCCCATTTGCTGCGACGCACCAGCGCGCCTTGACGGAGCAGAGCGGGCGAAAGGCACCTACATCGTTGGTGTGTACAACAATAATCGTCATCTGTCTTGCTTGCGCTTATATATATATATATATATATATATATATATATATATATATATCTGTTGCCTCTGTTTCCTAGCCGTTCGTGACTTGGAAGTACCGGGCTCGCAGCGTTAAAGAGGGCAAGACAGATGGTGAGAGAACAGAATAAACAGAATACGAATAATCAAACTGTGAACGCGTTCTTAAATGACGACAGCGCGCACAGGACATTGAAGCATCAACCATGTCCGACGTATGTTTTCCGATTCTTTGAAAAGGCAGCAGAACCGAGTAATTCGGTAAATCCGCCGTGGTTGCTCAGTGGCTATGGTGTTGGGCTGCTGAGCACGAGGTCGCGGGATCGAATCCCGGCCACGGCGGCCGCATTTCGATGGGGGCGAAATTCGAAAACACCCGTGTACTTAGATTTAGGCGCACGTTAAAGAACCCCAGGTGGTCGAAATTTCCGGAGTCCTCCACTACGGCGTGCCTCATAATCAGAAAGTGGTTTTGGCACGTAAAACCCCATAATTTAATTTAATTTATATCTTTATCTGACAAAGAAATGTTCAAAAGCGTCGGCAGCGAAATCCAGCTATATGCATACAGGCGTAGAAATAACAGTGGTTCCTCCCTTTCTATTCTGTTTATGCCAAGCACTATTAGTGAATAACCTGTGACGTTCAAGCGCCCTCTCGTGCATTTTATAAGAGTGGCTATGGTACGCAACCACTGACAGAGTCGGGATAGTTGCTCTGCTTTGTTGTCCAGTTCATGTGAGGGCATAAATACTCTAACATTGCTCGTTCTTCCTTTTCTTAATTTTCTTTCTTCATATTTCGCTTTTTTTTTTCTCCACTTCCGCATCAATCCTCCCCCTTCGGAGAACAGGGTAATCAACCGGAGATATCGCTTATATGACCTCCCTCTCCTTACTTTTGTATACCTCTCTCCAACTTCAGAGCTCGTTTCACGCGATCGATGTGAAACACGCAAAATCACGGACGTTAAACATAATAAAATTCATACAATGCGAAGATGGATATTCAATATATGAACGTGGGACTTATCGAGAAAAAGAAATGCGCAACTGAGTGACGAGCGCACTCACACACAGCCATGGTGGTATAAATTGTGTAGCCAACATGGCTGTTCACCCAGTGCACTGGGTGAACAGAAACGGAACAAGAAAAACGTAGCGGAAGTTCAAAATCGCCGAGCTGTCTTAGCGACTGCAACGTTTGGCTGCTAAGCACGAAGTCGAAGCTTCGATGCGCACCCATGGCAACCACACCATTATGGTGAGGAAATGCAAAAAAAAATATATCAATTCCTCCCGTACCGGAAAATGGGGGTAAGCGAAGCTTGACCTGCGTGCAGCTGACCTTCGTCACGGTTAAGTAACCCACAGGTAATCGTGCCGGATTGCTTTGGCCTCCCACTCCCTCAGCTCGGGATCTTCTCGTTGCTGTCGGATTGCCTGGGCTTGGACGGTTCTAACGGCTGGATCGGCGCGCCGACAGCGAGCCCTTTCACGGGCGAGTTTTCTGCACCGCTCGTCGAAGGCTGCCTGTTCCTCCAGGGAACGCACAACGCATGGGCGCCTCATCCGTTTTTCGAGACTGAACTGAACAGAAACGAAGCCGGCGCCGGGGGCGCGAAATCCTTTCCTGCCCTTTTCCTTCCCGGCGAAATCGAACCGGCTCTGAGTTTTGCATACTTGAAGAAAAGAGCGCTACGAAGACGCGGACTGTCGACGCGGACGCGGACCCGTCGTACATGTTCCTCTTTTAATGCAGCTATGCAGCTGGAATCCTGGCTAATGACTCGCGCTCCGGCGCCGGCGCAGCTGTCAACTCATCAAAACGTCCTTTCCCGTAGCTGCCCTGCTCTGGGAGCAACTGGATTTTCTTGCGGGACCACAACGCCACATAAAATTGTGAGCCAATACAAGCTTCGCTTAAAAAAATAGCCCATGTGATGATATCGCGCTGCACTCTGGAGAGCACAATGTGTTGAAACTAATCCCGCGGCAGTTCACTGCACTTTAGAAGCTCAACTGGACGAACGAAGGTCGGAAGACTGGAAAGATATAAATGTCAGGTTTGAGCGCGCAGTAATGGGTGGTCGGAGCGCTTCGATTGCTGCATGGGTGACGCCCCAAGGCCAAAGCTAAATGATCATTTTGCGAGCGGTCTGTAGTGCTGCTTTAGTATACTGTCATTTCAAAGGCACACTTTCCTTCGGTCGGACGCGTCGACATATGTAACCATGGAAACGAAAGAACACACACACACACATTCACCCAACGATGAAATAAGCCAGTCCCTGCAGTGCTTGTAAAGCACCCCTTCAATACGGCAATGTATCTCAGTGTGGAAAGTACCCGGGACTAGACTCAGGAAAAACACCACCCGAGTGCCCTAGCCGGCGCGTTCGGTCACGAATCAGCTATGTAAATTACCCCATGCCACGTTGGCCCAGACGGTTCTGCTGCTGTTGAACACGGTCTCAAGTTCAATACCTGCTGTCCCGCCGTGGCCTGCGTATCGATGAAGGCGGATTGCAAAAATGACCGTGCCTTGATGTTTCACTGCACGCAGGATAATCTATACCACTGTGGAAATTGGTGCGTAGCCGCACCTGTGTGGTGTATCCGCATAGCCCATGCTTTATAGGTTCTTCGTACACGCTTGTCACATAAACATGTCATTAGACGCCTACTTAGAATGCAACCGCACGCCAACGTCTCCGACATTTAGGATTAGTATACGGAAAATTGTTACGGAAAATTGTCGCGGGATCGAATCCCGGTCCCGGCGGCCGCATTTCGATGGGGGCGAAATGCGAAAACACCCGTGTACTTAGATTTAGGTGCACGTTAAGAAACCCCAGGTGGTCGAAATTTCCGGAGTCCTCCATTACGGCGTGCCTCATAATCAGAAAGTGGTTTTAGCACGTAAAACCCCATGAAATACGGAAAATTGTTATGGTAATCGGCGCAATATGCAATAGAAGCGTTACTGCTGTAATAGCCGCACACACGTACGCACACGCTTCTGTCCATTATTAGTCCGTAGTTACGTTTAGCATGTACGTTTTCTTTTTTTTATATATACTTTGAAGTTATTATCGTTACTGCCACTGAAATTATGTGCATTGTAACCATCGATGGCCCTTGATGGGTCTTGTAAGGCTTTCCAAGTAAATAAACGAAAAAAAGAAATGACGCACGACGCCAGGCTGCCGCACCTCAGCATACAGAAGAAAATTAGCAGAGCGGTCTTTTCACCAGAGAGTATCTTATTCGGGTAGAAGGCAGCTTTGACAAACGCTTTTTAGAGAGCACTATATGCACGCACAGGGCAGCTTTTCTGTCGCGTCACAAGTATCACCCGCTGGATGTCGACCGCGAAGTATGTGCTAAAGCTAGACGCATTACCGCTGCACGGCGACGCGGACATTGACCTTCAATTCAACGTGCATCATGATCAACTCATCGATGGACACTGACAACGGTATGAGAAATAATGTATACCCCTTGAACGAAGCCGTTAAGTAACAACTTGGGAAATTAAATTTAATTGCGTAATTTCACATCTGTGTAAATATACGAACAACTAAAGAAATAAATTAACAATTATTCAATATTCATGACATGAAAATTGCGCAGCATTGTCTCAACCCTTCATCGCATTTTATTTCTCATGTTTTCTAACAAAAATGGGCACATAAAGAAAAATAAAAAGAAGATAGGGTAAGCTGTAGAGAATATTTGGGTGCAACGGGTGTCTTCACTGCAGCACCTACCTGGAATTTTCTTTGCAGATTTTCGATATGCTGGGTCAGCATTCTCATTCTCTAATATTAGGCTGCCTTGTGCTCCTGCCTTTCGATAAGAATCTCCTCGCTCTCTTTATTTTACTTTAATCCCTGGATGCCCCAACAAATATATTGCATATGTCATTCAATTTTGTTTCTTTTTCTGCAGACGACGTGCAAGGCCTTGGATGAGTCGTAATGGAGATCCTAGATCCTAGTAGCCAGCCTGTCCAATAGTCTTCCGGGACCATCTGCCGACGCAAGATATGAGTATCTTGCTGGAGTCTTACCACTACATATAGTGTTGAATATGGGAGTTTGCGTCTATTTCTTGCTATATAAGAAAATATTATTCATTATTTAAAAATCTGTACTCAAGAATAAGAACATTCTACTGTAATATTTCCATAGTCGCATTGCAACTAGCAGGGAATGTTAACGCACATTATAATAGTAAGATGGAGATGTTACATATACGCCCGATGTGAATGAAACGGCACCTGTATAACTGATTAACAAGCTACAAACAAAAAATTGCCGTGGTTGAATGCGGTTAAACCAAGTTGGTCGAGCGATAGCACTGTTTTGCTTGCATTGGGAAAGCACACAGACGCTGCTCGGCGCGGCAGCAGCAGTGAGCGAATTGACCTTCACGCTGTGTCTCGCTTCAACGCGAACTAAGCGTCGAAAGCACAGCGCATACGAAGCTACCAGCATTCGGCGCACTTTGTCCACATCGCAGATCGCTTTCATGATATGGGCGCCTACGCGTCGTACGCTGCAGCCGCCGGTAGTGGCAGGCTCCCAGTTTGACCTTGGCTGAGCTTGAAGGTCAGATTTACGGAACCAGGCGTTTCATGGGCTTGTACCTGGAGTAGTAGAGCTATCGCTCAAAAAAGAGAGGTGGATAATTGGAAATAGTTACTTTTCTTTTGGTTGGTCTAATCATGCATAATCAGCATGTATACGTCATATCAGACGTGGAGGTTTCGCGGTTCTCGTGGCGTCGCGCGACAGACAGGCGAGGTTGGGGCTGCTCGAAAAATTTTCCACCAATCGTGGAGGGCTGCTTGCAGATATGGAATAGAAACGTTTGGAATAGCTTTACGTTATGGCGCCCTTGTTGTGGTTTCTAATCCCTGCTGAACAAGATGCTGAAGGGAGAACTGGGGCGGCTTGCACGAACATTTAATAACGAAAATAATAACGAATTTAAGAACACGTTCTAGTGCGGCCTAGAAGTTGTCTAGGGAACACTTAAGAACGCGTTCTTAGATTCGTTATTATTTTCGTTATTAAACGTCCGTGCATGCCGCCCCTGGTGGTGCGGTACTAGCGGTGTGCACAAGACGCTTTCGTTCTAAATCAATATGTGGTAAACCAAGGGGTTTTGTTCCTTGGCTCTGCCGAAAAGGTCAAAGTAGTGGTATCACTGGATACCCTTACAAAACGAGGGCTGCCGCATGGTGAAAGGCTGCCTGTCGTTGTTCCTCACGTGCCAATGCAGGTGCTTTCCGTGTATGGCAACGCAACACACACAAGAAGTACTTTGAACGGTCTCACGGGAAAGTCTAGCTGTCGTTTAAGATATCGCGGGGATCATTTAACACCACTTTCCTTATGTCAGGGACACCCGCTTGCATCAGAAGTTTGCTTTAATGAAACGCAGCGTCGAACGCTTGCTCACTTCAAGGAATATTTTTACTGAGTAAGAGTTATTAACAACCATGGCACGTTTCTGGTTTTTGAGATACTTCTTATTTAGCTTAATCCAAACTAAATTTCTGAGCATCACATTTCATTGCCTTAGCATATATATATTCAAAAAAAGAGAGAGGGGGGGGGGAATGACCTGCAATCGAATTGAAAGTACTGCAGCCAACTCGTCGTTACGCATGGCAATGAAGGCTATCTGAACTACATGCGCCATGACCATCCACTAGCAGCCTTGAGAACACGCACACACGCCCCGAGGTCACCGACCAACACGAACTCAGTGAACCGAATACCGTCACTACCGAGCGAAAGTGCAATGAGATTGACGAGAACTACAAAGAGCTCTGTTCGCCTGAACCGTGCACGGAATTTCGAGCCCCTGGAATTCTCGCAAACAAGACATAACTTCACAGGAACACGGAGGTTTGAAGTAAGGGGCAGCATACATTAGTAGACGGAGAAGGAGTGTCGCTGAAGCCGACGTTTCGGTCAAGGTGACGTGTTATCGTCGGGGCAGCAACTGCTTTTGTTGCCATCGTTTTTATGTACGCGTAGCTCACTCTCACCCACCCTCAATGGGGGAGGAGACAAGAGAAGAAAAGGAGAAGTAGAAGGACAAGCCAGGACGTGAAAGAGGCAATGACAAAGGGTATTCTACGGGGTCTTATAATAAATGAGTAATGGACGACTTGTGAAATTATACACATTGAAGAACAAATAAAAATTTATAATATGCGTTCCGCGCATACTCACGTTCTTGCTAGTTCCTGTAATCCGCTACAAGATGGCACTAGCCTGTGTCTTAAAATATCGGTCGGCGACGAAGTAAATGTTTTCATAGTCGGCCGCCAGTGGTTGCTTCATTTGCATAGCAGTCTGAGGGCAGCTCGAGGCTACAGTGAGTAGCTGCGTGCCTGCCTCGTCTATCGCTCGCACCCGGTGACAATCCCGAAAAGAAAGTATGGGCCTTACACGAGAAAATATGGTATCACAAAAGAGTGGTGTACATCGCGGTATGACGCAGAGAGGCATTTCCCACGAAATTGTTTTTGCGTACTCCCGAGACAGCGTGTTGCAGTTTTACCGAAACATCCGCACGACATTTCTCTAAATAAACATTTCTTATGTGCATTAAGACTATATAGAGAGAAGCCCGCGATGCACGAAATATTGCCGCGCGACTGGCCACTCGACGCACTTTGCGTGTATTCGCGAGATCCTTTCATGCTCGGAAAAGCACTTTTATGTAGCGCGTAAATTAAGCGACAAAAACCTGTATCGGGAGTTTTTCACGTTGCTCTACATTTTTCACATTGACATTTTTCATCTAATTATATTGTTTGTGAAGTTGATTACTTACTTAGGACTATTTATGTAGTTAGGCGATATATATATAGGGTGTCCCAACTATCAAGCTCCAAGATGTAGAAAGAGACAGCAATTGCGTTACTCCAAGAAGGCCTAATGCATATTGTTTCCAGTGCAGTGCAGTAGCCGCCAGTAATATTTTCATTACTGAGATTTAATTAGGTAATTGTAGTTATCTCACTCGAGCAGTACTGTCCTAATTATCAAAGTGTCAATGAGACATTTGTAGGCACCGCCAGATGACACCTAACTGCGATATATTAAGCGACGTACTGATTGCCGACTAATTTTTTGGGGCTGTTAAAGAAGCCCCACGAAATATGAAAATATATATATATATATCACGCGACTGCGCTCCTACCCGCACCTATAAAGCATCGCCCTCAAATAAGCTGATCGAAAGCAACTGCTTTGCCTGTCGCAAACCCAAAGAGACAGCGCATCACCTTGATAACGATGCGGAAGGAGCACCAACAGCAGGTTTCGCTGCCTCGCAGCGATTCCTTCCTCTCATTTCCACGTCACACTTATTATCCGTCTCTCAAGGCCGACTCATGGCACTGATAACAAAAGTCCCTTGATAACACGGCCGAAGCGATGCTCTACCCACGGACGAAACGCGAAAAGCAGTGTAATAGCCATAAGATGTTTCAAAATCCCGGCTTTGCTCCCAACCGCATCGACCGAGTGCGCGCGCAGCTATATTTCGCGCAAGAAACTTGCTTCGGACGAGAGCCAAATTAAAGTGACGGTTTCGTTTTTTCATGAAAGTGTATACATGCTGCAAGAACAGGTTCGTGGCGAAAAAGAAAAGCGAAAGAAACCGACTGGGATGCAACCCATGCGTAGAGAAAAGGCAAGAACGATGCGTTCAAGAAAGTAAATGTACCATGCAGTTCCACATGTTTCTAATTGACAATCGGGATGTCTGCACAAAACTACAACACAAAAAAAAAAGAAAAGAAGGAAGAAACATCAGATTTCGGTGTGCCCTTATTATCTTTCAATTCCTAAGCGCCTTTGAACACCAGCTGCCGCATAGAGGACGTGTTCGAATAGGTCTCCTTCTGCAGCTACACAGTATAGAGTCCGCTTTACCACATCTTCAGTGGCTTTCTTGATGACCGACGCTGGAATTATGCGGCAGACATCCGTTATCCTTGTCTTGAGCTAATCTGACGTCCGTCTCGATCGTGTAAGCACGATCTTTCACATAACCCAAAAGAGAGAAATTGAGTGGAGAGAGGTCAGGTGACTTAGCCGGCCAATTTAAAGGCCCGTTCCTTTCAATCAACTGCGCATGAAAAGTCGCATCACGTCAGTTTCATGCTCGGCTACACTGCTGTATGCGGGTGCCCCATCTTGATGATACCACAGATGTGGAAGACGTGACAGCGGGACTTCCCCGAGAAACTCATCCATCACTCCTTCAAGGATTTCGTCCACCTAACGCTGTACAGTCAGTGTCTGATCGAAGAAGATGGGACCGATAATATCACCGGCGTAAATTCCGCACCACACATTGAACGACCACTGGTACTGGTGCTGAGTGCACTTTACCCAACGTGGATTGGAGTCACTCCAATAGTGTGCGTTATGCAAATTTACCTGGGCGTTCCTGCGAAAATTGGCTTCACCTGTGCACAAGATGCTGCTCAAAAAGTCCGGCGACTCATTCGGCTTTTGTGAGGACCCAATTCGAGAAATCTAGACGATTTCGCAGGTCCCTGTCTTCCAAGCATTGGGGCAGGTTACGGCGGTACGGGTGAAAGGCCGCCATTTAGAATCCTCCACACTGATGACTTGGAAATTGTTACCCGGGTGGCCACGACCCGCACGCTAGCATGAGGGTTTGAGGCCATAAATGGTAGAAGATCCATGCATAGGCTACAGGACTCAAAGATGGAGTCCTCCGCCGCCGTTTCCTGGAGCTGCCGGTTTGTATTGTATTTTTTTTTCTTGCACAGTGCCTGCGTACGGTCCTCATCATTCGATGTTTGTTTAAACGTTTTTTTTTTTAAATATCGAGTTTTACTTCCAAAGTATACAAACAAACTGTACGTGCTGTGCAATGTTTCATTCCAGACTAACGTGTGCCGCCTCAAGCAGGTGGAGAGCACCTCTGCCTGATCTCGGATGTGGCTCTGCGTCGTGACGTCGTCGACATGCACGTGACGGTGCTGGTCGGCCCACTGCAACGCCTTCGGTGTCTTCATGCGCACCACTGAGACGGGGAGGACGGCCGTGGCGAGCGGATCACGTGGATGCTGCGCAGTGAAGCGGTTGCAGAGGGCGCCCTGGTTCGGAACAGGGCCTGCGTCCTCTGCTCGACGGCCACGCATAGGTCTCGCCGAGCCGAGAGATCGCGGCTTCAGAAGGTCACGGACGAGGAACAGCTCCAGCGTAGCTAGACGCCACAGCACCGGCATAACTGCGGTGCATGGAAATGACCTCTAACTGACCCGCGGTCAGGCTGAGTACATGAAAAAAAAAATTAATAAAATAAATATGAAAGCAACATGCGACACCGTCAACCACGTGCATTGTAAGGTGAGTCGCAAACCCCAGTGCTGCAGGGCCTGGTTAGCTTACTGTTTGTTCAAATGATACTCTTGTATTGTAGTGGTTTACCCCTTATGTAACACCTCAACGGAGGTCTTTAATAACAATAGTGGTTGTGATTGGTTGTAGCATTGTAGTGTTTGTGTTTGTAGTAACACGGTAAAGGAATCAGTCCCTATACGCCACATGCATAATCGTTGCGACTTACTGCGCTTGTAACGCAATATCTTGTTGAAAATTATCAGCTTTCAAAGTCGCAAATAAGCCTGGAGCAAGAAGGACAACGTTTACGCAAACCCGTGCGCTACCCATCATTAATACCACGCTAGATGAAGTGCCATGATTGCAGTTCTCATAGATGCTAGTGCTATAGTTCATTCAGGCAATTTTTCCACGGCATTGTTAATCTGCTTAGCGCCGTCACAAACGGTCTCGCGCGCCCAGATGCAAGGCTCGCCGCTGGCAAGCATTTCGCGATCATACCAAGATAAACGTCCTTTCAAAGTGGTGCAACCGTTAGGTCAGTTGTGGAGCTAGTTTAGTTCCCTTGCATCTTAATTTAATTTTTACTTACTTGCTTGTTAACGCCAGCACTGCAATGGTAGTAGTATCGGAGGAAAAGGTCGCCGCAGCAGGCAATAGCAATTTACGTAGTAAAAAAAAAAAAAAAAAACTCAATTTGTTGTTAAGGCATAAACCTCCAAAAATTAACCTCCTTCTTTTCTATTTTTTTCCACGCTCCGGTGCCGAAACTGAGCGTAAATAGCGCTGGAAGCACTAGTTGTTCTCCAGGCTGTCCTGACGTATAGAGCATCTGACTGCTATGGTATTCTGAGGTGTCCGATCTGTCACCGCACGCTTGCTCCGCAAAACGAGGGTATAGGTCGCCGAGATGCAATCTTCGGGAGATAAAATGATAAGAAGCGTGCACAGGCGGTCAACCTGTTCATGAAGATAAACCAAACGAGGCGGAAACCACCACGCAAGTCTTCTTCCGATGCTCTTCGCGCGCCAAGTTTCGGGAAAAGAGCGAGCGAGGCTCTCGGCGCCGGACCCGGCGCGTTCCCTAGAAGACGTCGAATATCCTCTCATCCTAGGTACTCTGAATCCCCGACAAGTACCCAGCCGTCGGATGGTGCAGCGCGGAGGAGCAGGCAGCGCGGAGAAGATTTATTTTTAGGGCATACTGGGGCTCTCCGGCCGAGACGAGAGAAGAGAAAGAAAATATCGAGAGAAAGAGAGACAGACCAGTGGCCCGACGCATGGCACAGCGCAGCAGGAGCAGGGACCCCAGGAAGTAAAGGCTGAACGTCAAATTGCCAACCCGCCCCCTTCAGTCCGCGCGCAGCGAAGGCGGCAAGCCCCGAGCGGACGGCATGCTGCCCGCACTCCGCTCTTCAGCTGAATGAGAACCAACGGCGCTGTCTCTTTCCGCGGTAACGGGCCCGACCCGGAGGTGAGTGAAATAATCGGCCTATTTGATTCGCTGTCAGGTATACTGGATACGGTCGCCGGAGTGGCTGCTATTCCAACGTCTTTATACTGGGCGCTACTCTCGCCTTGTGTCCCGCCAACTTTGTTACCGCATGTTGTACGAAATCTGTACGACAGTCTACCAGCTGGCTTTGCCTGTCGCGTCTATACGTTACGGTGACGTGTGTTTGTGTCGGCCCGTTTTGGGTGAGCCACCTCGGCTGTTATATACACTTTTCGCGTGTACAGTGCACCAGTCTTGTGTTATACGGCAAGCTCTGTTCTGAAAATATTGCGGTAGTGCCAATGAAGTCATTGGCTATACTAAGGAACCTTAAAACAGACAGAGAGCGAGAGAGAGAGAGAGAGAGAGAGAGAGAGAGAGAGAGAGAGAGAGAGAGAGAGAGAGAGAGAATGAATGCTGTCTCTAATCAGAAGCTGGCGATACGTTAGCTTGAAGGATGGCCTGGCATGCTGTTCCAGCTGTTGAGTGAGAATACACAGCAATCATAAAAACACAGCTATAGCATATACACGCACAGACACGTACATACAACTGTTATGTTTTAAGTAATGTATGTACAGAGCGGACGTGTGGGGGAAGAGGTGAAAAATGACGGGAAGGTAAGGGGCATTATCCACTGTAAATACTTGCAAACTACCTTTGACTGACGTACGTGGATAAAGGGATTTAAAGATATCACAAGGAAGAACGACATTCAAGAAATACTATACAGTGCACAGAAACGCGATGAAGCACGCGACATCTCTATTGGTGTCGCCTAATCCGCTTGTCTTGTCCTTCAAAAGGGGAGCAACGCGTTTAAACGCCTCAGTGCTGAAAGCGGCATGGACCCCTTCTCCAGCTAGAAGGTTATTTATTTCCGACAAGGGGCGATTGTTCCCTCTCGTTTAGCGCGGTCAAAAGCTGTCTTATAGGCAAGCTGTAGCGAGGGCAGCCACAAAGGAGATGCTTTATTGCTTTCTCGAGGCCGCAGTTGTCACATGCAGGGCTCTCGGCTATATCAATGTGGTATGAAAGGGCACTCGTGAATGCTATGTGGCTCAGCCACAGTCGGTTCAAAAGTGTTGCTCCAGCCCGCGCTATCTGAAGCGGAAGATGGATCTGCAGAGGAGAATCCAAGCCATATATGTGTATACAATCGTTTGACTGGTTCCGCCGAGCTTCAACAGTGCCAGTGTACGGTCGGGGATAAAAATTTGTAGACCGCACTCATAACTAAAACGCTGAATTTAATTGAATTCAGGGTGCAGAACTTGGAATTGTGTGACTCACTACGATTATCGAGCGAAGAAATTTAGCTGACCCTTCTCACTTAGAAGTTTCGTGCATATATAGGCCATAGGGAAATTAGGCGGTTTCTCTGCGGAGGCGGTCCGCACACTTTTGTCCCCGACTTTACACTGGCGTGTCTCGACAGCGCTACTGGAGTTCAGTGGATAGCCGAGTGGATGAACTCGGGTGGCATGGTCACTATGGTCGCTACCAAAGAGGCTGCAATGGCCCGGTATCCACAGACAGACGATGCTGTGCGGCGGCAGTGACTGTGGCTGTCTCATACTTGTTGCACCCACAACTGTGATTCAAAGAATAACAAGCTCGAAAGGAAGCTCGTCTAATGCATTAAAAAAACTTGTACGGTTAGAACAGATATTTAGACAAGTTTATGATGGCACGCTGTCTTTTCCTGTACGCACGTTCCACTTTTATAAAAAAAAAATATTGTGGTACAGATACTGGAGAAAATCGTTCCGCACGCCCCTTTAAGCTGGAGCACCGAATACACGTAATTCAGTGTATGAATATTCTGACAATTGTGTTAGTCGCACTTATCAGAAGCTCGCGAGGTGTGAGACGCTACGAAAACGATGTCTCGCTGTCACGCCATAAAACTGAAACAAGTCCTATGCTTGTCACGAGTCCTCGACAATGATAAGTAAAACGATGTCTGCAACTGGTTGTTGCCTCTCTTTATAATGCGCTCGGGGGTGACCTTACGCGAAATTTCTGTGCCAGCCTGAAAGAGCGTCTGAACGCATAGCGCTGTTAAAAAGCTCAACCAGCGTGCCTTGCGTCAGACGTGTCCTTAACCGCTTCGAAATTTTACTGAAACACCAAACCCGTCACCCCGTTAGTTACGTCATGGAAGCTACTTCAGCGTATGTTAAGGATCGAACGGATAAAAACAACAGCAACAAACAACTTATTTGTAGTAAAACCACTAAGGGTGTTATGCTTGTCCTGGGCGTGTATAAATGGCATGGCAAGGTTGAGCTTCTTCGTTTCCATCACGTATTTCTACAACCGAAACTTCTATATAGGTAAGGAAACGGTTGACACAGTCACAGTGTATAGTCGTCTCAATTCCGTCGTTGTCCTACAAGTTATGGATGTCGGAATGTTTGATGTATTCGTCATGCTGTGAGTCAGGTGCAGCTGCGGCGCTTGTCCGCCGTACACTCGTGGAATAAATTGAAAAAAGCTGCTTCCATGGCGACCGCGCCACGCAAGCCATATTACACGGTAGAACACTCTGTTAAAAGAGTTTAAGGAAGTGTCCGAAGAAGTTTTCTTTTTTACATCGGTACAGTGCGTTCAGTGACATTGCGAAAGGCTCCCTCTTCGGTCCCAGCGCATGTATATAGAAAGTGAAGCCAGAGACCTTGCTACAACCGACGAAGTGCGACCACGTCTCGGTTGATTGAGCTTCCGGGTGGAAAAGGGGGCGGTCTGGATCACCGGCGGCGGCCTTCCTTCAAAAGGACGGGACAAAAGGATAAAATCGCCGGGGAGGGGCTCACATCTTCGATCGCAGAGAACCGGCTAGCACGGAAGGCGCTGCTCATTTGAGAGACACCAGCATAGATGGCGCTCGTTCATCCATATGGCGCCCTCTAGGGAAGACCGGAGGAAACAGGGAGTAGTGGAAGAGAGGACGATGCTCCCTCTTCCAGGCCTGTGCTCCCCACCGACTCTCGGAGACGAATGGCTACAAAATACGTCTGAGAATGAATTATGAGCTCGACTGGAAAAGTTCCTTCAAGTCGGAAGAGGGTTTTATGCTCTCCACACGTAGTCAATCTAGGCGAACTACCAAGCTGGCGCTCCGCACTGAGTAGCCGGGAGTGCCGGCCGGCAGGCCATCACTCAAACGCGTGGAAATGCGCCGATCAATATTCGCTAGCGCAAGTTCAGCTCGAACGGGCCTCTACGATTCTGCATAATGTCCCATGGGCCGTGCGGTTATGCCTCGCGGTTAAATGGATCGCTGACATTTTTCAATTGCCGCCAGAGAAAGAGCAAGGATACGCGGTTTGCTTTCACCGCGGGACGGAGCTTTGTCGTTGCAGTTTTTCTTCGGTCAAACTCGCTTCCATTTGGCTGGTCGTCTTCCAGACAACAGTTTTCCTGATCTGCATGTTGCAGATCAAAAACAGTACAGTACCATTAGCATAGTCCGAGCTTTGGAATTGCCATTTGAGTGACAGGATCCGCGCAAACAGCAGCCGCGTTCTCTCTAAGCTCATTGATATTTAGTGATTGTCGACGATCACTCAGTCGCGGTTACTATCGCTATTATATTGTTCACTGATTGCCTTCACGAGATGATGCCGACCTCATTTTCTTAGTTTATGCGGCTCAAAGTACTACTCGTCTGACAAGGACTGTTCGACTAGCAGTCGAAACGAAGCGCTCATGCAGCATCTGGCAACTGCTATCGGTATCTTTCCGCGATATCGATTCGTACAAATCGAAAAAAAAATCCCTATGATATGCTCAAAGTATGTGGCGTTGGCCAAGGCTTAGAGGCCAGATTTCAGCTAGGTTTCGGGAGACAGAAACAAATAACGAAGTACAGAGTAAACCAGATACGTATGGTTTGCTATCCTGTAATGGAAAAGAGGGATGTGTGTAGAAAGAGAAAAAGGAGGGAGAGAAAGGACACTGTAGGCCACGTTTTGAAGTAGTCAATGCACAATATTTTTCTAATTCCGCCTGAAAATGGTCTGTGCTTGGAAATAAGCTGTTGGAGCGAAATGAGCTATTGTGCGTGGTTGGCATATGGTATCGAGTTGGGAAAGAGTGGAGAGGTTGGCCGGAAGAGGGCGTTATTATTTTATTGCGGTATATATTTATGAACACTCGAGGTGAGTTTCCGCCGTCGCCGTGAAGTCCCATTGAGATAAGATCATATTGCGCCCCACGGCGCCGTATGCTGTGATGCGAAGGAAAGCGTACGAGGATGAGCCAAGAAGGATCGTGGCTTGGAGGGCGCCGTATTCCCACTCGCCCAGTGTTATGCGCGCCAAAGGGGGAGGGGGGCGGGGTCTGGTGAGAGCGCGTCTGCTCTTCTAACCCGGTCGTTGCTGCGCATGGCATGGCCCTTCGCGCCCTATATTGGGGGTAATCTGCGGCGGGTGCAACGCGATGGCGAGTCGAGATGACTGGTGGCTTCGAGCGCGCAGTATTGCCGCGGGCCTAGTGTTAGTTAACGTAATATCAACTTTCGGAGATGCGTTGAAGTTATAGAGGCAGCACGAAGCGTTTACTCACCGCTGCTGCCGCTCTTCATCACGCCAGCATCAGACAGCCACTGTCCGCGGTCATCGAGTGAGATCTGTTCATGCTTGCCTGTGCGTGCGTGACGCCATGCTTGCTAATTTAATCAATAGGAAAGGTAGAGCGCGCCGGGAAACACGTTTAGGCCCGCATGTAAGACGCGAATTCAACGAAGCGTGGTTCAAGAAAGGAAGTATCGACACTGTTCGTTCTTATAGGTGCCGGTAAATGTTCTAACGCACATTTAGCATTTTTATTCCACAAATCTAAATTACTGAATGACTGAAGAAGGATGTCATCAGTTGAAATGGAGCAGACACTTTCCCTAGCCCATCGGAATACGGTCATTTTCTAAAGCGAAACTTATTTTTTGCCATCTATTTATTGGATAGCCAAGCATCAACGCAACTGCTAACGTCGACGCGCCATTGACTTTTTTTTTCATTGCGACAAGACAAAGTACTCTCGCAGGCCTCATACGCTCCTGCCTGCGTATACATGCGACATGACGGGCGTTCACCAGCTGCGCCATGCTGCGTTCCTTCACCGTGACGTCACCACTGCTCCTCAATATCGGTACTCGCCGTCAGAATTCATTATTTGCTGGTCTCCCCATCCAATTCGTTCCTTCTTTCCAACCGCGCAATCTTCAATTAATTCTTGCTTAATTGAGATTACGAACGTTCAGAATGACGAACAGAGGCAGAAGTCACAGACGACCTTCAGACGAACTTATCGGCTCGCCCGACGAGCCAATTTCTCTCCACCACCTTCATTCCTACCTCGCCACCACGGCGCACTCTGTTACGCTAGGCCCAAAGCACACGCCTTACGTTCTTGCACGCGACTCCATCATTTTCGCGCCCTTTCCGATGAACATCCGCCTCAGTAGCCACCCTTTCCCTGGCACTGCCCATCACCCTATACTACGCCACATTCTAATCCCTCTCCCTGACTCCTTCTGCTTCGACAACTGATTGGCTGACTCGAGCTATCACTTTACTAGCACGCAGTACCTGGTGGTTGTGGCGTTCCTATTAGCCCAACGTTGAAGAAAGGGCTTGGGGTGAAGAGAGGCTGGGGGAAGCTGGTAGAGCAGCAGGAGCCTGAGTGACTCGGAGGAGCTGGCGCGCAAGCATCTTATAACGACCGCTGTGAGGACGCCCTGACATATTTAAAGGAAGTGCTCTTGTACTACTGCAACTGGAAGAATATATATATATATATATATATATATATATATATATATATATATATATATATATATATATATATATATATATATATATATATATATATATATATATATATATATACACCACACACACACACACACAGGGTTCGTGTTTCATCGAACACTTCCATTGTTTTTAATTGCCTGCGGCAGATAACACAATTCTGCTCCATGGGCTGGTCTACTCGAAAAGGCCGACATTACGTGAACAAACAATTGAAATGCATAATCGGCTAATTAACAAAAATTACTAATCCTGTTTTTAAATAATAACCTTATGGCACATATTGCAATTAACAAATTCTTGCGAGTGAGATTGCAAGGCCTTTCCACTTGAAAAGAATTGTGTGGATCACACCATTTACGAGATATGCGCTGTCAAACTTGCGGTAAAAATGGACTGTCGTTCCACTTACTTTCTTAACAAAACGTCTTTTTATGCATTGAAACACAAAAGTAACTGGAAAGCCAATGAATTTCTCCGCAAACTTCAGAAATTAATATCTCAAAACTGGTGTAATCCTGAGAATTCGTTCCAAGTGGATCCGCCTTGCGAACGCCATGTATTTGGAAGAATATACTTGGAAGAATAACCAGAAGAATAAGAATGGGCTGGGGTGCGTTTGGCAGGCATTCTCAAATCATGAACAGCAGGTTGCCACTATCCCTCAAGAGGAAAGTGTATAACAGCTGTGTCTTACCAGTACTCACCTACGGGGCAGAAACCTGGAGGCTTACGAAAAGGGTTCTGCTGAAATTCAGGACGACGCAACGAGCTATGGAAAGAAGAATGATAGGTGTAACGTTAAGGGATAAGAAAAGAGCAGATTGGGTGAGGGAACAAACGCGGGTAAATGACATCTTAGTTGAAATCAAGAAAAAGAAATGGGCATGGGCCGGACATGTAATGAGGAGGGAAGATAACCGATGGTCATTAAGGGTTACGGACTGGATTCCAAGGGAAGGGAAGCGTAGTAGGGGGCGGCAGAAAGTTAGGTGGGCGGATGACATTAAGACGTTTGCAGGGACAACATGGCCACAATTAGTACATGACCGGGGTTGTTGGAAAAGTATGGGACAGGCCTTTGCCCTGCAGTGGGCGTAACTAGGCTGATGATGATGATGATGACTCGAACTAATTGCTTGCACGTCTTTTTACTCCCCTACCACTAGTTCCAACTGTTAACCACCATTAAAATGTCAGCAGCCAGCGCTAGACAGTTACAGTTCGGTCAGATGTAATTTCTCTCTCATTCCTTTCCTATATATCACTCTATCTTTACATACAGACATCATGAGATTCACATAGCGTATGCCCAGGAATAGGTAATATGTTATTGACAACAAGAAACAAATTGCGTTATAATGGAACAAAAAAAGAAAGCTAGCGTGTCTTGAGATACATTTTCTGAGCCACAGCTGAAATGTGTGAAAACACTTCGCAGTTCATAACGTCATACTGAAGTTAGCACTCAACAAAGAAACAGAAACTTTCCTCGGCTAAAAACTAAAGTTTCTTTTTTTGTTTGACCAAATAAGCACACATTCAGCCTAAAAAAAAAAAAAAACAGCAGGAGGTTTCAACGATTCATTTGGCTCTGTGCTCATTTTCTGCGACAGCAGCAGTCTATAAGGCACAGCTGACACCGCCACCTTCTCAAGAACAACTTCATTGTGATGCGCACAGACAGTAGTGAGTGCCATGATGTCAGGAGCAAACAACCAAGCGTCGTCCTTGTTGCAGTATTGCCTCCCTTGTCACCTCCAAAATGCATGCACAGACGCCACCAGCATCAGAATATAAGTGCAGGGAGCAACACCTTGCAAAAATTACCGTGCGCATTGTCTATAGCGTGTCCCCCTCTGAAGAACACATTACCGTTTGACTCCGAGTAACGTTGGCGGGTATCTTTTTTTTATAGCGCAAGTGTATATATTTAGTTGTCTCCCACACGTTTTGCCGACGTTCGTAAAGCAGCACCCAATGGGTTGAAGTAGCGAAACCATTGATTATCATGCAATGTTGTGTTAGCACGTCTTTGTGCTTAGGAGAGATTTATACAGTACCAATGGCACCCACGACGATAATGGAAGAGAAAATAGTCTAGAGGAATTCGAAATCCCGCAGGTAACGCCGGAAGAAGTAAAGAAAGCCTTGGGAGATATGCAAAGGGGGAAGGCAGCTGGGGAGGATCAGGTAACAGCAAATTTGTTGAAGGATGGTGGACAGATTGTTCTAGAGAAACTGGCCACCCTGTATACGCAATGCCTCATGACCTCGAGCGTACCGGAATCTTGGAAGAACGCTAACATAATCCTAATCCATAAGAAAGGAGACGCCAAAGACTTGAAAAATTATAGACCGATCAGCTTACTGTCAGTGGCCTACAAACTATTTACTAAGGTAGTCGCAAATAGAATCAGGAACACCTTAGACTTCTGTCAAGCAAAGGACCAGGTCCGCAAAGGCTACTCAACAATAGACCATATTCACACTATCAATCAGGTGATAGAGAAATGTGCGGAATAACCAAGCCCTATATATAGCTTTCATTGATTACGAGAAAGCGTTTGATTCTGTCGAAACCTCAGCAGTCATGGAGGCATTACGGAACCAGGGTGTAGACGAGCCTTATGTAAAAATACTGAAAGATATCTATAGCGGCTCCACAGCCACCGTAGTCCTCCATGAAGAAAGCAACAAAATCCCAATAAAGAAAGGCGTCCGGCAGGGAGATACGATCTCTCCAATGCTATTCACAGCGTGTTTACAGGAGGCATTCAGAGTCCTGGATTTGGAAGAATTGGGTATAAAAGTTAATGGAGAATACCTTAGTAACTTGCGATTCGCTGATGATATTGCCTTGCTTAGTAACTCAGGGGACCAATTGCAATGCATGCTCACTGACCTGGAGAGGCAAAGCAGAAGAGTGGGTCTAAAAATTAATCTGCAGAAAACTAAAGTAATGTTTAACAGTCTCGGAAGAGAACAGCAACTCACAATGGGTAGCGAGGCACTGGAAGTCGTAAGGGAATACATCTACTTAGGGCAAGTAGTGACGGAGGATCCGGATCATGAGACGGAAATAATCAGAAGAATAAGAATGGGCTGGGGTGCGTTTGGCAGGCATTCTAAGATCATGAACAGCAGGTTGCCATTATCCCTGAAGAGAAAAGTGTATAATAGCTGTGTGTTACCAGTACTCACCTACGGGGCAGAAACCTGGATGCTTACGAAAAGGGTTCTACTCAAATTGAGGACGACGCAACGAGCTATGGAAAGAAGAATGATAGGTGTAACGTTAAGGGATAAGAAAAGAGCAGATTGGGTGAGGGAACAAACGCGAGTTAATGACATCTTAGTTGAAATCAAGAAAAAGAAATGGGCATGGGCAGGACATGTAGTGAGGAGGGAAGATAACCGATGGTCATTAAGGGTTACGGACTGGATTCCAAGGGAAGGGAAGCGTAGCAGGGGGCGGCAGAAAGTTAGGTGGGCGGATGAGATGAAAAAGTTTGCAGGGACGACATGGCCACAATTAGTACATGACCGGGGTTGTTGGATAAGTATGGGAGAGGCCTTTGCCCTGCAGTGAGCGTAACCAGGCTGATGATGATGATGATGATGTGCTTAGGAGCCACCATGAGATGACTGTATATAGTACAGGTCATCATTTTCATTACTAGCCTTTGTATATCCACTGCCGGAGGAAGGTCCCTCCGAACAATCTCCAATTACCCCCGTCTTGCACCATCTTATATGCCCGCAAGTTTCCTGTTCATCACATCACCTATATAGTTCCTCGCAGTCCTCGCCTGCGCTTTCATTTCCTCAGCACCCATTCTGTAAAGCTAATGGTCCGCCGGTTATCTGCCCTATGCATTACATGGTCTGCCCCGCTCTATTTTTTCCCCTTAATGCCAACTAGAATATCGGCTATCCCCGTCTGCGCTCTGATCGACACCGCTCTCTTCGGGTCCCTCAATGTTACGCCTAACATTTTTCGTTCTATCGCTCTTTGAGCGGTTCTTAGGTTGCTCTCGAACCTGGTCGTTAACCTCCACGTTTCTGCCCTTTATGTCCCTTAGAATGCAATCATCGTACATGTTTCTTTTCAACGACCGCTACTAGTATTTTGTATATATTTATCGTTTGATAAAGCACAATTGAACTGCGCTCCTTGTTACTACCTTGCGGCTCGAGATGTCGTGCTATATAATCCAGTTTGCTGGTACTCTGGTTGTCTGCAGCGCGAGCACTGCAGTATCGGTAAGCGGGCAAATATTTTCTTCTTTCTTTCTTTCATACTCCGCTAAGCAGTTATGAGGTCTAAAGTATTTTGATATCCCTGTAACATCAGGGCTCCTTGTAACATCACAGCTTATTGTAACATGACGGTTTCTTGTAACATCACGAGATATATATATATATATATATATATATATATAAGGAAGGCAGGGACGTTAACCAGTCAAGAGTTCGGCTGGCTACCTTAGGAAGAGAAAGAAGGGAGATAGAGGGTATAGAGACGTGGAACGGACAGTACTGCAGAGTCAAAGGCCCTCGTACAAACCAGACGTTCTCAGAAAACAGAAAAGTGCATTCACTGCCTTCCGAGGGACACAGAGTCCCCCTGTGCTTCAAATTGAGCACAGCGGCACAATAAGTTGTCAGTGTTCTCCTCGCAGCCGCAGACATCACATGCAGGACTGTCGGCCATTCCAACTAGTGTAGAAGCTTTCGTGAAGGCAACTCCCAACCACAACTGACACAGAAGAGATGCTTCGCGTCGGCGCAGTCCGGCCGGAGGTCTCAGTTGCAGCGAAGGGTTTAGTCTGTGCCGTATGGTGCGCCTTGCATGTGCGGTATTCCACTCAGATAACGAAAGTGTGCGTGCTAGAATGCGAAGCTGTCTCGCAGCGTCGGTCCTTGAGAAAGGAATGGGGACGCAGTGGTCTTCTTTGTTTGACGTCTGAACTGCTTTACCTGCGTCATCATTTCCACTTATACCGCAATGGTATGGTAACCTTTGAAAAGAGATATGACCTTTTTCTCTCGAGTGATGGGTAAGTTCCATGATTTCGCACGTCAGCTGCGGAGAAATGACTATACACATTGTAAGGCCGGCCTTAAATGGCGGAAGACTGCCCATTTTCCAGGACACTGTATTTATCACGTAAAGCGCACCGCGGAGAGCCGCGAGCTCTGCAGCTGTAATGATATGAGAAGTCGTGTACGGTTGGCTTATTCCTATTGTTGGTATAACTACAGCGCCACCGGAACTGGTTGATGTAGCTGAGCCATCAGGATAGACGTGTGTGCAGTCGCTCTATATTTCTCGTACAAGAGGAGTAAACTAAGTTGCTTAAGTGCAGATGGCGGTAAGTCCGGCCTTTTCTGAAATCCTGGGATTGTGAGGTTTACTAGAGTGCGGATCACATGACTATGGATGAATCGATGGTCTTGCCACAGGTGCGTAACCTGACCTAAGAGCGGCACGGTCCGCGAAGACAGTTGCACTGAATGTCGTGTGGGGCCTTTCTACTGGGAGACCTGCGAGGTAACATCAAGGTTCCTTGTAACATCATGGTTCCTTGTAACATCGCGGCTGCTTGTAACATTGCGTCCATTTTTAACATTCCGCTTCAAGCCTCGGAAACGAAAATAAAGCTTTGGATGAATTTTCCTGCTTGCGGGGTCATAATGGGACAACAGTGCACATTCGCGTTAATGTAAGGACCAATCTTAAGCCTTAGTTATGTAAATATTCGTAAACTGGGGTTGCTAGGTCATGTGAAGGGATACACTGCAATGAAGCTGTTCAGCGCCGCCATTGACTCAGCAATACTGAGTCCATATGCTTCTTTTTTTCGCCCCATATGGCGAGGGTGAAGCCGGTGATGACGAGGTGGGCGGACAACGACGACATAAACGACAATAACTTGTTGGCGATTACGGCCGCTATCGTCGACAACGTCACAGAAAGCACCCTTGAGTCGCAGAAAGAACGGGCTGACATTTGGACACAGGAAACTTAGTTTCGAGCTTTTAAAGCAACTGTGGTCGCTCAAGCATGTAAGTCGTGTGCTATACTACGACGGCTGTTAACGTCACGGTCTTTCGGAGGGAAGGTTACCTAAGCTGTACGTAACTATAGCTCTGCGCCGCGGCCCACGCTAACATATGGTGGCCTATATACGATTGCACTACCATCAAGCAGTGGACAAAGGCCGCGACATAGTGTTTAAGTGGTTACCTGGACACTCCAACATTACCGGAAATGAAAGTAGCGACAAGGCAGCCCGTGAGGCACATGGAGAATGTGAAAGCACCTCGATACCATTGTCGAGAACGGATGCAGCGCGGCACCTCAGCGGTCTTGACCATATTATTACTTTAAGAAAGTGGAATACACCAGAGTTCAACAACTGGCGCCTATATGCCGTAGACCCACATATGAGATTTTCTTTACACGAATACCTACTCATTCTTAATTGTAATGGCGGACAGGGCCAATTGCAGCACATGTGGTGTAGAAGAAACGATCAAACGTCTCCTGTGTGACTACCTAACATACGAAGATGAGAGGATTGCCCTTCGGAAAGATTTAGGGCACTTAGATGACAAGTCTTTCACATATGAGAGCGTCTTGGGACCGTGCCATGGCCTCGTGCGTCTGGTATGTACAAAACCACAAAAGCGCTGCTGCGTTTCTTGAAGTGCGCCAGCCTATATGACACCCTGTAATTGACTCAGCGATGAGCCTGTGATTGTGTGTGCACCAGTCCAAAGTGTGGAATCATCTCTTCCTTGTCATCTTTCAATCAAATTCCTCCTTTTCCGAGTGCAGGGTAGTCTGCCGCGATCAGCCTGGTTAACCTCACTGTCTTTCCCTCATGACTTCTTTCTCTCTCTCACTTTCCGCAGCCACGTGCTGCCTCCACGCTGCCTGCCTGGCCGCTATCAGCGCGAAGCAGTAGAAAGACATCGTACGGGTTAAGTCGTGACAATAGGAAGGGTGAAGAAGCGGCGACAAGCGACGAGCGTCATTTCGTTTCTCGGAATGCTTGCGCGTGCGTCTCGAGGTGCAGCCAAAACACAAAGCCACCCTTCGCCTTCCTTCGCTGTTCTTTCCTCCGCTCTCCTTTTACAGCGGAGTTCAAGCCAGTCTGCTGAGACTACCGTTTTTGCCTCGGTTCTAGCGGCGCACCTTTTCCTACCCGTGTTGACCAAAATTGAGTTGAAGAGGAGTACTTCGATTCGAAGCAAGTAAAACATATATGTTAAAGATCTGGTCGAAAAACATTTTTTTATTTAGAAAGTAATAAAAATTTTTAAAACTTGTTTGGGCAGTAACTAGCGAATGTAATGCGGTCCTGCGCAAGGAGTTGGGAGCCACAGACGGCATGAAGTTTTGACTGGTTGCCCGGATAATCTCATTTCGCTCTCAAAACGATGCCCTGATGTTCTCGATTTGTTCAAGCCCCATTCCCGTCTTGAGTGAGCGGATAACAGCTCTGGATTTTGGCTCAGGGTCTCATGAGGGTCGCCGACAACGGGAGCTAAAAGCATTGCATGCTTAACTAAATAGTCTGAAGTCATGTCGAACGTGTGAATAAAACATATATGGCCGACTAGGTAACGTGCACTTTGCCATCACCACACTGCTTTATAGTCACTCAGTACTGCCCTCACCTGACAAGCCGACTGAGCTGCTGCTCCTACTCTATACCGGTATCCGTTAACAATCAGTCCTTTTTGTTAGGCAAGCACGTTTGCCGATGGCGCCAATACTTCACCATGACATCAACCTGGATAGCGACGGCCTGCCGTCGAGAACACGGCGGGCGCTTGCATTGGCGCATGCGGTATACCTTTGTAGAAATTGAGAGTTGACCTGCCGCGGCGGCTCACGGTAATGGTGCTCGTTGCTGAGCGCGAGGCGTTGCGGGTTCGACTTCCTCGGCTGCGGTGGGCGCGCACTGATGGCGGTGGAATCTAAAAACGCTCGTCTACAAAGCCTTGGGCCTACGTGAGGCAGCACCAGGTGGCCAATCTAGAGCCCTCCACAACAGCATGTCTCATATATAGCTTCGGGCGTAGCAAACCGGACGCTCGTGTTGTTGATCGCCCTACCTTTCCTATCCTTGTCTTCTCTTTCTCTCTCTTTCTCTTGGTTGTCGTGTTAAGACGTTAAACTTCACTCTCACTCACTCACTCACTCACTCACTCACTCACTCACTCACTCACTCACTCACTCACTCACTCACTCACTCACTCACTCACTCACTCACTCAATCAATCAATCAATCAATCAATCAATCAATCAATCAATCAATCAATCAATCAATCAATCAATCAATCAATCAATGTTTCAGTGGTACCTCATCCGCTTTTGTCGACATCATCGTCCTGTTCGCCAAGAAAGAAAACGCTATTTGTCCTCGCCCAGGGCTCAATACTAAGTGACAAGGTGTCTGGCTAGATACGAGAAAAATGCGGAATGCGACGTCTGTTGTGGCGCCGACCGGGCTCCACGTGTTCCGGGTGTGTGTTTGCGCTAAGCAGGCGCGAACTCGTCGCGGATGCAGGCCAAGCGAGCTGCGTGCAGGCAATGCCAGCAAAGCAGCTGCTCGCGTGCCTGTCTGAAGGTCGGCGCCGGTCTGCGCCGGTTCGCGCCGCGCCGCCTTGATTGAAGCGGCCACGCGAAGGCGATAACCGCGCGCCGCCTTCGCCACGCGAACCTGCAACCGCTGCCAAAGACCGAACCCCGTGCACCGAAATCCTCGCGGCGCGAACAGCGGCGGCGACGCGACGGCGCTTTGTGTCTGCCGCGTCGCGTTGTGTGACCTCGCCGAGGCGCCTCTCGCAGCGGCGAGGCTGCACAAGCGATCGGAGTATAACGAGAGGAGACTGGACTTCTAGAGAAACAAAAACTATACAGGAGCAGGTCAGCGTTCTCGTTGCGTAACGCGGCGGCTCCTGGAGAGAGAGAGAGGGTTGCCGCGCATTCCAACGCCGATGATTTCAATGCGAGCAGCGCTAATAGTCGAATTAAGTCAGCGGCGACTACGGTGCCCGTTATTTTCCGACGCGGCGATCGGCGAGGGTGTGAGCGATGGCTGCACGAATCGCGAGCTAACGAGCGAATTGCGGAGTACGCGCGGTGCTTGTTGCTTGCTTAGAACCTTGTCGGCGGGAGGGCAGCCCTTGGGAATGCCGGTCACGATTCTAGGCATACATGTTTGTTTTCCCCGTATACAAAACTGTCCCGAGAATACGTGCTTTCCTTTAGCTTTCCGCATTGTTTACGTTTAGGCAGTCTGCACATTCTTTCCAACTCGATGTGTTTTTAGCAGACTCGTTCATGACGGTATTAAAGCACGCTTACCTGTCATCTTTCTTTATTGCATGAAATACTGATTTCTGAAAGTGCGACGATCGAGCACGATGCTATTTGCGGGGTGAAACGAGCGTGAGATTATGCTCGTATGGTACAGTATACAACACAGTCAAATTATAGAAGAAAAACAGAAACACGTGACTTAACACGTAAAAGCACGTAACAGAACACAGTGAAATGTATGCAATCATCAATGTTAATCCGGGAAATAATTTCCATAAATCTCGCACATCTTTTATTTAACGTTGCGAAACTCACCATGTGTTGCTGTCACCTCCCTTCAAAAGAGTAGGCAGGTGTTGTGCCCCTACCGGTGGCAGTTGCCAGCCGCTTTCCCTTTCCTGTTAACTGTGTATATGTGTATATGTGTTCAAATAATAATAATTTTATATTTAAGGAGTCTCGTTACTATAGTTCATTATGTACGATAAAGAACTAGAGGAGGAGTAGGATGTTGCGAGCTGCGGGAGGGGGGGGGGGTATCTTTTTATCATCAGGGTGCGCTTATATTGCGTTATAAATGAAACAATTTACAATGATTACTCATGCTCGCAGAGACATTGCTGGGTTGGAAACCTATTAGGGATTTGAAATTTAGATAGATAAAGCGTAGCAAACCAAACCACAAGAACGTCTGTACCCACAACCATTAAGATTAGACAAATCAATGTACTAACCATCATTCCCATAGTCGCTAAACGATCGCAGCGCCACGGTTGCCTCTAATGATTTTTGTAGGAAACCCTATGGTGGCAGCGACAGCAAGAGAAGAAGAATGAATGTTGGCTGCCGGCCGGATCTCCTGAAATTCTCGAGTAATGTGGACTTAGCCTTTGATTGGTAACGGGTTGCAGACTTGATATAGCAGCACCTTCACATGCTTTATTTTCTGCCATTGTAGGGTCCGTGAATACAGCCATAGCACACGCCGAATATCCCGCAGATTAGAGACGAACGCAGCAAAGCGCGGATGAGCTCTTCACAGCTGACGATGTAAAATCTCCTTGAGAGGTTTCATTGAGCCGGACTGCGCCAGCGCTGTACTCTCTCGAAGAGGGCACGGGCTCTGCTCGAAATAAAGCATTAACACGTTCCCTTTGAACAACCAATAAAGCTGAGTAGTTCAAACCGTACCTACAACTTGCAGCAACCAGCAGCTCGACCTGGTAACGCTGAATTTGTAAACCCATGATTAAATTGTGGCTGTGTTCCAATACTCGCCATAGACGGCATAGTAGACGACTAAGCGGACAACGGCCATCTCAAGTCTCGTTCCAATTCTCACGAAGACGTCAAAGTAGACAGCTTCGCGAAAGCAGCATGGAAGTCGAAAACGATGCAGGCTACTTTCCCGTCCATACAAGATGGCGGCTGAGCAGGAGGCTTGGAAACACGACGGGAAGGTCGTCTGCGCACAAGAAAACGTAAACACGCTTTCATATGCTCTTAATGTAAGTCACGTCGTGTTTTTCACAGATTCGCATGTTCAAGCACTTGAAATACAGAAATTATGTGTACTTTTCTCAACATTTCTTTGCCGTCGCGAGCTGGCGTCACGTCGCAGAAGTGTCTTGCAGACGGCTCTAAACGCGTTTCATTACTTGGCCTCGAAGCTGTTTGGGCTGTCTCCTTAGCTGTCTACAAGACTGTCTCCGATGCTGGCCGGAATTGGAACACACCTATATATGCGTGTAAGTCGATCACGTTGCAAAAAGCACGCATGGATTGTCTTATCAAGATTTGATCCACGTGGTGAGCTCGAGAAAAACTGTCCCTTTTAGGGCGGTTAAGATTAAATTAAATTCCCAGGTTTCATGTGCCAAGACCACGATCTGATTATGAGGACCGCCGTATAGTGGAGGAATCCGGATTATTTTAACCACCTGGGGTTCTTTAACGTGCACCTAAATCTGAGTACGCGGGCGTTTTGGCATTTCGACCCCATTGAAATGCTGCCGGTTGAAAGGCGACGTATCCTTGGGGGCGGTTTACGATTGTTGTGGCATCAGTGAAGCTCCGATTCGCTATAACAAGATCGCCTACAAGGATTTGACAAGTCTGCATATATAGAACAGACGATATCGAGCCAGCCCCCGCCACGAAAAGTCAAAGCAGCTTTCCCCGAGCATTTTTAGAGAAACGATGAATCAAGCCCCTCAACACGTCGCTTGCTCCAAGTGCATGCAGGACAGTCAGATGAACAATTTAAGTCAGAAGGGAGCGGGAAAAAAAACACAATTGTTGTGATTGTTGGCGGCTAGTATATACAATAATAATTCTCGGATAAGACACTGCAATAGAGTTTATCTCTTGCTGCGTTCTCACGTGTCCGTGAGACCCCTTGCCGGAGGAACGAATCCTGCAGGCACTGGACTACAGACCGTCCTTGGCACAAGGGGGCTTTGAAGAGCCACTAGAGAGATCAATTATTTGAGTTGTGTTAGTAAATTACCTTTCTACGGTAGTTAAAAAAAAAGTCTTATTTTGAGAAGAGGCTTGGTAAACTGGAGAATACGCAAAAGAATGAAATACCGGTGGCCACGCAGCCTGAAATATTCCACACCAGCTCACCGTGACGTATTTTGACAGAGTGCTCGGGCCTAGTTATTATTATTATTATTATTATTATTATTATTATTATTATTATTATTATTATTATTATTATTATTATTATTGCATTGCTAAAGATGGGCGACATTGTATTCCAAAAGGGTTATACATTGAACTTAGAGAGTTTCAAAAGCTTTTACAGCCACAACTACCCAAAGACAAAAAATATACATAATAACGATAATTTGAAATCTTTGACGCCATACAGAGGTGCCGGATCTATAGGCTGTCGGCACGAAATTAAAAAGAAAGGAACCTTTACCTTCATTTTCTTTTCTAATAATCCATCTATTATCCCTAAACAACGAAACTGAAATGTGAAAAAGTACTTAATACCACTCTAAGCTGATTCAATGTTTCTCTTCAATTAGCGTACCTTCAAACGCGCTGCTCCGTTTTTAGAATACGTGTGAGCTGAGAGATAGTGGACTGAGAGCGGAATTGTCGCGCTGTAACTGGTGCTATGTGCACAACGTTCTATGATCTCGCCTCTCCTTCTATCCCCCATTATCTCTGCACAAGGTAGCCAGCCGCCCTTGCACCAGCTAAGCTCCTTGTATTTCCCTCTCATTATTTTCTTCCGCTTCCTCAGACGAAAACTGTTGCGTGCGCAAAACGGTTTGGTGGTACGCATGCCACTGCGATATACCCATACCACCTTTAGGGACCTCCTTAGGGGCCCGTCAAGGGATAGCGAGACGCAGTTAAGTGAAAATGTAGAAATCGGACAACGACGTCAGAGCCACTGAAAGGGTCATGTCGTGGTAATCGATAGTACGCAGTCTTAGAGTCAGTTTTACCAGCTTTTTCAACAGCGGAAGCCTTTGGGTGACGCTGACAACAGCGCGTATTCTTAAGGGCGCTGACCGCGTCTCTTTAAGAGAAGCTACAGAAGTAAGCGATCCCGTTCGCTTTCTATTTTTTCGTCCGCTTAGGCGGAAAAGCGGGCAGGTTTCTTGGGGTTTTTCCCGCTTTAGCCCGCTTTGACACCAAGTATGACCGTTGCCTATAAGTATCTGTACCGGACCGCCGACGAAGTGTAAGTCTCGCCAACCCAACTCATATTGTAGGAGCGTTTTATTATCGCCTTCCTGCCGCTTGATTTTTTGCAACCACAACGTGTTTCTTACCATAGTCGCCCTTCAGCCTCTTTACGTTAAAGGGCGACAAGGATACATACCAATACTGCATGTGTGTGTGTGTTTATGACTTTATGGACTGTTTGTGTGTGTTTGTGTTTGTGTGTTTACGTGATCATTCCGTTTGTCATAAATACCATCCATCACGTGGAATAGCATGCCAGGCGATCAGCCAGGCTAACATGTCCAACATATGATTGAAGTTTGTCTCTCTCTCTCTCTCTCTCTACATGAATGTTATTATCAGCATGCTCCAGCGGTGGCCTAGTGAAACTCATTGCACGCATCATTTGGAGGATGTTGGTTCTGTCGGAACACTGTCTTTTTGATGGCACCTCAGACAACGTCAGTAAGCCAGGATGCCGCGGCCTCCAATTAGCTATTTTTCATCGGAAGTGGAGTTCCCGCATCGGTGAGCCTATAGCAATGGTGCTATCTATGCCTCTCTTTCACACTGATGTCGTTGACACTGAACATTAATAGAGTAACCGTTCGCGAACGTGAACGCTCAGAAAACAGCGTAATCAACAGCGCGGATTTTCAGACTAATATTAAGCCGGTCTAATGCGAGCAAATATAAGCAACTCGACATGGCGACAAATAGCACAAGTTCCGGATAATGTACATGAAAGGCAGACGACAGAAGCGCCGTCCACCGTCATGTACACGCGCTTTTTTTTTTTTCTGCTGTAATGTTTCATGCGTTTGTTTTGCACGCGGTCACTTCGATGTAGATGGTCAAGTACTGCTTGTCCTGAAATCCGTGTAGTCGAATAAGACAGGCAGTGAGGCGAGTTACGACTGTTGTGGTCAGGCATATAGCGAGGCTTTTCAAAGCGCGACGGCCGCCATCGTCGACTTTTTTTCCTGGATCCACGTGTACAGTGCTCACGACGGGTCGAAGACGCCGAAAGTAAAACCTCGGTCGCTGAACGTGTGCGTAAGAGCAGCTGATAAGAAGCAGACGCTCAAATATACACCTGTCTAAATTCGTGCGAACTACAGAAATGCACAAATGTTCATGAGGTACGGTGAAATTGCATTGATTTCTGGAGATGTTAACCCAGCGACGACCTGACATGATACTTTTATCGTGCCAATTTTTATACTTTGTATATAGTGCCAGTTTTTTTCCGTTGTCTGCCTGTGCATATGTGTTATACGATGCCAAACTTCACGGGGGAGCCGAGACCTTCGTCAGGCATTTCAGCCTTTAGCCCCGGCTTCCTCCTTTGTAACAAGAAGGGAAATAAATAAACTTCCCTTCACTTGACTTCGCTCCAGTGAGAAGGTGAGAGATTAAAGGGAGTCATACACACACAACACAGACACACACAAACACACACAAACACACACACACACGCACACATACACGCAGAGAGAGACAGAGAGAGAGAGAGAAATGCACGAATACGTAAGCTATTTATCGAATTTAACTTAGACTCAGAGTCTGTTTGAGTCGAGCGCGGCGCAGCTTGCGGTGGTCAGCTCGACGAGCCTTAGGGCCGATTTACGCTCGAGCCGCCCATCGCCGCAAGCCGCACCGCACGCTTGCGGTCGCGCGAAAAATTGCACGTATCCAGCACTTGTGCACAAATTACCATTTACACTGTGTGCACAGTGCATACCTTACACATTGTAAACCGAAATTTGTGCACAAGTGTTTGATACGTGCTATGTTTCGCGCGACCGCACACGTGCGGTGCGGCTTGCGGCGATGGGCGGCTCGAGCGTAAATCGGCCCTTAGGGGAATATACCTATTCCGCAGGATCCAGGCCTGCGATGAAGAGCTTCACAGACTTTAAGGCGAAAACCATTCAAGGCTCATGGTGAAGTTTGTGTCAGCAGACCTGACCGCCAGAGTGGCCGCCGAAGCGTCATCACGCCATATGAAGAAAGAATAAAGACAGATTAAACAATGAAAATGATTAATAGTGACAGTTAGCGAATGCTAACGTTATAGTGTAGATTGGTAGAGGTTAATAATCATTAGTAATGACTAATAATGACTACTAATGACTTGTAATTACTACTAATGACTTTGATGACTACGAAGTGACCAATATGTCTAACTACGGCTTGTAATGACCACAATTGATTACGAATGACTAAATATGCTTACTAGTGAGCAGCAATGAATAATAATGACTGAAATGACTTGTAATGACTAGTAATGACTATGAAATGACCAATATGTCTAAGACAACTTGTAACGACTACAATGCATTAGAAATTAGTAAAAATGTTTAGTAATGACCAATAATGACTAATAATGACTGAAATGACTTGTAATAACTACTAATGACTATGATATGACCAACATGTCTAACGACGGCTTGTAATGACCACAATTGATTACAAATTACTAAAAATGCTTAGTAGTGAGTAGTAATGACTAAAAGAAAGAAGAGAAAAAGAGAAAGAGAAGAGGCAAAGAGAAATAGGCGAATGATAAGAGGTGGGGGAGTACGCTTTCGACGTTCACCTCTAAAGAGAGATCTTAAGAGACCCTGTACTTTTGATTTAACTTGCTGCAGGGTACGAGGATGCAGGGCCACGGGCTAGGAGACCAGTGAACCCTACGGCGTCGGCCTTGGCATGAGCAACGGAGGCGCCGAGGACGGGGTGGCCGGCCGGGTGACGTACACGGCGCCCGACGTGGCGCAGCAGTCGTTCCGCCGCCTGCGCCAGTTCTTCGACGACGGCCAGCTGTGCGATGTGCAGCTGCACGTGGGCTCGCGCTCCTGGCGCTGCCATCGGCTGGTGTTGGCATGCTGCTCGCCCTACTTCCAGGCCATGTTCACCACGCCGCTCGCCGAGAGTCAGCAGCAGGTATTCCAGTACCACCTGCACGTACAGATTACTCCTGGTAGCGGCGATGTCATAATGGAAGCGTTTAGCTTTGGAGGCGAGGCCGGCAATCGCTCGTCCTGTAACGCCTCATTCAGGCTATATATAGTTCGTCACACCACACGACTGAAAGTCCACTGTCGTTATAAGAAAAAAGAAACAAGCAGAAGGTGCGATATATCTCTTCGGACGATCTGGTGGCCTTCTGGAAACACTGGACCTTGTACACAGTCGCGTGGAAGTCCCATTTTCCGTTCCACTGACACAGGTTCTTCGGATGAGTGAGTCCATTGCTTGAGGAGCATTTCGAATATTCCGCACACGACCTCGCTCCACTTTCTATTCTATTCAGCTTCGAGTGCACTCCGTGTCCTTCGCTTTCAACAGCTCAAATGAGAACGGCGAATCGACTCGCCCTGGCTGCTTGAAGACATTACGTTTACCCCCGCTGTTCCTTGGATGCTTTCCAAACGGTCCCTCCCTTACGAGGAAGCTCTGTCTCTGGTGGATTAGTAGAGGAGCCCAGGTGATGCCTCTCATGGTGAATCTCACGCGTACGTTTAGGAGGCTACTGTCCGTGTTCTTAAATTCTCCCCTCAGCACTTTACCCGACTATACTGAAACTCGAGGTTAGCGCTTCAGTAATCAGCCACTCTCAGCGTCCTTTCTAGATCACAACTGTGGAGATGTGTCTTCCAAGTACATATCCATGGCAGAGGTGTCTGAAAACGTTATTGAAGTGCAGGGTCTGCTCAAGCTATGTAAAGCAGTTTCCTGAAATTAGTGTCGTCGAGGAAGAGCTTCGACAAAGTTTCGATAACCCGCCCTTCTCGACGAGCGTCCACAAGGGCGAGTTGGTATAGTTAATTTCGGTACTATATATTGTCACGTGGTCGTGACGTTGAATAACACAGTAGCAGTACTGTGAACGACAAAACTAACTTTTATTGGGCGAACCTGTGCCCACAAAACAGGCTACACTTATAGCACAACGATAGCGGCGAACACGCTCGGCGATCGTCGAAAATCTGCTCAGCGGGTCAAGCGCGTCAGCTTTTATACAGCAGTCGTCGAATGTTCCAGACTAATCGCTGGGACCCGCGCGTATTCCACAATGTTATACGCCATTCGCGTCAGGCGATGAAATCAGATAACATAAGGTTCGGCGACAACAGACAGCCGGGTAGAATCATCGTTAACTTTCCAGAAACGTCGGATACATGCAGGCGCGTCCGTCGCTGTGCGATTACAGTTGTTAAGCGGTGAAACGTGGTCGCCCGATAAAGATAAGTACACGTGTCAATACCCCCTCTTAAAAAGCATCGACCCGATGCTGCAAACAAACGAAGTTAATAAACAAAAGCACTCGTAGCAAAGAAAAGAACAAAAATGACGAAGTTCGTCAGCGTCCGTAAAAGGGTTTAAGGCGCACCACGTGGACCACTTCAGATCGTGCGCGGCGCCGCTGTGAATGCGAAATGCCGTCTGGCACGACCTCATAGTCCAGAGCGCCAATACGTCGGATGACCTTGTAGGGTCCGAAATAGCGTCGGAGTAGCTTCTCACTGAGTCCTCGTCGGCGTATCGGGGTCCAGACCCAAACACGGTCGCCAGGCTGGTACTCGACGAAGCGTCGTCGGAGGTTGTAGTGTCGGCTGTCGGTCCTCTGCTGGCTCTTGATTCGCAGGCGGGCGAGCTGTCGGGCTTCTTCGGCGCGCTGGAGATAGCTAGCGACGTCAACATTCTCTTCGTCAGTTACGTGCGGCAGCATGGCGTCAAGCGTCGTCGTCGGGTTCCTGCCGTAGACCAGCTTGAACGGCGTGATCTGTGTTGTTTCTTGCACCGCCGTGTTGTAAGCGAATGTTACGTACGGCAGGACGGCATCCCACGTCTTGTGTTCGACGTCGACGTACATCGCTAGCATGTCGGCGAGGGTCTTATTCAGCCGTTCCGTAAGACCATTCGTCTGCGGATGGTAGGCCGTTGTCCTCCTGTGCCTTGTCTGACTGTAGTTCAGAATGGCTTGAGTGAGCTCCGCTGTAAAGGCCGTTCCTCTGTCAGTGATGAGGACTTCTGGAGCACCATGTCGCAACAGGATGTTCTCGACGAAAAATTTAGCCACTTCGGCTGCGCTGCCTTTCGGTAGAGCTTTAGTTTCAGCGAAGCGGGTGAGATAGTCCGTCGCCACGACAATCCACCTATTTCCGGAAGCTGATGTCGGAAACGGTCCCAACAAGTCCATCCCGATCTGCTGAAAAGGTCGGTAAGGAGGCTGGATCGGCTGTAGTAATCCCGCTGGTCTTGTCGGTGGTGTCTTGCGTCGCTGACAGTCGCGGCATGTCTTGACGTAACGGGCGACATCGGTGGTTAGGCGCGGCCAGTAATACCTTTCTTGTATCCTCGATAGCGTCCGGGAGAAACCGAGGTGCCCAGCGGTCGGATCGTCATGTAGGGCGTGCAGTACTTCTGGACGTAGCGCCGACGGAACAACAAGAAGGTAGTTGGCGCGGACTGGTGAGAAGTTCTTCTTCACGAGTAGGTTGTTTTGAAGCGTGAACGAAGATAATCCACGCTTAAATGCCCTTGGGACAACGTCGGTGTGCCCTTCCAAATACTCGATTAGGGCTTTTAGCTCCGAGTCTCCTCGTTGCTGTTCGGCGAAGTCTTCCGCGCTTATTATTCCAAGGAAGGCGTCGTCATCCTCGTCATCTTGCGGCGGCGGGTCAATGGGGGCGCGGGATAGGCAATCGGCATCTGAGTGTTTTCGTCCGGACTTGTAGGTTACAGTGATGTCGTATTCTTGTAGCCTGAGGCTCCACCGTGCCAGCCGTCCTGAGGGGTCTTTTAGGTTAGCTAGCCAACACAACGCGTGATGATCGCTGACCACCTTGAATGGCCTGCCATATAGGTAAGGGCGAAATTTCGCTGTGGCCCAAACGATGGCGAGGCATTCCTTTTCGGTTGTAGAATAATTGCCTTCTGCTTTTGACAATGATCGGCTAGCGTAAGCTATCACGTGTTCATGTCCATCTTTTCTCTGGACTAGGACGGCACCGAGGCCTAGGCTACTGGCGTCAGTGTGTATTTCGGTATCGGCGTGCTCGTCGAAGTGCGCAAGTACGGGCGGCGACTGCATGCGTCGTTTGAGTTCTTGAAATGCGTCGCCCTGTGGCGTTTCCCACTTGAACTCGACGTCACATTTAGTTAGCTGTGTTAGCGGCTCAGCGATGCGTGAAAAGTTCTTGACAAATCGCCTGTAGTAGGCACACATGCCAAGAAATCTACGCACTGCCTTCTTGTCGGTGGGCTGCGGGAACTTTGCGATGGCAGCTGTTTTCTGCGGGTCGGGGCGTACTCCGGATTTGCTGATGAAGTGGCCTAGGAATAGAAGCTCATCGTAAGCGAAGCGGCACTTTTCTGGCTTCAGAGTGAGCCCTGATGACTTGATGGCCTCTAGTACTGTGGCAAGCCGCCTAAGGTGATCGTCAAAATTTTCGGCGAATACAACGACGTCATCCAAGTAAACGAGACAGGTCTGCCACTTCAATCCTGCTAAAACCGTGTCCATCACGCGCTGGAACGTTGCAGGCGCCGAGCACAGTCCAAATGGCATAACCTTGAACTCGTAGAGGCCGTCTGGGGTGATGAAGGCGGTCTTTTCACGATCTCTTTCGTCGACTTCTATTTGCCAATAGCCAGACTTGAGGTCCATCGAGGAGAAGTATTTAGCGTTGCAGAGCCGATCCAATGCGTCGTCTATCCGTGGGAGAGGGTATACGTACTTCTTCGTGATCTTGTTCAGACGACGATAATCGACGCAGAAACGAAGGGTTCCGTCCTTTTTCTTCACCAGCACAACAGGAGATGCCCACGGGCTTTTCGACGGCTGGATGATGTCGTCGCGCAGCATTTCGTCGACTTGTTCTCTTATAGCTTCACGTTCTCGCGGCGAAACTCGGTAAGGGCTCTGGCGAAGTGGTCGAGCGTACTCTTCGGTTATTATGCGATGCTTTGCGAGTGGTGTTTGTCGAATCCTCGATGACGTCGAAAAGCAGCCTTTGTATCGCCGGAGCAGACTTCTGAGCTGCTGTTGCTTAATCACGGGGAGACTTGGATTAATGTCGTAGTCTGGTTCGGCAACCATGGTCGTCGGGGTAGATGCGGCGGAATCCGAGAGGACAAACGCATTGCTGTTTTCCAGAATTTCCTCGATGTATGCGATCGTCGTGCCCTTGTTGATGTGCTTGTACTCCTGGCTGAAGTTTGTCAGCAACACTTTCGTGTTTCCTCCGTGCAGTCGAGCGATCCCTCTTGCGACGCAAATTTCACGGTCTAGCAGTAGACGTTGGTCGCCTTCGATGACACCTTCTAAGTCAGCGGGTGTTTCGGTGCCGACCGAAATAACAATGCTGGAGCGAGGCGGGATGCTCACCTGATCTTCGAGCACACTCAAGGTGTGGTGACTACGAGGGTTCTCCGACGGTATCGCATGGTCTTCCGACAGAGTTATTGACTTCGACTTCAGGTCGATGACTGCGCCGTGTTGGTTGAGGAAGTCCATGCCGAGAATGACGTCTCGTGAACACTGTTGGAGGATAACGAAGGTGACAGGGTAAGTCCGGTCGTGAATGGTAATTCTTGCCGTGCACATTCCAGTCGGCGTTATGAGGTGTCCTCCGGCGGTACGAATTTGAGGGCCTTCCCACGTAGTCTTAACTTTCTTCAACTGGGCGGCGATGTGTCCACTCATGACGGAGTAATCAGCCCCTGTGTCGACTAAGGCGGTGACTGCGTGGCCGTCGAGAAGCACGTCGAGGTCGGTGGCTCTTTGTCTTGCATTACAGTTCGGTCTTGGCGTCGGATCACGACTGCGTCGCGTTGACTTGTGGCTGGTATGTGACGTCGTCAGGTCGGCTTTCGTCGTCGCATTCTTTCCTTCCAGACTTCGTCGGGACGGCGGCGTGTCGTTATGTCGTCGAGGTAGTTTCTTCGGCGTCTTCGTCGGCGGCGGAGGATCTTCGACAGTTCGACGGACAGCAACCGCACCTCCATCGGTTGCTGCTTTTAGTTTTCCGGATATGGGCTCGGTGACCGGCCCCGAGCTGGGCCAGTGTATGTTCGGCGCTGCGGCGACAGGTAGCGGCCTGGTGATGGTGAACGCGACGGTCGTCGAGAACTCCACTGAGTAGCCGCGAGGTAGTCAGCGATATCGCGAGGGCGTTCACCTTGCTGCGGGCGCGGAGCGTTGACGGCGAAACCTCGCAGTCCCATTTCCCGGTATGGACATCGTCGGTAGACGTGACCCGCTTCCCCGCAGTGGTAGCAGAGCGGGCGGTGGTCAGGAGCGCGCCAAACGTCGGTCTTCCTCGGGTAGCTCCGCTGGGCGACGGGTGGGCGCGCTGTCGGCGACGGCGGCGGTGGTCGACGGAATTGCGGCGTTACAGGGCCCTGGCGCGGTCGCTGAGGAGGGCCTTGACGGCGTACGACGGCGGCGTAGGTCATCGCTTCGGGTTGGGGTTGCGGTAATTGAGGTTGCACCTCCGGAACTCCAAGCGACCGCTGAACCTCATCTTTGACGATGTCAGCGATCGAGGCCACTTGAGGCTGCGACGACGGGAAGATCTTCTGAAGCTCCTCTCGTACGACTGCCCTGATAGCCTCGCGCAGGTCTTGGGAGGCCAGTGATTGAACTCCGGCATAGTTTGTAGCGTTGGTGCGGCGGTCGAATTGCCGGTTTCGCATCTCGAGTGTCTTCTCGATGCTAGTGGCCTCGCGAAGAAACTCGTCGACAGTCTTCGGTGGGTTTCGTACCATACCGGCGAAAAGTTCCTCCTTAACACCACGCATTAGTAGCCGGACTTTCTTTTCCTCAGACATTTCCGGGTCGGCGTGGCGGAATAGGCGGCTCATTTCTTCTGTAAAAATCGCGGTGGTCTCGTTGGGCAGCTGCACTCAGGTTTCCAGTAGTGCTTGGGCTCGTTCTCGGCGTACAACGCTTGTGAATGTCTGCAGGAAGCCACTTCGGAAAAGGTCCCAGGTCGTTAACGCGGCTTCTCTGTTCTCGAACCACGTCCTGGCAGCGTCTTCCAATGCGAAGAAGACATGTCGCAGTTTGTCGTCGCTGTTCCAGCTGTTAAATGCAGCGACCCTCTCGTACGTCTCGAGCCAGGTTTCCGGGTCCTCGAATGTTGAACCGCGGAACGTGGGGGGCTCCCTGGGCTGCTGCAGCACGATGGGGGATGCTGGGGCTGCCATTGGGGAGGACTTGGTGGCAATCTTCCTGCACGTCTCAGGTAGGAGTCCGTGCTCTGGGGGCAGTCCTTGCAGCCGGCGGCTAGCTCGCTGGTCTTGGGCGACGTTGGTTTTGTCCTCGGGCTTCGGGCTTGGATCGCGGCTTTGCGGGGGCGTTCGGTACATGAACGCACAAGCACCTCCACCAGATGTCACGTGGTCGTGACGTTGAATAACACAGTAGCAGTACTGTGAACGACAAAACTAACTTTTATTGGGCGAACCTGTGCCCACAAAACAGGCTACACTTATAGCACAACGATAGCGGCGAACACGCTCAGCGATCGTCGAAAATCTGCTCAGCGGGTCAAGCGCGTCAGCTTTTATACAGCAGTCGTCGAATGTTCCAGACTAATCGCTGGGACCCGCGCGTATTCCACAATGTTCTACGCCATTCGCGTCAGGCGATGAAATCAGATAACATAAGGTTCGGCGACAACAGACAGCCGGGTAGAATCATCGATAACTTTCCAGAAACGTCGGATACATGCAGGCGCGTCCGTCGCTGTGCGATTACAGTTGTTAAGCGGCGAAACGTGGTCGCCCGATAAAGATAAGTACACGTGTCAATATATATATATATATATATATATATATATATATATATATATATATATATATATATATATATATATATATATATATATATATATATATATATAGTGCCGGAAATAAGTATACTCTGAGTGCATACTGTCAGAATCGACACATCACACAATCTCTTTCGCAGGAAGTGACAATCGGCGACATCGACGAAGTGGCGATGGACAAGCTGATTCAGTTCGCCTACACGGGGGTAGTCCAGCTGACGGTGGAGGGAGTCCAGGTAAAAAACGGTGACGCCTTGCGTTATTTGCCCGGCACCTCGCGAAACTTCATCTCGGAACGCGTTGGGCGTCACACCGGCCGCTTAATATTACCCGAATGCCGTTGCCGTTGAGCTCATCGAGATTTCTCTGTAACTTCAAAAGTCATATCTTCTGAAGAACCTGACATATATTCATCGCAAATCGGAGAAGGCAGATACGCTTAAGCTGCATCGGACAGCACCTTTAGTTAATGAAACCGACGTTGTCTTAATAATTTGAACCAGTGACAGCAATGAACGGTTATTCAAACTTCACTTCTTGGAAACAACGGGCCCCGCAGGATATTTCCGAGGTCGTGTCGTATCTATAGCCGTACCAAATAACGCAGCGCTTTGTGAGCTTCGGCATTAACTGCGCGGTAGAATCTTCGCCCCCTTCGCAGCGAAACTATATGTATGATCGTATCCTAGTGTAACAAAAAAAAAAAAAGGTGCGAGTATAATAAAAACAAGAACAAAAAGAGTACAGGACAACACAGAAAGAAAGAATCGAGTCGTACACCTTATGCAGAACAAGCAACCGCGGTTACGCCCCTCGTGGTCCTCGCGTTTAAGAGGAAGCTTTAGCTCGCGTGCTCCTATCTAAATACATGTACAAGGAGAATTCGTTTTTCTCGGCAACCACTGCACCAAATCTGGCGAGGTTTGTTGCATTTAAAAGAAAAAACTAAAATCTGGTGACTGTTGGCTTCGAATTTTTGATTCAGGCCGTCAAATTTTTTTATTGAAATGTGGCAAAAAGTGATAATTTTCAGAAAACAAAACTATTAAGTTTACAACTGTGGTAACACGGCAAGGAAAAATGATATTACAATTCTGTGAATTGAATCTGATAGTACATCTAAAGCGGACAAAATTGATATGTTACACATGAATCTAGCAAAATTCAGTAATATGGAAACACAGCTTTCGCAGAATTCTTGTACACAACGTAACAAATTCACGTCAGATATAAATTGACATATCGAATTTGTCAGCTTTGAATGATCTAATGGATGCCGCTTGCAGAACCGTCATATCTGTTTGTGATGCAGAGCTATTAATTTGTGAGCTTCGTGCTATGTTTTTCTTTTTTCAAACTTTCGAATTTCCGCAAATTCTTGTAACCAAATTCCGGCTCTAAATCGAAATTCCCCTTCCAACAATCACTAGAATTGAACTTTCTCTCTCAAATGCAACAAATTTCGTACCCGCAGGTGGTTGCTCAGTGGCTATGGTGTTGGGCTGCTGAGCACGAGGTCGCGGGATCGAATCCCGGCCACGGCGGCCGCATTTCGATGGGGGCGAAATGCGAAAACACCCGTGTACTTATATTTAGGTGCTCGTTAAAGAACCCCAGGTGGTCGAAATTTCCGGAGTCCTCCACTACGGCGTGCCTCATTATCAGAAAGTGGTTTTGGCACGTAAAACCCAATAATTTAATTTTAACAAATTTCGTGCATCTATGTTTTTCGGATTTTCGAAATATTTCTTAACCAAATTCAGGCTCTAAATTGAAATTCCGCTTCCAACGGTCACTAGAATTTAACTTTCTCTCTCAAATGCAAACAAATTTAATTAAAATCGGTCCAGGGGTTATCTCAGAAAAAAACGTTTCTTGTGGAAGTGCACACACATCAGTTCAGTATACGTAGAGGACAACATAGAACCGGACCTTCTCGAGGAGCGATGGCTAAGCGCTCTGACTAGCTCAGAACTAAACGACCAATTATGGGCTATCCAGCGGGCCCGGGCAGCGGTGGAAAGGCTATGCCTCACCGCACACAATGCCCGGGTGGCCTGAGCCCGGGCTGGCAACCTCGCAGGTCCTTTTTCCATTAAAGTTTTTTCCGTCCGTCCGTTTTTGCGTTTTACGTGCATTTGAATAGGCCGCGTCGCAGTTGGGCCCGAGCTAAAGGCGCAATTCAATGCGCGCAGGCCCTGCTGCACGCCTCGTCGGTGCTGCAAATGGAGCCGCTGACCCGGGCCTGCTCGTGCTTCGTGCGCGCCCACCTGGAGCCAAGCAACGCTCTGGGCGTGTGGCAGTTCGCCGAGTCGCACGGGCTGCGCGGCCTGGCCCGCAGCGCCGAGCTGTTCGCGCGGGGACACTTCGCCAGGGTGGCCGCCGGCAGGGAGTTCCTCGCCCTCGGCTCGCAGCACCTCGCCAGGCTCCTGGCGGCCGCCGACCTCAGCGTGGAGTCCGAGGCGCAGGTATACACGCAGCGTGCGCGATTCCAACCGACAGCTATACCGGGTTCGATCCGCCGTTGTTTCGGTTGTATTTATTTATTTATTTACTTATTTATTTATTTATTTGTTTATTTATTTATTTATTGTACCCTCAACGCTTTACAGCATTGTAGAGAGGAGGGGCACAGAGAGAACACTTTAAAAATTAATAAATAGCACTTCATGAAAAAAGGAAAAGTAGAGAATCACAGAAAGGTATACACAAAAATTCGGCACAATGCATCTCACGCATCTAACGATGACTGTCGTCGGTAATGCGTTTAGTACTGAATTACTATAGTGGTTAATATTTTTTGTTCAAGCCTGCACCAAGGTCAAGCACGAATCGAGGGCTTCGAATATGGGGTTTGAGGGATCGCCGTCCAGACCAAGCGGTGTTGCTCGCGCTATCACACCTATAGAGCTCGAGCGAGGGAACGACAACAAATGGCAGGTGAAAGACGCGGCTTGGAGGCTGTAGCGCGTGAGACGCGTTACCGTCAGCTGCACCGTGTCGCTCACAACAGACGTGAACACGCACATTCGCGGAATCGTTACAGCGAAGCCAAGTGTAGTTCAGTGGCAAACATAAGAAAACAGCCAAGAGCTAACGAGCGGCGTGTCGGTGCGTCGAGAAGTTTGAATACCTTGCATACAGCTCGGCTGCGCTGACCTTTATGACTTTGGGCTTTCTGTGGCACAAGAGTGTGCTGATCTTAAATACCACCATGAAAACAAAGGTACCAAGTGATGCATGCCCAAGCGAAGACGTGCTGTAAAAGCTAAAATGTGCATCCCGAAGGGCAGCATCTTCTCCATCCCCAACAGCTTCTGCTATACGCATCCCAAGGAGCCCGCAAAACTGCATCCAAGGCATCTCGTTCGTTAGAAGTGTTGGCCGGACGCCTTCTCTGATAATGCGCCACGGGTATAGCGATTGGTGAGCGCTCGTTAACCACCGTGTATACATAGCGTACGAACTCGTTCGCCAAGAAGTGGACCCTCGGCCGCAGGTGTACGAAGCCCTGATGAGCTGGGTGCGCCACGACACCGGGCCGCGGGCCGCGGAACTGCCGAGCCTGCTGTCTCGCGTGCGTCTGCCGCTGCTGCCGCCGGGCTACGTGCGCCGCCGTTCCGAGGACGAAGAGCTCCTGCGCGGCTGCCACCGGTGCCGGGACCTGCTGGACGAGGCGCGCGACCAGCAGCTCTGGAAGGCGGGCCTGCTGGTGGGCACGCCGCCGGCGCCCGGAGAGCGATCCAGGCCCCGCCACAGCTACGCCGGTATGCGACCGCCGAGCACTCCGTGCTATATATAACACGGCATGAAATGCATTTCCGACGCACTGGTGCGCTGTCGCGGCAGCCACTGAGCGTTGAGCGAATACCGCGCGCTTTAAATGCTGGTCGAAATGGACGTGGTATGCACGTGCGCTTACCGATCGAGCTCAGCATCCAACGGCACGTCGCGTTGCGCGAAATGGCCGAGTCGTAAGTGGACGCTGCAAACCTTGGAATACGCAAGAAGCACGCGCGTTCCACGCAGTTAACGCAGAAGGCCCAGTCAGACGGAGACCGGGTAACAGAAAGACGAAAGAAGGAAAAAGGCAGGAAGGTTAACCAGAAGAGAAAATGGCTTGCGACCCTGTCTATACCAGAGGACGGGTAATAAGGAAGTATATAGAAAGATAATAGCATAATAAGAGGTCATAGAGTATAGGCATACAAGCACAGCCGGTCACTATAACCGCACAGGATCCCGTGCAGGACGCTGAACACCGTAGGTAAGGCCAAAGCCGTTCGCGCGGGTTCGTTGTCCTTAAATATTGCGACAGTGCCTTCGTCGCCCTCTGCGGCGACGGCTTACGAGGCCGGAATTCCATAATTACTTGTTTTGACCACGGTCTGTACTCAACGAGAGCTAGCGCAGTCGCGAGCAATCGTCTCCGTACGCTGTAGCGAGTGCAGTCACACGGAACACGTTCAAGGGTTACACATAGCGCTGTCAGCCATACCAATGCCAAAAGCAAAATACTTCGCATAAAGGCGACACCTAACCCTGGTAGAAAAAACAGGGTAGCCTCGTGTCGCCAGAATTAAGATGGGATGCTCGCCAGATGAGACGTACATACCCGCGTCCTGTCTTTCAGGCGTCATCGCAAATATTATAAGTCGTCTCTTTGGTAGCATCCACGTCATCACATAGCGAGCAAAAAACCACGCGAAAAGGCTGTCCCGTTCCGAGCCTAACTCCACCAGGCAACGCGGCTCCTCAAAAGACGCCTCACCTTGCAGGCACTTTCTATTTCGTCATAATGGGGCTCATTTTGGTTTAACATATTAGGAGGGCCCCTCCCGAGGGTCCCGTTGCAGTCGTTGACTTTGAGGCACTCGTGTGAATATCATCTGTACGCAATCGTTGTTTGTTGAATGGATAATAAACTGAAATCTATTCATAGAGTGCGCCATAAGATTCTAGATAGTTTGTCCAATCGGACACAAAACGCAGAAAAAGGGGAAATTTATAAATATTGCTTTTGGCAAAGCACGGGATTAGAAAGTGTGTTTGGTGATGTCGCCTAGCGCTTGGTAGACAATGGGGAACGATACTGCGTGAGATCGATAGTCAGTTTACCGCAAAAAAAGTAATCTCAATAAGTTCAAACGACATCTTTTTCTTGATTCAAGCAGCTCCAAGATTAAAGATTTGCCGTTGCCTTTCAACTGGCCGTGATGTCTCCCTCCTCCGGATACCAGTCCCATTGTTTTAACAGAAAAATTCGGTTGCAGATAAATTGGTTGCAATGACGCACAAGGCTCTTTCCGATCCCTTTCGGTTTTCATCATCGTGGGCCAAAAAGACGTCCCTAACAGTTTGTGGCAGTTTACAAGTAGTCAGCAAAACCGTAGCTGCTGAAGCAAGATGAAAACGGCGAGGAACAAAAGGAGGGGTTCACAGATTCACACACACAAAAAAAATATTGAAGGATGAAAATATGACACGAAATCGCAAACACTAACACAATAGAGAGGGGAGGAAACGAGGTCGGAAATGCAGGGAGGTTAACCAGAAGGGATGCTTCTGGTTAACTACCCTACACTGTGGGTAAAGGTTAAAGAGAGGAATAAAAATAGAAATAAGAACGCAGAGAGAAAGAAAGCACAGACATGCAACAGGAAAGTACACCTGCGTGCCGTATTTCCATGGTAAATGTCTCGTTCGCTCATGTCGAGAAGGTTACGAGAGCACAAAAAATGGCACATCTGTCAAGAAGTTCCGGAATCAAATGCGAAAATAAAATGCAGAGGTTTTCTGTTGTCACGCTATAGGAAAGACACGCGCGTACCTGTTTCCCAGGGACCATATTCTGTGTCGGGGGCCGAGACGCCAGCGGGGAGCCGTCGTCGTCCACGGAATTCTACAGCATAGCGGGCAACAAGTGGCTCAAGGCGGCTGACATGTCGACCCGGCGGCGACACGTCGGGGTCGCGTCGGTGGACGGTAATCAGCGCTTTAGTTAGCTCGTCTGCACGTGCGACAATTTGTTCTCGCGAAGCGAGACATGCGATGCAAACTTTAACCATCGTACTTGCACAGGAAAGCTCTATGCCGTGGGTGGAAGCGACGACAAACACCACCTTGCCAGCGCTGAAGTATTCGACCCTGAAACTAACTGCTGGAAGTTGATATGTCCCATGAGCGTCGCCAGGTAAGCTTGATCGCTGTTCCCTAGACAGAGTTTCACACAAGTGATTTGTCCTGTGTTCCTCCTAAGTCTCCGTTTTAGCAGCGCTTTTCCATCCCAGAATAAAGTTTGTTCCACAAATTTTTGGAAGAGCGTGGAGTTTTAACGTGTGCTGAAACAAATGCGTGGTTAGTTACTACTTCGGCCAGCCGGCTTTCAAAGACACCATACATGTGGCGTGTTTGCACCACAGATATGGTGTATATGCACCTTAGATATGGTGTCTAGCTCCCTCGGCCTCGATACTTGTGTGAAGGTTGTCTGTAAACAGCATGGTGCACAATCGAGTTACACTTGACGGAAGAAGAAAAAACATGCTTTTTCGAAAACTGTCAAAATTACTACGCAAGAGCATGTCATATCCGTCCCGAAACACAAAACCTAAAAAAAAATCTTTTTTATTCCACCGTATACGCTTAAAATATTCATAAAGTAGTTTAAGCTGTGAGGACAGAGGCACTATTCCCCCCCCCCCTTTATTTTTTTGTCATCTGCAGTTTTCTCATAACCTGCGTGCAGTACAGAAGACTTCCGACCCATTCAAGTATAGACACTACACCGCGCGCTCATTTCTGCTTGTCGCAGGCGAGGTCTAGGACTGTGCGAGCTGAGCGGGCCGCTGTATGCCATAGGCGGCATGGACGACACGTCCTACTTCAACACGGTCGAGCGCTACGACAGTCAGACGGACACGTGGACAGTGGTCGCGCCCATGAAGTCCCCGCGAGGAGGCGTTGCCGTCGCTGTCCTCAAGGTTAGCATCGTCTTCACTCGGCTCGCAACAAAAAGAGGTTGCACGTCTTAGTCTTATGTCCGCATGTACGCAGCCATTTAGGAATAATCGGCGTCATCGTGAGTCTTCCACTGCTACGCGTGAGAAATGCAAATCATTCTTTGCTTGCACAGTCCGTTAAGTACCGATGGCCATGAACGACAGTAATGACAGGGATAAATTGATATGGACGCACAGCTCAAAGAAGCCGATGGAGTTTAGGGTGGGTGTGCGATGTTATCTGACCTAGGATCGAGACTCGGGAAAAAAAATGAAAAAGTTTCCTACCGAATGCAGAAAAAGAGATTGTGCTTGTTTTTTCTTTCATATCTCTATACAATTAAGGCATGTCCCAAAAGTTCGTGCAGTACGTTTAAAAAAATACATTACGCAAATACATTATTACGCAAACTTTCAGATACATCAATGTGGTCCACTGTAAAATACTCTCCATTAGATGCAATTGTGCACTGGTTCCACTTCTCTGGAAGCCCTCCTCTTCTGTCAGGCACTTCAGCAGGGATGTCGTTTTCTTTTGAACTGTCGTCGCATCCCCGAAATGGCACCAATGGAACATTAGTTCTCATTAGAAGTTAAAAAACAAAAAAACAAAAAAACAAAATGTCGCAGCAGGATATGTGGCGAGTATAAGGAGGGTCTTTCAGCACAGTGATGAAATTGCATTTAAAAAAAACTCACGGATATATATATATATATATATATATATATATATACATAATTTAATGGCAGTCAAAAAACATGACCAACCTGACTTTGATTTCTGCTTTGCATGGTCTACGGGCATCTATCTTTTTTCCAATTCTTGCTCTGCGACTTCAGCTCGATGTCGTATTCGTAAACCCACGTTTCGTCGCCGGCGGCAACCCTTTGAAGCAATTGATCGCTGTCATCTGAAGTTTTCCAATCACTGCAGCATTCTTCTCGTCGCAACTTTTACTCAGAAGTTAGCAGTTTCGACACCACCTTAGCGCAAATCTTTTTAATTTTCACAGTCTCAGTCAGAATTCGGTGAACGGACGACTTTCTCGAACCAAGTGTTTCTGCTATCATCCTAACAGTCATTCGGTAGTCACCGAGCACAATATAACGCACACGATCGATGTTTTCATCTTCGCGCGAGATGGAGGGGCGCCTTGCATCGTTCTTGGGGCCTTCACGCGTCCTTCCGGAAAATGCTGGACCCACTTGAACACAGTTCCTTCCTCCAGGGCATTCTTTCCATAGGCCTTTTGCAATTTGATTCATTTATGCGCCATTCTTGCCCCATTTCACAAGAAAACTTATATTGATCCTTTGTTCCGTCTGTTCGTCGACCTTCAATTCGACAACTATTAAAATCTAGTTGCACAAAACATGCGCGCATAACGTTCTGCCGCGTCATGCAGCAGTCCGGCTTGTACTAAAGGTCAACCGGGTACTTTCGAGTAGAGACAGCTACAGAGCGATGCTGCTACACCCTCTCCTACTTGTTCACTTACTCACTGCACTGACCTTTAGGCACTCACCGCGGTAGCTTAGCGGCTATGGTGTTGCGCTGCTAAGCACAAGGTCGCGGTATCAAATCCCGGCCGCGGCAGCCGCATTTCGATGGGGGCGGAATGCGGCTGCTGGTACCCCTGCTGGTCAAAATTAATCTGGAGTACCCGATTAATTTTCACCACCAGGTATCTTTAACGCGCCCCTAAAGCACGGGACACGGGCATTTTTGCATTTCGTCCCCATCGATACCGTTCATCATTTCTCAGAATGAAATTTCGCGATGAAATCTTACACTATGAAATATTTTACTCTATCATATATTATCTTTCATTTGATGTATAGACAAACGTGCACGGGTCATTTTATGTGCGCCCGCAGGACTGCATCTACGCCATAGGCGGCAACGTGGGACAGACGTCGCTCAGCACTTGCGAGAAATACGACCCGCATCTGAACAAGTGGTCGTACGTGGCCGGCATGACTCAGCGAAGAGCTGGCGCAGGGGCCGTCGCCCTCGACGGCTTCATCTACGTCGTAGGCGAGTACAGCTCATGCACGAACACTTAATTTGACGCGACTGAGTTAGTTAATCTGATGACGGTTGGGTATTGGCCACGGCATGATGTCGTCTAAAGCGAAATATCTTAAATGACAACACGCTTTGCGGTGGCTGAGAAGCTATGCGCGATTTAGCTGTTAGGAAATATTTCACGTCCAAGAACTCCGCGTTGCAACTTTAATTAACGAACCTGGGAACATTTCGCACCCCCAGAACTCCTGGAGCTATCTTAAGGTTAAGAGCACCAGCGGGCTGTGCAGACTTTGGACGCAGTTCTTGTCCGTGACGTAACGACTTGTTAACGCTTGGGAAAAGCTGCACCACAACTTCCTAAAATATTGCGAAGCGTAGGAGCGGAGTAAAAACTGATAAAAAACTGAATGTATCTGCAGTACGCGTATGCTGTCATTATAGTTTAAAGGTGCGCAATGGTAGCTGCCGCGTACAACTGCATCTCTCAATTCCATTGGATTTAGATATGTATTACATTGAGTGCCGTTATCATGTGACACTAATTGCCTGCAGGTTGTACACTCAGCTTCGAAGTAATGTTTTTTTTTTTTATTCAACCACTTGCACTTTGTACACTTTCGTCGGCGACGGTACGGCATTGCTTCAATGTTGTCCTTTCGACGTTTACAGACTTCTGGCGGCATTGCTGAATGCAAGAGCTTGTCGTGGGGATTAAACCTTCTGCGAGTTACGTTACATGCATTTAGTGAATCTTCTACTGCTTCTATCTCTAACCCTTTCATCATAATCGCCTTCCGTTCTTTCAATGCGAAGCATTCTTTGTCTAACGCTTGGCACTTTGTGGTATAGGGAGGTAGGTTCCTCTATTGCCTCGCTTTAGCAAAAAGAAAATGATGTGTGACCGATGGTGTAACCGAACCTCTGCCGTGGAGCACTGCAGCCCGGTGCTCTCACCATAAGCCCACGATCTTGTTCTTTCTTTAATGCCGTTACTTAGTTCACACACAGAAATACATTGAGCTATCCTACCAGCCCAGCAAGGGATGAGGAGAGAAACAATCATAGCTCTGGCGTATACATCAGCCCTCCTAACCTAAGAAACCAATCTTGTTCCAGTTCCTGCAGTTAATACAATTGAACCATTCCGCTTACAGATTCGCGAAAGTAACCCCTTACTGGCCTCACGTCCAAATCTGCATGACGATCGGCCATTCTTCACAACCAGTACGTAAGCCCAAGATCACACGAATACGTCTATCGTTCCAAAGGCAGCTCTTTGAAACACTCGGCGTGTTCCTCACGTGCCACTTTATCGTCTCCTTTCTTTGCGACAGTTCCCGTGTTAGACGGCACAATCTCCGGGACCAGCCCACTTTCCTCAGCACTTCGTAGTAGTTTACGCTACGTAAAAGCTGTGCGACGGTGTACCAGTTTCACGATGGCCCAAGTTAATCATGCTTTAACATTTATTCACCGGAGTACAAATGACATCGTCGCTTTAGCATACACCACACGGCATACCCATCGTTAGGTAAGACTGCAGAAGATGTGGTTGCTGATGACGTCATAATCCGTGTTTATTTCGCTTACGCTCGTCCACTGCCCGTGTGTAACCCAACAATCGTCATGTAAGCTCGCGTCGAGCGGCCGGCATAGATCGGCTGCCATACGATCCTATTCGACATAGTCGCCGGCGTGCAGCTGTCATCACACACACGTACGCTAGCGACCACCACACACGACTACTCAATTTACACAAACACGTTGGTTCGTCTGATATCGATTTGCGGAATCACAAGCAATGCTGGATAGACAGGTACCTGCAAAATGTTCCGCATAACATCGATTCTCGCGCTGCGTGGGGATTTGTAGGATTTTTCCACATACATGTTAAATATTTGCTTGGGCAGATAGTTCCGTCAAATGCCTGCTACAAAAGTAAGGTGCGCTGCTTTTGTCACTCTTCACGCCGGCTTAAACAAAATCGCTACCTTACTCCGGCTTTCACCCACCTCGCTTCGCCTCACGCATGGTTATATTGCAGAAAAGCCCGCTTCACACCCGTAAGGGTCTGGCACTGAATATCGCGAAGACTGCAAAACTGTCATGGGCTTTCGCTATCCGTTTCGCCGACAGGAGAAGCTAAAACCAACAGCTACCCATTTTGCACACTCATCGCAATGTGCCTGCGTTCGCGACCAGAGCCCGAACACAAGCAGAACTGTACGAGCGAATCGCGTCGCTACGGGTGAGATAGATGCTCGAGGCTGTTGGGGTAAACACAGCTCGTTTGTGCTGTGGCAGACTATCACTGCTGCCGCGCCTTCCTATGTGTGAGCTAAAGAGATCACCCTTACAGCACACATGTTTCGACTCCCGTAGAAAACGTTCCGGTAATTAAGGGTGGGGCTCCAGAGAAGTACCCTCGTCGATTTAACGCTTTGAGCGGACATAAAGCTGTACAATCTTAAGATTGTAATTTTAACAACTTACAAAGAGCATTATATATTTAGCTAATTAAGTACTTGTTTTATTAAGTAAATAATTGTGCTTGTCCGCAAGCACTTGTTTGGCGCCAAAATAACGTCAACCACTTCCTTTTAACTGATCGTCTCGGGTGATCCGCAGGCGTATATGAACTCACACTGAAGAAAAGCTTGGGGGTTTCCTCGCACACTTTTGCCGTTATTGTGAAATCTGCAATTAATTGCTGCTATATTATATGGGGGTACACCCTCGATCCGGAGGGCTGAAACTTGCCTCCCCTGTGCAGGAGGCTTCGACAACAACCTCCCTCTGAGTTCGGTGGAGCGGTACGACGCCGAGCTGGACCGGTGGGTGGGTGTGCAACCCATGAGCACCAGCAGAGGCGGGGTGGGCGTCGCCCGGCTGGCGGGCAGGCTGTACGCCGTCGGGGGACACAACGGAAGCCGATACCTGGACTCGGTCGAAGCCTACGACCCGGCTCTCGACAGGTGAGGCTCGGGTTGCGGCTCCGCTCTTCCAGGGGCGCGCGCGAGCTCGCCTAGACTATAATATAATAAAACGGTGCGGACCGGAACGCGTGCCGCAGAAGGGCGGCACACGGGGCGTTCCTCGTGGCAACCAATGCAACCATGTATATCTTCCCTAACTCTGCGGCGTCTACTATACAACTTCCGACGTGTGCACGAGCAACGTGAGGTGAGGCCCGAAAGAATAATTTTGCACAATAAGTAATAACACGCACAAAATATAAAGCGGCATTTAGGTCATAATCGCTTGCCCAAATAGTTATCATCTCAAGGAGCCTTTACGACGAATAGCTGCTGACGACGAGATCAGAGGGGAGCCATTCTGTCCGGCTTCGCCGGATGTACGTAGACATTCGCGATTTCACCGCAGACCCGTTTACCTGATTTTACCGCCCCGAACCGGTCGACGCAACACGCCCTTGCCTTCCTGCGCGCTGTGATTGGTCGAGGCCAACGGCCACCAAAGCCTTAGCAGCTTCTGCCAAAGTCGATCGCGTCGACTGCTGCTGCTGCTGCTGCTTCCGGCGTTCACCTCTTTCTGCGGCATGTAATTAGTTAACAGGACATTAAAGAGAAAATTAAGTTAATTGAATTGTATTAATAAATTATGTACTTCCGAAATACCGAAATTTCCACTCTCACCGCAACAGGAAGTTTATTCAAAAAGAGGCAAAAACTAAAGGCAGGTGCCGACGCCACTTTTATGTGCCCGCCCCAGCATGACGCGATGACGTCATGCTTTTTTGGCGTCGTCTGCTCAGGCCTCGTCAGGTTGCATATCGTTAAAGTTGGACTATATTGTGTTTTACAGGAACAAAAAATTGACGCTCCATCCAACTGCAGTCGGAGCAAACATATATATAGATATATATATATATATATATAGTTGCAGAGTGGCAACTCCGAAATTGAAATAGAATGGGCATATAGTCCTAGAGCGCTAAACATTGAAATTGAAGATAAGGTCTTCCTTCTTTAGGCGAGCAGCGCGAAAAAAAAAGAACTAATTGCGAAGACAAAGAAGACACAGCACTTCCCTTCGTAATAAGTCCTTCTTGTCATGCTGCTCGCCTCGAGAATTTAATGCCAACTTGCCCAGCAAACCATCGTTGTGAAGGTCTTCTTTGCTGCCTTCACGCTGGTTCGGCTTGTCTGAACGGCCAGACCAGCGCGTCGCGGCTCCTCGCTGCCGCAGCACGCTGGCTGCGCCCTGCTCGGTGATGTAACGGGAAGTCTCCTCGAGAGCCGCCGCGGCCTGGCTGCAGCCTCCCATGGTTTCGGTTTCGCGCGCTTCTGGTAGCTGAAATTCGTCGTGCCGTATAGTTCCGCGGGAGACCGCATTTTCTTTTTTTTTTGTATCTAAGAGTGGATATCGCTTGTACGAATAGCTGGCTTCAATTTCCAAATTACAACGATCCCGCTGAAAAAAAAAAGAAAAGCTAATGAATGAATTGTTGTTAATTAACGACCAATTAATTACCGCGTATCCGCCGTCACCCCGTGGTCGCCACCACTGACGAACGAACCGTCTCCGAAAGAACCGTCCTTCTATTTCAAAAACAGCTATTTTGAATATTTTCTTCATAGAAACACCCAGTATACATAGCACGACCGATGGCGGTCTGTTCCGGACCACCGTGAGTCGCACTTCGAAGAGCCAGGACGTGCGTCGATGTGAGCTCCTGAACAGCACTTTGCGATGCGATGAACGCTGTTTAAATCGTGGATCGGGACCTCAAAGATGTGCGAGTAACGATTAGCACATTTCCCTCGCATTTACCGCTAAATCGTCAGTCCCCCCCATCTGGGCCCCATCAAAATGCAGCCGGCGCGGTCGCGATTGGACGACGCGACGTCGTGCTTGACATAAAAATAGTTCCAGCGCAATCACATGAAACCACAAGTGTGAAGGACGGGACACAAGCGCTTCACACTTGTGGTTGCATGTGATTGCGCTGTAACTATTTTTATGTCAAGTATGCACCAACTCGCCCAGAAAGAAGTTTTAATGACGTCGTGCTCATCAGCGCAATGACATAGCTGCTAAGCTATATACCACAGAGGGTGCTGCGTGTATAACAACCCACACTACCGCTACAATTGTGCCCCTACGATTGCGCGCGCATAAGTTGATGTTCCCTTTCTCTTCTCTCCGTTCGGCTATTCGCTTACACCGGCAATCGTCGTAAATAATTTCCGAACTTTTCTTTAAGGCCTGCATTCTGTTCCCGGTCGCGGCGGCCACAAAGAGCGGTTGTTTACCCAGATTTTAGGCGCACGTATGTATGCAATTCCGGGTTATAGAAATCAACCCGGAGCTCACCACTATACGGCGTCGCTAATAGCCCATGTTGCTTCGGGAGGTTGAACCTAGTAATTTGTTGCAGCAGACTTCATTTCGCAGTATTTGGTAAATAGAAAATATTGACCTTATTTACTTAGACAACCTGTCGCTCACACAATGCGATGTGCGTACGTCGATGTCATGCTTTTCTCGCCGAAAACTCAGTGCCGATGGTGGTTTTACTGCCACGTATATACGTCACTGTTCCCCGGTCGCGTATGCTTTCTGTACAGGAAGAGTCCGAACAAGTTTGTTGCCGACAGGTTATATTTTGGTTTACAATTTAAATGCCATGCAATTCTTCATTTGCGCTCTCCCTATCGCATTACGCACAGCGTAAGACCAACCTATTCGCGATAAATGGAATGTAGTCTACCAATCAGTATCGTCACAACTAACTTTATCTTTAATAGAGTTTGTATGCAGAAACGCGGACGTATAACAGTACGCCACCCTCTGGTTAACCTCCCTGCCTTTCTCTATTTTTCTGTCACTCTTAAAGGGCCCCTCACCAGCCCACATAGGAAATTATACGCTGGAACTTGTTACGTGCCCTATAGGGAGCGTTCTCGAGCAAGAATTTTTCAAATTGCTTCATTAATAGCCTAGACAAAAATATTTCAGTGCCGCGAACCGATGATTTTGGGAGGCGAGCGTCACCGCCAACGTCGACACTCTCTCCTCTCGCCCCTGTCGAGCCTCCGCAAGCGAAATTCCTTCCTTGTATTCTCTCATATCGGAGCTCGAGGATCGCGTGACGCATACGTTACGTGCCCGCCTTCGTTTTTTCTTTCGCTTTCTTTTTCTTTGCTTTCTGCGCGGCGCACTTTCGCTGACGGTCTAGCGCGCGAGCTGTTGCGTTTGTGCTAACGGTAAAACGGTAACGATAACGGTTGCGGTTTTACTAACGGTAAAAGTCAGTGCCACACGAACACTGAGGCAGACGCAAGCGGTAGAAAATGGCATAGTTTCGCTCTCTGCGCGCGCGACTGCAAGACATGGGAACAAGCAGACGAGACGGAAGTACATATCTCTCTCGCTACGGTATGCGGAGTAAAGCAAAGAGACCCAGACATTCGACTTGTATACGTTTTATTATTTCTCTAAACTTTAATTCGTCTATTGAAGCAACACGTTAAACAAATAACTGATGTTGCCTTGAATAATTTTCGAGGTCACGTGCCACTATGAGCGACGTCACATATTGTCATGCAAGTAGGCGCACTTGCGCGTGCGGCGCCCGCGGGGAGAAGGGCAAACGGCGTTCGGATTGAAATTTAAGCTTCGATATAGTCAGAGCTGGTGAGGGGTCCTTAAGAGATGCAGACGCTATAAGCATATAGCGCCGGTGTCAAAACCATTTAACCCAGAAGAGATTGTATTCCACTTTCGTGGTAAACGTGTCGGAACTAGGCAGCGTCATAGTTGGCGCGAAGGCGTTCTTTTAGCGCACTTTCTTGTTCGTAGACGTGGATCGTGCGACACAATTGTGTCACACGATCCCTGATCGCGTTGAGAGTAGTAAATGTCGCAGTATGTTGCCAACGTCGTGAATATTATTATGCGTACGTCCTCCAATCCACTCAGGCTTACTGAACTCTCTAGTGCCTCAAATCGTGCAGCAGCCGCTGCCGAACACATACGTATACAGGGTGCCCCAGCTAACTTCAGTCAGAGGTTAAAAATATGTGAATGCCCCGTAGGTGGACAGAAGAAAGGTAATGTTATTTGCTGTCGCTTGGAGATACTCAAACTATTTTTCTTTCATTCGGCCATATTAGATCATTAGTCTTAATTAATTAACCAACTCCTCAAATATTACATGAAAAGTGTCAATGAGAAAATTGTAAAGCGACATGAAGGACTCCCGTTACAGCTTTCTGTTCCTCAATAGGTACGTGGTACATAAAAGTGGCTTTCCGAGCGTGAAAGAAGCCTGCGAATATATACGCAAAGTGCCTCGAGCGGCCAGTCGTGCGGGAATTTCGCGTGCATTTGTGGGCTTCTGTGGACCAAGCACTTTGACGACACTGCAGCTACTCAACTTGATTACGACGAGGGGCCTGAAGGGGGCTCCTTCAGAAAGAACACTGTGCCCGCAGTTATGACTCGGTGCTCTTAACAACCGATCTGATCTCCTTCCCAGCCTTTTATTGACAGCGATCTGTTCCTTCTTCTGGTCGGTTTCTACATTTCCATGTTGCGCTATACCAGTTTTATTGACTGAGGTTGTACGTTAGATGTCGTGGAGTTACGGTGGCACGCTAGATCCCTGGGCGCTTGCAATCAGGCACGCGCTGTCCTTCTAAAGCACTAACATACACAGAAGAAGAAAAAGAAAAGGAGAAACATCGTGCAAGTTTCGCAACTATCATTATCGTACCCAGCAGCGAAGCCGCGACTCAAGGCGGCGACACGGCCGCTCGCTCAGAACCACGCGGGGCGCTTCCCGATCGATCGAGCCCTGTCCGTTCCAATGAAGTCCCAAATAGAAGCGTGCTCCCCAGGTGGCTTAAGGTGACTCGCCAAGCGCTACGCAAAACACTGCCGTGGATCTCCGGATGCGCGCATTGGCCAGTTATAAATAAATTCGCATAGCTAGAGACTCGATTCGCGCTTGATATTTATAGCGGAAGAATTAAGGCTATAAAAAGAAAAAGAAAAAAAAAAACGCCGTGTGAAGTGGCTGTGAAGGTTGACTCACGTATGCATTCTTTTTGTTTAGTGAAACGCATGGTCGCTCGTCTTCTCAGGAATTCTTTGTGTTTGTGGATTTGTTGCCTTGCAATGTTGCGCTGTTGGCTCGCACCCGAGTCGCTTTCCGAGAACGCCCGCATAGCCTGCTTTGCGAAGGCGGTGGCCAGACGCAGTTCGGCGAAGTAAAAAAAGAAGAGGAGCGGCGGGGGTTCTCGCGCAGTGCTTCTTGCGAGCGCCATAAATCGCGCAGCATCTGGAGAAGGGAGTAATTGGGGAGTGTTTGAGTTGGGGGGGAGGGGCAGTCTGGTAGTGAAAATGTGCGCGGCTGAGCGGGCAGTGCTGTCCGAGACTTGAGAGATAACGGACTGATCTCCCAAATGCTCGATCGATGCGACGGACGTACTGCCCCGAGGCCTTTGCTCAGCCGCATTCGTTAACGCAAACTCGCTTTCCTTGTTTACCATATACTCAGTGTAACCGCTAACGTCTGTCTGCAAATAAATTCAGTTCAAATTACTGGCGTCCGCGATCTTGAGTCCCGGAATACTGAAGTACGAGAACCGTGCAACGGCTTACGAAGGAAGAAAGAAGAAAAGCTTATTCGCGGCACCTTCGTTTCCGCGACATCAATCACAGCAACACACTAAAGATCCTCGAGACCCATATATGCTGTATGCGGACTCGCACATTGGTGGTGCTCTTGGAGAGCCACCAGGCTATCCACGAAGCGCTCAGTTTTTACCGAGCAACCCACCGCAATCTCAATTGCTCTTATCAGCTCCCCACCCTGGCATCACGCAACATAAGCAATGCATTTCATTTTATTAGTAGTGGAATTCATAGGAAGACAGAGAAGTCGGCCGGCTTGTGCACACACTGCTAGAACACACAAGCCGGGGAAAGGAAACGGAATAGGAATGGAAGACGATAATCCCAAGAGTGTTGGTGCGATGATGCTGGTTATCAACACAACAGTATATTTAAATGTAAAATTAGTGCTAAGGCTACAGGCCACATGCTTATTGTAGCATATCTCAAGTGAAGCAAAAGGACCTAAACTGAAGTCCTCCGAGAATTGACTGGTGTCGATGTTTGCAAGTCCTGTGTCTGGCAGACACAAAATACATGTGCTAGCATTCACATTTCACAGAAGGGGTCGCAGCCAGGCTGTTCTCTCAACGTGACGATGAATGCCACACCAAGTATCCTGTGTGCCAAACCTGTGCCTCTGCATTCGGTGTTTAGTGGCATACAGAACCTTTATATTTCGGTGTAATTTCAGCATTGAAACTTACGAGCGTGCCAGTGTTGATGGTCTTGTTGAGCCCAGTGATCGGATGTGAAGCTCTATGTCACGTTATGCATTTTACTCACGCTAAGCAACCAAGACAAGCTCAACACGATAAGGCAAACAAAATTATTTCTTTTGGCCATCAGCTACTTACATACTAACACCTGTGCTTGGAACCATGAAAACTTCATACATGCTACCGTTGCATAACAAATTTATACAGAAGAATCTGATGCAATCCACTGCGGGATTTATAGTTAACACAATAAATTTTGCCCAGATTTCGCACAGCTTAGTTAAGAAGGCACACTGCTGTTTCTGTTATTTGTTGCAACAGATTTCTTTGAACTAGCTCTATACCTAAATTCAAACTAACATTCATCATGGCTCAAGAATAACTTATGAGAAATTACTCTCATTTACAATATGAAAACAGTCATGTATCGTCAGAGGCCAAACGAGGGTATAATGATCACCAGAAAGAATATGCGACAACAAATTTACTTCGTGAAGGTTGTTCAAACCGGAAAGGCAAGATACAAATTTGTTACTCATGGATTTTTATGCATCGCATACAAACCCGCGATTCTCATGGTGGCCAAACGATTGTCGCAGATGATTTTCCTCTAGTTTGCCTGTATGGCTGCCAGTACAGCAGCAAAGCATGCACTATATATGATCTGGTATGTAAACATTGAGAAAGCATGCAGAAGCTTTTTTCATTATAGTTCAGTTTTGTTGCATGCTAGCATGTTTCTTCGGAACAGTTATTTTACATTCAAAATTCACTATCCAATTATTGGCACTTAAGACACTCTTGACCAGCTGCCGCGGTAGCTTAGCAGCTATGGCATTGTGCTCCAGGATCAAATCCTGGCCGCATTTTGATGGGGGTGAATAGCAGAAACACCCATGTCCTGTGCGTTAGGATCACGTTAAAGATACCCTGGTGGTCAAAATTAATCTGGAGTTCCCCACTATGACATGCTTCATAATAAAATTCTGGTTTTGGCACATAAAACCCCTGAATCCATTACTCTTGACCAAGTGTGCTACCGAATCGAAGTGGCATTTTGCAAGTAGACCATAGTGGTCTACTTGCAAAATGCTCAATTGCAATTTAGTGCTCAATTGCAATTTAAAGAATGTTTCTTTGACAATTTTCTGGAAGGAAAGCCTTAACCAGTAGAAAACAAAAGCTAAATGTCGCTCATTCAACAAATGTGAACAGAAAGGCGAGCTGAATGCTAACGTTACTCGAATCCACAAGAACAAAACTTGGGCAAATAAAATCAAATTCTGGTGTTTTACATGCTCAAACTATGGTCTGATCAGGAGGCACACTATAGTAGGGGTCACCAGATTGATTTTGACCACCTGGCCTATTGCTAAGCTAAATCTGCAAACTATGTAGTGTCACCATTTCGATAATGTTGATGACACCACTTAAGACTTTTCAAGATCAAGTTTAGTATCAGCTTCACAGCCTTCACACTAGCTAGGTCATCATTCTTTTAGCTGTTAAACATACTTCCCACAACTTCGGATATTTGTCAGTACTAGCTTTAACACAGCTCGTAGGCACACCACTTCAATGTTGTATTTACTGTGCCAGAATCTGACTGCCTAAACTTTGACTGCCTAAACTTTGTTGCAGGTGGGAGCCTGTAGCCAATATCCATGGTGGAAGAGCAGGGCCTGGAACAGCTCACTGCAGCTGTTCAACACCAGCACTCGCAGCACTCAACAACTACGACACAAACTGTGATGACAATGATGAGAGTTCTAATTAGTAAAGCCTTTGCACCCGAGGTGGCGCCTTCAAGACATGCCTTGTCTAGCATGCCTATTTATGAATACTTTATATGCTGTAAATACAAGCTTGTGCCCCAACCTCTGCTGTACCAACACAGAAAATGGTGACATTTCTTCATTCAGAAAGACTTCGAATGTAGAAAAATAGGTACATTCCAACAAACAAACAATTTGTTTGATAATGAAAGTTTAAAGCCCAGTCAACTTGGCTGAATAAAGCAAGTGAACTTGGATTTCCTTGTGTTTTTTGCTTCAGTCAACTGCATATTTCAAGTGACCACTTCAGCACACAAAGCAAACCAAACACAGAAACACTTTAAAACATTTTATTAGAAGCACTCATATTAAAGACACACTAACAGAAACTTCCACAACAACAAAATTATGTTACATGTGTGCAGGAGGCCATATCATTAAATTATTGAGCTTCACAGCAATGCGCTTTTGTAACTCCTTCGAATGGCACAAAATGTATCTCAGCTGCACATAGCCAGACTATGGCAGCACATTCACTCCGTCCACTTGCGGTACTCCATCCCATCGGGTGGCTTGACGGGTGTGGTCTTGCTCGAGATTTCTTCCCAGTTTGTGCTCAGCACTGTTCCGCCGGACTCAACCTGCATCATCAGGTTGAGCAACAGTGATGTACAGTCGGCAACAACTTAGGAATGCAGCGGCAGTAATAAATCACGCTCAAGCTCTAAGAAAATTAGTACACTACTAGTTTCATTAATTCGACTGGTTAACTTGATCCCAATCGAAGGTCCCAAGCCGGCATCCATACATTTTTACGGAACCAAACTGATTATTTCGATCCTGAAATTAGCCTTCACCAGATAATTTAAACTTCACTGGTGCACCTGGCCCCAACAGTGACCGCAGTGGCGACCCGAATAGCTGCAGTGCGATCTTGGCAGTGCTTAGGGTAAAGTGAACGCATCAGATATGCTATCTGGAAAACTCTTCTAGCCTTCAGGTACAATTAATGTAAAATTATCTTGCAGTTCTATTGTAGCAACGTGCTTCCTGCCAACTGTTGTAGGGTGGTGTTGAGCACTACTACCTCATTTAGTGCTTTTCCAGTGTCCCAAATGTACCTAGTGGCACCTTGTTTTCATCTGCAATTCCTGTCTTCCCAGAAAGCTACATGTGCTCTCATGACAATTAAAAAATCAACAAACCTGAAAAGACTTATAGGTAGCCCGTCTACTAATGTGCGAGTGAACTATGTCTCTCCTTCACCTGTTTTAAAGCCCTCATTCCATATCTGCCCCAAAGGGTTCAAAACGAGGCATCTGTCTGATTAGCTTCACTGCCTTTCTTCTTTTACCCCCTTTGATGCGCATAGGCACTGGCCCCATTCCAAGGTCAACTGCCAGTGTGTTCATGTCTCACTACCTCATATAACAGTACAGCACCTAATGACTACAAGAAGAGCAATTAACTGACAAAACAAGGAATGTCGCTGAAGCCTATGTTTTGGCGAGGGGGCTTGTCTGTCAGAGCAGCAACTGCTTTCCTTAGCAGAATTTTTATGAACGCAAACCTCGCTCTCCCTCACCCTTAAAAGGGGAGGATGGATATGCTGAAGCAAGCGTTGCTGTTTGCAGTTCAAGTACAGCGCTGCTAGGTGTCCCTCCTCTACAAACTGGTGTTGCCTCCACGAAAAAAAGGGCATCTTGAGTTTTTCTCCAATGACTGCTCTAACAACCCGTTTCACGCTGTCCTGGACATCAAGTCTTCAGGAGAGAGTGGTGCCGTTTTGACTAAAGTGTCCTCGCTATTAGCTTTGAACAAACAGAACTGAAAAAAATCTAATCGCACTGCCAAAAGAAGATGAGGGCATCGGTAACGAATCCCCTGAATTTATTCAGGACAGCAATATACTTTTGAAAAAGAAACAAAACAATCCGGGCATCCACAGCATTTCCTGTTATACGTTGGTCCCAATGGTTTGGTGTTGTGTGAATTGTGCAATACCTTAGTGAATTACTGCCGCATTACAATGATGCTATGGTCAAAACCACAATGCAGCTAGGCCTCTGCACACCATGCAAAGCCACCCGAGACCTAAAAACAGTGAGCATTGTCGTGCCTACAGAACTTGTGGAAGCGCTGCGAGCATGGAGCGATTGTTATGCAGTATTTGTTCCGTTTTGAATGTACTCTAGAGAAATCAGGACAACTAAGGTGAAAGGGCAATGGGTACTCACAAATGACTTATTCATGGCCCTCCTGACTTCATCGGAGCCTTCAGCATAAATTTTTTGAAAGAGGGCATTCAGTGCTGCATCACCCTCTTCTTTCTCATTCTCAGTCTCCTTGACAATGCTGTCCCAGTTCTTGGTTTTGAAGACTGGAGGTACCTTCTCAATACCCGTGGCCTCGGGAACTGCACAAGAATATTAAAACAACGGCTGTAAGAGATGCACTAGTGCTGATGGTTCAAGGCTCTATAACGAATGCTGCACCAAGATATCCATTTAAGATTTTTACAAATGCCCCTTGGACAGCTTTTGTGAAAATTGCAACACTACAGCATGCAGAATACTAGTGTAAACTAAGGCACACAACACATACTGCAGAGTCATCAGTTTCATTTCATTCAATGTTCTCAATGCATAGGCCGTTTGTACACATTTGGTTGACAAGATAATTTGCTCATTGTTATACACAGTCGGTAAAAACTTCCCTCAATCTCAATCTCAAAGAGGGATAGGCCATGGGTTAATTTAGACCACCAGCAGTTGGTGCATTTGCCATTCGTCAACGAGCTCAGCATTCGGATGACAGTGAGCTAGAATGACTAATACTGGGTTATACAGCCTAACCCGGATATATTGAATCTGAAAGGGATCACAAAAGTTAAATATAAAGGTAATTCAATACATAAAAAGAAAGTACAGTCGACTTGTTACAACGGACCCTGATAACCCAACAAAAAATATGTTTTATTCGAAGTCCACAATATCTGAAACTCCTCACCTGCGGAACTTTGGTGGCAATGTCTAACAACATTATTGCAAAAAAGTGAGCGGCGAACGTCCAAAGTAATGAACAAAGAAACTGACAAACAAACGTTGCAGTTTCGCCCAAAAGGCGAAACATTGATTGCGATAGCTAATTAGTAGACAGCCATGAGAAATAAGGATAGTTTTATCAATGATATGAAGTTGTGAACATCCACTTACAGAGTAAATTCACCTGTGCACAGTGCCATCTGTGCACAGGTGAACATGAACACATCTAACTCAATGACCACGGAAATTCTCAAAACGCAGTGAGGAAGCGTGGCAGCAGCAGCGAGTGAATACACCTTTGTGCTGTCTCACTACAACATGAACTAAGCGTTGAAAGCACAGTGCCTCGAAGCTACTGTCACTGGGCTCACTTTGTCCACATAGCAGATCGCTTTCAAGATACAGCACCCACGTGGCCGCACTCTAAGCAGCAGCCGTGCGGGTCTGTTTTAACGAGCATAGAGTGTACAAAAATTTAAGGGGATATTACAACTTAGTTATACACAACAGTTATATAATTGTTCAATATATTCAGGTTCGACTGTACAGGCCAACATCTTTTCAAGAAAGTGCAACTTCCACATTGTCCCAAAAATGCGGAATGGATGCATCACAAGTAATAATAAAAAGAAAACAGCAGCCAAGCACATGTGCATCCTCAAACATTCAAGTACGAGAAAGCAGAAGTGCTGCCTATGTTGCAGCCCAACAAATCTATTACGGAATGGCAAGAGAAAAGCACCCAACCTTTCTTAATTGGGAACTTTCCGTGTTCTCTGAATGGTCTGAGCTTGGATTTTTGTTAGTCATAACCATATAGACCCAACAGATAATGAAACCAAGGAAAGCATAGTGGAAATTATGTTTTTCATTGAAGTGACAAGCTAAAGAGAAAATGAAAGTGGACGAAGAACAATTTGCTGCCGGTGAGAGCCAATCCCACAACCTCCCCATTATGCATGTTGCAGTGCAAACTGCTACGGCAGCGGCTGTTTCCACATCCACATTCTTAGGTATTTATGTATGGGTACAAGATCTAACCCAAGGAGTGTTAGCCAGTGCGACGTGGCCATGCCAGCTGACGTGGGACATCCTTTTGACTGATGGCGTCGCATGGTTTGCGAACCTTAAGGAGCATGCAGCTGACTGACAAACCCTAGTGTGCTACTTGAAGGCATCCGACTCTCGCTATGCAATGAGCCAGCATAATGTGAAGGCATGGATAATGTGCGACATCTTCAAATGGTTTCTTTGCTATCTTGACAGATGACTGGGGTGCAAAGGGTACAGAGGTGTGCTTGTGGACAACTGCACAGTTCATCTGGAAGAGACCTTTCCTCAGCAATCTTAGTGTTACCGTATTTTCGCGATTCTAAGCACCCCCCCTCTATTTTCACAAAAAAAGAGTTAGGAAAAAAGTTTGCATGCGGATCTAAGCACCCCCCTATTTGTTAGGAAGAGCGCGTATCCAAGGCCGCCAAACGCGCTTGCTCACTCTGGAATCATTACTCGGCAGACCTGCAGGTACGCGGTTGATGCTTCTGTTTGATGCGTTTCGCGGCCATCTGACCCTGGAGGTAAAGACAAAGCTTCGGAACATCAATAGCGACGTGGTTGTGATGTCGGGTGGCACGACGCCAGTGCTGCAACCCCTCGACATTTCAGCCAACAAGCCCTTCAAAGCCAATCTCCGACAGGAGTACGAAGAGTGGGTGCGAAACCCTGACCGGTAGAAGACGCCAACGGGAAAGATGCAGAAAGCGTCCCCACCAACCATCGCAAAGTGGATTTCGGACGCGTGGAAGAGGGTCCAAGTGGACGTTTTGGTCAAATCATTTAAGAAGTGCACGATCCCAAACAACTTCGACGGAACGGAAGACGACCTGCTGTGGGATACCGAGAGCAGCGGTTCAAGCGGCGCGACGAACTCGAGCGGCAGTCACGATGACTGAGCATTCACTGTCTGCACCAATTTTTCTTTTGAATGTTTGCAAAATAAAATGTTATTTCTCGCACCCATCTCGTCGTGATGTCGCGGCGAAAAGAGGGAGGGGGGTCATTCTAGATTTTTCGAATCTAAGCAACCCCCCTCACTTTGGGCATCGCGATTGTGAAAAAAAGGGGGTGCTTAGAATCGAGTAAATACGTTATGTTCCATCAAACACAACAAGCCAGTTGCAACTGTTGGACATGGGTGTTATCAAGAAAGACATTCAAGACCTGTATGCAAAGTTCACTGTGTGTCCACTTCTCGATTGCATATCCAGGGGTGACGACCCTGGGAGGATCTCACTGTTGCACTAAATTTAGTATCGCAACTACACATGGGAGAAGTTAACACCAGTACGTAGTGAAGAATTGCTTTAAAAAGCACGGTTTCTAGTGCATCTCGGCATCCACAATTGCAGGTCAGCAACGGCCCACTGGAATGCACACAAAATTGTAGTGGAGTCTCAATGTACCGGCACTGAAGGTTCATTAGAGTTCCTCGCCTTGGATGACTATGCCCTGATGTGCACCTACAAGATGTGGCAGATATAGGAGTGGAGAGGGAAGGAAAATTATGGGGCTTTACATGCCAAAACCACTTTCCGATTATGAGGCATGCCATAGTGGAGGACTCTGGAAATTTCGACCACCTGGGGTTTAACGTGCACCTAAATCTAAGTACACGAGTGTTTTCGCATTTTGCCCCATCAAAACGCGGCCACCGTGGCCGGGAGCAGCCCAACACCATAGCCACTGAGCAACCACGGCGGGTGGAGATTGAAGGAGACAAAACACAACTGCTTAAGAATGATGATGAAGGCAAGTGAGTGCATGTCTCCTTTAGACTGGCCATGGCTGCATATATAAGACAAGCACCAACTCTTGGAAGGTAATGCGACAGGTAACCTGTTTGCATTCGTCTAAATTTATGAATGCCGAAAGGTTAACATCTGAGGACCCATAGCCTTCGCATGAAGCAAAGTGATAAGGATTAAAAGAAAAGAAAGCAAAAAAAAAAAAGAAAAATGAATGGGGGGGGGGTATACAGTAAATTTAGTCGCAGACAAATTTTTGAGACCAGCTCAAGTATTTGAGCACTACTAATGTAGAATGGCGACCAAAGTTTCGAAACTGTATAGTGCCTTCGTTTTTTTTTTCAGGCATCCACACACTTGATGCCGAAAACATGGCCAGCACAATACAAGTTACCACCATTAGCGTTTTACATGTGCCACTTGTGCCCTTATTTTCGTTTTTGATGTTCCTCTGCTTTCCAAGTGCTTTCAACCACTGCAAAGAGTTACAATGACTTGGCGTCAAGCGACAACTTTCGTCATCAGCTACCGATGAGCCAGCACTGCTATGACTAGCCGGCAGAGGTGTGGGCGGCATGCCGTCGCAGAAGTTTGTCCTTGGCATGGTTGTGCCCATAGACAAGTAAGGCGAGATCCCACTCACAGACTGCATTGAAGGTAGTGCGCTTGAAGAACAGTTTGGGTTCAGACGATCAGCCGCAGTAACTACTGAACGTTTACCAAGTTTGCATGTGCGCGTACAGGTAGAAATGTAGGAAGCTTGCGGGAAAACAGCCTAATCCCTCCAAATTGACAGCTTTGCGAAGTCAAGGTCCCACGTGCCATACCCACGCCTCAAGTGTCACAAAGTTTCACATAAGCGTTTTGAATAAAGCACTACATAAAGCAAAATCCTCGAAATTTTTGGGTCACGCTATCAGCTGTAAAACAATGTACTTTCTGCACACATACTGAAGAGCGATAAGGCGCACATGTTTGGAGCCGTATGTGCACCGGTGACAAGCAGTCAGTCGGCGGAGCTAAGGATTCTTAGATGCCTAGGTGGTCTAGGCAACCCACACGTGCATACATGCAATGCATGCTGCCTCATCCGTCACCTCACTGGCTTAGTTGAAATTATTTTTGCGGCTTCCTTTATTATGTTCTCCCAGTGCTTTTTTTTTTTCTATAATCTCATGAAAAATATATCAACAAGATTCTACTATATTGTGTATTGAACAGATTATGGCCTGTTGCATAAACAGAACAGAAGAAAAACACTTGCCAGAAAACATCATGGAAGCAGGGACATCAGGTGCACTGCTGTCGAACTCCAAGCTTGTCCACTTGATACCTTCTTGCTTCTTAGCCTTGATTTCAATCTGCTTAAAACATGGGCATATATTAGTTATGGAGGGGGGGAAGGAGATCAGATTAGGGTAAAAAACAGTTGTGAGAAACCACTCATTTTGACATCTACAAGGCCTAACGTACACTGTATGAAAACTTTACAGGTGCAGACCGATTTTCCAGACCTCATAGAGAACAGAAAAATAGTAAAAAATGAACAGTCCAAAAAACTCGTTCACCCAAAAAATAAAATTTATTAAGTATAGAGTGGCTTAAAAAGAATCTATTAATGCCCTGCCTCATACTACACTTGGTGGCAGTCAGATTTCCTTGGACTTGTGCAAGAATGACTTCTCCACATAGAGTCGACAAGAGTGTCACTGCACCGGCAATCACTGCTGGCGGAGAAGAGCGGGCCTGACCTCCAAGACTGGAGGATGGCGTGTGCTCCTGCCAACCGTGGAGGCTATAAAGCAGGCCACTTAAAGCCAAGCTTAGCCAAGCCAGCAAAAAATACAACATGGCAGCCTCCAAGATCGAGGAGTATGGCTCGGAATAAGCGATTTAGCCCGGAAAATCAAGCCTTGGGGCCTATATTTGTAAAAAAAAATGGGTCGCAAAAAGGCATTGGCTTTATGGGAACCCTGACAGTGAATTTACGAAGTCCAGAATATCAAAGAAGTCCGAATTTTTGGAGTTGAATTCATTGGCTACTGTACCTGAATATGCACTCAGTGCCCGGGGAAAGAAAGTTATTTTGTCAGCACAGACAGCAAAATATGAGCACGAGATGGAGCAAAAAGATCAAATTATGCATAGTCATCTTTTGTCATTTCTGTCATGGCGTCATTATCTAGGTACTGTTTGAAAGCTCCAAAGTTCGCCTTTCTATTCCCACCCTTTTTGCCTGCAATAACAGAGGAGAAGCACAGATAACAAAAGTCTGGGACCTGCTTGGCGAAGTTCAATATGTGTGCTCTCCTATTGGATTGGTGTGCGAACGTACAGGTGGAACAGTGTCCATAGTTCATGGACGTGGGACACAGACATGTCTCGGACAGCCAAAAACGAAACAATCATTCTACAGAGAATGTTGAGCCTTTTTGTGATAAAATATTGAACACTTTTACATACACAGTTACCAGGGATGATTGCAAAGCTTTGCTAAATCAGTATTTTGTAATTTAGGCTACATAGCAACACGTTTCATGGCCAAGAAAATAGAAGTGTCCAGTGGGCCTCATGTTGGGCATGCTGCCTAGTGAAATCGCAGTGCGTGGGGCTGAAGAGGGGCATCTGTAGTAAGAAAAATGCCCAAATGCAGCCAAATGAGAAACAGCATCCTTGTGAGTGGGCAAACTTTTGGGCCTAAGTATTGTAATCTTGGTATATGTTTGTGTGGGTCAACAGTCCCCAAAATTCGGTGGCCTATTTTCTCAAGTGTGTTTATCACCTTGCCTGATTAAAGCGTAGCATGGTAATGGATGGATGGATTTTTATGCTGCTTTATTATTTGCAATAGCAATTACAGTTAAACCTCGATAAACGAACTTCACTATAACGAAATTATTCATATAATGAGGTATTTAACTTTTCATAACCTCTTGTCCAAAGAAACTCCATATAACTCAGTGTGCCGAGACAATAACTAAACTTCCGCCGACCGACCTGATGCTCAAATGATTGAATTACAAGCCGCTGCTTGCAAATCCACCTCTCAATCCTCAGTGTGTCAAGAATGACCGCCAAAGTGGAGCTGCATCATGTTCCATATGAAGTCCAAGGTTGATTAGACCCTATCGCGCCCGGCAAACTGTGCTTTGGGTGCAAGAGAAAGTGAGGGTGAGACAAGAAAGATAGTGGCTTCATGAGTTCGGCCTTCCCGGATGAGCAGAGGGACAGGGGGAGAGGAGCGAGCTCACGGTAACGTGATCATGAGTGCATGAGGTGCGGGGTGAGGGTAAGCTGGTGTGTTCACGATATCTGGTGCCTGTCTCAGTCGTGGCTCAAATGGCTGTAAGCACGGCTGAGCGCATAAGCAACCGCGCAAGCTGATTTAGAGGTAATCTGCCACGTGTGGGAAAAGTGGGCCTGCCAAGACCACGTGGTATCATGTCAGCCGTCTTCCCGTGTATTTAGTATTGGAGGTTGCGTAATCTCGAATATCGGTGACTCGAAGGGAGAGGCAAATGAAACATTTGCTCCCAGTTTGGGTGACACTAAGCCACGGGTGCGGAGTGTATGCAAAAGTGTTGCTGGCTACACTTAATCTGTACCGCCAATGTGAAGATATAAGGTCTATTCGATTCAGCCAAGTTTCTCTGCACCTTCTGCACCTATTCACGATGCACTGCACCTATTCACGATGCACTGCACCTAGACCCTCGATTCCCCGAGGTGCAGCAGTGCACCCTGCACCCCCGTGCTCGATTGAACGGGGTGCAAGGCAAGGTGCCGCTGCGGTGCACTGCACCCTTGAACCTTGCAGCAAGTGGGTAGAGCCCGGCACCCCCTGCACCTTTTCGTTTGTGGTGCCGTGCACCTTTTTTCTGAATCGAACAAACCTATTGTCTATGTGGCATGAAACCGTATCATTCATGGCAGACTCCCAAGATTAATCGAAATGAATTGTTTTATTCAAACTTGCTTTTTTTTATTGAATGATAATTAAGAAAATGCTGCACCCCTTTTCTGTGCAAGAAAAGTCTATCGGTGACTGTACTTATTGGCATAAAAGGTAGACATTCGATACAACGAAATTGCGATATAAAGAAGCAAATTGTAGAGTTTACCTACTTCGTTATATCGAGGTTTAGCTGTATATGGACACTCAAGCAAATTTTTGCAATCGCTGTTGCCATGATGTTCCAAGTAAAGCCTAAGGGCGGTAACATCGCTGTGTGCCACATGCTGTACGGCCGAGTGAAAGCATACGGGGGAAGCCAACTATCGAGACTTAATCTGGCAAGCGTGCAGGAGAAAGCAGAGAGCAAACGCGCCATCTTCTGTCGTGCAAAAGGCCGTGGGGGGATGGGGAGGTGGCGTCTTGTTCCAGCAGCAGCTGCGCATTTCACGGCTCAATCTCACGCACCATATATGAAGGAAAACGGGAGGCAGCGCAGGAGGGGGGAGGGCGGCTTCGATTGTGAACAAGTGCATAATTTGCAAGGCCGTGCGTGATCACGTGCACTGTATCTTGAAAGGGTGCGGACTGCTTATACCTTTGTGCATGCCGTGTTCTAGCTGCTCTTGCGTTGAAGTGATGGACGGCATGAAGGTCCCTTCGCTCGCTGCTGCTGCCGTGCTTGCTAGCACCAGCACTTCTACAGCGAGTGCCCACATTCATAGATTGTGACGTGTTCATGTCTGCTTGTGCATGCTGACACCATGCGTGTTAATTCACTTAGTAAGCAAACGGTACCAAGTTAATATGGCCGATAAAACTACTATCCTTTCGCATAGCTGTCTACTAATTCGGTATCACAATTGATGCTTCACCTTTCGGGCAAAACTGCAACTCTGTAATCCCAAGATGTGCTTCAGGTCAAGAAATTCAAATTGTTAAGGTTTTCTTTTTATTCTATTTCGACACTGCACTGCTTTGTGCTATATGGCAGTATGCATTTAATGTTCAATATAGAAAATAAAAGTTGTAGCACTGTTTTGACCTAAACTGCCCATTGGAGCAAGCATTAAAAGTGATCGTCCCCCCTTAAACATGTTTCATTGCCATGCTAGGCAATAGCCTGAATAAAGCCTTCCATGTCATTTTGTGCGGACATTCAATAAAACTTGTTTCGATCCTTTATGCACTCAACCAAAGCTTCGCTGTATATTGATTCTAACCTGTTGGATCTGCTGCATCTTTTGTACGTACTTGGATTTTAACAAGTGCATACAAGAACTTTGATGTACTAACAATAGGTTGCCCTATTTAATTTTCTATATCAGCCCTACCCTGGAGGGAATATTTTATGCAGAAGGCACGATGAATTTTTTAGGACGTTCCTGGTATAACCGACACTACCGAATGCACTCAATGCAAGAATTGTTTGAGTTTCTCAAGCAGGCAAAGCAGTCATTTTGTTTTGCAGCGTTCTTTTGCTTTGAAATGTTTTCCTATCAGTCCTCCACAAACCACACACACAAAGTGGCACATCTCATTGTACCTGCTTTTTCGCTATATCATACAGCAGATCAACACTTGTAACACTAGGCTCCAATCATATGCAAAGCACATGGTAAGTGTCGTGTCTAATTGCCTCAATAATGGTGCACCGAGTTGCATAACCATGCACCCATTTAAAACATTTGGTTAACTGACAAATGTATCTTCTCTTGCAGTTGCATTTGTACGAATACAGAAATTCATTTAACACTGTAGGTGAATTAAATAATGGGCACAAATATTCTATTTTATTCTAGAACTTCATTCTAGGTCTAGAATTCACATACCTATACAAAATTTGTGCCCAAGCCCACATCTTTCCTGGAGACAAGAATGTCACAACAGTTTTTATATTTTTAAAATGCTAAACACATCTGCAAGTACAGCTCATGTTTATGATAATAAAATTTGCTATCCCTTAAAATTAAGTTTAGAGACTGCACATTTACACTAATTTTCAAAGAATAGGTTGCTGTAGATATATAAAGTTTATATTGTACACATGAGCACCAGCTTGCAACATGGGAAGCTTAGTGTAATTAGAACCACATTGCACAAACTGGTCTGGTGACAGAAAAAAAGCAAAGAGCAATCACTACCCTCTGCAACACCTACAGATCAGCTAACAGACTTCAAGGAGCCCAGTGGCACCAGAAAGAAGTGAACCTCCAATAGCAAGCAAGATTTGCCTCACCTTGGTGGAGTAGCATTTGTAAGTAGTCTGCTCTGCAACGATTGGGTGTGCAAGATTCAGAGAAAGCTCATAAGCATCTCCAGAAGGAAGCTTCGCCGTGAAAGAAATCTGCAGAACACAGGTACAAGATTCACAAAGCCAAATGAAAACCTCTTTGGATTAGCATGTGATTAATGCAAGATTAAAGGGAAATTAAAAAGAGAAACACTAAAATCAGTTTAGACCAATAAAGTAGTGCTTCAATACTATTTTAGCTAATTTTACAGCTATAGGCTGGTTCGAAAAACAGAAAATGAAGCTTCAAGTGTCGTTTTTTTCTAAATTTTGAGCCCATACCACAGTGCAGGTATATGCGAGTGCGACGGCACAGGTTTGAAAATTTCATATTTGGGCCATTATGGCACAGCTCAAGTTCTTGAAACTTGCCAAGTTCAGCCTTTGCCTCCTCTACAATACAATGTAGTCCGTCGTCACACTAATAAGAATAAGAACTAGGCTTGAACAGATGTCGAAATCCATGAGACTGCAGCAGTCTGGTGCGGGAACTTTCAAGGTCATGGTGCGACCTGTTTTCCATTCTTGCCTCTTTTCTGGTTCGCCAAGCCTCACAGATCACCAAGTTCACAGTAAAAGACTTGACTGGTACTGCAGAAGCAAAACTTATTTTCTCTCCAGTCTGCCTTTAAAAAGCTTCATCTGACAAGGCTTTGCAGGCCTACAATTATCATGCAGGCAACGCTGAGAATGCTACAACATAGAGGGAAGTAGTAACCTGAAGTTGTGGCAGAATGAACCAAGGCCATCACAGACCCATTTGACTACGCTGTCACAAAGACACGTCTTGTCTCATCACGGACTGGCTGTGACACGTGCATAAAATTTTCTGGGTGTCCAAAACTTTATTAAAGTAAAAGAGACTGCTTAGGCTGCTAAGTTCCCACCATATACTGAAGAGACCGACAGAAAGATTGACAGGTGGTTTTTTTTCCTCTGCCCAGACAGTAGTCCATTACAGGCCTCATGCTTACAAGCACAAAGGGCACAGATACTGCTGCCAGATAAAATCCTAATATGGCCATTTATTGATTCCAAAAGTTGAGCCTTGCTCTGCCCATTCAGACTTTCTGTAGGAACAATGATAAAGCTTTACAGCGTCTGCTTCAATTCATGTAGTCCACATGACATTGCTTATCTATGCCTCCAGACATTAAGCACTGAAATCAAGGAAACCAATTGGAATTAAGCCTTTTCACTGAAGCCAGTGTACCTTCGAGTTTTCAAAGTGCTAACACTATTTAGCTTTGCAACTGAGAAAAGACAAAATGCCAATTTTTTTTCTTTCTTGCTTTCTTGGAAGCATGAGCTGACCTTGATAAAGTCAATTTTTATTTAGGCATTTAGGCGTTTAGTATATTTGCAACAGAATTTCTACCTACTCCCTCAAGCCAGAATCCTTCCAGCATGAAAGGTAGGCGTAAAAGATCTTTTACTACGAAACATGAGAAATTGAGACTAATTTAGGACTTAGTTTTAGGACTGAAGGTAGTCAGCACTCATTGCGTACATCTTCAGCGGGAGTCCTCCGACTAGTATTACAGCACTTATCCGATACGATTTCTGGTAACAGATAAGCTTTCAGGAAAATGAGAAAAGGCAACACTGACATTACCTACTGCATATGAGCAAACCAAAACTGCTGTTACACTCAGGATTCTTAAACATGTAAATGGCAATACCTTGTGAAGTGGCTTCACAATTTTTTCATTTTCAGTAGGGCACCAAGGTTGTCATGAAGTCTACTGAAGACTGGCAATTGATTGACGATCCCACAGTTCAGGACATCAACCATTACCATGCACATACATTACAAAGAGCCTGTCTTTCATTGTATAGAGAACTACTACCTTCACTGAAGGTCAGGTAACTTAGTATCCAGAACTTGGGTATCAAGACTGTTGGAAAGCAACTTGCTGAATGTAAAATGCAGCATCACCATTAGTTCACGCATCAGGCAGCACAAGAGAGAAAGTCTACTTGCCGTTGTGTCCGTGAAGTTTGCCTTTATGTCCTCTGGTTTCTGGTTCTTGAGCAGTATTGTGATTGTGACGTGGCTCTCTGTTTGGTACCATTCATGGCTGCAAATGTAAGACAAGTTAATGAAACCAATAAGCAATTTTTAAGAACTAACCATTTCTTTCATCCCTTTTCATTTTTCAGTGTATAAGAAAGCTTACCCTCAAATTTACTTAAATGCCCAGCAGTTAGTTTTAGACAGTTTGCATGTTTTTCAATTACTTTATCCATGGCCTGCACTTTAAGGTGCATGACACTGGTACCAATGATGCACAGATTAATAACTAAGAGAACAGGAACAAATGCAATCTTCACAGCAGAAATTATTGCCAGGTGCAATTTTAAGTAACCTCATGAACCCCATTCAGTACATAAGCCATTACAATAACGAATAGTTATATTTTGAGGTTTTGCACACCAAAAGCCCGATCTGATTAAGAGGCACACTGTGGGGGACTCAAGATGTCTCTTGACAACCAGGGGTTCTTTCTTAGGCAACTATATTTAAGTGCACAAGCACTTTTTCATCTCATCCCCACTGAATGGTCCGTATCAAACACGCAACATTGAAAGCAGCAGTGTACTGCCATAGCGACTAAGATGCCATGGTGGGTGCAATAGTTAACAGTCAAGTATAAAAAAGAAAGTGCAGCAGAGACACTTAAGGAGGTATGGTAGGGTAAATGGTACACGTTTGTTTTAATGCAATACTTGCTATTCGCATCAAATTTCACACGCTTAATAAAGATGCTCTTGCATGCAACATGAGACGCTGTCTAGATGATTTGCCTTTCCTGTGGCCCACTCCCAAATTTTCAGGTGTGTTTATTGTACCTTTTCTATGCAACCATGCAAAGGAATGTGATGATATTAGTGTTATTATAAATACCATAGGTTATACCTGAACTAAAAAGATATATCCTCTTTGGAGTATGCACAAAAAAAGAATAATATCACTGTATGCACAGAAAAACTGGGGGAAGGGGAGGGGGTTGCAACGTATGTGCCAGTGTTACCATTGATATCAGAAATTTTTTTTAGTTTAAAGTATTTATAATTGGTTGTAGTATATGTGTATAAAGTTTCACTGCTATGGGATGAATACTTTGAGAAAAGGTACATTGAATTTGAGGAATTCCTGAATAACACTATTTGAGAAAAATGAAGTTTTATGTTCATATACTGCTTCTGGATGCTAAAAATGCCCCAGGAGAATACATGTCACTGCTGACTTTCTTGCAGGTGTCTCCAAAACCCTTCTTAGTGTTCCTTTTTATTCGTCCTTCCTTGCTCTCTGCAGTCATAGAATTTTGCCCTGTAAACACGCTCTTTGTCCATCCTGTCGAGGGCAATATTACAAAATCATCTGGAACAATTCAAAGGGCCTCCAGAACTTCTTTTCATGCAGAATTACTGTCACTGTAGTAGGCTAGAGCATTGTTAGTTGCTGTATTCAATGTGCAAGCACTGACAAATTTTGTCTTAGGGCAGTGGCACCAGATCAGTTGGTTGAGCGACTCATTGGTGTTCTGTGTTCGTCCATGAAGACATTTACTCGGAAGACCGATTACCTTTGAAAAAAAGTTCTCTTTCCGCTTTATTTTCTGGACAATCGTGCCATCTTCTGGTGAAGTAATATGTTTGAAGCTCAAAACAGTGGCGACAACGACCGTAATAGTAGGTACAACAAGAAAGACAAAACGCTACAACAGCACCACTAGTGGCACATCTGCTATAAAGGGAAATATTCTTAATATATGATCTTGACCTAATAGTTGTGCAGAAACCCTAAAGTGGAGGGAAGTAATTAGGAGAAAAAGATACATCCACACAATCGTAGCAGTTGCTGCAAAGGAAACCCATTCGGGTTCTTCGAAAGAAAAGCCTTGCAGTTGAAGAAAAATTTGTGCCGGACTCCACCCACGACCACCGCCATTCCGGGGCAGCCGCTCTACTATCTGAGCTAACCAGGCACCTAGCGGATGGCAGGGCGAAGTCAAATATATCAAATCTAAGCAAAGGCAAGAGTTTGACGTAATAGTCCCTTGTAGAAGAGAACTATTACGTCAAACTCTTGCCTTTGCTTCGAGTTATTGAATTCCACTTCCTCCTGCCATCTGCTAGCCGCTTGGTTAGCTCAGATGGTAGAGTGGCTGCTCCAGAACGGCGGTGGTCCTGGGTTAGAGCGAGACCAGGAAGAATTTTTATTCAACTGTGAGGCTTTTCTTTTGAGGAATCCGTATAGGTATCCTTTGTGGAAATTGCTATATTTGGGTAGATGTCCAATTTTCTTTTAATAAATATATAATCTTTCAGTGCAAATCATTTACTTGCCACAAACACACAAGCAAAAAAACCACGGCATAACGAAGAAAACCGCAAGCAACACTGACAAACAAACCGGCTTCCGAACTCCGCTGGCTATTTTTAAACGCCAGGGCACGCGGCCTACTTCGGCGCGACATTTTAACCGCTTTGAGCGGGCGCTCTTAGTTCGCGCTTCAGCAGGTTTGTTCCTCGTTATGCAGTCAATTTTTCTGTGCCAAAATTGCAAATTCAATATTTTGGGGAGTTTACCCTACCATACCCCCTTAAGATTGCTTACATGCGGGAATGAAAGCATTGTAGTTGCCTTGGGGAAATGTTTTTGCTTAGGTATTCATGTGGGAGTGATGTGGATTTAGGACAACAGTCTGGTGGGTGGATTTTTCAAAAAAGAAAAAAAGAAAAAAAAAAAAAAGAAAGCGGCAGCAGTCACGTGACCACTGAAGTGCTAATTGGAGCACTGGTCGAAGCTATACTGTGGCAGTGATGCAAGTTACACTTCGTGTTTTGGAGCAGCTTTCGAAGCAGAAAATTTGGCTGTTTGGAGCAAGCAAACAATGCTTTAGAGCAGGAAATTACTGCTCTGTTGCAAAGAGGAAGCTCTGTATGCAGTTAAAACACTACAAGTCCATACTTTCTGAATAATTGCATTCATTAGACTATACTAAGAAGCAAGTTTTTATTCTGCTGTTCCACATTTTTTATATATAAGATGACAAATGCAGATTTAACAATAATTTAAAGTTAATTGTGCATTTTCACAAAGAATTAATTCCCTCAAGTTGTCTTCTTGGCTTTGTTGCACATTTCATCTGCTGAACGTTTAATTTGCTAAAGCGTTTCCCCTGCTAAAATCCGTCCACAAGTTAAATATATACAGCCACCCAATTCTATAATAGAATTATGTACCATGACAAGCTCACGCACTTGAAGCGCATGACCGAAGTTGCAGCGTATCATCCACTGGGACGTTTTATTCACAGCTACTTGTCTGCCTGTGGTGAAGCAAGGACAATGACAGTGACTACCTGGGTGGCGCGGCGCAGACAGAAAGAGCACGAGGTGGAGGCGGCAGGGAAAGAAAATGGAAGAGGAGGTAGCAGGCTCGAGTGCAGCGAGGGAAAAAAAATGAAGACTGGTTCGACACGGCATTCGAGGAGCCGAGGTATACCGAGAGGACTGCCCAGGTGAACCCCTAGGCAACCTCCCGACTGTTCGCGCTACTACGGATGTCGTCTAGTGCCGCTACTACCTGACCGCAAATGTTCCTGGCCAGTACTGTTCCTGGTCAATCTGATCTCTCGCCATTCCTGAACATTCGGGCTGCCCACCGCTCAATCAGCACTTCGGCAAGTCTACATGCTACATTTTGCTCAGCGACCTAATCGTCCCATCACAGGCGCGTCCTACTGAGGACAAGGACGTGAGCACAAGCAAGAACCTGTAGCGTAGGGACTTAGCATACATGTATAGCATGTATTTTAGTGTACCGTTCTGTTTGTATAGCGCACGATAGAGTGCTTAGTCCTAATATAAGTTATTTATCAACCTAAACATCCATGGCTTCATCCTTCACCGCACCGCACATCAGCAAACATGACTGTCCATAATCTTTACTCTACATTTCTGGCATCAGCGAGAGGACGAATCTCTTGTTAACGCCTTGCGAGAGTCACTGTTTATGGGCAGTGGTTGAAGATGGATGCCGAAAAGCTGACAGGCCTTAGTAAAGAGTTGGGACGGACAGGAAAGACATTGCAGCAGTGGACAGAGAAGGAATAGGAGAGAGAAAGCGAGATATTTGCGCTAGATCATGAAGCTGCCAAGAAGGATCACGACAGTTAAAGCGAAACGCCAGTTGCTTGAGCTACGGCTATGCTCACAAGAATGGCTGTGTCAGCAGTCAAGGTTTTTGGAGTCCGCACAATACCAGCTTTCAATGAATTCCGGGATGAGCTTGACGCTTATGTTCAGAGGTTCGAGTGAGTAGCCGTTGACCAAGGATGGCCTCATGACAGGTGGGGTCTATCCCCAAATTTGTGCCTCATGGGGGAGGCTCCCACTGTCGTTGGATGCATGTCCAACGAAGATGCAACTGACGTTGCAAAGCTGAAGTCAATATTGCTTCAGAGGTTAAGGTACATCAAAGAGGGTTACCCAGTCAATTTCAGAGAGGCCAAACCCGAAAATGGAGAAACAGTGTCAATGTGCAGGCAGGCTGCTTCGTTATTTTGACCACTGGCAAGAGCTGGCCAAAACCGAAAGCACATGATGCCTCGAAAGACAGGCTTGTCTCTGAACAATTTTTGCATCGATGAGACCAGAAGCTTGCGGTATTTTTGAAGGAGCTAGGTTGTAAAGATTTGGTCACAATTTGGCCACAACAGCGGATCAGTGTCTCGAAGCCTAAGGCCCAACACATCTGGCTAGAGGCTAAGAGGAGGATGTGTATGTGAAGAGTGGGGCGGCGTCACAAGAGCCAACAGGCGCTCAAGGAAAGCCTTATTGCTTCATGTGCAATAAACGAGGCCACAAGCTATCCGACTGTTGGTCTGGAGCCACAGGAAGTTGATCCGTAAGTAATATGAAAGGGAAAAAGCCGCAGAGCTGCCCCAAAAGCATGAAGGAGCACAATGAGGCTTTGTGTTCTGGTTATGAATGTGGCCAAACAATGCAAGAAAGCACTCTGCACGAACAGTGCCGAATTGCAACAGAACCTGAAGACACAAAGTTGGTTCGAGTGCAGAAAGACCCGTCAGTCCTGTGTCGAACAGAACGAATGCCGACAGTGCCAGGCTACCTGGAAGGTCAATCTGTGACCATTCTCACAGATCCAGGTTACGACACAGAAATCTCAAAACACGTACTTGTTCCATCTGAAAAGCTTCTTGGGAAAACTGGGATTGTTTATTAGACAGTTCTGCTATCAGTCGACATCAGTCTGCTAGACAGTCTATATCAACTTCTGCTTCCAGAAGCAGAAGTTGATATCGACTGCGCATTCTTCAGGGGCATGGTACTTCTTATATGCATGGAGCGGCCACTGTACGACATGTTGGGCAAGATCAACAGCGTCTGCCCCTCTCTCGAGTTGCATGGAAGCGAAGCCGTGCTAAAGCCTGAAGGATTTACAGATGGCTGTCTACAATGCAAGGACAACACTGATCCTGTTTGCCACGATGATGTGGCAGCTGTATTACAATCTGGTGGCAAAGAATCGCCAAAGCTGCCAGTAGTCATGCCAAGCCTGTTGGACGCTGGTCCCAAAAGATTGGCGACAATGCAAAAGGACGATCGAAGCCTCAGTGGTTGCTTCGACACAATCGACAACTGCCACATTCACCATCAACGAATTTCTCTACAGGCGTTACATGTCCGCAACACAGAGAAGTGGAACAGCTCGTTGTTCCGAAGGGCCTTCAAGCATCCGTCCTGAATATTGCACACAAAGGCATACTTTCCAGTCACCAACGGATAAAGAGGACTGTGCATAGGGTTTCAGAAGAATTCTACTGGCCTGGTGTTCAAGCAGAAGTCACGCTGTTTGTGAAGTCTCGAGAGATTTGTCAGACTACCTCCCAAAACGTGTAGGGCACGTACCTTTAGGAAACATGCTGATCACGAATACTCCTTTCCAGTGTGGCGGTATAGACATCATTGGACCCGTCACCCACATTGGCCAGTGGTAACCGATATGTCATAGCTAAGGGGGACTTTGCAACCAGTTATCCAGACGCAGTTACGTTGCCAAGCATCGCCACCAAAAGAATTGCCGAGGCATTGCTTGAGACGGTTTCCAGGGTTAGATTTCCGCGAGAAATAGTGACCAACCAAGGTACACAATTCACCTCGCAATTCACGAGAGTTAAGCTGCCTGCTGTCCTTTAAACAGCTACCGACCCATGCCTTAATACCCAATGGCGAATGGTGTAGTGGAACGCTTCAACGGAATGTTGAAGCAAATGATCCAGAGGATGTAAGAAAGCCTGAAAAATTGGAACCGATACTTAGCCCCACAAACAAGCTTGGGTTTCTCGCCTTTTGATCTGCTACATGGTCGCTACGTACGAGGACTGATGGCAATCCTCAAGGAGCCATGGTCGGAAAGTTAACTGCATGACGAGACGAAAACATATGGCTACATTGTGGAGCTGCAAGAACGGTTACACCAAACGTAACTTGCCCATGAGGTGCTTCGAAGGTGACCCAGAAGCAGTATTGTGACCAGAAGACGAAGGTTCAACACCTTGCCATGGGAGACAAAGTGTTACTTCTGCTCCCATCCAACAACAATACTGACCTGGAAGGGATCTTTTACCATTATTGACAAGAGAAGCGACATCGACTTCGTTGTAGACTTAGGGACACGAGCAGGTACCTTCTGCATCAATCTCCTTAAAGAGTATGGGGAGTGGGAGTCATTGGCGCCGGCAGAACACCAAGCTGCTGTCGTGGTCAACACCCACGAAGGTGTTGAAAATAGCGACCCTCAATTTATTGTACTCAAGAAGAAAGATGTGTACCAGAATGTAAAGAGTGCCATGGACTTGCCAGTAGAGCAAGACGATCAAGCAAAGGATACGATGCGTGCATTTCAAGACATTCTTAGATGTTCCTGGCAAGACTCATGTCACTGAATGCAAACTAAGACTGACCACAGAAGCGCCAGTGCACTTGCGCCAATATTTAGCACCTTTTGCAGTTGAAAGGCCATTGAACACGAAATACAGGAAATGCTGAAACAAAGCATCATCGAACCTTCACACCCACCACACCAATCACCGATAGTAGTAGTTAAGAAGAAAGACAGCAGCATGCATCTGTGCATTGATTTCAGGCAATTAAATCAAGTGCTCATAGACAATGAACCGATTCCACGGGTTGACATGATGTTTGTCAAGCTGGGAAAGGGTAGCTATTTCTCAAAGTTTGATTTCACAATGCATATTTGAAGGTACCAATGCAACCAGAGAGCAAGCAGATGATCGCCTTCCAGTCAGCATTGGGCCTGTACCAGTTCCAATTCATGCCATTCGGCATCAAGACTGCACCAGCTGTCTTCACATGGCTGATGAGGAAGGTAGTGCGCGACATCCCCAATATTTACCACTATTTTGACAACGTGCTAATTGCTACAGAAACAGGGGAGCGACATGTTCATACTCCGAAGTTTTTTTCCAACAAGTGAAGAACGTTGGCCCGACCATCAAACCCTCAAAAAGTGAAGTTGGATTCACTTCTGTGAAGTTTCTAGGACATATTGTAGGCCAAGGTGCCTTACATTTACAGCCAGAGACTGAAGAAAATAGAAGCTGCCACGAGATCCACTAAAAGGAGGTTCTCTAATTTATTGGCTCTACCAGTCATTAGCGAGACTGTGCCAAATTATGCCAAATTATTCCGAAGTATCAGCACCCCTCACAGAACCGACTCACAAGTGGGCACCCAACAAATTCACATGGGAGACGTGCCATCAGGAAGCCTTCGACGAACTTCGACACATGCTTTCTGCGCAGCCCAGATTCAGAGCAGCAGTTTGTGCTGTGTACAGACACCTCATCAACAAGCCTGGGAGCTGTCCTACTACAACGTCGTGACAGGGCCTTGCACCCGGTTGCATATGCAAGCCGGAAGCTACTACCCAGAGAGACGTGCTACTCCACCGTAGGACAGGAAGGCCTCACCCTTGTAAGGGCCATCCAAACATTTCACACGTTCCGCTACGGGAAGCGTTTCATTTTGCAAACACCACAAACCATTTGCGTACATTAATTCTGCTAAGCATGTCAACAAAAGAGCGCTCTGCTGGAGTTTGCTAGTCATGGAGTACGACATCACTGTAGAGTATATCAAAGGCAGTGATAACGTTGTCGCCAACTACCTAAGCAAAGTCTCGTAGCTCTCTCAAGTACGAAACAGACTATGTGCTGATGTTACTGCTTCTGTGTATCATGTGCGCGCGCTTTAGAAATGTGGGAACAGCATAAAAGACAACTTTCATATGTGTGCGATAAGTGCCGGTGAAACTAGTGGTCTTTCTGCAAGCAAACTTCTCAAGGCAAAAGTTTTGGATGAGGGGTAGTGTGGTGAAACACAATGACGACGACATTGACTACCTGTGCAGTGTCGCAGACAAGAGGAGGATGAGGTGGCGACAGCAGGGAAAGAAAAAAAGGAGGTAGCAGGCTTGAGCACAGCAGAGGCAGGAAAAAGACTGGTTCGACACAGCATTCCAGGAACCGAGGTATACTGAGAGGGCTGGTCGGGTGAACAGCTGGGCAACCTCCTGACCGTTCACGCTCCTGTGGATGTCTGTGTCCAGTGTGGCTACCACCTGTCGCCAACTGTTTTCGGCCAGTACAGCTTCCTGGTCAATCTAATCTCTCACCATTCCTGAACGTTCAGGCTGCCACCGCTGCTTACCCAGCACTTCGGCAAGTCCACATGCCATGCGAGTCCACATGCTCAGCGTCCAAATCGTTCTGTCACGGGCATGCCCTACTGAAGACAAGGACATGAGCACGAGCAAGAACTTGTAGTGTAGGGACTTGACATGCATGTCTAGCATGTATTTTATTTACTGCGAGACGTGTGCACTGTTCCGTTTCTATGACGTACGGTAGAGTGCTTAGTCCTAATATATGTTATTTACCAACATAAACGTCCACAGCTCCATCCTTCACCGTACATCAACAAATGCGACGGTCCGCAATCTACACTACAATGCCCCACTGCAAGGCACCGACGCACTTTCTGGTTGGCACTTGCAGAGTATTAGGAAAAAATTTGGCAGCTGTACTATATATATCAACGCTATATAGTACAACCGAAATTACTAGCCAAGTCAGTTGGTCAAGCTGATCAGAAGTGATAAGCATGGCAAATTGAGATGAAACAGAAACAAGAGTTTTTTTTGTGCTGTCCTTGCAGGAATAGCACCCGTGTTGTGAGACTTCTGTGTCCGAGTCTACTTCCTTGTCCTGCACTTTCGCAAATTGTTTCCATACATGGGCTGCCAAATCGTAATAACATTTGCAGTATGCACTTTTTGAAACTGCTAAGTGATCACGAAAAAGGTGTGTAGAGCAGCTGTGCCCACACAATCATGCCATCACCATAATACTGTTGAGCCCAAATACAACGGCCCAACTTGAGATGAACTTTTGCTTAAAACGAACGAGCTGTGCTACCGTCAAAATATACATCTTAATGGCATAAAATAGCACGTAAACAAACGTGTTGGAGCCCTGCCAATCTGTTACAGCGAACGCACAACGTAAACTCGCCGCAGCGATGCGAAATAATGACGACCGTTGACCCTTTTGCGCGCGCGCGCACTCTGTTTTCCCAAACCTACTCAGGTTCTGTTTTGGGCTTCCCAACTCTCCCTGCCATCATGCACTATACCCACGACTGTTGGCAGGTAATGTCCAAGATCACCCTCCCATTTGTCCTCTCAACTCCGCTCTCCTCTCCTCACTCTTGCACTCCCTCGCTGTCTTGGCGAGCGTGCTACGGCACTGGCTAAATTTCAGAAATTTTGTGTTCTAGTCATTGCCGCGAAGCAGGCCTCTCCGCACTAGTCTCCATGCTTCCTTGCTTCGTTCTAGTCTGGCCAGAATTGTAATTCAGGATGGCGGACAGGAAGGCTGTCCCTACAGCGGTAACAAAAAGCACCAACATGGCAACGAAAAGCGCTAACATGGCAACGAAGCGAGCAATTTCTCAAGGCACTAAAAACTGCGAGTTGGTGAAGTACAACGTGTACAAATCAACCATCTCGACGATTATAAAGAACAAGAAAAAAATCGCCTGCTCTGCCGGCGACTCAACAGAAAGTGCCTGCGGAAGGCCACCTATGCGGATGTAGAGTACGCGCTGCTAAAAGCTACACGGAGCAGGACGTGTATAACACAGACAAACCTGTGTTTTATCAGATGCTGCTGGACAGTATGGACGACATGAAAGGCGACTCATGTGCTGGCGGCAAGCACAGTAAAGTGCACGTTGCAGTACTTCTGTGCATGAATATGGATGGCGGCGACTGGTGCGTGCCCTTTGTAATCTGAAAATCAAAGAAGCTGCATTGCTTTCGGAGCTGTGTACCTGTGTGCTATAGGCACAATACTAAGGCATGGATGACGCGCAATTTATTCGCAGAGTGGCTGGGCAAGTGACTGCAACATGCAGAGGCAAGGAAGGTGCATGCTCTTTGTGCTTGACAACTGCTCAGCGCACAACGTGCGAACTTCTGACAGCAGTTGGTCTACTGTTCCTGCCGCCAAATACCACTTCGAATGTGCAGCTGATTGATTTGGGCATAATACATGCATTTAAGGCATCGTATAGGCACCACATTGTGGAGCTCTTGGTCATCGTTGCCGACCACCCGGCCGCCAACTTGCCGCTTCGAGTTGCACTGTATTTAGCCGTTGAGATGGCAAAGTGGCCTGGGCAGAGGCGATGGCTGCTTGCGTGCGAAACTGCTTCCACAAGGCCAGCTTCATTGATGCAGTGCCTGGTGCCAAGCCTGATGCTTCTGAAGGTGAGGTCCGGAGGCGATTTGTGGCAGCGCGTCGTCAACTCTGACATGGGGGGCGACGACACCGATTAGGATTAGTTTATTTCTGCTGATGAAGACGCTGATATTGCAGAACCGTGCACAGACGAGGGCATCACTTGCATAGTGCGGGTAGAGAGCGATACAGAGGAATCAGATGACAATGAAACTTCAGAGCCAGCACCCATAAGCGTGCCTGTAGCAATGAGCTACATAGAGAGCCTCAGGCAACTTTATGCAGAGGGCCTCGGCGAAGAGCGTACTTCTGCTTTAAATATGTCGCTGCTTACTACGAACTTCGGGCTATAACGAACAGACGACACGTAACGCTCAGGTTCATTATAAGTTATTTCTGAACTACAAGCACCAGATGTGAAGCACCAATGCAAGGTGTGAAGATACGGATGGATCGCAAAACGGGTAAACATATGCAATATTTACAGTATCAAGAAATCATTTATCATGAAGTGCACGAGTTTACAAGGCACTAATGCAAGAAAAAGCATTTCAGCCAACTAGTCATTGCAATGTGCATGCCACTGATTTTTTGTGCCTGTTGATTATTTGGACTTTCCTGCGACACTTCTGCGTTATCCTAGACACTGGCGCATCGAGAAAGAGGGGCTCCCGAGCCCTTCCCGAGACATGCTCATACTCCAGTGCCGACAAAGTTGAATGTACAGGCTCTCATCCGTTTTTACTGCATTTTTACAGTGAAGTTGCATATGGCTAGGGCATTTCTGTCCGTTGTCCACGAACGAACTGCGAACTACCCCGTTGGCGCCTCTCAGCGGAACCGTGCATACACGTTTGTGCCACTGCTCGTGTGTTCCTCTTCTCCTACAGCTGGCTCCGTTGCCGCTCATTGCTTAACCCTTTGCGGTCCATTGTCGGGTCCCTCCCGATAACACAACACGGCCGCAGCAGTCCGCTGTCAGCCACTGCCCGACAAGCTTTTTCGTGGTTGAATCGTGCACACGTTTCTTCATTATGCATGATGCACCATCTTTTAAGGAATAAATTAACTTCTTTTATTTGAGCTTTTCTTTTTTTCAATACTACATGGCGGTGCTTGTGTAATTAAATATTCAAGTGCTATGTAGACCTAGCTATGTTTCCATGCCACTTGCAGCGAAGCATCGCTGTCTTCTTGCCGAGTGTCTTCTACGGTGATAATTCTAGAGCTTTTAGCGGAAGCGAAGAAGATTTTAGTGAGGAAGAGAACTATGTGCCTCCATTAAATTAAGACAGCGATTCTACAGAAGCCAGAGACAAAGGTGACGACAGCGCTGCAGACAGTGGCTCTGTTGCTGTGCAAAACTGGCAGCAATAATCCTGGACTATACACGGGAGAACACTTAGAGCATTTCCACACGCTGAGCAAGTATCACCGAAAGACTTTGGGACAAAAAGCAACTGCGAAAAGAAGCATCCTGCGAGTTTCTTTTTTCGTAGTTGTTTTCTTTCATGGTGTCCAAAACAAACGAAATAGTTTAGGAGCGGAACGACCACAAAGGAGGTAAAAGTTTCGGACCTCAAAGGATAAATTAAGGAGGTATGAGTTATTCACTGGCAAGGGGAAACTGTCGACATCATCAACTACTAATTCGACGGTTACACCGGCGTTACGTGCATCAGTCGAGTCGATTTGCGCGCTGAAGGAGTTACCATATACACGCGGAATGACATAGCCGCCGCCATCGTGCTGTACGACGTTTGAGCTGACTTGTGCGCTATGAAGTCTGACTGCAGGATGGCTTTTGCCACTGTGTGCGTTCAACCTGGCTCTCCCAAGCACGACAGAGGACTTATTGAATGACCACTTTGGATGGCTGCTCAATCCAGCCGAAGACTCAAACTGCAGCTCTTGTCATTGGAGACAACGTCGACGTGTTGTGGCCAGATGGCCATTGGCTGCCCTCGTTTAGTCCAAACACAAGGCGCTCGTGCTTGGACTTAACCTCCACCAAGAACCTGTCCAACATCGTCACCTAACCCTTGGCCACGTCCAATAGTTACCACAAAGCTATAGTAACTCGTGTGAAATAATAAACACCAAAGTACTTATGTATCTGTGTTGTACATTATACCATCCATACGTCTTTGCTGGTCATCCACATTCAGAGTAGAATGGCTTCAGATTTTTATTTGCTTTTCTGTCTGCCCGACTATTTGGAGCAAGTGCGTGCCAGTGGAGGTACGGCACAATCTCTGCAATGGACAATTTAGCACAGCACGTAGCAACATTTCTTTCATGGCGCAGTTGAGTGCAATTCGCACAGCACTTGCATCACTGCTATGGTTGTCTTACCCAAAGCTTTAGATAACAGCGGAGAGAAGGTTACTGCGAATTCTAAGAAGAGCAACGGCAGAGGGCTAAGCATACCGCATGATAACTGGGGAGATGTGAAAGTACCTAGTGACAGATAAAAGAATTTCCAATGAGGAGTATGCAGGGTGTTCAGCAACAGCCATTCTGATGCATGACAAACTCCCGTTTTTGGAGTGTAATAAAAAATTCCTAGCCTGCACACTCATGATGCCCTTGGCTCACATGAACAGGTTGCATTAAAAGAGAAAATAAATATTCAATGATTTGCTGTACTTTGTGGAATTCTTGCACCACCATACCATCTAAACGAGTTGGCAGCTATCTGACGAAGTAAAAAAGTTGCAAGATGCAATATCTGTTAGTACCTGTGTGACGGTAGCAAACTCCTTAAATTTATAAATAAGGAACTAACAAAGGTGAACACACTGCGAGGTCCCGACACATTCAGTGGGCTGCCACACATTTTGAACAAATCCTGTACAAGAACACCTACACACGAAGCATAGTCTTTCTTGTAATGTAACCCACATATGCAGTTGTATTGTGCCCTTAGTTTTCTTTTAAAATTTTTTCCCGGAAGGCCTGATAAATGCCTGTGAATAAAATAGATGCGAGCATATTCCCGTTAGATGGTCACTGCAGAAATGTCAAAATTTGGATGAGTCACCCACTTGAAACTTTTAAAGCTTTAGAAACCGGTCATCGGCCAATTTTATGCCCACTCCAGGACGAAGGCCTCTCCAAATTGGTTGCCAAATTTGATCGCGTTAACCCCGGGAATGACTCCGGGGCCAGCATCTTGCTCTCCGATTCCTTACAATAGATACGTGGAACCAAGGTTTGAGTGCACATATTGGATGAGGTCCTCCAGTAACTGAGACATTTTCAAATTGCTATCCGAATATAAACACGGGACACAGCCTTTGTCACATCTCAACAGTAAGGAAACCCGAGACGAACTATCGCATGCTCACTACTGAATACGAATGAGGTTATGCACTTATGCAACATGTACCCTGACATTTACCAAGCTGGAAATTTTAAAACTCATGGGTTATGTGTGCAATAGGGAAAAGTAATTAATGTGTTTACATTGTGTTATGTTACTTCCGATACTCTTTTTTACATGGAAACTGCTACTTCCGTCGCAGCAAGGCCTTAAAAATGTAAGGAAGATTCTGTCTTCACCTGCCTTGTCGGCAAATTTTGTAATGCTCAAATGAGAACAGTGACTCACCGAATCTTTGCAGGTGCAGGTGGAACCACAACAGTTTCCTTTGCTTTCTCAAGGAGCTTGATCTCTTCCTTGCACTTCTCAATCCATACAGCAAACTCCGAGTCAGCACCTATAAGCCAAGAAGATATAGGGACATGCGACTACAAAGTTTCTGGCCAATGGCAAAGCTTAACAGCAGGCTTCTATTCGAGCTCGAAGCATATACCTGCTGCAGTCACGACAGCAGAATTTGTCTTTGCCTAGCTGTTAACACAGTGCAACTAAGCTAAGCCTATTTGAGTTCGATAATACCAGTCTGAAAATTCGGTACCAATATCAATCCTCTGGGGTTAAACTGTCGTGCAGCCAGCGAGCAGCTTCTACTTTTGTCAGAATTCTCAGCGAGTGGTGGTGGAACTGCGCCCAGCACTCTGGTTTAACATCCATTGCTCTGACTGACCAGTCAAAATTTCAGATTTTTTTGCAAACCTTGAGCATTCCTTTATCACAGGGGCAAATATTTCGATTTTCTGAACTTGCACATCACTTTTCTGACTTTTCTAATTAGCTGTCGACAAAATTTTGGTGGGAAATCTTGCGTCAAGAGGCTATCACAGCACAAAGTGCAATTTTGCATTGATGCAATGCCACCATTTTGGAACCACCAAAAAAAAGGAGAGATCTGAGCTTCAGATAACTACAGTGCCATATTCTGTTGAGCAGAAATAACAGAAGTAAACAAACAATGAAAGAACTAGTGTCACTATTCATTACCGCTACCACAGGGACACAGGAAGTGCTCCTTATTGGCCGATTCAGACAGTGGCAAGCTGTGCATTTTTTTCACCTCTGCGAAGTCTGGCGAATATTGTAGGATGAGTCTCTGGCTCACGAAAGTTTATTAATATGTTCAAATTTCAAAATTAGTGAACTTAGAATTGAAAATGGCGAGAGGGTCATATCGAAAAAAAAAAGGGGGGCGGGCTTAATTATGTGTGCACTTCTGGCAAAGATTAATAGTGGCAGTGTTTCTTTTCTTCCATTTCCTTTTTACAGTGAAGCTGTTTACCTGGTGGACCTGTATGAATGAACCGTTTGTGTGGTCTAGTAGGGGGGTATCTGGGCTGGCTAACGTTTGTAAAGTGAACAAAAAAGATGGTGACTGGGATTATATGGGCTGGCTAACGTCTATAATGTGAACAAGGAGGAGGAGGAACGGTAGTACGGCGCAGGAGAAAGGACACGATTTCACCGCGCGCGGCACCTGTGCAGTGGGGGAGTGAACTCGCGCTGAAATCAGTGGCTAGGAACCATAGCTTGATACTGTACCATTGCAGGCACATTATATGCCTTTGCTCACTTGATGCCAGGTTTTGCCTTTTGTACTCACAATTTAGTACTTGTATGGCCATGCAACACTGAATTATCACAGAACAGCTATCCCAGCCAGCTCACCTTCCTGCAAATCTATGCTTGGAGAGTTTTAAGAGCACATTAACATTCATTTTGGATTTGCTCAGAAATGAAGCCACTGAATCTAGTGCTTGCCGAGTGATAATGGAAGTTCATTAGCGCGAACCCCCAATATATGTGCCAATTAACATGCTGCACATGCTAATGACAATTTATGTCAACCTAGTAACTGCAAGTTTCCTATCATCGTTTAAGAAATGTAAATAGCACATGCATAGAAATTACATGGTCATGTGTAAAAGACTAGAAGTAGTCACCACAATGGCTCAACAGATATCCTCAATGTACGCAATCAATAATTACAATAGTTATGCAAGGTGATAATTCTGCAGTGCACAGTATGTAAATTTAATGTTAGTAGTATAACGGAGGTTATCTAATAAATATACCCAGTGTCTACAGAATACCTTGAAATGGTTTGACAGATGGTTTGACATGCCAGAGTGACAGATGCGGATGAGCAAGTGATGCACACACAAGCAGCCTTTGTGTGTCCACTTCCTAATCCGCATCTTGTAATAATGCTTATATGTAGCATGTCTTAAAGGGCCCTCACCAGGTCTGGCCATCTTGAGATTAATAGCACAGCGAATAAAATGTGTGCTCATGATCATGTCTGCTAAGAATTACATCGCTACGCACCATGGAAATAGCTGAAATTTCAAACTAAACCCCGTTTGCCAACACAACCAAATGCCTTTGTTTTACTTCGTACTGCAGCAGGAGAGGTACTTCCATTTCGTCTGCTTGTTCCCATGACATGCAGTCATGTGCATGCAAGCTAAGAGCGAAACTCATTCTCTACTGTGTTCCCATGTGCGATGACGCTCTGATCTGCTTACATCTGCCTCAGTGTGTGTAGCACCGATTCAAACTACTAGTCTGGTGTTCTCGTGCGTGTTCTTATTCTCGTGTTCTCTCGCAAAATCGTGCGCTGCGTGTAATGAGACAAGCGCAACAGCTCCCGTGCACAACCGTTAGCTCAAGTACACCGCGCAGCATAAGAGCGCACGAAGAACACCCGTGATATATGCATCACGTGACCATCTAGCTCCAGTATAGGAGAGCACAGGGAAGGAATTGCACTTGGGGAGGCCAGACAGCGCAACTGGAGCGTGTCCTTGTTGGCGGTGACACTCGCCTCCCGAAATCATGGGTTCGTGGCACTGAAACATTTATCTGCTATTAAGGGACCAATTTGAAAAACTTGTGTCAGGAAACTCTGAAGAGGGCACATAACTTCTGATGTATAACCAAAATTTGGAGGACGCTTAAGCTTAGCCTTTAAGAGCAGAACGTGACAGCATCCAAAGATCCCCGACTGCTTCTCGCACTTCCCGGCAACTGCAGCATGTATAACCGTAATGTTTACTGGGAAACGTTCACGGCGAACTCTATGTACGAAGGCAGGCTTTCCAATAGAAATGCGGCCTCTTGCATGGGCCGCAATGCGTTGGAAGCGAGCGCCATCTGGAAGCATTTCAAAGAAGCGGGCGCGTCGCTCCGTGGACTCCCTAGATATTTACACGCCGATGTGCTCATATGGTGGACGCCATCTCCTGCCTAGCCATTGTAGAAATGCTGGAAAAGGGGCTTGAGTTTTAGCGTAACAAAATTAAGTTCTCATATATTCAAATTACAATCCAAGAGCTACCATGTCTGCATAGGTTGTCTGCAAGTTGTAATTTATGATTTTTCCATGTATTTTAGCTTAAGAAATTCAATTCAGTCAATTCCTTGCATCACATGGAAGGCCTGGGTGTGCGGGGTTCGAAAATCTTTTTGCTGAAACAATGTCCGACACCAGATGCGGGACACCAGCACCGGATTTTCCGCGACACGGGCTCATTAACGCTATCGTGTTACATTTGGTATGTGGCTTGGTGAGGGGCCCTTTAACAAGGCCAAACCTTAATGCTTATCTGCCATGTAGGTCTGGTGTTCAAGAATGGCGAGCGGTAGGTTGGTTGGCGGTTAGCATAATTACCCCTTTAAGGGGTCCCTGAAACTTTTTGCACGCCAAGACACAGGTCATCTTTTAAGGAAAGCTTTCTCGAAGATTTCATGTCAGCATGCTATAATGCGGATTCTAGTGGTTAAACATTACCCTCCCCTCAAGCCAGGGTGTTCCCCTTCAACCTTTGCACCTTAATGGCCATCGGTATATACGGCCTCCAAGCGGCGACGAAAGTGTTTCTACTCCTGGTTGATTTGAACCGAGCGTCCTCGAGTCTCTTTCCTACAGTTTTTATTGTTAGGCTTGGGCTGCATAGAGCAAAACAATGTTAAACTGCACACAGCAGATGCAGCCGCAATGGCACTATGCACAATGTTCTGTAGTTATTTTTGAATGCTACATAAAGCAAGACAAGAATTGGAAGATGCCTAAGCTTTGCCTTTAAGAATGGAACGCGATAGCATTTAAAGATCCCCGAATGCTGCTCACGCCTCCCGGCAACTGCAGCTCACATAACTAATGTTTACTGGGAAACGCTGGCGGTGAACACTATGCACAGAGATTTCTGGTAGAAATGCGGCCTCTTGCATGGGTCGCAGACGCACAGAGGCGAGTGCCATCTGGATGGTGTTACAAGGAACAGGGCATCCTGCTCTATGAATAGTAGAAATACTGGAAAAGGAGTTTGTGTTTGAGTTTCAGTGTAACAGAATTATGTTTTGGCATATATTCAAATTACAATGCAATGCTATTACGTTTATATGTTGCAAGTTGTACTGACAATTTTTCCGACGCATTTTACTTTGACAAATTCAATTAGTTCAGTAACGCTTTTGAGTTGTACTCTCCGGAGAGCCTGTGTGGTTGGTCGGAATAATTTTTTGCTCACAAGACTGTCAACACAAGACGCGGACGCCAGATTTTCTGCAACATAGGGCCTTTACTGCTTTCTTGCTACTCTAAAATGTTAAATTAAAAAAAGAAACAAGAAAGGAAATAGAGAAACAAGAAAAGTACATCTATCAGAAATGGAACCCGCACTTTCCATGTGGAAGGTGGAGATCGTATCAATACACCAAAGTCTAAATCAAGATGGTGGCTTTCTGGCAGATATTACATTTAAAGCATTCATTTTGCTTTGAGACAATTTTTTTCCAAATCTCTACTTGTGAGGATATTTTGCTGCTGTAATTATGGGCATATATACAATACGTGGCTCTGACAAATACAGAACCTGTGCTTATTGCCGAAAGCACCTTTCTTAAAACTGCGGGTGACTGCCGCGTTGACGAAGGAAGTTGACGTTGACATTGATATGCACTCATCGAATCTTCTGAAGCATGTAGCCACTGCAGCTTACTCCCTGCAAGCACTTTCAGTGCAAGACAAGCATAATACAGTTCTGGTACCATCGTTGTTCCTGCTGCCAAAGAAGACATCGCTGCTCCTATTTTATAGGAGCCCCTTGGCATCCTACCTGCTGACTGATTAGCAGAGCTGTAGCAGACAATCTGCATTCTCTGGTGCAAGTAGGCCATTAGTTTGAAGAAATGTATAGATTTATTACGTTTGTGTACGTATTTTCAAGGGTACACAAATTACCATACATACATATGATATTGAAGATAAGCTTAATGCATCAGCATGTTTCAAGCATTCCTGATGACACAACATGGTTAGCCAACTGGATAGCTCGCCCAGCTGACGTCACCCACCCTCATTAATTAGCAGGGGGCGGGGCAGCTGAAAACTAGGGAGTGGCGCCGCTGTGATCTGTTACGATGGAAATTTTAAGACCTTGTAATTAATTGCATGCTTTACGAGGAGTGCTTAAACGTGTCAATGACCGCAAAGACCTGCACTTGATAGCTCGCCTGATGTCACACCCTCACTGCATAGCAGGGGGCGGGCCAGCGGAAAAAGGGGGCGGTGGCGCTGCGATCCGCAACGATCTACATTTTTATAACAATCTAATAAATTGCATTCTTTACGTAGAGTGCTTAAATGTGTCACTTCATGGCCAGAAGAACCCGCACTAATGACAGAGTATGTTTGTACCAAATTGTCAAAACTTTCTCGGGGTCCTTTTAAACTAGCGAGGATAAAAATATTGAACTAACCGCTGAATGAGACACTGGCAAATAAACACTGATAATGTAATTCCTGCAATTTTCATTACACGAGAAAAAAAACTTACCATCAAGCAGCAAGCCTTCTTCCAGGACTTCTTTTGCTTTGTCATATTTGTCTAAGTGGAACAATGCTTGTCTGCAAAGCAAGCAAATAAAGATAAATGTCAAGACTAACACCAAACAAATGATAGAACCTACCCTTTCCTGAAGAGAAGCTTGGCACTTTTCTTGCACCCACGTTCAAAAGCTTTGTCCACATCCGTGGCTGCCCCTAGATAATTATTGAAATTTGACGTTGACAAGGTGATACATAGGAATATGGGCTTGAAAGGGTCTAAGTTTCGTACCTTCCCAGTTTCCAAGCTTAAAATGGGCATGTGACCTTTTTACATAGACTTCACCATTGCTGGGGTCTTCTTCCACTGCCTTGTTGTAAAGCTGGAAATACGTTTTAAAAAACGTCAAGGTAATACCTAGGGAATCTGAAGTCATAAGCAAAGCTAACAAAGAAGTCTTCGCCGAGTGGATGCATTGGGCACTGCAATAAGTGGTACTGTCACGTGGCCAGCAAGACCATATAAAGGTAATGGCGAATTCGGCAAATCGCACCGTTGCGCACGGGGGCGCCTGAATGCGCCGTTTCATCCAATCATGGTCGCACCAGGGCTCCACGATGCGCATCGGTGCAATTTGCCGAATGCGCTGTAACATCATGTTAGGGCTGACTAATGCTTATCAGTTGTCAATGTCATTTCCATACCCCGCGCGTTGAACCAAAATTTCGGAAAGAACGCAAACAATATTCACAACTGCATACTCTTCTCACGTTAATTTTGCTTACTTTGACTGACTCAACGCAAGGAAGCGTGCATGGCCCTTGGCTTAGGAATAACTAATGCACTAAGCGTAACCAGTTTCTTATCTGTTTTGCAACAATATATTTAGTGGGAAAAGTTGCAGTTTCAGTGTTAGAGGGCAAAGTTTTGAAAACGCTAGTACGTCTGTCCAAACAACTTGGTACAGGGTCCTTAGTGCGCTTTTTTTTTTTTTTTTTTTTTTTTTATCCCAGGCCAACTAGCGCGCATTGGTAACATGTCAATGTCACGCCCACAAGCTGTCTCCGCTTACATTTAATTAGTCATTGCACGGGCACTCCACACAAATGCGGCCCTTGACGCCCTGAAAAGTTCTGCCAGACGTAGGGGTCTTAAGTCGGTACTAAGAGTAGCGCGTGGGGAGCCAGCGTTGTAATTTCGGTAAGTACAATTCTGTTAGTAAAGCACATAAAGCTCAGACAAGCAAAGTGATGAAACAAAAAGGCCGACTCACGTTCAGTGCTTCTGCGTAGTTTTCGTCGACGAATGCACTGTTAGCTTTGCTGCAAAGTGACACAAAGGGTGTGTAAAAGCGCACATGGCAGTAAACAATACATCGCGGACCAAGGCACTAATTCGATGCGCACTCACCTGATAACGTCTACACTTGTCCCAGCCATGACTCTCAAACTTCAGAGTTCTCTGGCCCTCGCAGCGAATGCGACAACCGAACGCGCGCTCCAAAGACGCTAACAGTGCCTCGCTCACACGACTGCCTGCACACTCGCACGGCTGCGATTAGCTGCAATCAGCCACAACCGCGGTCTCCGAGATGTTATATCTCGGCTCTTTTCAAATACAGATGTCAAGTGGCGCTATCATCGGCAGAGTTGAGTTCGAAAAGCATGCCCTCCTCGTCCCAAACTTCCCGACGATACTTCCATCATAGTTACAGAATTTAATCTCAAAGGACACATTTTTTTGTACTGGAATCAGAAAAATTACGTCATAGCCGCCTTATTTTTTTTATAGTTAGCAGTCAAAATAGATGGCGGTCTAGGTCCTGTCTAGGTCATAGAGTTTCCTACAAAAATTACTTTTTGTAGGAAAGGCCGTGTCTGCTGTGCCCGGGGCACAGCAGACGAAAGGTGCCCGAAATGTCTACGTTCACCTATGACGTCACGTCCGCTATAACCCATGATGTCACATCCGCTCATTTCCATGGCGGCCGTCTTACGGAGCCGGCTGCGCTGCGAAACGGTCCGTATTCCATGCCCACTTAGAGCGTGAGTAATTCATCTTTCCACGCTATATGCGTGTAATAAAGGATTGGGGCTGTGAGCAGTTTGATGCGTTACCATTAGGTACCTTGTGCGCATATTTTGCCTCCTGGCCGCGTCAAATTGCAGCCGGCATGTGGAATGGGCCGTGGCATCTTATATGGAGCTGCTCATGTGAGTGGTATTGCCTCCGTCAGGATCGTCAGTGCGTGCACCGAACCATTCAGTAGTCTGGTTCAGGGGAGGATGCGCGAAAGAACGAGGACGTAAGAAAACACTGGCATGACGAGCTGTTCCGTCAGATCGCGTTACATCGCGCTTTTTTTCTAAGACCATCTCGCTCGAGCGAGAGGATCTTAGAACAGCATTACTACTGCTTTTTTACAGCTTTGCAGCGGCTCATTTAATCATCACCTGCATTCTTTTAATAATACAAATGACATCGCTGCGCGGAAGAGCGTCTCTTGAAGTTTCCAAACAAGAGCCAATGCCGCCGTGCCTGCTGCATACACGCTTGCCTTTCCTAACGCAGTTAAGACGCGGCACTAGCTCTGCTACTGCGTGATACAGGGTCACTGTGATAAGAAAATTAAAAAGAACAAACGAAATTAAGGCAGAAAATGTCAAACGTTGCCAAGCGTGATAAACGGACCTGCCTCGCTAGATGAGTTGAAGAAATCGGCGTCCTGAAGTCAGCTTCGCCGCAGTAGACTAGTGTTACGCGTTGAAGCATGTCAGAACTGAAGAGTGACCGCTTTCACCGACATAAATAATATGTGTTCCTTAATGATGTACGCGTGCACCTGCCGTCTCCTGTTACATTACGCGCGCCGAGGCGCCTAAGTGTACTGGCCGGCCTTCAGCGCTATTTCGGACGTGGCTGTGATGCTTTGAACCGTTGGTTTGTCGACCTCGTAAGCCAGTTAATGTTTACACGGCCATTTTTTTCTGAGCTGTTGATTTCTTCCATAATAGCTACGTAATTTCGTAGTTTCCTGTTCAACTGCTTTGGTCATATGCGAGTCAAGGTTGTTCTCTTTAGCCGAGCGCAGTTTTGGAAAGCGAAACGACGCTCTTGCATCAGCATATAGTGCCGTCGCCCATTTACAACACAGTCAATCAATGTAATTTTGTATGTCACTGGGAAACCGCCGAACGCAGGGAACTCACTTGCATGCGGGGAACTGCATAACTAGCCACGGGATTACCGTGCCTCTTGGGAAGCTGCTTTGCATCAAAGGCCAGGTACCCTTGCTATGATTCACCGCAACATATTTTGTATGTCTTACCGCTTAACATATTTGTATTGCGGTGAAGCTAACCTTACGGAACCGAATTTCGCAACGCTTTTTAGACTCCTGCATCTCTACCAGCCACTACCAAACGCTTGTCAGTACGTCTCTTGGCAAAGGTCCAGGTAAATCTCCCCTGTTGGGAGTTTGGGGGACTCACGTATATGAAAACTGCCAAGGAAAGCAGTTGCCCTGATGAAGGCACGCTCCCCTGTCGAAACATTTGCACCAGCCTGTCCGACCACCGTTATCACCGCAACATATTTGTGTGTTGCGGTGAAGCATGCCGTTATTGGGAAAGATTTACGTGAATCTGGAATGTATGGTTTCTGTCAGCGACTAACCTAATGTTCCACTCTCATCAAAGCAGATTTTCGTGGCAGGATGCATGATGTCTTGAGAACTTTTGTTGGCTAAAGCCATACATGCCAGGTTAGCTCTTGTCACAATAATACGCTTTACCGCAATACACAAGAGGCCCCGCTGCAGGACACGCCCGCCGTAGTTAGCCAAAACCTTATGTGACGGTTCACTGCAAAACACCTCCTGTATTGTGGTGAATCGTAATAAAGCACATTTGTCAGTTTAGAATGTAAAGACCCTTGCCCTTCGCTTTTGTAATAATATGACTCAGTTTAATGAGAACATGTATTCACTGCTAAAAACATCCACATTGAAATGGAGATATGAACACTGATGGCAGCCTATGTGATGTTTTATCCCTTTACTTTTTTGTGTACCTGTCACGCTGCCATTATTAAATTTTCCTGTACTTCGTTAGGTGCTGACGTACATAACATTACATCACAAAGAGCCACTGTGTAATTAGTGTTCAAGGACCAGTGTGGTGGCTTTTCTCAAGAAAGGTTTGGGTTATTTTGTTGTGAAGGTTTTTTTTAGAGAGGTCACTTTCTGAGAAGAAATCAGATGTCAGGAAATAGACCTCAGTGGCACAGTAATCTTGGCTGCCTTTTGCTCAAACGTGCCCTAGACATAATTGAGTGATTTGCACTGGCAACTGGACAGCAGCCTTAGCTTGGGAGACCAGTGATACGGCATATTTTATCAAACTAGGCGACACATAGCATTACCAGTCCGAACAGAGACCTGTTTAAATGTTTGTCACCTTTAACACCTACATTTTCGACCATGATTTCAGAAAAATCTGTAGCACATTTAGAACCTAGATTTTAAATGCTGTATAAGTTGGCTTCTTGTTCACTGAAGTTGTGCTCAGCTTCTGTCCAAACGGGAGAGCACTTCTGCATAGCTTATTAGGGAACATTCTTATTTACATACCTTCTTTTTATTTATCTCGCCTACAATCACGATTAGCACATGAATGTGTTGTGCATTTATCTAACTTACAATGCCATGTTCAACAGCACAGTGCATGTAGCTTGTGTTGGTTCATTCAAGCTAAGCATTGCTACAGCCTTTAACTGTAGGTATCATGGTATGAGAGCAGAGAAATGGATATGCAAAGACAGTTGGGCACACTGAGACAACATCTTTGTTGCGTGTGAAAAGGTGACAGATACACAATATGGGGAGAACGCATGCACTTTCATATTTTCTCGCGCTCAAAAAAAGCCGGAGGAATAAGGTTTCTTCACTGTGCCATAGAAACTATATGTTTGCTCTCAAAGGTAATTCTGATTCATTGGATATGTTCCTGTGCTGTGTTTATTTTCTTGAGTGTGCTTTAGTTTTTGCACGTTAATGTTTCAAACTCGTTTTTATTTTTACAGACTGAACATCCCACATCTTGGTTTGACTTCCTGGTACAGGATACTTGCACTTAGCATGGAGTGATGAAGCAGAGCAGTGTACTTTTATTAAATGTGCAGATTTTAGCAGTATAACAGCAGTTCATTAAAAAAACGTGTGCTGAAAATAAAGTGTTCTTACCCACATTCCTCGTTGTCTATTTATTTATTTATTAATACTGTCAACCCTCATAGAGGGTCATAACAGAGAGGACAATACAATTACATAAATCAAATATGGACAATGTCAATGTACGTAAAGTTGCTTAACACTTGTCAATTCACAGTTAATAAGATGTTCACTTGAATGCTGTTCAGCACACTTCTGACGTTTATCAAAATACGTACAATGAATATCAAGTCGCACATATCACTTGGCACTTCAAAACTAAATCGAAAACTCCCATAAATATGCCTCAGCAGCATTTTCAAAGTCGGTGACATCTTTTAGGCTAACAATAGCGTTTGGCAATTGGTTCCACATTTCTATCGCATCCAGGAAAAATGAGTATCGATATGTATCACTGTTGGTATGCTCCGGCTTTATGACGTAGTCGTGGTTAGTTCGCGGGTATCTTTTGTCTGGAGCATGTAGATATTTGAGCTTATCAATCTTAAGTTGATCCTGCATTATTTGATAAAGCACCTTCAGCCTATATTTTTTCCTACGTACCTCAAGAAGATCGAAGTTGCAACGCTGTAACATAAGCGTGACCGATTCCTTCCTTCGTTATGTCGAACAAATAAAACGCGCCGCCAGACTCTTTCCAACTTCCTCTTAAGCGTCACTTGATGGGGACTCCAAACAACGCTGAATATTCTAGTATCATCCTAATGAAGGTGGTGTATGCAATAAGTTTTACATTACGCGATGCACGTTCCAGTTTTTTTTTCTAAGAAAATATAACTTTTGATAGGCAGTCATGCAGACGTTATCTATATGTTGGTTCCATGTCAATTTTGCTCATATTCCTGTATTCTCTTCAGCAAAACCACTTATATGGGGAACTGATCATGATAAGTGCTCATGAGCATTTTAAAGAACAGCCTTGAACCCTACTCATGCACTGGTAAAATGTATAGATGCAGTGAAATTGAAACAGAAGGCAAAATAGCAAACATGATGCAGTATTTGTCAGACAATTATGTCAGCAATTTTTGCATAAAACGATTTACTTAGAGCATACTAGCACTACAAAGCACCCATCTTTCTTGTTAGGTATACATTACTACAAGGTCTTTAAAGGTGGCCACAAGAGAGATGCTGGCTTTAATGAGGAACTATAGAGGTTAAAGGCACCCATGAAAATATTTTAAAAAATTATGCAATGCATAGCATTTACTCAGTTCAGAGAGCTTCCAAGGTTGCCATAAGGCCTTGATAGCTGTGGATGAGGGAACAGTTGTAGCCCTATTTGGAGCATGAGAAATGAACATTAAGATCAAAACATAAGTAACAACTCGTAATGCAATTAAAACATCTTGCTATACTTTTAAAAAGACAGTGAAATGAAATTAGTGACACAATTTCCTTGTCTTTTTACTTCATTTAGGTTCAATATACTTATTTTAGTAACACAAAAAAGCAGCGTGGTGAAGCACATAAAAAAAAAAATGCTAGTCTGTTTTTATATTCTGTTTTCTCTAAATTCAAAGTTCAGTAAAGTTAACTTAGAAAGCTACGGTGAAGCCATTGCTTCAGCCTGTATGGTGCATAACAGCAGCAATCGCCAGCCTAACTGCTTGGGTTTACAGTGCCTTATTTGTATTGTATACCTTTTAAGTGCTGAGCTACTGGAAGATTGATTAAGGTGACCAACATGCTGAACCAGTAGTTTACTGAGTAAAATACATGGAGAAGGGTGGAAAGATAGGACAGAGAACAGGGGATGTATTCTGTGTCCACCTAGTGGAAATGTCCATTTCATCCGCTCCTGAAGTTCTGATTGGCTGGGCTGGCGTATGCATGAGAAGGAGACATGCTCCCCCAGCTAATTTGCACTTCAGCAGAAGAGGATATGGACATGTCCACTAGATGAATACTTACAAAGCTATTTAATAAAGTACTTCTGTAACCAACATGCCTGCTATGCCATCCTTGCTTTCAATGTCTGTCTTAGTAAAAGTGTGAAAGAACCAGGTTTGTGCATGAAAAGTTTTCCTGAGGGTGTGTGCCTTGAAGCCCGTAGTGGTAATCACAGGAAACGGGGGTGGATCCAGAGTAGCACCAAAGGGCAAGCCTTCATCGAAACAAATATGGAGGGAAGTGACTGCATGCTCAAACTTGTCAGCTCACAAGTTTGCCAAGACCAAGTGATATCAGAAGTTGATGAAGCCTACATGGTTAATGTATAACCGCTTAGGCCAAAATTATTTAGCTACTTTTTATGAGGACTACATATTTACTGGAAATCTCAAAATAATTATGTTAGTGCAGAATACCTTCCACTAGTTGTGACGTCCTTGAAAGAATGAAAATGTTTGAGTTGCACTTGTGTGGTGCATGAAGTTACTTTAAAAAAAAACAACTCAGCAATGGAAACAAAATGCAAAGAGTAGTATCCGAAATAAATTGCCACCTCTTTAGGGCTAGATGAATTCAAATAATAATAATAAGCAAATGAAGATCGGGCATACAAGATAGATGTTTCGGCTCCCACTTGAAAGCCTTGTTCACAAAGGTTGTGAACAAAGCTCCAGTTGAACCAGTTCTTATTTTTCATTTTTACGGCTGGCATCTAATTTTAAACTACTTACCGTGCCTCTTTTGACCAAACCAGACAGGCTGCCATCAAACTCTTCACTACTTCAATGCAAATAATTGGAGGTTGGCAAATAAATTTTTCTAATAGGAATAGTAGGTAACGAATAGTCAAACACTGATGCATACAGTTACCGCAGGCATATTTATCTTCGAATTAAGCACCATGCTTATATTGTCTAGTAAAAAAAGGACAGCTATCAAGGAAGATTAGGATTATTTTTAAGCAAAAGTAATTATACCTCATATACTTGAAGCAGATGTAGTGCTTCTGAAGAATCACGTCCAAACTGCAAACACTAAAACATTAAGCTGGGATATTCAAAAAGACAAGTACATGTTTTGCTCGCCAAGTGACTTTTAGTGTGCTCAATTATGTAAAGTGTGCTATTATATGATTAATGTAATTTGCTAATGTAAAGAAAGAACAAGCCAGGATCTCTTGCTTCATATATATGCGCTGAATCAAGGAGGTAATTAAGGAAGAAGAACACCAGAAATAAACACGAATATTTGTGTGCTTTCTGGCATAAAATAATTATCATGTAAGCCACATAACATGCTTTCCAAAGCATCCCCTACCTTAACTTACAGCTGCATTACGTGAAGGCACTTTCTAAGAACACACATGCTTCATGATCATTCACTGTGTTAGTGACTCCCACTGAAGTAGACTGAGAACATATCTGGGCATTGCATTCAATAGCTGATGTAAAGTGAAAAGACTGCTGCTTGTAGGTATGAATGAACCAAGTGAATAAGAAATATAGGTTCTCAAACTTCTAGTAGTAAGTGTGGCAGCACTTAAGAAAAACATATTGCAACTAAAAATTGCAACACATGATGAAATAACTGAAATAGCTAGGGAGAGTTTAATAGACCAATAAACAAGAAACTGCAAATTCCCAACATTTCTGAATACTTTTCTTCACATGTACTCACCTCATAAGTATGACTTCCCTTAATGCTCGAACCTCTGCCTTAATTTCATAATTCCCCATTCTCACTGCTTCGCTCATGCTGATTGACATCTAGCACAAAGGTTGGCGAAAGTAGCTGAGCATGTGCATGTGTTGTGAGGCAAGCTGCCCACATCTGGTAGCCGCATGCCAATTTCTCAGAGTAGATGAAAGGGAAGCCTTGAGGGTAAACCATAGAGAAGACGGATACCTTGGTTCAATGATAACTGAAAACACCAACATGGAAAATTTGGACAGCCCACAGAATCAGCAGAATTGACATAGTTTGGAAAAACTGAAAAGATGCATTGTGATATTTATGTTACACAGGTTCCAGTCAAGTTGAAGATTTTCACTGTCTAATAAACTTATAAGACAATACATGACCAGCAATACTGTATGGAACCTAAACAAGTTTAATAAAGTCACCTAGAAGTCAGGATGGAGAAGTGACTGAATTGAGGATGCTAAAATGGATGAGGTGGAGGCAGATTGTGAAGGCAGGTCTTAAAAAATTAACATTCAACACACACTTAAGTTGGCAAAGATTGGACTCAATGTTCAAGAAGAAATTGACTAAGATAATTTATTGGTATACATACATGAGAGAGCAGCAACAATACAGCAGAGATAACTGTCATGCAAGAGGAAAGGACGTCAGTCTAAAAATTAACATTTGATCAGAAGAATGGTTATGCATGGGCTCAGGCTCATGTACAATTCTGTATGGTACGCATGATGTCAGAGCTGCATAGCATAAGGAACTGTGGCCTTAGATGCCTCGATTATGAAATGATGTGGGCCAAGAGTGGAACAAGGATAGCATCAAAAGGGGGCCTCCTCCAAAAGGAGAACCATAGGGAAACAGGGTGAGAGAGGTTTCCTACGCAACAGATACAGAGTCATAGTCATAGAAACCATGACCCAAGGAGCTGCACAACAAGGTATATAAATTCAAATCTCTATACAGTTAAACCTCAGTATAACGAAATTCTAGACATAACGAAGAATTTAACTTTTCATAACCTCTTCTCCATATTACACCATGCAATTAGAGCCTCAATATAAAGAAGTGTGTTTGTGTGCAATTTCAATATAACGAAATTTCGCTTCTGCCGCAGAGGAGTGCCACTTGAGACAATCAATGGTAACTTCCGCGGACGCAGATAGTCAAATGACTGAATTACAAGCGGCTCCTTGCAAACGCACCTCTCAAACTGCGTGCAGCGCGACAAGAACAACAGCTTGGAGCCGCATCATGTTCCGTATAAATTAAGTCCAAGTGCGATCAGATCCTATCGCGCCCCGTGCACTTAATTGTGCTTTAGGTGCGAGTGAAAGTGTGTGCGAGGGTGAGACAAGAAAGATGGTGGCTTCATAAGTGCGGCCTTCCCACGCGAGCAATGGCAAAGTGGGGAAGGAAAGCGAGCTCGCGGTAACGCGATCAAGCGCGCGCGAGGGGGCGGAGTGGGGGGGGGGGGGGGGGGGGGGTAAGTTGGCGCGCGTCTCGGCCATGACTGGCCGAGACGCGGCTGGGCGCATACGCAGCCGCGCACCCTGCTCTAGAGGTAATCTGCTGCGTGTGGAAAGAGCGGGCATGCCAAAACGGCGTGGCACCATGTAAGCTGTTTTCCCGCACGTTTAGTATTGAAGGTTGCGCAATCTCGAGTTTTGATGACCCGTTAGAACGAGAAGCAGACGAAGCATTCGCTCCCAGCTGCCGGCGCTTTTCATGATAGCGTCGTCGCAGTGCGACCGGGCGACGCTTTGGGGGCGGAGTGCACGCGAAAGCATGGCGCCACTCAATTCGTACCGCTGATGTAAAAATATCAACGTGGCATATGAAACCGTATCATTCATCGCTGACTCCTATATTTGTCAAAATAAAATGTTTTCTCATTCAAACTTACTTTTTTTTATTGCCCAATAATTCGGAAAATTGCATGGCCCCTCTCCGTGCAACAAAAACGATCGGCGACTGTACTCATTTGCATAACAGATCGAATTTCAATACAAGGAAATTTCTATATAACGAAGCGAATTGCCGATTTTACCTACTTTGTTATATCAAGGTTTAAGTGTATAAAGAAATTTCCTGTTCTCTACACGGGGGTGGCAATGTGGGCTTGTTCGTTGATCATCATGGAACGGCATGTAGTGTAGCACAGCAAAAACAAGAACACAAGAAGAAATGAAACACAGACACAAGCGCCTAATTATGTCTGTGTTTTCCTTTTTCTTGTGTCCTTGTTTTCGTTGCATTACACTACACGACATTCGATACTTTCACTGTCACATTCATGAGCACTGAAAACCTAGAATCAACTAATATCTTGCCTGATTTGCCATAATTAAAAAGAAAAATGTGGGTATAGTAGGTCTAATTGAGTTCTGGGGATTTTAGTATCACTGACATATAGCTTTTAAGAATGTTTAATCGTTTCTTCCGTTAAGGCAGAGTACATGCTCAACTGCTACAATAAGTGTGAACGTAGGCAAAAACGACATTTTTGGCCCTTGCATCAATTTTATGGCATGTTGCGTGATCTAATCAAGTGGTTTCAATTTGACGAAGTTCTCGATTTAACAAAATAAAACCTCACATCCCAATAAAATTTATTAACTAGACTTACTGTACTTTATAACCAAAGTACTGTATAACTATAAGCAGCTACAGCCGCCATGAGTGGCGAGCAGAATTGAAATAAAATTGCTTTAGTCGAAACACGCCGAGCGCTGCTGCTAAAGTATGCGCCACATGCATTGGGCAACTGTGGGAACCGCGGTACCACACGCAGTTATTCAAAGCAGCACATAAAAGTGCTGTGGACTCAAATTGGTTAGTAAATGCATTCGGAACCAGTCTTTCGCTTACTCAATTAATATATCAGCCACACACTCGCATAGCACGGCCACGTGGCAAACGCGGCCATGCGGGCGCTTCACTATGCGCGGATTGGCTGGTTGCAATATTGGGGCACTCTATGGGTGCATGTTTAAAGCACAGCGTTTTTTGCCTATCGCATCATTGTTGCGGGTGCTCCATGGCTGAGTGTATTGCATGGTACAGAATTGGCCCCAGTACCAAAAGTACACAGGTAGGGCGGTCCGTGCAGATGAAGTGTGAACGCGAGCTCAACATAACCACGTCGTCATTATTCTGTATAGCGATTATTTATGCGAAAGCGTCAAATGGCCCATTGAGCAAAAAAGCCGGCGTCTGTCGTCTCAGCGAAACAGCGCCTCAAATCCCATTGGCTGCGACCACGTCACGAGCGCGCCTCGACGAAACAGAGCAGGTGAAAGGGTACACCTGCTGTCGCTATAGTGCACCAGGTGTTGCATGAGGGGAGAGAGCATCATCGCCGCGATGCCACGTCATCGCTGCTCTCGCAAGCCGCCGCCCGGTCCATATCTCCCCCCCCCTCCACTGGGCTTAGCTGCTGCGCGTGCCTGCCGGCCTTGGTGGTCACTGCTGTTTCCTGGTCTCTGGTCATGCAGCATGTTGGTGGCATGCGGTGTTGGCACCGCAGGCTGCTGCTGCTTGCTATCTCGGGCCCAATGTAGCTCTAGGGTGCATCACTTGCAGCGTAAAACTCGGACTGCTCAGTGGCGTTCAATTGGGCATTAATGCTTTCACAATCACAACTCAGATAAGACATGCTTAGCTGTCCTCATATGTTTTTCTTTAGTTGCCAAGTGGACGCATCATTGTTCACCATTCACAGTCTTCAATCTGTCGCCATCATTGCATTGTCATTTCAAATTAGTTGCAATATCACGCCATTGGATGCTGCCGCCTTCACGCTGTGTGGTAGATACGCAGTCATTGCCATGCATGCACTCATCATCCCAAAGTCGTTATGCCTCAATCGTGATGACTCTAGAATTGTCATGCCATTGTTGTCACCGCATCAGCATCATACTGTTGTCGGCATTCGACAGATGCATTACACAGCTTAGCATTACCTTTTCAGCTTCTAGAACAGAATGCACGTGGTGATCTGCCGCAGTAATATTATGAGAGACACTTGGGCGGAACAATTGCTGGCCTCAATCGCCAAGCCTCCCTGTAACATCATTTATTTCAATCTCCATAATAATCCTAAATTGTGTCACAAAACTTCTACAACAAATGTCAACATGGTTGCCATAAGACCTTGTCTCGCATGAAAAACACAACTATATCGTCATGTTCACTAACTTGATCTCCTCCATTGAACTTAGTTCTTGCGTTGAATGGATGCTTCTAGCGTTTTAAATTCTGCTACTTTGTGCCACTGCCTCCTTCTCCTGAATAAGCTAACTTAATATTGATCCACATGCAATTACTAAAATTCACTGAATGCTTTCTTCATGACTAAACACAATTTGTATGTTAACAACTCCAATTCACAAATCTGTCTTTTGTCACTTCTGGCATGCCACAATGCTGAGTGTTTAGGCCCTTGATTTTTCTCATTTTAGATCTCGCAAAGAACTTAACGTAGAAAACTAAACTTTCTGTTGATGACTGTGTGTTTTGTCATGAAACAACCAAACTCTGGCAGGTCCGTTTCTGTTCAAACAGACTAAACAAATGGCCCACTGAGTAAAAAAGCCAGCGTCTGTCGTCTCAGCGAAATGGAACCTCAAATCCCATTGGTTGTGACCACATTGCGAGCGTGCCTCTACGGAGCAGATCGGGTGAAAGGGTACATCTGCCATCACTATAGTGCGCCAGGTGTTGCGTGAGGGGAGAGGGCGCCGCCGCAATGCCACGTCATCCTTGCTCTCGCAAGCCGGCGCCCAGTCCATATCCCCCCCCCCCCACTGGGCTTAGCTGCTGCACGTGCCCAGTGGGGCAATGTCTCCACTAATGTCTCTTCGGAGTGCCATCACTAGTTTAAAACCTAATATCAGTACCCTAGCAAAAAAAACTGATAGAAATTTCTACAAGTCTCTTAGGAATATGTATAGGTTGTATGGGTCCTTCTAAGAGTGATATATATTCCTACCTGACCCATAGAACTCTTTACCAGACTGGCAGGCAGCAGATAGATCTCACTGTGCTGCCTACAAGACCAAATAGCATGATGTATCAGTCTTTTAAACCCAGATAGAGATCATCATATGACATACAGGAATCTGATTGAGGCACTGATAAAGCATGTTAGAAATAGCACACATGCCGGTGCCCACACGCCTGAAGAGACGTTTTTAAAATGAACTGAATATACAACCCTGAATGCATTGCCTGCCACGTGAACAGATTAACAAACACAGTTGGGATATTAGAGTATCAAATAAAAATGAAGGGTGTAAACTGTGCAATTATCAAAACTTTTTACAGCTTGTATGCAGATATATTATCCTAAACATGTTTCAACATAAATTAAAGCACACGTTTTCAAAGCACAGCAGCGTTACTTAGCCTGTGAAACTACATTGGGGAAGTTGCATGAAAAAGGTATCAGTCCATCTTTGTAGCAGGTGTGCTCCAGTTCTTTTAATACAAAATTACATTTACAAATTTTGCGAGACGGATGTGCAACATTTAATGCATATCCAAAACAGGATTACTGTCATCATCATCATCGTCATCATCATCATATTTATGTCCACTGCAGGACGAAAGCCTCTCCCTTCGATCTCTAATTACCTCTGTCCTGCGCCAACCGATTCCAACTAGCACCCGCAAATTTCCTAATTTTGGCGCACCATCTAGACTGCTGCCATCCTCTACTGCACTTCCCTTCTCTTGGTACCCATTCTGTCACCCTAATGGTCCAACTGTTATCTAATCTGCGCATTACATGACCTGCCCAGCGCCATTTTTTTCTCTTAATGTCTATTAGAATATCATCTATATACCCGTTTGCTCTCTTGTCCAAACTGCTCTCTTTCTGTCTCCTAAAGTTATACTTAGCATTCTTCGTTCCATCACTCTTTGCACGGTCCTTAACTTGTTCTCAAGCTTCTTTGTCAGTCTCCAAATCTCTGCGCCATATGTCAGCACCCATAAAATGCACTGATTGTATACTTTCCTTTTCAATGATAATGGTAAGCTCCCAGTCAGGAGCTCACAATGTCTGCCGTATGCGATCCAGCCCGTTTTTATTCTTCTGTGAATTTCCTTCTCATGGTCAGGGTTTCCTGTGATTAGTTGACCTGGGTAGACGTACACCTTCACAGACTCTAGAGGCTGACTAGCGATCTGGAACTCTTGTTCCTTTGCCCGGTTATTTATCCTTATCTTTGTCTTCTGCATATTAATCTTCAGCCCCACTCTTACACTCTCCCTGTTGAGGTCCTCAATCATTTGTTGTAACTCGTCCGCAGTGTTGCTGAATAGAACAATGTCATCGGCAAACCGAATGTTGCTGAGGTGTTCGCCGTCGATCCCTACTCCTAAACCTCCCCAGTTTAATAGCTTGAATACTTCTTCCAAGCACGCAGTGAATAGCATTGCAGAGATTGTGTCTACTTGTCTGACTCCTTTCTTCATAGGTATCTTCCTACTGTTGTACTAAAGTTTATTTAGAAAAGCAAAACAAAGCACTTTCAAGACTGTGGATACTAACTGTAGGTCTAACGTGTCAGGCTGAGTTTGTGAATGCCATAAATTAGACACTACCAGCGTGATTTCATTAAAGCTACTTTCTGGGCTAGTTGGTGCATACTTGATTTGAAAATTATGACAACGCTAATGCATCCATCCACAAAGGAACAAGGACAAGACACAAGCAACGTGACTACCAACATGACTAGGGTTTATTTTACACTCCATTATCTAAAGAATAAGCAAGCAACTTTAGCCACATTTAAACAAGCACATAAGAGGAAGAACACAGACTGAAGTACCAACTTCACCATGCCCATTTGTGCTCACAGATGCTGGATAGAACGCCAGGTCTAATTGGCACATGCTTTTATCATATTACAACTTCATATGAAGCTATTTTCTTTAGACTATGCACTTTTGCATTCATCCCAAAAGTATTGTGATATGTGACAGAACACAAGTGAGCTTGTGCAAAAAGAACAAACTGGCATGGCACACTGACAGGAAGCAAGGAAACAGGACAAGCATCGCTATTGGTACAAGATCTACAGCAATATATCAGAACATGACAATACAGCAATATTATTTAAGCAAAAGTGAGTACAGATCTGAGAATTTATTCAAGTAAGAACATGGATTCACCATTTTTAAAACCACATATTCATGAACAAAAACAGCTAAACATCAGTGCACATATTGCAAAATCAGAAGACACAATTCTTCACTGGGCGCTAGTTCAACCACCGCACGTTGAAATGTGTAAAAGTATTTTAACCTGTGTAGCTTTCAGCACGCGACAGCAAAGAAGACTATCAGAACAGGCTTCATATATAGTGTTTGGAGTCTTTGATTCAAACCGTAATACACTGTTAAAATAAAATTTCAGAGTTTGCTTGTTTCATTCAGAAAAAAGATAGTGTCTTAGTCATGCCGCCACAGTTAACGGATAAACTTGCACCAGCTACATTGAGTCAAAGGAGAAAATAAAGTGAGGAAGACAGATGCATGGTGTGAAAATGATGCTGTTGTATCAAGTAGCATAACTGCTCACTTAACATTCAGCTGCTTTCTATGCCTCTGCATACAGACTGAGAAGCTTTACCTCTTCACCATCTGCTAGTGAAGCACTGTTTGTTCACTGTGATCACCCACTCAAGGCAGTCACGTGGTTAAGTAGAGCCCTTCGCTACATGTAAGGACACCGACCCGAAACTGTGCATAAGTCCTGTAAAATATTGTCATGTTTTGGCTACTGCAACTGTTCATCAGCAGCTGCATCACTACTGCCAACATGCAGACCATGCAATTCCCCAAGCACTTAATCAACAAGAGTACAATAATGAAGAGTGGCAAATTGGGCTAGCTGGTTCATTAGGAAAACAAGAAGCTATCGCAAGAAAAAATAAACACTCTAGAATTTTGATGGCTCTGGCTTGTGTAATATATTCAAACATCAAAAAGCTGATTATTACAGAATGCCATAAAGCGTGGTGCACTGTTACCAACTGTTGTTTTTTAAAGCTATAACCTGTTATTACCAGACATTCATGTACCATGGCTGAAGACATACTGTTCATCGTTGTCATGTCTTGAGCACGGGAATTAGTCTCTTTCATAATGGTTTCATATTTTTCATTCAAAAATATAGTTGTCTATTTCTATAAACACATAAAGGCGCATAACTTCGCTGGGTGTTACGTAAACTAGTGACTCCTCTCTTCTGACGCAGACTGAAAGGTGCTTTGCATGGAGAATTTCAACAGGAAATAGTTTCTTGCATTTCAGAATTATACAAGAATTCGCTCCAGTAAGAATTCTACAAATGAGAGAAAACGCACCTGAGAAGCTGACAAATGCACTGTTTTTAGTCTTTATAGTTCAAGTGTACTGGAGAGAGTGGAATGTTTGTTGGTTGATGACCATTCGGTAATATTCCGTGACACTTGTTGAGTCACCGCCACGGTTGTAGACTACAGCCTGTTTTTCACTTTCATCCATGTTCAAGCACAGCTTTCCAGTGCCTAACAAAACTGTCTGCTGACCAGCTCTCCTCTCCTGTACACCAAAAAAACTCACTGCTTCTGGTGAAAGATTTAAACTAGCTTTACCTGCCTGTAACTTTCGAGCAAGTACATAACATTCCAACATTTGTAAAGGAACATCATTAGCTCTGCGTACCAATTTCACAAGAAGTTCATTTCCGCCTTCAAATACAAATGAAGAATGCGACCAATGAGGTCCTAGTTTAGCCGCACTTTTAAGAAGATGTAGGATTTGGTATACATTGTATGTCATTGCACCCAATCCATACAAAGACTGTGCTCTCACAACAAACTCCGAGAGAAGATCAGATGATCTCATTATGGTCATCTGAAGTGACGGTGTCCAGTAGAAGTATATAGACACCCTCCACAAGCAAACTGGAATGTCTGACATACTTATCTGGCAAAAAGCCATGAAGGCATGGTAATGAATAATGAAGAACCCACCACTTCCATTCACTAGCTTTCCAGATTGTGAAGTCTGATAATCTTCGTGGTGTACGTGTGAACCAATTCGGTGGCTTGACTGCCAATAACCTCCTGTTTAAAGAGGCTAAACTTTGTTGTGAACCAATGTAAACATCTCTTCTCTTTTAAATGTGATCACATTTTTATTCTTTTTAAGCTGTTGCATGGTGTGTAGTTGTTCCAACAATCTTTCCTTTCTGAATCCTGGGCTTCATATTTGATTTGTATGTATTGTCTTTTGTGATAATATAAATGCATTATTTCTGACTCATTTTTTGGGCAAATGAGGAAGCTTGCTTCTCCTTGAAGCACATTACACCTATACAACACATATAGATACTGATAGACTATAGATCTGGCAAACTAATATGAATACATTATTACACTAATAAAAGGAATACACTAGTAGACTGGTACAAGCAGAATAGCACAAATACTTCCAGAATAGAACTAAAAGTAATTTTATCAGTGTATCAGTTGTATCGTTTCATAATGTAATAGAAAAAAACTGATATAATTTTTATTAGGTCGCCCTATCAGATTTTTTGCTAGTGATCTTTCAGTGTAAATGCATATCAACTTTTTGACTAATGCTAATAACTGAACACATGGCTTTTTGTGCTGCAAGTTTTCTTGGACTCCTGCTTCCCTTAAACTTATACTGTATAATATGCTTGCAAGATCAAAACTGGAGTATGCTTCATCAATCCGGGATACACCGACAAAAAACACAACTCTCATATTTAGTTGAAGCCATACAAAACCAACCTGTAAATTTTATTGTAGCTGCTTATTCCCATACCGCAAGCATATCAACAATTAAAGCTTGCCTTGATTGGCCAGGCTTGTCAACAAAAAAACTTACCCATTTATTTCACAAATTCTCGATTGAAACATATGTTATTACCTCCTTGTATCTCATTGAGAATGAACTACAACCTCAAGGTACAGGTGCCAACTTGCCAAACCAATCTTTACTATTCCTGTAAAAGGCAGCCTCAGAACACACACACGCACACACGTATATATCAATGAGCTACATGGAGGTAATAAAAACATGTTTCAATTTAGAATTTGTGAAATAAACGGGTAAGTTTTCTTGTTGCCTAGCCAATCAAGGCAACATTTAATTGCACACAACTGCACACATTGCACACAACTGGAACTTGCACCACGATAATGTGCTGGCCCACAGTGCCTTCATCGTCACCGACTACCTGGTTAAAGAAGGGGTGCCAACGATCCCCCAGCCCCCGTACAGCCCGGGCTTGGCTCCCCCTCGACTTTTTTGTTTCCATGCCTCAAAACACCCCTGAAAGGCAATCATTTTGGGACAGCGGACGTGATCAAAGCAGCTAGCACCACAGCATTAAAGGCCATTCTGGAGGAGGACTACCGCAACGCATTCGAGAGCTGCAAGTCTCGCTGGAGCCGATGTATTGACGCAAAAGGAGAGTATTTTGAAGATTTTTAAACTTTTTGTAACAACAAATTCAATAAATGATTTTTAATCGCCTTACTGACACTACTCTCAGGACAGACCCTGTACATGCACCTTGAAGGTATGCATGTGGAAAGCATTTCAACCTATGCTTGCTTTTCTGGCATGGAATAAAACGGCCTTTTGTCTCAAAACCCCTTACTTTTAAACTATTCCATTTGGTTCATTTTTCTAACTTCTGCAGAGTTGCATTCACAACTTTCATAGTTAACCGGCTCCGTTTTCATTCTTGCTTCCTAAAATATGCCCTCCTGTCATGCATAATTTGGAAGGCCTTCTGTTAGCAATGGGTATTGTATTTCAAGACTATCAGTGCAATGTTGCATGAAGAAACCTATTCTTGGAGTGAATTATTGTTCAGCTTGATATCATGATACTGCTGCATGGTTGTTATTTAACTCTGCAAGAGAATGGTCCTGCCATGCTACCAAGAGTGCATTTCATGGGTATTACTCTCTTTCTTTTGACATTAGTTTATGAGGCTCACAGATATGTATCTGTGTCAACAATAACACCTGACATCTAATTTTGTGCAACATGCACTACATTTAATCAGATAAAAGTTGCATGTTTTGTCTCTTGGACCAGTCTGCTCAGTGGTAGGAGGTCGAGACGACAAATGAGAATGGCTGGCCAAGATCTGTGGTGTATGTCCCGTGTTGTGCATCTGACAAGATTTCATGGTGGCAAGAAGACATGTCAGACATGATGTGATCTTTATAGTTATTGTGCACAGAGTTATCAGCATGATAATATCCTTAATGCTATAAAGAGTACCTCCAGCAAGCAGTCTATATGCTTATGCCTTTTTGTTGCTTATGGCAACAAAATCCAACATCCTTTGAAACATGCTCACTTGCTGTCTGATGCACAAAATGAAGAACGCTGCCTTCTCTAAATTTATTAGCAACAAGAAGGCCACTCTGGAAGCAATTATATACATACACAGCAACACACACTAAAACCTACAAATGGGAGAAAAAACACAAACTAGGCTAACAATAAAAGAAACCTGACACCCAACAAGTGTTACATGTTACTCAAGTATGCACATTCAACCTGAGTTAGAGAGATAGATGGTCGACTCCCGCACTCCTGTGCATGCATGTGGATATGTTAAGCCTCAGCTACTCGTTCTATATAACTATCCCAATGTTTGTGAAATATGCTGTACAACCGCAAGAACAATGATGGCTTGACAGGTGGTTTCAATGAGTTCTATAAGGAGGATGCATCAACTCTTCCAGCCATTGATGTACACATTACCACATGAAAGCAGCAGTTTATAAACAGCACAACACCATACAGCACAAATTATATATTTGCCACGTGTTATTAAACTTACATCATTAAAGTACATTAGAATTGGTGCTAAGGCTGGTGCACAATATATGCATATACTTTAAACAATCATAAATAATGCAGGAGCTTGGAATATGATTGACTATTCTCGGAACTGCTTTGATAATACAAAAGTCAAGGCTTTGTTTTTGGCATCACCCACTCCAATTCGTTTTCTTTCTTTTTCCAATTGAAGCATTGGCAAGGTTTGTGCCATGCGCTTCGACTGTGATTCTTCCTTGTTCGCGCACGGCCATGATCATAATAACGCAGTGGTCCCTGCCTACTTTTTCATATACTTTACCGCAATACATTACGTATGCTTCACCGCATAACATGACTGTATTGCGGCAAAGCTAATTTTATGGAACTGACATTATGTAACGGATCTTTTGTCCTTCTGCTGCTCGCATGAGCATAAGCTCGAAAAACCACAAAATACAGACTTGGTTGCTGCTGGTTGATTTCTAGTTAACATTTCGAGACGTCCACGTTGTTTACAAAAAATTCGGTGAAGTTTCTCGCGCTCGGACGCGCTTCAAAAGGCAGTGTGACCACCTATAATTAAGGCAGTCATAAGCGCCAACGAAATCCACACAAGGTACATCAACTTCCACAAAGCTTCTGCGCAACGCCATCAATAACTGGCACAGGGGCCACCCAGGAGCTGGCAAACGCTGCGATGACATCCACACAAACCATGTCGCTTTCCACAAAGCTATTGGGCAACACGATCAGTCACAGGCACAGGTGAAGTCCGCAAAACACTACATGGGCAGAACTACTACGGCCATACTCAATGACTTCGCCACAAGCTCTCACATTTAACGACATCAAACAGCTACAATCACTTCTCCACAGCCACGGACACAAGCGAAGACCGCACCATACCGCACGGGCAGAACGGAAGCACCGATTCGCGTTCATCGCTTTAGCGCCACCTATTTAAAAATAATATACGGAGCCAAGCCAAACCATTATTTAGCGTCTATTTGGGTGAACCTAACGCTTTCGGGCCCTAAGCGTTCGAACGACCAGGGCACTATAACGCTTACCCCCCACTTTCCACTCCGTCGACCGGGTCGCAGGAACGGTGGCCTTGTAGGAAACTCTATGGTCTAGGTCCTGTGAAGTGGCGCCCTCTATAGTTAAAAAGCGAATATTAAAGGCAATGATTTTGCTGACTCGATCGTGTACTTCTGTTTTGGTGCGCGTTAAAGAACCCCAGGTGGTGAGAACTGAACAGGGTGCCTCGTAAGCATATCGCCAGACGTAAAACGACAGAATCTTGTTAATTAAAAAATGCAAAAAGGGGGGGGGGGGGGGGCGTAGCTGCGTCCTTCGGCTTTTCTCGGGGGTGTAAACGTCAGAAATTATTGTCGAGTCTGATTTCTGAGAAAAACACGTTGCGCTTGTCTTAAATTTCATACCTAAATTTATTGCAGTTCCCAACCGTACGTCCGCTCAACTAAGCAGCTTCTGTTTTATAAACGGCTGCTTTCAGTTATCCGCTGCACTATCATAAGAACAATAATTAATGAAGCACATAAAGGAACGGCATGCCTCACATACATGTAGAGATATTTGTAGATCCGCTGTGTTCGTTGAAGAAGGTATGTGTGATACCACATTGGGCACTCAATTTTAATGGGTTGCAGACATGGTGATATTGTCAAAAAAACGTTTTCTTTGCCTTACAGGCTGCCCCAAAACAGGGTGGTTGTATTGAATATCAGCTGCGAACTTGTTCAGCAGAAAAGCACCCGTGCGTTTACTCTCTCAGGAATTGGAGCGTCTCTGCGCAACAGCCACGACTCTCCGGCAGCACAGTCATTCGGAATAAAGAGTCCTTATACTTGCATCGGCCCCTCACCTTCGAGACTTCAAAAGTGCTGTTATGCGTTGCATTAGAACGGAAACGGCTATTCGATAATTTTTAATAGTGAGTTCTGAAGTCGAATACGATCTCAATAGCAAACACAATTCGATTAGACTATTAGATTAGATTATTCGATTAGATTATGTTTCTGCTTCATTCCGCCTGCTGGCCCGTTGAAGGACATCGGCAGACAAGCCACGGGCATTACATTGGTAAAAACTTCCCGGTCTCCCCACTTCAGTCTGAGCATATATGCAATATATTTTCCCTAACACTGTTGTTCATATTAACGTCTAATAATTGCCTCGATTCCTTTTCTGGGAAAGCAGATTGGTTCACCTGTGGCTGGTGCAGATTTTAAACGAAACACGCTTATTCCGGTCGGGAGTTTTCACTTTCTCTATCAGTGCATTTAGAATATTTGATAATTGTTGTCTACATTTGTGTCTTTGATATATATGTCAATGTACCCTTAGATTTACCTAGAAGTGCAATGGTCATCTGCATCTCTTCGCGCCACGCAGTCAATAAACCTGGTTTATTTCGTTATAGTATAGTGTTTTCTTTTAACATTGTCCCTGATTGATATCCCACCAACAGAAGAGTGCGTAAAATGATATGATATCAATAAAAAAAAATATTTTCCTAACTTCATGTTGCAGACAGGCGGCTTCTGTGGCAAAAATTACGTGTTACTTTTACAAAACAATGTTAAAAATAGGAGTTCACCTGGCTAAAACTACAATTGGTAGCGACCGACGAGAGTCACGGGCACGCCACATGCAGAGCAAGTGAAACCATTGAGAAGAGGTTTATTGGCGGCTCCCAAGGCAAAAGCGCAGCGACCGGGAACGGCGAGACAGCCCGAAGCACTGTCCAAAAAAGGCGACAGTAATCAACAGCGCGAGCGGAGCCGAGCCGCGCGTTGGCGATGTGTCTGTGCCGCGAGGCGCGTCTTCTTCTTCACAATCTCCCCCCCGGACAAAAAGAGCCATCCTGGCGCCTTAAGAATCGGGAGGCAGAGGGTCGTGGTAGGGCTTCAGACGCGAGACGTGGACAATGTCACGTCCACGCCGGCGCAAGTCTTCAGGTGGTGACAGTGGCTCAACTAGAAAATTCACCGGAGATGTTTGCTCCAAGACTCGGTAAGGCCCTTCGAATTTTGGGACGAGTTTCGAGGAAAGCCCCGGAGTCTGGAAAGGCACAGACAACCACACAAGAACGCCTGGAGCGTAGGTGGTGTTCGGAAGCGTGTCGGTGCGGTTTTCTTTCTGGCGCTGCTGTTGCTCGGCCGTAAAGGAGCGCGCTAGCTGGCGGCATTCTTCGGCCTGTCGGGCGATGTCGGACACAGGTAGACACTCGGAGGCGTCAGAACGGTATGGAAGGAGCGTGTCGATGGTATGTGTAGGCTGGCGGCCATACAGGAGGAAGAAAGGTGAAAATCCCGTAGTGGCCTGGATCGCGGTGTTGTACGCGAACGTGATGAATGGAAGGATGCGGTCCCAGTTACCATGATCAGATGCCACGTACATCGACAGCATGTCACCAAGTGTGCGGTTAAATCGCTCTGTGAGTCCGTTAGTCTGGGGGTGGTATGCCGTGCTTGTCCGATGAATAATGCGGCATTCCGAGAGCAAACTTTTGACGACTTCGGAGAGGAAGGCGCGACCTCGATCACTGAGGAGTTCTCGAGGTGCGCCGTGTCGAAGCACGAAGCGATGTAGAACGAAAAAGGCTACATCCCGTGCCGTAGCACTTGGTAAAGCAGCAGTTTCGGCGTAGCGTGTCAAGTGGTCGACAGCAACTACGATCCACCGATTGCCGTCTGGCGTCATAGGAAGCGGGCCGTATAGGTCGATGCCGACGCGATCGAAGGGTGTGGCAGGGCACGGGAGCGGCTGCAAGGCACCAGACGGGCGTAAAGGCGGCGATTTGCGGCGTTGACAGTCAAGACAGCACCGAACAAACTTTTGTACAAAATTGTACATGCCGCGCCAGTAGTAGCGGTGGCGAATTCGTTCGTACGTCTTGAAGACTCCGGCGTGGCCACACTGTGGATCGTTGTGGAAAGCGGCACATATTTGTGACCTTAAGCTGCGGGGAATCACCAGGAGCCACCGACGGCCTTCAGGAGAGTAATTGCGTCGGTGGAGCAGCTGGTCACGAATGGCAAAATGAACTGCTTGGCGTCGGAGGGTTCGGGATACAGGCGTGGTCGATGATCCAGAAAGATAGTCGAAAAGAGAAGCGATCCACGGGTCACGACGTTGTGCGGTGGCAAAGGAGTCCATGTCGAGAGATGAGATGGAGTGTGCGGAAGTTGTTCCGCAGGCCGAGTCTGGAGGTAAAGGTGAACGAGACAGAGCGTCGGCGTCGGAGTGTGTTCGCCCACTGCGGTATACGACGCGAATATCGTACTCCTGGATGCGTAATGCCCAACGGGCTAGGCGGCCAGTGGGATCTTTCAAGTTGGCAAGCCAACAAAGCGCGTGGTGATCTGTGACCAAGTCGAATGGGCGCCCGTACAGGTATGGTCGGAACTTGCCAAGTGCCCATACTAAGGCCAAGCACTCTTTTTCGGTCACGCTGTAATTGGCCTCAGGCTTCGTCAGCGTGCGACTCGCATAGGCGACTACGTATTCGGGGTAGCCTGGCTTTCGTTGGGCGAGGACGGCGCCGAGACCGACCCCGCTGGCATCTGTGTGTACCTCAGTTGCAGCCGACGGGTCGAAAAATTAAAAAAAATTATGCTGCACAGAATTTCTGCGAGAAAAACTGGGTGTCCGCCAGCGTCAGCCCAACGGACGCGCCTTCGCTGGCGGACGACGCACTTGACAACGACAGCAAAAATTGAAGACGTCATGTTGTATAACCCATGCGTAAAAAAATGTATGCGTAGCAAAAAGGTGTCAATATAAATTTGCCGTTGAAATAAAACACCATTATAAGAGCGCACGCGTACAATTGGTCTCGGCGTCCGCAGCGAAATTACGTTGAGCATGCACTCCAATTCAGTTCGCTCGCAGCGCCCTCGCAAAATTTTTCCACACGCGGTGCCTCAGCGAGAGAGCGCCCTTCGTTCCACTCAACCATTGTCTAGTACACTCTAATAATGTCCAAAACCAAGACGTCTATGACGGGTTTCGGTTTCTTAAAATCGCGTCCGGGATGTTCAACGAGAAAAAGCATAGCCTTAAAGATCAGTATTTCAATCCCAAGGTTATTATGTTGTGGGATTAGAGGTGTGCGCCGTGTTGGTTTCGACCGGCGGCGGCGTGGTGGTCGTTTCTCGTCGGAGGCGGCGCCTGCGGCGTGGGACAAGCAACCACAAATTCAAAAAGGTGTTTCGTTTCTATATACTACATGTTAAACTGGTTGAAATACTGGCCTTTTCATACTAAGGGCTGAGAGGACCGAATATAGAGGTATTGGAAGTGAAATACAAAGCGTTATGTAGGTTTTCTGCTCTTCAGCCGACATATTAAAAAAAAAGAACGGGCACATATCTAAAAGCGTCTATGTTGGGTGTGTTTGTACATTCCTGTCTCCACGAATATGCAGAGCTTTGCTGTTGCGTCGTAGTCGCAATTGTGTGCGTGCGTGCGTGTGCGTGTGTGTGTGTGCGCGCGTGTGCGTGCGCGTGCGTGCGTGTGTGTGTGTGTGTGTGCGTGCGTGCGTGTGTGTGTGTGTGCGCGTGCGTGCGTGCGTGTGTGTGTGTGTGTGTGTGCGTGTGTGTGTGCGTGTGTGTGTGCGTGTGTGTGTGCGTGTGTGCGTGTGTGTGTGCGTGTGTGTGTGCGTGTGTGTGTGTGTGTGCGTGTGTGTGTGCGTGTGTGCGTGTGTGTGTGTGTGTGTGTGTGTGTGTGTGTGTGTGTGTGTGTGTGTGTGTGTGTGTGTGTGTGTGTGTTATGCCTAGGTTTATATGATATATTTTTTCCATTGAGCAAAGAGTCAGTGAATTCGTCTAGAATTGCAAAGCCAGCACCGACGCCCGTGTCACTCTCAAGATATGTTAACCTTGCTTCCACTTGTTCTGAATGAGATTGTGTTTAGACAATATGATTTACGTTAAAAAAGAAAAAGACCTCTTTATGACCACCTTTTCTGGGTTCAGCGACCGGACTATAAGTGAAATGACTCATTCTGAATATTAAATCACCCTTTGCTCATGTAACTTTTCTTATAACGTCCTTTTTTTCCCTGAAGAAAAAAAACAATCAGATTACTTTTTTTTTTTGTGCAGCAGGTGAAAAAGAAAATAAACGTGGCCTCAGGTGGCGGCTCGAAGTCCTTGGACTCGGGCGGCTTCTTCGGCTTGCCGGATGGCCCAGAGCTGTTCTTCCAACTCCGAACTTTTGAGAGCCGTCTCCCAGCGGCGGCGACGCCGATGGAGAAAGTCCCCGGCGGCCCCCGCAGCTGGGACGGCGTCTGGAAGAAGCGAGCTCGAGGCTGACGTACTCTGGTAACGGCCGCGGTTATGGACGCGTCGCGAACGGAGGTGGTTACGTTTCTTTTTTTCAGCTGAGGCATGATGCGGTAGAAAACAAATGTGCACAATTTGTAAACTCGTCATCACCAGGTTGAATGAACGAAGGGTGGATTAGTAGAAATGCAGGCATTGCTTGGATGCACAATTATTTCCGAAAAAAAAAAAGTTTATTTTTTTTAAACCTGCACATCGTAACGGTTTTATAGTTCATTGCAGCCGTCGGTGTCAGTTGCATTCAGTTTTTCTTTTATATGAAAGCTACAAAGAAACAGCACCATGCAGTAGATGCATACAAATATTTTTTAACACGTATAAATGTAGAAAAACTTCTTCGAATGCAACGGCCGCAATAATGCAAAAACTTCCAACCGGCACCTTAAAACACATCGGGGCCAGACATTTCTATCTTGCTACAAGTTGCATCTCTAGCATTAATGCCGCTGTCAGACATATCCCATATTCTACCAGCAACTACAGCGCCCACGACCCTCAAGCCGCGATTCCGACGTTTCGAGGCCGCTGTTTCTTCTATTTGCGCCATATTGCGCTTTTGAAGGAGAAGTTTCGGAATTGCACTTAGCGCTTACTGGTGACGACACGCATGCGCAGACGCGTGGAAATCAGGGTTGCCTTTGTTTGTATTGTGTTGCTTCATTGCTCCTCTACATGATATGATTCTATGCCTGAGACATGGAAAAGAATTAAACAAGACACAAAATTAAACAAGACACAAAGTTGTGCGCCGACGCCTCGGCGCACAAGTGAATATGGGACGTGGGACGATAACAAAATAGGTGGAACAATCTTAAAAAAGTGTACATCCTTTGGGTCGAACTTTGTCCCACAACGATAATCGTCATCTGTGTGGCCCCCATTTGCTTGGGAATCTCCCCATCATCAAGGTCACAGGGTTCAGGGCTCTGCAGTAGGAAACAACTGGAACAGTAAATGTGATAGTCGCATAACTGGGGCTCAAGTTGGTGGGAAAAAAAGTTAGAAACACAATTAGGTAGATATATAATCAGCCCTCGGAAAGAGTGACAACAAAAATCACGGCCTGAAAGAGCAGGACACAATCAGAATAATACAAGCCCTGATAATCAGCAGAGTCACTTACGGCACCCCGTACCTGGGTCTCAAGAACAGCGAGAGAGACAAATTGAACACCCTAATATGAAAGACCTACAAGCTGGCACTGGGGCTTCCACCGACGACGTCGACGGAGAAGCTACTCAGCCTGGGCATCCACAATACTTGGGAGGAACTAGTAGAGGCCCGCAAGACGAGCCAGATATAGCGACTCAAGCTCACCAGAAAGGGTAGGGACACGCTAATAAGACTGGGCTACGCAGTCGAATATGAGTCCACAAAACAGCGGGTTCCTCTACCCCTGAGGGGGAAGATCACGGTGGCCAGCATCCCGAGAAACATGCACCCTGAATACCACAGAGAAAGGAGGCGAGCGAGAGTGAAAGCTCTACATAAGGCCTACGAAGGACCAAAACAAGGAGAAGACATTCTAGACAAAATCCAGAATGATTTCCGGCGCCGGTCATTGTTTTGGTCAGCGGTGCATGACAGCACGAAAAAAAATTCGCGGTAGGGGGGGGGGGGGGGTGGGCTGAAGCCCCATGAAGAGCACTCCCCTGGCTACGCCCCTGGTCACTAGGTAAGTACCAGTGGATATGTGCCGCTCTTCCGTCACACACACATACATACATACACACACACACACACACACACAATATGAAATTTATCCAGGGCTGAGCAGAGTCTAACCGATGTTTTATATATTCAGACATTCTTGTCTGAATATTTTTTCACACGTACGCATCGTGGGGACTTCGCTGCGGCTGCGCTAGATGGCGCAGCGGGTCCAGAGGGAAGCAAGAAAGCGGACCCGAACTGCATACATGCCTCATACGTGACGCGCTTCGGCAGTAGAAGGAAGGTTAGTGGAGATGAAAGGAGAGAGAAAGCCGGTTATGGGTCCGATAACTTCGCTTTTGCTTGAAGAATTCGAAAAATTTTTGCGACAGAAAATTCGTGAGGTGACGTAATTTAATAGTGACGTCATTCTGTGAGAAAATTATTTTGGGGCGCCTTAATGTCTGAAAGCATAGTTTTCCAGATACGTTTCTGTTGTTGAGAGGCGACCATTATAGGTGTGTGGGTTTGGACATTACCGTTTGAAAGTATTAAAACAAATTATGCAGATTCAACGAACATGTCGGAACCTACATGTGAAGCGAAGTTTTAGTGAAGCGGTTAATTAAATGCATCATAACAAAATGCGATGCTTACAATCATATTTATTTTCATCCCGGTAAGGCAATGTATGGTCGTGCATCTTCATGTTTATGCACTGTACTGTTCACAATTAAGCTAAGCCGAAATACAAACACCAAATCAGACGGATACAGAGTGTGAGACTTCGACGCAGTGATGTCACACGTTTAGAGGAGATGCAGGATGCTTGCGGATGGAAGAACTGCGATAATCGATAATGACCGGTGTGTGACACATGCCTCCCCGCTCCTCCTTTATATTTCTTACTAGGAAGTTTGCCCTGCGGAATAAAGCGTGTGAAGCATGCGTGTTAAACAGGCTCCTGCATATTTCGCTGCGCTTGTTCGAAAAAAAATTTTTTTTTGCGCTCACCGCTTCACTGTTCGTGGTGAAATTTTGCAGAAAGATCGTATTTTGCAGTCTATGTCGTTTAGTTCACACTAAAGTTCTGTATGTGTATCAAGGGTTTGTATATTGCAGCGTTTTGCTGATGCAACAGCACGGCAATCTCGAAGACTGCGCTCTCTGGTGTGCTGCCATGTGACCGCTATGGTCGTCAGACAAGCCAAACACGCTACGTACGAACCTAAATAAACGCCAGCAAAAATCTGAGTTGTTCCTACCAGTATGAACGCAGAGCTTCGAAGGCGCGGATAGTCAAACGCCAACAGGGTGAAAAAAAAAAAAAAACATCATTAGTAATGCAGCTTACAGGGGAAATGATGCGTGACCACGACCGAAGAAAGCGACCGCTGACGGTATGGCCGCCATTAATTCCCGGACAACAACGCATATCTGCAGATCACGGAACTGTAGACTAAAGAAATAAGCCTCGTTGTGGATGTTTACCATGTTGTGTTCGATTTCTGGAGGCATTTCGGTTCAATTGTGTCGATTATACATGCGCCTGTTTCCATGCGACGTGTACAGTATAAGTTATAGCACAGCGTAAACACATTCACCGGTTCTTACACCCTACGTTCACCAACAATATCGGCACCATAATCACAGAATCACAAGGAACTCGTAACATTAAGATTACCTGCTTCGTGAAATGGTGCACAAAGAAAAAGAAAGAAGGAAAGAAAGCAATCTCGGTTGTGCGTAGTCTCGCCTCACATGGAGTCGAGTCATAGAAGTGGGAGGTACTCGGACATCGTTCTTGCTAACCCCGTCCCACATAACATCACACAAAGCCTTTTCGGATCACAAAGTTATTCTTACATCCATACATAACATGAGTGCACAAATTAAGATATGCTATCAATATGTGTACGATCGACTTCGCTTTCTTGTTTCTACGATTGCAACCAAACACGTTGTTCAGATGGAGAGCCGTTGTCTATGGATGTGCAACAGCTGCAACAGCAGCTCTCAACAGCTGATTATTTTTTATTTTTACTTGTTTTCCGTGTGATGCCTTTTTCACTGTATTTTTCTCGTGTATTAACTGAGTGTTTCATATATATATATATATCTTTTTTTTTCTGGCGTTTCAATCCCGTGAATTTTACTTTGCATTGTATACGCGTGACAAAAACATTTCACTGTTACATACTCTTTTCTTTTGTTATTGTTCTCTTTTGTCAATTTATTCTTTCTCTTTGACCTTGATTTTGCTCCCCCCTTATGTAATGCCTTCGGGCCTTTAAGGGAAAAATAAATGAAATGAAATGAAAACAAACATCTTAAAAGGAAGAGGTCCTGGCTCTGACCAATATGGTTTAAAACATATATTTTACGATTCGGCTCCTCCACGCGAGCTTTGTTCACAACAAAAAAAGGCAGAGCTGGCGCCCTTTTCATGTGCGGCTCAAAACATGACTAAGACACTTGGCATACATGGACGGCAGATTGCCTTCGTTGCAATTAAGTGTGTGCGCCGTGGTTTGGATGATTAGGGACTCAAGATGAAGACGCGAAGAATGATTTCGTTCCTTGGCAATCACGCGACATTTTTCCCAGTTAATCGTATGTGACGTGGCTGCGCAGTGATCGGCCAGGGCATTCGACGCAACGTGTCGTTTCTGGACATCATTCTTGTGCTGTTTAAGTCTTGTTATGAAGTTGCTGGTTTTTCCGACGTAGACATGCCGACAGTCTGCGCACGGAATGACGTGTACCACGCCTGGGAACTTCCCAGGCGTGGTATACGCGCGATTGTGTTTCTGCCACATTGGAGCTGCTTAGCGCAGTCATTGACTTGGGGTGGCAAGTCTGTGACTTCATTGTTTCTGGTTTATCCTATTAATGTTCATTGGTTATGTTTGTGTAGTCTGTATTGTGGTCACACGATATTTTAGTTTATTTTATTTCCTTCTTTTTTTGCCCGCTGTTCACTGTAACTGAGGTAAAGGAACCAGGGAGTCACTGGGGTTCGCTTTCTTTCTTCTGTAAACGATAATAGTTGCTACTATCCTTGAGCTAGCAATGTTGCGAAGCATTTGTGAAAAATAAATAAATAAATAAATAAATAAATAAATAAATAAATAAATAAATAAATCAAATATCGACAGTCACTTTAGCATACGTTAAACAGAATGAAGGTGAAAGTCTGCGCGCTCACGAGACAGTCATTAAATTGACGTTCTCATTCGAATGCGTTGTTACTTCCTATTGCTTCTTTTCTTCCGCCAAAGGTCGTGGATTCAAATACCTTAATTAACTACATCCTTACTAAATGTACCTTAATTAACTTAGTTCTAAGTAACACCAAAGGTTGTGGGTTCGACTCTTGACCTTCACGATGTCAATTGGAATCCAACTTGGAAATATGGCCGGTTCGCCCATATCTCCATGTTGGGTCCTGGGTTCGAGTGCCTTAATTACGGTGAATTCACCCTAATTAACACCAATGGTCGTTGGTTCGACTCCCACCAAATGCCGAGGGTTGAACTCCCACCAAAGGTCGTGTGTTCGACTCTCGACGTTCACGATGCCAACAGGAATCGAACTTGGAGATATGGCCGGTTCGCGTATCTCCAAGTGGGTTCGACTCCCACCAAAGGTCGAGGGTTCAACTCAATTTGAATTTTGCTGCCATGACGCCGGACATGGGTTTTTTTCGACCCACGAGCCATCTAATAAGCCTCTCGCCTTAATAAATTATTCTCACCGGAAACTGCGCTTTCTCAAGCCGCATACGCGAGATGCATTCACACAAACGCTCAGTGCACTGTGCGCATATAGCGCAGTGTGCCTCCAGCTATACACGCACAGATGTTACAATTACACGTGTCTTCTTATTATTCTTTTCTTTGTTTTAGTGCGATACCGCATTAAGCGGATTTCACCCTCTCTGACGGTGTCATCTTCCATCCTAAAGGCACAGGCCAATCTCGATGGCAGTCCTGCCTAACACAGCATCTCGAAGTGTTAGCTGTCACGAGGGAAGAGTGCGAGAAAATGAACCGTGAAACACGTAGCAGACGTTTCAAAGAGCGACTTTAGCACCATAGAAGCATGCATGAGACCGTGGACAAACAAACAAACAAACAATACATAAATAAAAATAGATCGTGACCTAATAGTGAGAGCATTGGGCTGCTGTGGTAGAAGACAAAGACTCGATCACACAATCGGTCACTCATTCCTTTAAAGCATTATAGTCGTACTTCACTCACTTTGGATGTATCTAACACAAACTTTGAGGTGTGTTGCGAGCGTACTCGAGCTCCTTCTCAGTGTGCACGAAATCGCAAGTTCGTAAGAGGTACGAGGTATATAGAAACGACACTATAATAAATGACACTGTGCAAGGTCGCTCGCGACGCGCGCGCGCGCAGTTATCCAGACGTCACAATCATCACAATCTAAGTATGCCATCGCAAACGCTAAGCATAGCGAAAGAGTTAGCGATACTGCACTTAGAGTTCGCGGTGCTAAGTTCGGGCCTATTATTATTATTATTATTATTATTATTATTATTATTATTATTATTATTATTATTATTATTATTATTGCGCCGCGCACTCGGCATTTTTATTACTCGACAAAGCAATGGAAGAAAGCCAACACAACATATATATTGCAAGTGGACTTCTCCGCAAGCAAAGCATGCAATGTGGTGCAGCTCAGTGCAACGGCGGTAGCTGTATGAGTAGTAGTACTAGTAGTAGTAGTCTTATTTCATACCTCTTTCACACTGTAACATTAGCTTTATAGACAAGATAAAGGCAATGAACACGTAAGAAACACAGGCTTACAACCGTCAAATTAGACAGTTTCAATTCAAGAAAGGTGAGGTCACGTTGTAATAGTAATAATGGATCTGTGTAATATTTTGAGACCTCAGCACAATGTCCACTTTCCAGTTTCTACATTTGTGGTCTCATTGTTTCCCATGACTGCGGTAGTTCAGTGAGATTCGGAGCGTAGTTCGTAAAGAACTGTCGATTAATTGTTATCTGAGTTAAGTTAGAAACTGGAATACTTGCGTCTTGTTGCAACTTGCAACCGAACTCATATGGAGTCGAAAAAAAAAAGAAAAGAAAATGTCTAGCGGGTTCACGCAACTCTTTGTGAGCATACGTATACCAAAAACAGCTACAACATTGAACATCGCACAAGTCCCATCGAAATGTTCTTGAAGCTTTTAGCAACTCCTTGCACAAGTCCCCTCCAAACTCATTTTAACCTCGCAACACCCTCAGAGGGCAAGGGAAGCCAATACACATTTCAATGCATATATACTACGTGAATATGATTGATTGATTGATTGATTGATTGATTGATTGATTGATTGATTGATTGATTGATTGACGGACTGTCGAGGTTGCCCGAGTATCTGTGAGAGTAGTAGTAGTAGCAGTAGTAGTAGTTATTTAGTTAATTAGTAGCAGTAGTAGTATTAATAGGCTAGAGAGAAATGGGGGAAATTGAGATATTGAAATGCGAAATACCGGACGAAGACTTGAAACACCCCTGTGATACCTTTAGTCAGCGAAAAAATTTGGGTCGGAGCAAGGGAATGATTCGGGGGGTCCAACGCCCCAAAGCAACGCTGAAGCTATGAGAGACACGGTAGGGGATGACTCCAGCTTACTTTTGACACCGAGGGGTTCGTTAACGTGTAACTAAATCTAACTCGAATGCCGAGTCAATGACCACTGAGCGGAATATCCCACGTGGTGCGAGATGGCCCGAGGTGGACGTCCCTAGAGCCGGCGATATAATATCTGTTCTCTGCTCCTTCTGGTCTCGTGTTCGTTCTTGAGGGGACCACGGCCTGGTGCAGGAACCAAAGTTTCTACAGCACTTCACAAACTGCGACTATTTCGGTCTCGGGGCTAGCGGAGGCTTAGGTAAGCCACGAAAGGTTCTAAAACAAAAGACGCATCGAGGCATCAAATTGAGTCTCCTAACTGGTTCCCCGTGACATCATAGCTTTTCGAAGAGCCTGCTCTTTGCTAGGTAACCGGTTGCTAATAATGAGCAGGCTGAATTACATGCGAACGTGCAGCGAAGGACTCGACATGATCACCTTCGTGGATATTTCTTCCGAAAGAGCGACCCAAATATGTGAAAATGTCATGGTATTCGTGCCACGACACTCAGTTGACAACTTTCAAAAAACGAAAATTTTACCCTCGTTCTCTCCTCTAATGATCAATCTGATTTTCACCAAGAAAATGCTAATAGATTTTGAAAAGAACACCTTATCAGTCTAATGTGATTTTGTGTTCCTGTTTGGTCGGGGACATGGTTCGCATTCAGTACTAGAGGCACGCGGCACATGCAGGGATATGTATTTCGGCTTGAAAGACTGGAAAGAGGGGGGGGGGGGGGGAGGTCTCTCTCAGCAGCAAAAGGTTTAGGCTAGTACTTACAAAGGAGACATCATCTTGGGTATCCTTACTGGTTGCCCGTGGCGTCATTTATTTTCAAGAGAGCCTGCTCGACGCTGTGAAGGGAGGCTGTGCGCTGCATAAATTCCTGACGTCTGCGCGCTTACGCCGCAGGTATTAACCCTGCAACACGGCCGACGTATCTTATGTGCTACACTGTTTTCGCGAAAATTCAATTTTAAGCATGGGAATATCAAAGCGCAGCATTTAGTAGCGTTTTTTATCCATGCGATGGATCGAGTTTTCAGTTGTGGATTGTTCAGCATACCAATTGGTTAGTTATTCAATTGTATATTAATTTATTTCATTTATAATACAAATACCATTTTATTATTTTTTATACAAATGTACTCTCCACGGCTCTCTTTCTCTTTTTATCCCTTCACCCACTTCTTCCGTGCATGTATAGCCAGCCAGAACTATTTCTGGCTATTCTGCCTGCCTTTCTGTACACCCTTTCTCTCTCTCTCTCCCGCGACTCATACCATGCTATAGCTTCGTTCTTCAGTGGTAATGCACAACATGTGTGTTCATGTGTGAAATGGGAGTTGGCGACCCGACGGTACATCGACGGTACATCGACAGTACATGGTTCACAATAAACCGCAGCTGTAGTAAAACACTGCCTCGTTGTTCGCGTTGTCTTGTCCTCCTGTATTGTGATGCGCTTCTATACGAACCTAACTTGCATCAGATGCGGCGCACGGGTGAAACCAATTACCGAGAAGACTCACAGGACTAACTATGCCTGCTGCCAATTCAACCTTCTACTCGTGCAAAATAAAATGAAATAAAAAGAATAACTAGATAAAAAGAAGAAAAAAAAGAAATAAGAACAAGTCGAGAACCATGTCACTGCACGTGCGAGCACCAGGACTGCGTTCTCCTTTGTGTCACTTCTTTGCAATTCCCTCCGTTCTAATGCTTCGCTATCCGCATGGCTTTCTAATGTGTGTGTTTTTTTTATCGGGACTCGACCCGTGGACGGAGAAGGTTGCTGACCACTCGTCACCGCGTAGCCACTGAGACACTATCACACGTGCGCGAGCGCCGAAGCTTTTGGCAACGGTGGGAATTTCCCACGGAATGATAAGGGGAACGGTAACCTAAGTCAAAACGGTGCCGGCGCTGTATACCTATGGTGCCTCGTGCGGAACGCGAACGGCGGAACGCTTTTGCCTTTGCTCTCACACGGGTCTCCGATTGTGAAGTCAAATAAAACTGATCGACACCGGCACTCACTGCCGATAAGAGCGGGTACGACTCCCGATGACGCACAATAAACCGGTGCCACCGCTTTTTATCCGGGCAAACACGCGCTTCTCTTCATCACAACAGGGCACCCATAGAGCGCCCCCTGGAATCCTCCACGAAGAGGGCGAGGAGAGGGCCGTGCTCATCGTCGTGCCCCTCGCGACAGCGCAGGGGCACGCCGTATATCGAACCTTCCAGAAAATGCGTGGAGGAAACTTCGGAGCGTGTTGCGCCAGAGATATCCGCGCGAGAACCACGCGAGATCGATAAGATTGCGAGCTGGCGACGCAGCGTCGAGCTGCAGGAATGAAACAAAAAGATAAACTACGGCTACCTAGCCGCGATTCGCGTCCTTATACGATGTGCTGCCTGCAGGAAAAGCAAGCTGCCGTATTTATGCGGATGTACGCGCACGCCTCCGTCGATATCGCGGGCTCTCGATCTGTGCGGCACGGAAGTGCGTACGCTGCAAAAACAGATATAGATTATGGGCAGGAAACACGGGGATGTTTAAAAGGAATGCACAGCTATACGCTGGCTACTCTCTGCCCTGAAGGAGAGGTTCAAAAAATTATAACAAATTGAACAGAAGAAAGAGACAGTTACATATCGAAGCATACGCAGGTGGCGCGCGTGGACATAATCGCCAGCATATGTCGCTTTAAACAAATGAACCTGACGTTGCTTTGGAATGCCTTTCGTGATAGATTTCAAATGCATCCGTTGTAAGGATTGGAGTCGGGCATGAAATAGATGGTAGCTGGCCCATGCCGTCATCCGACTCATCCACGCTAAGGACGTTGTTGAAGGGAAGGACTTGTTCTCATCGAGAACGAGGAATATGGGATTTATTTACAGTATCTACATGAAGGGGGGAGAACGTTACGGTTCATCAGTCTAGCATGACTGAAAGAGAATGCACACCTAAGAGCCGACAACGGCTACTTAAAAATACTCTGTCCTCCCTATAGATCCATAGGTGAGGGAAAACTGCGGTTCAACCTTCGTCCAATGGGAGAGTCATCGTAGCCGACCCGCCTTTGAGAGGGAGGGTTCACACACTGACTTCCGCATTTTAGTTTCACTGAATACACCGAGGTGAGAGGGCTGTCGTAGACACAGCACTTGACCCGAGCACGCGCCTCTTGATCCCAGAGCTGACCCTGCAGTCAGTGGCCGCCGCGTTTTTCCATTGACTGTGACGACCTCTGGGGCCCGTGGGAAAGCACCGCAAAACATCCCCTTCTCTTGCTCCAAGCAAACCATGAAGGTGGCAGCGAATCAACCAACAATACTTGGTCCGCCGAACGGCTAGCCCACGGAGGAAGGAAACTAAGGAGAGGCCCTACCTCCTCCGCGCGCTAGGAGAAAAGTGTGGCGGAAATGACGTATTAGGTTCTCATTTTTTTGCTGCTTTTTTATTTTTTTTTGTTGCATGGCCACGCCTTTTGGGCCACAATGGCGGCGTTGTTACGGTTTTGAGCGCTCACACGTGTTGCTCTGGTAGGTTTCGGGCCGTGGCAAAGGCGCTGAGTGGGCGGGTTTGCGTTAGTCACCGTGTCTTGTTGCGCTGTGTTACCTGCACCGTGCTCTGCCAGATGTTGCGCGAGCGCGCGACTCCACGCGCAGCGCGGCGTGGTTTCGCGAAAGATGTAAACAAGAGAGGAGGGTGGCCCAAAAGGCGGAGCATCGCCATGAGCAACGCCAAATTCCGGCTTCACTTTTGCTTCACAAAGAGTGACGTCAGGGCCTCTCCTTAGTTTCCTTCCTCCGTGGGCTAGCCCCACCGGCGCCGCTGGGCTGTACTAAAGCCCCTTAAACTTCGTAAAGTAGCGACACTCTCCTCCTCTGCCTTCACTCCTCCTCGTTTTTCCTCTCTTTCACGCTCCCTCCTCGACCGTGGCGCCGCCTACACTGCTCGAACGTAGCAACGGCGCCAACATGCGCTCCTCGCCACTCCCGTAGACGCTTCTCGAGCAAAAATGGCGCTGATGCACGGCCCTAGGGCCCACGTGATGCTACTTGGCCAATAGTGACGCTACGTCGGCCTCGGCCAGAGCGCGCGAAGAGGACGCGGCATTCTTCAAAGCGTGGCACTACTTTAGGAAGTTTAAGGGGCTTTAGGCTGTACGAGGAGGCGCATTGTCTTTGCAAAGCGAGTCGTCGCAGCGGGCTGCGAAGGGTTCGGAGGTCGCTTCTCCAAAGATCGTCAGCCCCCACAGGCCGATCGTAACACCGTACACTCGTTATTATTTTAATGCGATTAGCATTGTTCTGTGCTCATCACGAACGATGGATCAGACTTTCAAGAGGGAAGCCCGCCTTACCTTCTTTTCTTTGTTCCCTGTTAGACTGAACCACCGCGGATCGCTCCCTTCGCTCGATTCCTGGAAGTGGCTCGCGCAGCGACGTCGCTCTGACGAGTCTGATGTTCCCCCAAGCCTGGGGGAAGACAGCGGGGGACGGAAACCGCGGTTCGACAAGCGCGGGACGGCTAGTCTTATCCCACCAGTCTTGGAGACTGGACCACTTCGAGCTCTTGGGGCATAATGCCCCAAGAGCTGCGCCCCAGTGGCAAGCGTCGGCGTTGTCCCTCGTAACCGAGCGAACGAGCACAGCGAATGATGAAAGCGAACGCGGAGCTCAGCGGGAGATGAAACACGGCGGTAGCGAAGAGGGTGCCAGGAGGAAAGCGGAAGAGGAGGGTATGGCGAAAGCGCGAGAAGAAAAGCGTAGTGCCGCTCAAGACGGGCTCTGTGGCGACGACCGCTACGAGATGGCGCCGGAGTAGCGCGCGTTGTCTGTACCGAAACAAAGCGCTGCATGAGTGGATGTATGTCTGCGGCGGCTTCTTTGAATCGCGCCCATGCGTCACCCACGCGCTGCCTATCGTAATCTACCGATTAGCGAGGCAATCGCGCCACACTTCGCTCCGTTTGAAACGTGCCGCAGAGTCAAATTGTCCGCGTCAGCCAATATATCGCGAAATTAAAACACCTACAGAGCTGCGCTCAAATTTCGCGTTGGAGAGTATCATAATCGACGGTGAATTTTTTAAAGGATGAAAAACTGAACGTTCTGTGGGTTTCTAACTTGTTTTTCTTTTACCTTCTTAGTGCAATTAAGGTTTGTTTGAATGTTCAGCTGCGTTCGACCCGCGACCTATCTAGATAGTGGACACATTTATATCGTCGAGTGGTATCCGGCAGGCCAGCATAGGCATTCTTCAGGAACTTCGCGCACTTACAGGGAACTAACTTTCTGTATAACGGTTTTCCCGCTAACTTGGGTCACTGGCCTCGGTCTAATGAATACAGCATCAGCCTGTGGGGCCGAGGGAACAGAGCTCGACACCAATCATCGGGCCATCTTTGGTCACTGGGTGTATGCCGCTCTTCAATGAACAGCTTTCACGCTAACCAGGCTTCCTGGGTATGTGCCATTGGGTATGTGCAGCCCTTCAATGAACTTCTTTGACGTCAGTTTGGGTCACTTGTTATTTGACGTTGGGTATGTGTACTCAGAAAATCTTGCCTAAATATGTATTCACGCAAGCGCCAGGCGCGGGCTTCGCGGCAGTGACGCTAGATGGTGCAGAGTGTCCAGTTTTGAGACATGATCCCGCGTATATACACGCGTTATACATAACGGATCTCTGCGGCGGCAGTACGGTGTGTCGCTGCACTGATTCAATGTTGACGCATTAACATCGACACTCACTGTAAGATGGGTTCCACCGTGACTTTCTTTAGAGCGCAGCTCTTAGGCGCCCGTTCCTGCGTTTCGCGTTGGAGTCGTCCGTCGGCGTAACCGAGCGAACGAGCTCAGCGAAGGATGAAAGAGCGAACGCGGAGCGCAACGTTGGACGAAAGACGGTGATAGCGAAGAGAGCGCGAGGAGGAAAGCGAAGAAAGCGTTAGAAGAAAAGCGTAGTGCCGCGCAAGAAGGGCTCGCGCCGGAGTAGCGCGCCGTCGTCTGTTCACCGATGGCATGCGACGAGCGCGTCCACCGATACCATATATGGAAACAAGGCACGGCATGAGCGGAAGTCTGTCTGCGGCGGCTGCTGTGAATTGTGATCCCACGTCTACACGCGCTGCCTCGCGTTCTCTCGATAAGCGATGCAGTCGTGCCACACTTCGCTCTGTGTGCAATGTGCCGTGAGAGACAGATTGTCTGCGCCTGCCGCCAATATGTCGCGAAACGAAGAGACGTACAGAGCTGCGCTAAAATTTCGCACTGGAGATTATCCTAGTCGTCGGTGAATTTTTCTCACTCTTTATCAGTGTAACAAAAACAAGATGTCTGTGTAAGGATGTGCACCCTTTGTTTTTTAAGCATATTTGCTGTGCACAGCTTACAATATAACAGACACCCCAGATCCATCAGTGGCCATGGTACTCTGCAGCTGAGCATTAGGTCACGAGTTCGATTCGCAGCCGTATTACCAATTAAACGGAGTAGAAATATGATCGCGAGCACGGGCTTTTGAGTGGCAAGGTAAAGAAGCCAGGCGGTCGAATCAATTCCCAGCCCAATATTGCGATGTCTTTCAAAACACCAGTGTTGCTTCGGGATCTTAGACCATATAATGGATAAATATTTAGCTCTTCTCACTGGTGGAAATACAGTACTTCGTGTGTGTGTGTGTGTGTGTGTCTGTGTGTGTTTGTGTGTGTGTGTGTGTGTGTGTTTGTGTGTGTGTGTGTGTAACAAATAACACTTTCACGCACTGTTTGTTTTCTGTATACGCTGACGGGTGCTTTTGCAGCCATTTTCTTTCCGGGCTATTAAGGTTTGCGTTACACTCTGATCGGGCTCGGTGGGGGGCGGCCTGCCATTTCCAGGTATACACACCGCGGTTGGTTTAGACGCTCTAGAAGGGCGCTGGTTCGCAGCCACTGCGGGGTTTGTTTCCTCGTTTGTCGCGACAACCACTCTAGAAGTCCTGGCTATAGTGGAGCTTGCATCTTCGAGACTGCAAGGCCACACCCAACATAATCTCTTAGAGAGAGAGACGAGGGCGCTCCGTCCTCTAATCTTCACGCACTTCCGTATTTGATGAATTCAATTATACAAGCACCTTATATACTGCTCATACACGCAAAGCGCCGTTATCCACTCGAGACAGGCTTTCCGTGACCGCTCAGGAAAGAACTTAAGCCTTTTCACGCAGCCTTCGCGTTTGCAAAAAAGCAACGATTAGAACACATATCCGCATTAACTTCACTCCCTGCCGGCCGGCTATAGGACAGCGCATATCCTCACGGCCGCGCATAGAGCCGTCGTTTCGACACCTTAATTACGAGAGCAGCTCGCGCCCACACGAGTGACGCCGAATCTCGACGTCCACTCGCTCGTTCTTCAACGGCCTGACATTATGCTGCACATTTTCAGTAGTAACGGATTAGGCCTCCGCGCGTCACTTCGCCTTTGAATACTCCACGCTGTCAAGGCTCGCAGAGTGCACATACATTCATCCTCGTAACACGAAAAGTCCTCCAAAGGCTCACGCACTTTCTTCTTTGCCCGTGAATGTGAGATGGCGAGGAAGCGCGCGTTCGCATCGCTACCTCTCCGCGAACTCGTGCCTTCTCTTTTCTCTTTCTTCTCTTTTTTCTTTCTCCATTTTTTACGACGGCAAGTGAAAACGCAAAAACTTCCGGTTTCAAAACAGGAGCGCGTTCACCTTCGCCGCTCGACGCGCGCGCGGCATATGTACTGTACTCTTACCATACATGCGTGTTTTCGAAAAGCGCCACAGGCGCCCCGGTTCAATGCCTCCTAGGCGACACCGTGCGCACTCTCACTCGAACCGACTGTGACCTTGCCGACGGGGCAGACCTCGCGCGGCTTCGGCCCTTCTCGCGCAAGGGCACCACTCATCACACTTGTCGGCGGGGCCGATTCTTTTCTTGCCCGCCAACGCACTTGCAAGAGAGAGCGACGCGGTTTTGATCGTTTTATGCGCGGCGGTTTTCTCTTGATTACGTTATGTTCGCGCGAGGTGTATCTAGAACCTTCCTGCAAACCTATATGGTAGGCGCGGCCTCTCAAGATTTCTCTCACTCTCTCTTCCATATACAGTGTTTACCGAAGCCATCAACTACCGCGAGCGTTAATGAAAACACGGAGGGCCCGCCGACCATGAGAGACCTTTATACGCCACGGAATCTTCGCGAACAGTTCTTTTCGTCTTGCCTCCTCGATTTGCATGGCCACCTCGCAGGAGTTTTAGAGAGACAAGCTCGCGAGTCGTAAATAGACGCATATACGCGCCTTTCGCTTCCCCTCTCACGACGTGTGTAGAGGACGGACCAGGTCATCGTATATAAGGGCTCGTGGACCCGGTGAAGTATACCACGCGCGTGTCACTGTGTTGTGTGAGTCAGTGTGAGGTGTACGGGCAAGGAAATCCGCGTTTGTCGTTCCGGCGGTGATTCTGCAAGTGGCTGACTTGCGTAAGTCTGAATTATTTACTTCCTTTTTTTTTATCAGCCTCTCTCGAGAAAGATTGGACCGTCTAAAGGAGTTGGGTGTGTTGCGATAGTTCCAGCTTGTGCATCCGTATACAGTAAACGTTTCCAGCTGATTGCGACTTCTCGTGGCGCTTAAGGGGAATGCATTTTTCTTTTTTGTATAGGCTGTCAGTCACCAGAAACTGCGTTGACGCGACGGGCGCGAACCGGAGGAATCTCCATTCTCGAAAGCCTCGACGGCGCAAGATTTTTCATTATCGACGTTTTTAACTGCCACAATTTTGTCACAATTTGTCTTCATACTGCCGTTCTGGCTGACGATGACTTATCCCCACCATATCCCGTTTCCGCTTTCGCCAGCATGTACACCTATACGTAGAGTGGTTATACAAATCGAGGACTTTGGTATGCGAGGCATTTTAGCGTTGCATTTCGCCTGTGTACGTCGGTAGGGCGGATGTGAAAACTATATGTACGTAAGTCACGCAAGTGGCGCCCGAGTACAGGCTAAAGGTACGGCATGTGCGCTCATTGCCGTTTCGTTGAGCGGCTCCCGGAGGCCATCGAGACTATCCAGCCCTTTAATGCCATAAAAACACACACACCGCAGCGATGAAGCAATGAAGTCGCATCCGGCAATAATCAAAATATACTGTGCAATACGAAGTACAGCTATAGGGAGGCCACAGCTCAGCTTTAGCATGATTGCTCTCATGTGCTCCAATTTAGCATGCTTAGGGGCTAACGCGCTAGAAGCGATGCGAAATACTGAAGAAAAAAAAGACTATCGATAGACATGGGAGGAAAGCTGAACATAAACAATGTATAGCGAAACCGCACGCATGAGCGTGAGTTAAAATATATGTTTAAACACATGCTACACTGTTACTATATACTTCGAAGCTACATAAGTCACACGTACAAAAACATTTGGAGGAGGCCACGGTTTGAGAGTGGTTCCTAAAGAGAGCGTATACGATTCCACAGCGCTCACCTGACTCACAGTTCTCGCCTCTGGTGTGCACAAAGCGAGCAAGACAAACAACGCATGCGAGTTCTCATCTGACTCACCATGAACACATATGGGACTCAGCGCGCGCCACTTTACGTAGATTATATGACCGAAAATCTGAATTTTATTGAGTTCAGGGATCACTCCCGTATAGATAGCCAAGCTGCATCGACAACGCATGTAGTACTAGATCATTCCGGGAAAAGTTTATTCAATATGTCTCTTATTTATGACTGAAACAGAGAAACACTGCATGTGTTACCTAGTTCATGAGCCCGTTTTGTCATTTGATCCGAACGTTCGGGTCGTTCCTGCATAATCCAATGCGGCTGCGAAGCCTCTGAAATACAACAGTATGCCCGCGAGTTGCAGCGCTGTGCACACTTTGTAGCTTTTTGAAATGGTAACTATATATATTAATACGGCTTTTGCTGACTATAGCTACATGGTATGAATCCCACAGACGTACGAGTGCTGTGCCACGATCGATTCCGCCGAACATTTTCGTGCGTCTGGCTCACATTGTAGTCGTCAGGGCTGCTGAGACATTGAAATACGAATAATCGTCGTCGGGCATCTTCAAGCTACACGATATTACTATACAGAGTTACACAGCGTAGCAACCGTCTAAATGTCATGACTTACGTTCAGGCGCTGCTGCTCAGATTCATCTACACAATTAACACTATACTGGCGTAGGTGTGGAACAGCAGTTCAAATCACCCGCCGAGAAAGAGCGAGTCTGCAAACCTTTCTTGCTCTATTACGTACTGTTGGGGTCTCGGTGCTGACGCCCGTTATTGCCAATGGGTCGCAAGCCCCAAGGGTAGCGTTGGCCTGGCGGCCTGGGGCACTGGAAGCATCCGAAGGTCCCGGCAAAGCAAGAGTAGACTGGTAACAGAACAACTTGTTTATTCTAACATAGCAAAAGAGCGGCCGGTCAGGTCGACCGAAGTGGAGAGACGGGAGAGCACGTAACTCAACAGAACAAATCGGAGCCTCTCTCCTGGCGTCCGGGTGCAGCTGCTCTTATACTCTCGGCGTCGCGGGCCAGAAGGAAGGTCACGGGATGAGCCCACGCGACGGCGGAGCATGAGCCCACGCGACGGCGGAGCATGAGCCCACGCGACGGCGGAGCACGGTCGAGCCGAGAGACATGTTGAGACGAGTGTAGTGACGCATCGCCAACCCGCCGACGGACAGACCTCCTGGCTCCTCACTTGGGGAGCTCCGCTCCCCGGCTGCCGCGCTTTGACAAGCGTGGGCACACACACACACACGCACACACGAAGACACGTGGCACTGAAACACGCCTGGACACGCTTGGCGGGGAGGCGTTGCGGCGGCGTCGAACGGGCCAAAATGTCCGCCGCTTTGAACGAAGCCCCGGCGTCTGTTGCATCCGCGCCGGCATTACCGCGCGTTGTAGGCGAAACGTAACAGACCGCCCCGCCGGGGGAAGGAGATCCCGATGGTCAGGGGACTGCATCCGCTGTCCGGAGGGATGTCGCTCGATGATGCTCATAACCGAAGTCGGGCGTCCTTTGGCGTTTCTTGAGCGCAGCGCACAGAGAAGGCCTCGTTCTCACGTTCAGGTGCACACAGGACACTGCAAAGTGACTTCGGGAGAGTTGACATTTTTGTTCTCGTTTCCGGCAAGCGTTAGAACTACGCCGAAAGTCAACCGCTCAGTCAGCAAGCACGGCACCACCCTCACTAAGCCCTGCCAGGCTCTTTCCCCTTTTATACTGCTGCCTAGTTCCTTACAGTAGTTTAGCAGCACTCAGAACGCGTCCACAAATCGGAAAATTGCACTAGAAAGCACATCATCACTTTGAAACACTACACAAAAGCAATAAGTTAAAAAAATCCTGCCTCAGGAAGAAAAACATCAGTAACAAGCAATTTTGAGGCTGATTCCCATGTTAGGGGCTTCGACTTAAGCCATCGGCGTTACCGTTGAGACTCCCCTTTTTGTAACGCACCTCAAAGGAATATTGTTGCAAAGCGAGGCTCCAGCGCAGGAGGCGGCCATTTTTGGGAGAGATGGTCTGCAGCCATTGGAGAGGGCAGTGATCCGTCTCAATGATAAACCTCGAGCCAGCTAGGTAACATGACAATTTCTGAACGGCCCACACGATACACGCACACTCTTTCTCGGTGGCGCTGTACGCCTGCTCACGACTCGTCAGCTTACGACTAGCATACAGGACGGGGTGTTCTACTTCTCCATTTTCCCGTTGGCACAGTACAACGCCCATGCCTCGCTCACTAGCATCGCACTGAACAACGAACCCTTTTGTGTAGTCGGGCGATCGTAGCACAGGCTGGCTGGTTAGGGCGCTCTTTAGGGCGCTAAAAGCTCTTTCCTTTGTCTCGTCCCAGACGACTGTTTGCGGCTCTGTCTTTCTTAGAGCATCCGTTAGGGGAGCCGCGATATCAGAGTACCTGGGGATGTACCTCTGATAGTAGCCGGCGACACCTAAGAACGACCGAATATCGGTCTTCGTGCGCGGTTGCGGGAAGTCTCGCACAGCGGCCACCTTTATTTCAGAGGGGCGGCGACTACCCCGACCAATCACGTGTCCGAGGTAGACAACCTCGGCCTGTGCTAACTGGCACTTGGGAGCCTTGACTGTCAAGCCCGCATCGCGCAGGCGGGTTAGCACTGCCCGCAAGTGCGCCATATGCTCAGGCCAGGATGCGGAGAATATCGCTACGTCGTCTAGATACGGTAAAGCGAATTCTTGCTGTCCCCGCAACACTTTATCCATGAGGCTTGAAAAGCAGTATGGCGCGTTCTTCAAACCAAAACTCAAAACTTTAGGACGGAATGTCCCCATTGGTGAAATGAATGCCGCATACCTACTAGCCTCTTCTGTAAGTGGAACCTGCCAATAACCCCTGACAAGATCTAGGGTGGAAATAAACTGAGCGCTACTCACTCTCTCAAGGCGCTCCTCGATGTTAGGGATCGGATAAATTTGATCCTTAGTGATGGAATTAAGCCTGCGGTAGTCGACGCAAGGACGAGGTTCCTTGCCCGGTACCTCAACTAAAATCAAAGGGGAGGTATAATCACTCTCACCTGCTTCAATAACACCGAGCTGTAGCATTTTCTTTACCTCAGCCTCCATAATATCGCTCTGGCGGGGTGACACCCGGTACGCCTTGGATCGTACTGGCTCTGGGGAGGTAAGTTCTATGTCATGAGTAAGGACAGAAGTCCTACCAGGCCTCTCAGAGAACAGACCTTGAAACTCTTGTAAGAGCTGGTGTAGTTCGGTTTTCTGCTCAGGCGACAGCGATGCTTTACTTATTAAGTCACTAATGACTTGATCGGTGTCTTTCCTGTTCGTCACTGAGCCTAGTCCCGGAAGCTCGACCGGAAGCTCTTCTAACTTTCCCGCATCGGGAATTTCCTCTCCAGTATCTGGTGCCTTTAACGCTACAGGCTCAATTTTATTCAGTTCGGGCGTGCTCTGAATACCAGCTTGCTGCGCCTCTGACCCTTTCTCATCGTTCAACAACGTTGGCCCCGCAACTACCGCCTTTGCAGCGAGCTCCCGAACCTTCGATCTGGTTAAGGCCTGAACGCTAGCCTCACCAAACAAAAGCCCCTTCTCGCGCAGGAGGTGATCGGACCTGTTCGAAAATAGGTACGGGTACTGGGGGGGCAGCATAGATGACACTGCGGCCTCCGTCTCAAGTGCTCCGAAAGGTCCTTCAATAAGCACTTTTGCTACCGGCAGACACACGATATGAGCTTCCACTGCTTGCTTGATCCATGCGCACTCGCCCGTGAACATATCGGGTTCTACGTAAGAGGGGTGAACTACATCCATTGTAGCTGCGGAATCGCGAAGCACTCGGCACTCTTTCCCGTTCACGAGGAGGTCTCGCATGTAAGGCTCGAGAAGCTTCATGTTCTCGTCAGTGCTGCATAAAGACAAAAACACGACTTGTGTTTTTGTTTCTGGACACTGCGCCGAAAAGTGACCCGGCTTCTGGCACGTATAACAAACGCGCGCTTGCCTCGTCTCGAACCGCTTTCTGCGTTCGGCTTCGGTTGCCGCCGTCTCCTTACGTTCGGTCGGACTGCTTTCACTCGCATCCGAACTACGTGTGTCCCCCTTTGCTCTCATGGGCGTGAACTTTGGCCTCTCAAACTTGGAGCCAAATTCACCCTTTTGACCGTCCTTAGCTCCACGAGCCCGACGCGTCACAAACTCCTCGGCTAGCTCAGCGGCTCGAGCCACCGTACTAACGTCTGGCCTATCCAAGACCCAGTACCGCACGTTCTCAGGTAACCGACTATAAAACTGTTCTAGCCCGAAACACTGCAGAACTTTCTCGTGGTCACCAAACGCTTTCTCTTCTTTGAGCCACTCCTGCATGTTTGACATAAGCCTGTAGGCAAACTCTGTATATGACTCACTTCTGCCTTTCTCGTTTTCCCGAAACTTCCGACGGAACGCCTCCGCTGACAGCCTGTACTTTTTTAGCAGACTCGATTTCACTTTGTCGAAATCCTCTGCCTCCTCTCTCTCCAAGCGAGCGACTACGTCGGCCGCCTCGCCGGGTAGCAAAGTGAGCAAGCGCTGTGGCCACGTTTCCCGAGAGAACCCCTGCTTCTCGCACGTTCGCTCAAAGTTAACCAGGAACAAACCAATGTCCTCTCCGAGCTTAAACGGCCGCATCAGGTCAGTCATTTTGAACAATACTCGTTCTCCTGCACCGTGTGCCTGACTTCCATTACGAGCGCGTTCCATCTCTAACTCGAGACGCTTCATTTCCAAAGCGTGTTGACGGTCGCGCTCTTCTTTTTCTTTCTCTTTTTGTTCTTTAAGTTCACGCTCCTGTCTCTCTTTCTGTTCTTTAAGTTCACGCTCCCTCTCCTCAATGGTCTCAAGGCATTCCGACAGCTCGTCATCCTCAGCTTCTAACTCAAGAATAGCCCTTAGCAGTTCTGGTTTTCTGAGTTTGTCTGAGACATCCAGACCCAACTCTCTTGCAAGCTCCAGCAATATCGGTTTGCGCAACGACTTCAAATCCATGGCTGCTCTGAATGCTGCTTTCTCTACTGTCTACTATTGTCTTGCCGCAAACTAACCCGGCAGCAACGACAACCACAATTACCAGCTCTGTTTCTGACACTAACAAAAGCCTGGCAAAACTCAGAAGAAGAAAGTCCCGCACTCACCAAACCTCGCAGCCAAGAATTCAGCGCAGTCGTTCCGCTGCAGGCAACCAGTCATCACACAGGGCTCGTTGCACTGCTCCCGGATGGTCGTTGTGCTGCTCAGCATACATTCAACCGCATCTCTTCGCTGCTGGCCTCCGTTGTCGCGATCTCACCGCTGGCAACCAGTTGTTGGGGTCTCGGTGCTGACGCCCGTTATTGCCAATGGGTCGCAAGCCCCAAGGGTAGCGTTGGCCTGGCGGCCTGGGGCACTGGAAGCATCCGAAGGTCCCGGCAAAGCAAGAGTAGACTGGTAACAGAACAACTTGTTTATTCTAACATAGCAAAAGAGCGGCCGGTCAGGTCGACCGAAGTGGAGAGACGGGAGAGCACGTAACTCAACAGAACAAATCGGAGCCTCTCTCCTGGCGTCCGGGTGCAGCTGCTCTTATACTCTCGGCGTCGCGGGCCAGAAGGAAGGTCACGGGATGAGCCCACGCGACGGCGGAGCATGAGCCCACGCGACGGCGGAGCATGAGCCCACGCGACGGCGGAGCATGAGCCCACGCGACGGCGGAGCACGGTCGAGCCGAGAGACATGTTGAGACGAGTGTAGTGACGCATCGCCAACCCGCCGACGGACAGACCTCCTGGCTCCTCACTTGGGGAGCTCCGCTCCCCGGCTGCCGCGCTTTGACAAGCGTGGGCACACACACACACACGCACACACGAAGACACGTGGCACTGAAACACGCCTGGACACGCTTGGCGGGGAGGCGTTGCGGCGGCGTCGAACGGGCCAAAATGTCCGCCGCTTTGAACGAAGCCCCGGCGTCTGTTGCATCCGCGCCGGCATTACCGCGCGTTGTAGGCGAAACGTAACAGTACTATAGGGTATGGCCTGCGTATTATGTTGGTGCGGTGGTCGAGCCGAAAACAGGCCTTGAGGCCGCAGTTTATCAAAGGCACTCAGATCCCAAACGCAATCCTACACGTGTAGTTTGTCGTACGCCAGCTGAAGTATGATCACGAGAAGGAGACATGTTCTATATGACTCTCACGTTCCTAGCAATGGTAGGATGGAGTTCGGTTACTGCAATGGGCCTGGCAGTGGTTATAGTTCAGAACAATACGTCTCTTGGGCGCCGCTACGTGCAAGGCTATATTTAGAGTTGAGATTCCGAGTGAAAGGTGGTACTTCCCCAAAGCGTGCCTGGCGTGTAATCCTGCGATCTCAAATAAACAAAACCGATCGAGTCAACGCGCTGCGTATCTACGTCACTAAGCATATAGACATCTATACCCTGCGGAGGGTTCAGTAGTATGAGCTGCCCCAACCAAGCTTCTGGAGAAATTTCCCGGAGGGAATTCCTTTGCGCACATGCCAAGGGATTCCCCCGCCTGGCAGCTGGTATTTTTCGCGTTGCGTACATTGCTCTAGAAGTAAACAACACAGCTAGAAAGCACTGCATGGTGAGTGCTGGAGGAGAAATGGCTATAACATAGCGCGCCGCTATAGAATGCGCATTTCTTGACTCTCAAATAACCTGCAAATCATATAGGTAAGCCAACCAACCGTATCCAAACATATAAGTATGGTTACTTTGTATATATAGAGTCACAGCACGAAAGCCAGCGCAAGAAAGTATGGAATACAGAACCGCGTACGATTGTAGTGGTATATTCTGACGTTAGGCGTTAGTGTACGACTCACCATACTTCTTGCTTGACTATGTTGGCTCATACTTATTACGGTGCGAGTGACGCTATTTCCTATAATAGTCCTATTGCACATTTTTTCACGTGCTAACACACCGTAATGGTCGCGTGCGAGTGTCGCGTAAGATATCGCGGCTGCGTAAGTGTAGTTTCTTTATTGCTTCTTTTTTTTTGCCTTTTTATAGCCGTTATCTTCTCTCTCATAGGACACAAGTGCACTTTTTAGACGGTGTATTACTAAGCGCACCAGTCTGCCATCATTCGAATCATCCGATTAATGAATAACCTGTTTTCACAAAAACGATGTCGTCATCGATCTGCACGAAGGCAGGTCGACATGTAGCAAATTAAACGTGGCACTGTGCGCAAATAGCTCTCTTGATTTAAACTGTGCTGCGACCAAGGTTAAGACAAGACCTGCCGAAGCCTCGACGTTAAGGCCATACCGTCTCTGTCAAGGCAAGCACAAACATTCTTGTCGAAGCACTGACGTCGAAAAGCGGCGCTTATTCTTCATATTCTTCTTTAGTGCCTTTATTACAAACCATTACCGTTCTAGTGCCCTTTGGCATGGCTTGCATTTAAATCCCGTGCAGGAGCCGAATGAAAAGACACAATGCTCAGTAAGAACAGCGAACCGTGACAAAACAGCTGATAGAACAAGGATTGCTCCGCTTCTTAACGCACGTAGAATTCCATTTACACGTTTACAATGAACAGTGAGCCGACAGCGTCAATCAGAACGTGTTAGAAATTGTATCAGTCATGCTATAAAATAACCGACTTTTATTCCCATGTCATTACCGCGTTTACACGAATGCTACAGTGGCGCATCACATCGTATCGCATTTCTAGCGCACGAATCGCAATTATGTGAACGGCAGCGATGCGCTAGGAAGGGAGAATAACAAATCAATGTGCCAAGCGAAATAAAGGACGAGAACGCTGGCGTATCGCGTCGAAGGAGACAGCTTTAACTGACACAACTGATGACGTGTCACCTATCGCATCCCTTTGCCCCTCCTCCAGTACAGGGTAGCCAACCGGAGATAACCTCCCTGTCTTTCCTTTGCCTTTCTCTCTCTCTCTCTCTCTGATGATGTGTGAATCTGCTCCAGTAACTGATGAAACGCACTTGCCGAAAACAGGTTCTGGCGATATTTTACTGTCGCATTCACGTAAACGCGCCTTCCTCTGCCCTGATGAGGTTGATGATGACATTGATGAGTCGCTGATGACGTCACAATCCACGTTTCTCTCGCTTACGTTCGTCGGCTGCGTATGTGGAACCCAACAAAATGCCAACGGCGAAATCATGCCATTGCCACGACGGCACGACAGTCGCCACGGCTGCCGTCGTGCCGCTGTCGTACACATACACGTATGCTCGCTACCCACGCAGCTACTCAGTTTGCAGAAGCACGTTGGTCCAGCTGGTATTGTTTTGCGGAACCCCAAACAATGCTAGATAGCCAGGTATCTGCAAAATGTTTTCTCTAACGCAGATTCCCCTGCAGTGCATGCGGGGGATCTGCAAAAAAGAAAAAAAAAGTTTTTTTTATTATTGTACGGTTAGTTCGTTCATCGCCACGCTCGCGGAATTCCCCCTAAAACTCATCTCTCTCTTTCTAGACTTTTATTATTCTTTGTTTTGATCGAAGTGTGCGACAAAACGTTGGCACTTGTATACAACGCGCACCGGCGCCATTCGCGGACGTTTTCGGTGGAGCGTGCGCTTTCTGCGCGTTCAGCACGTGTAGGTTTAAATGGGGTCCAACTGGGGGAGGGGGGGGGGAGGAGGTTGGAAGGAGTACGCCTCCGGCTGCTCGATTGCACTAATATTAAAGACGTTTTTTTTTTTTTTTTTACGGAAAGAAAAGAAAAATGAAAGGACCCACTAGCACGCATAGTCACTGACGTACGAAGAGAGAGAGAGAGAGAGAGAGAGAGAGAGAAGGGGGGCGACGAAACATCAATGAACGCTAGCCGGGGCATAAAACCATCCCTATAATATTTTGAGTTATTTGTAACGCATGTTTGCAACATGTTTTTGTACACATGCTTGTAACGCAACACACAAGTTGTTCCACATTTTCTGACACGCGAGTTACCGATGGCCTGCTGCCAAGCATAACGGTAACAGTGCACGCGGCATCTCATTGCAGGCATCGTTTGCGGAAGGCGGAAGGCAGCTATAGGCACGCTGCTTGTCCCGTCTGTTGCGGCTTCCGTGAAGAATAGTGACCTGTATAGCGGACAGAGGGTAAGCAATGGCACCGCGTTTGTGCAGCTTGCAGTGACTCGACGAATTTAGTTTGCAATCGCTTTCAATTAAGAGGAAGCTTTAGTTCGGGTGCACCTATCTAAATGCATGTAAAAGGAGAATTCGGGCTTCTCGGCAACCACTCCACCAAACTTGACGAGGTTTGTTGCATTTAAAAGAAAAACTTAAGATCTAGTTACTGTTCGTACCGAATTTTTGATTTAGGTCGTCAATGTTTTACCAAACATTGGCAAAAATCGCAAGTTTTCAGAAATCGAAACTATCAAGTTTACAACTCTGTAACTCAGCAATGAAAAATTATATCACAGTTCGATGAATCGTATCTAATAGTACATCTAACGCGGACAAAATGGATGTGTTGCAAATGAATCTGAAAAAAATTAGTAACATAGAATGCAGGAATACAGCTTTTGCAGAACCCCTGCACACAACGTAAAATATTTACGTAAAATATAAAATTACACACTTAATTTGTCCACATTGAAGAAACTTATGGACGCCGTTTACAGAATCGCAATATCTCTTCTTGATGGAGAGCTATTAATTTGTAAACTTCGTGCTTCTATATTTTTTCGAACTGCTGTAGTTTTGAAAGTTATTTAAACAATATTCAGGCCTTAAGTCGAAAATCCGCTTACAACAGTCACTAGAATTTAACTTTGTCTCTAAAATGCAACACGTTTAATTAAGATCGGTCCAGGGGTTATCTCAGAAAAGCGTTTTTGCGTTTCACATGTATTTGAATAGGCCGCGTTGGAGCTAAGGCTGAGCTAAAGCTTCCGCTTAATTTAGTTTCATACGATTCATAGAGGTCGCGTATATGCCTTGCTACTAAGAGAGTATATATAGATGATGCCGAATAGTACTGTACATTATTAACTGCTGTTATCTTCTTTTTTATGTCTGTACATTGTCCCTAAATATAGATATATCTATTCTTGTTTGCGTTCAGTTTTCCGTTTCGCTTATTATGCTACATTCCATGCTCACTAAGCTGTATATGGCATTGAACTGCCTTGTTTATATTGTTTGCGGTAGGCAGACCTTATAGTCATGTTCTTGCACACACCTTTCGCCTGGCCTTCTTTGATTCGTTATGCACTGTGAACCAGAATTCAAGAAAGAAAGAAAAAAAAGAGAAAGAAATTGAAAAGAAATGTAACACGTAGTTTGAAATGCTCGCTTGCGTAAGGATTGTATAAGTGCTTCGTTGCTCCTAACAATAATAAATAACAAGTAAATAAAAACGGCATCCACAGTGTTACTTCGTTTGAAATACTCGCTTGCGTACGGATTCTATAAGTGCTTCATTGCTCCGAACGATAATAAATAACAAGGAAATAGAAACAGTGTCCACAGTTTTAAGCCCCACCTAATAGGGAGTAATAAGGTCAGAGTTAAGGCTTAGATTTGGCTCATCAATGACCAAAGTCAGATGACAGTTGCGAGGAGATTGACGCACTGAACACTTGACGGAATTCAAAGAATGCGAGTGGCCTAAACGCAGCATTTCGGCCAGAAAAAAAAAAGAATTGGAACATTTAGCAGTCTTGTGACGCCGTTCGAGCGCATCTTACTAGGTCACCAACGTAGGCGCAAATAAATTACGCAATATGCTCAAAGTATAGCAAACCGATACGTACGGCTCAGTCGTCTCATAATTTGAGGCCCGCGTTATTATTAACGAACCATTTACAAGCTCCCCTGCCCCCTTCCCCAATAAACAAAAAAATTAAAGCTAGTTGAGCTAACGGAGCTGAAGAACGGAAACAAATGAAACAAAATAAATAAGCTGTGGCCGAAAGCGCACCGCGCGTGGGTGATATTATGCGCGAATGCAACGAGTTGAGTGAAAGCACAAGACTGCGCAAGTGTGTCCGGCATTCGAAATCAAGGCCCGTCTTGCCTGGCAAACCGTGTCCCCGCGCGCTATGCTCCGCATGAATATATCCGAGGACCTAGTTTTCGAGCGGTGCGAAGACCGCGTTGTGCGACCAGTTCCGACATCCTTTTAGATTTCTATTTTCTCAGGTCTGCAGCTGCGCGAAGTGCACTGCGTCTACTGCGCAATATTGCTGGCGTATGTATGTGCTCAGAATATGTAAGGACGGTCGATTCAGAGTTAATTCATAGTGTATTCTTATCGGTTCCAGCGGTACATGTAACGGCGTAATTCTGCCTTTAACTGGGAACGTTCAGTTTTCTTTACCCTAGATGTTTTTTTTTTTTTACAAGCTTAGCCATATTCAGGGAAATGTCCTTGGCATAGCAGCACCGAAAATAACTATACTTCGATTCAAGCGTAGTTTTCGCGGGATGCATGAAACCTACATGCTGCTTTAGTGATTGAACTCGACAGATGAGTAACGTGATCTCCGCAACTATTGAGGCCGCGGAACAGATTATTAGCGCAGTGGAATTATGCAATAGAATCATCGGCAAAAACTTACGGCGGACGAACACCCACTCTAGAGAGAGAGAGAGAGAAAAGCAAAGGAATGACAGGGAGGTTAACCAGACATTATCTCCAGTTGGCTATCCTGTACAGGGGGAGGGGAAAAAGTATGCGATAGGTGAAAGAGAGAAAAATAATTTAAAAAAAAACGAAAAACTCTCACACACACACCACACCTACTCATACAACACACACACAACACTTACTTTAGAATGCACGAGTGGTTATATACATTGATCATATATCATGAGAAGCCAACAAACAAGGACACGAAGGAAAGCAGGGCAAATTACTTGTACTTACTAATTGACTTAAAGAAATGATAAATTAATTGTAATGAAAGTGGATGAAAAAACAACTTGCCGCAGGTGGGGAACGATCCCACGTCTTCGCATTACGCGTGCGATGCTCTAACCGAAGACGTGCGAAGACGTGGGATCGTTCCCCACCTGCGGCAAGTTGCTTTTTCATCCACGTTCATTGCAATTAATTTATCATTTCTTTAATTCAATTAGTTAGTACAAGCAATTACCCCTGTGTTTTCCTTGGTGTCTTTGTTTGTTGGCTTCTCATGATATGATTAATAAAGAAATCGGGCCCCTCGGTTAACCACCTTTCTTCTCGTATGTACATTAATATGTTCTTTGTCAACTCACTAAGCATCATAAATAAACGGTAACATTTGCTGCTTGGTGATTTAAAATGTTACTTTACAGCACTCTTAGAGTCCCGACCTCGGCATTATCCCCGTATGTTTCTTTGATGTCTACAACGTTGTGTTGATGTATTGTGCATTAAAATATGGGCTGTTAACACAGCACATTTGTTTACATATAAATATGAACATATATTAGCACAGAATAATAGAGCGATGATACTTCGTCTATACAAGAATTAATTCAACTAAAAATAATCATCTTTCTTTACAAACAGATTCGTCTTGAGCTGGGCTCTTCCAACAGCCGTTTTGTGAAGTATACTGGTTGTAATACAAGACTCTAATTGGTTACGCCTACGCTTATAGCTCCTCACTACGGCACGGCACTATTTACATATGTCGCAGCAGTATACTTATTGGTGGTTTTCCTTTTTCGTACACTTTATCACAGCAAATAAAGTCAGCCGAAGCCCGAAGGTTTAAATGTTTATTTGGATCGTGCAATAACTGACACCCCGCGTGTGAACGTTTGAATAAATGTGATTAATTTATGTGAACATCCCTTTTTGTTAGAAATGTTTTTAGTGAGCCTTTGTGCTGCAGAAGCTAGCTGCTGTGCAGGTTGCTTGAACCTTTGTGGTGTGTAATCACACAATACTTACACTGGCTAACCTGCCTGTGTTTACCCCCTCTCTCTCTCTCTCTCCTCTCTCTCTCTCTCCTCTCTCTCTCTCTCTCTCTCTCTCTCTCTCTCTCTCTCTCTCTCTCTTCTCTCTCTCTCTCTCTCTCTCTCTCTCTCTCTCTCTCTCTCTCTCTCTCCTCTCTCTCTCTTTTGTAGTGTGTAATGTCTCGTGCGTGTCTCGTTATGCCAGAGGTGCTGGAAGTTCGTTTCGTTTCATATATACGCCATTCATTCTCTATATGCGCCATTCGTTTTGCATATATGCCATTCGTTTTGTATATGCGCCATGCTGTGTGCGCCACAGGCGCCCAGTACCCTCGTCAGACATTGTTGTCTTTGTCGAGTCGTGGAGCTCGTCCTGTACATTTCAATGTGCTGAACTGAAATGAGTAGCGACGATGTTTGTATCATTGATTAAGAAGTCTTACGTTTTAATAAAGTAACATTTTGTTGTGGAAATGCGGAACTTGTATAGCTCCGCACCGTCCCAACGAAAGGGGCACCTATAAGTTCTCATCGTTTAACACCTCGCCTGCACAAAGCTAGACAAGCCCATCCACACTCTCCTCAAAACGATAAACAAAAAGTCTCGCAATCGCAAAGCGAATGGAAGCTGCTCGCGTGCGAGTACGCGCGTCCCACCTGAAGACACAACGCGGGTTTTCCGGCACAGTTGTAATGCAAGCCGCGCCGCGGTGCAGTTACACAGTCGCCAGCGAATAACGATCAAGATCTTTACATTTTACGATCTTTACGTTTCACATCCAACACGATTTGGTACAAAGATCGAGAGGTGAGAGAGAAGGAGTGGTTAGTTCGTATGCGAGTCGTTTCTCTCTTGTGATAAGTTGCATCCGGAGAGCAACTGAACGGGAACGGATCCGTCAATGGAGAAGGCAGAGGAATCTGATAGGCACTGGCAAAAGGAAATAGCTTACGCATATTTCTTTTTCGCGTGGTCTCCATGTTGAAAATAGCTGAATTATTTAGCCTATGGATGTGGCGGACGGTTTAGAGAGACAGAGATGAAGAGGAAAGGCAGGCGGGCGGCTTAGTTTGTCAATGTGTCAGTATTGCTATTATATATATATAGGTGATTTTCGACTGTAGATGTAGCGAATTGGAGGCGGACTTAGCAGATTTAGAATTAGTTTTACGAAATAAAAACTTTGCTATTAGGAAATGAAAGCTTTGTTATCGGTAATATATATGATCCTAGCGGATTTTAGTGGATATCATATTATTTTTAGTGGTGTAATTATGTGAGCATAAATACTCCTAGCGGATCCATAGAGAAGCTGGAGTGCTCTAGCTAACTTAATATATAGCCGAGAGACGTCCATAACATTCCTCGCATATGATCCTCGAACAGAGAGAGTTGAGGCATCTGAAATCAGTGTCCCCTAGACAAAAAAAAAATAGTTTTGAATCACAGTGTCATGACATGAGGCTTATTCGGACCGATTTTTATATCGCAACGCTCGCGATGTGACAATGCCCGATTGCTGTAACGAAGACCTCTCCTCACTGAACGGCACCTCCATTTCATGAAATGGACGGGCTTCAAGCACTCAAAGGACCATGACAGTGCGACTCCGTGCTTCAAGGTTTTGTGCATCACGGAAATATGTCGGGTGACGAAGTCTTCGGTGGCGAAGAAGGGGCGCTGTGTTGAACGCAAGCGCGACTGGTTTCTCGGTGACTACAGGCTGTAGCACATATTTGAGAACATACAGTCGTTATGTCATATATAAGCTTGTGAAATGGAAGCATTCTGTCTAATATACTTTTGGGCTCGCTTCAACAGTGCTTGTACGTCATCTGAAATCACTCACATCAAGATGACAGCCTGGCATTACACGCAGAGTGGAACAGCATGCTTACTCGTCGTATTTGCCACCGGCCACAGCGATTCGAAGATTGCAGCATCTACAAATATCGCAGGTGGCTTTGCAGTACACTGTCATGCACACCAAGATGCCATCTTTTGCCACCGTCGTGGGGATTGTCAGCAGAGAGGGTTATACGTCATGCTACTCCATTACTTGCTTCAAAGCCTCAGAGTCAGCGCTGTTGCACTGAAGCACTGGAGATGGTAGTAAAGCCTTACATTAAGCAACTCCCACACAGGGACCTCAGCACGCATATCCGTCATCTTTTCCGAGTCCCCGACCATCACTTGGAGTTCTTGCCATCGCAGAGAGACCGCGTGCAACGTTTTCTGAAGTTATAACAACACAGATTGCCTTCCATTAGGATAAATACTAGCCACAAGGCCTTCATTACCCTTGTGGTATATCCAACAACCTCAGGTGCGCCTAAGTATTTCGGTTGTAAGGAAAAAGGCCAATCCCCAAGCAACAGCTCTGAAACAGATGACGCTGCTATTAATCAATGAGACACATGGTGGCCGAATACACATCTATATATATGGTTCGGTCTCACCTACCAGCTCTTCAAGTGCCGTTGTCGTTCCGGCTACGAAAACTACAATCACATTCAATCTGTCTCACATGACAACTTCAACGGCGGCCGAGCTTGCAGCCCTGCGTGTCGCTGTCAAATACCTCCTGCAAGAGACACGTCAGAAGTGGGCAATCTTTTGAGGCTCTAAGGCAGCACTTCATAGTGCTTTTGCCCTATACCACAGGGCTCATGAGCAGCTGATATATGAAATGAGAGAAGACCACCATCAAGATATCACTAAATGGCATGAAATTACATCCCACTGGCTACCTGGACATACCAGCATTGCTGGTATTGACCTCGCCGACGAAGCCGCCAGGTCTGCCCATCTGGAAGCCCGACCAATTCCAATCTCTTTATCCAGAACCGACGCTGCAAGAAAGCTTCATGTCGTGGCTAAAGCTATGACACACAAATACTGGTCTTCTCTCAACCTCCCGAAGCGCCATCTTCATAGATTTTATACATCCATAAAGCTACAAGTGCCATCAAAAGTTTCCCGCTCTCAGGCGACAGTATTGCGCCGCCTCTAGCTCGGGGTGGCATTTACGAAGGCCTACTCGTTACGCGTTGGAATGGGGCATACGCCCGTGTGCGACTCGTGTGGAACTATAGAAACGATCGACCACACCCTATGTCTCAGTCCCCAGTACGACGTCGAGCGTGAGGCTCTCCGGACAGCACTGAATCGGCTGGACTCTAGACCGTTTTCGGAAATGAAGATCCTTGGAACCATGGCCGTACGCGTCGATGGCACAGAAAGCCACGAAAGCGTTGTTGCAGCATCTCAAGTCGACAGGTTCTGGCGAATGTGTGTAGACGAGGTGCGAACATTCAAATGTGCGCGAAACTGTGCTCTCTCTCTCTCTCTTCATCCCCATACCTCTTTCCCACAGTACAGGGTAGCAAACCGGACGTGCGTCTGGTTAACCTCCCTGCCTTTCCTTTCTTCTCTCTCCCTCTCTTTCTCTCTCTGGTGTCACACTGTACTGATTTTTAACTGTTTGCGCATTCTCACCCAGTATACATCTACACGTCCTTTCAAATAAAACTTATTGTTAGTCTGCATCCATTGTTGCCCATCTTGCCCTGTCGTTTTGCGCTATTCCCAAGTATTATAAAGAAATACTTTCTGGGTTCTTAGGGACCAGACCAATACCAAGATATGATTCTGAGGCACGCCGTATTGGGGGACTCCGGATTTATTTTGACCACCTGGTGCTTTTTAACGTGCACCCAATGAACGTTCTTTTTTTTTTTTTTCATTTTGCCGCCATCGAAATGCGGCCGCCGAGGCCGATATTTGATCACTCACCCTTGAGCTTAGCACTGCAACGCCAAAGCCACTACGCCACCTGGGTGAGTCCAAGCATTCTCGTAATGTATATCAACAAGCTGTGGTGGTGGTGGTGAGTTGCAGCAACCGGCGGGTTTAGCCTGTCGATCAAGGCCGGCGACTGCTCCGCCCGAGCGTCTATTATAAGATCACTGTGGTATTTCACCAGATCTTCATCAGTCCAGTGCTCTCTCAAGAATCCGATAAGGAGACGTGAAGTTTCTTTGCGGGCTATAACTGGTCCTTCAGGGAGCACAAGGTGTTGCAGGCACGTATGTGGAAGGTCCTTTTGTTGCAGACTTTTCAGGAGAGCGCCCCTTTCGTCCCGGAATTTTGGGCACGACCACAGAAAGTGTTCAATGTCTCCTGTCTCGCCGCATGTCGTACAGTTCGGAGAATAGATCAACAAGCTCAATTTTCAACCCTTGTGCATGTGTAAGACTTTTTTCTAGGGTCCCCTAAGGAGCGGTTTTGAGCTTCCATGCTGAGGAGCTATATGCGAAGTATAGGGTAATGTCTAGGGGATGCTTTGGAAGATGGGAGGAGCTCCAGCTTTTTACTTTCTTTTTCTCTGAAAGATTATAAATAGAGTACTGCAGTTCCTCACCAACTGTAACATGCGAAACGTAATATTACAAAATAAAGTATCAGGAAAATATTCCAGAGAAATTCGGGGAAGTTGATGAAATCTCGAAGTGCGACTTCAAGCCATCGCCTTCTTGGTGAAGACATCGTTAGACTTTGTTAAACATTGCTAGAGATGAACTTTCCTTTGCACTTTCTTTCTGTCACGATAACACGTGTGCTTTTTTGAAACTTTTGAAATGTATTGTTTGCATCATTAACAAGCTTACTTCAATTAGTTTTCATAGCTTATCTTGCAAAGAAGAACGTCAGCAGCATTTCGAATACAGTTGCATAAATCGTAGAGGACGCTGACGCTTTTTGACTGTCGTCGCTGTTCACCTCTGTGGTTAGACCAGACTTTTTGGTTTCGCGCGGGTCAAGGAAAAGGGGTATAGAGGCTGCGGGAGGAGGAAGATTAGCCATCGCGGGAAACTTGAAGGCATGAGCTGGGAATTATGCAACGTAACTTCTGAGGTGCGTTGGAATGTTAGGAATTCGAATGAGTACATATAAGAAAGTTCAGTATATATTTTGAAGTGCGAATTGCTCCTGACGAGTCCACACTGAGTCCGAGAAGTAACAAGTTGGTCAGCAAGCACATCCCGCGACGCTCGAAAGTTGTGCGGTTATTGCATTTTGGGGGGAAGGCAAATCCGAAACTAACGCGCTCTGGAAGCTGCGGACAAGTAGCCGCCGCAACCGACTTGTTGCGCGCAAACGCCGCTAATCGGCGAATCCCAGACGTCTGGAGTCCAAACCCCGCCGCACAGAATACCGCTGGCCAAATACTATATCCGCTCTCTGTGCCTCGCTGTCCGAACTGTTCGATGAAACCCCGTAAAATCACTCCCGATCCCGAGGCTGCACCGTTCTAGTCCGTCACCGCGCACGGCGACCGAAACCGGGTTTTTACCCCCGCAGGGCGCGGTCGACATTTTCTCAGTGGAAACGAAGTCCGCGCACGTCCTAGCCCTCGCCACGCGCGTGCTCTCCCGAGCTACACAAGTCGGGCGCGCTTGGCGGCTGCCCTGCTGATACAACAGAGGTTGCCCAACGCATTTAGCGTGGCGAGTGCACTACTTGAATGAGCGCTACAGCCTCGGGATCGTCGTGGTCTTCTCCTCTCGGCGCAGCCCCTTCAGCGAGGATGCTCGGCCTCACCAGCCTGAACGGCGGCGGCACGGCGGGTGGAGAGGCTGGCCTGCGGTGGGGTTTGGCCGAGAAAGGAGGAAGGGGGAGAGGAGGAGCAGGCTGTTCTGCGGGTGGAACCACCACACCGCTGCTGCCCTGCTGTCGGCGCGACGCCTCGGGTCCCGGCGCGGAAGGAGCAGTTCCGGCCCGCGCAGCCAGCAGCGTCGTCACTGAAGCCGTCGATTCCGTTGGCGTCGGCCGCAGCGACTGCGCGATGCATCGGTGCGAGAGCGTCGGACGACTGGACTTGGCCGCAGCGGGCAGCCTGCCGCCCTCCAAGTCCCTGCTTCTCTACCTGGTCAGGTAAGACGAGAGAGGGAGAACGAGAGGCGATGCTGCAGTAGAAGTAGAAAACCGGAGCCGCTTTTGACGGAAGTACTTTGCAGTACAGTGTGGGGGACAGTGTACGGGTAGCCCTTATGCGGACGGCACTTCCGCGAATCGAAGTGGAGCCTGTCAAGCTAGCGCTTCCGCGCAGCGCCAATGTTGGTATTTCTCTTGCGATACGTACGTGGCTTCAGTTTACCTTGTGTCATCAGGTATGACATACAGTATGCACTTCCAGAAGAAAGAAAGAAAATAGTATTTAAGAAACGAGCTCAGTAGCGGAAGTTTTCGCGAGGAAATTATTTTCCTGCTTCGCTCGCATGGTGGAAAGTCAGCCCGGGAGCTTGACATCAGCTTATATGCAGTTAAAGCTTTCTTTTACGTCGCGAATCGCTTTGATGTCACTATTTCGTTGCGTTGCAGGGGCATGCATACACACATTTATGCTAGACGAGCTTCTCGAAGATCACGCCATCTTATAACTTCAGAGGATGCTTTTAGGCTGCGAACAGGTTGCCAACAAGAAGGTTGGCCAATAAGACCCATCGCATTGAAGTGAACGAGTATCTTACGATGCTTAATATTTACAACAACAAAAAGAAAGGAAGACTGCGCACTATGAACCCGCGTTACGGCGTGGTCATGAGGATTGTCCGTTGACTTGTCTGTATTTATGCACGAACACGACGGGTAGACCATAGACGCCGACGCTTTCAGCAAAGACGTCCATCGAAGGGCCCAGAAGGATCGGCAGAAGATCCTGGTCATGGTGCCCATGACATAAACCGCATGCGGCAATTCAAAGGAGCAAACAAAGGGAGAAGGGCAAGGATGTTGACGCGAATTGACTATTCATGGCAGTGAACATGTGTATTATTTGGTGCGTTATCCTCTTAGGAAAAATGTAGACAGACAGCGCCTTGTACGTGCCGTTTTCTTGGATTCATGTCTCGTGCAATGCGCGAATGAGCAATGTATAGGCACTTCTTTCCGAGTGCAATACTAGTGTTTCTGGAATCGTGATTTGTGAACGCTGCGGCTATATACGTCCCCGAGAGGGTTCAAGGAGGTCCATAAGGTCCGCGCAAAGGAGTCACCGTTGACAACCGCCATCTTCTGAAGGGACAGCATAACAGCCTGGCTAGTAACTGCATAGACGAATTAGAAAAAAGAAAGATCACGGGGTTAATTTTGAGCCGGTCGTGCAGGGTCGGCTGCCTTCAGTTGAATTCGACATGGGCGCGCTTGTTTCCCTCCGTACCATCTGAAACATCTAGTCTCCTGCACAAGCTTTTTTTCACGAAGGATTAGTAAACGTGTAGGACAGCGATCCCCATCGCACATATACATGTGAGCCGGTGAAGGTGCGTGCGATGGCTAAAGGTTTGTGAATTGACCCAATTCCATAGCTATTTTCCGCCTCCATGATGCCTTCATAGAGACGAACATGCCACTGACATTCACAACAAAGAACGGCTGCAGGCCGGAAATGTCTGGAGTGCGACGCATGTCGTGATAACGAGGGCATGACGAGTAAGAGGCGAACAAATCACTGATTAACACTTTCCTCTTCCTAATGGCTTTTGGTTTCCACAGAGAAGTTAAGGATACAATCACGGACCGAAATCTGGTTCTTTTGAGTGGCCTGACGCTTTATTGATAAATGGACGATTTCGCTTTCTAACAGGGAAACTGGTACAGACTGCTTACACGCGCATCGAGTCGTATTGTTAACATATGCGTACGACGCGCTTATCTCTCGCGTATCTTCCACTCTTGAGAGGTCAGTACTACTCACTGCTCGCATATGAGTAATTGATTGGATTTAGCGTCATAAAGCAACGCAGCCGGCGGCTATAGGAGACGCCGCAGGGGGAGATCGTCGCAACGTGGCAATTGAACTTGTCACCAGACTCTTCGCAGAAGGACGCCATAGTCACCGAGCCACTATGTGACGTGCACTCTGATAAACGTTTAAACGTTTACACCCTCAAGCGTGTTTGCCTGTCCCATGAGTAACACCCCTACCGTTAGGGCTTGAGAAAAAACAAATTACAGCGCACGTCACCAGACGTGCGATGAGAAAAGGCTTGGTTGAAAAGTGTGCACTAATTCTGACAGCCATTGGGCGCGCAGAAATATCCGACAGGAAAATTGAACGGTGATCGCTTTGAAAGTTTACTTAATGCACTTTTCGTGTCGTCTGTCTCAGCTACCATCATTTTTACATGAAAGAAAAAGTCGACAATCAAGATACCATTATTTATTCCCCCCCCCCCCCCCCCTCCTCCGCACCACCCACCCAATGATTCGATCTTATCCATTAAACGTGAGGGTGTTAGCCATAGGAGAACCGTACACCTCTTATACACCATTCAAAAAAATTAGAGAGTACCCTTCGCCTCTGGCGGTACACTCTAAAAAAAGTTTGCCCGCCGTGGTTAGTGGCTATGGTGTTGGGCTGCTGATCACGAGGTCGCGGGATCGAATCCCGGCCACGGCAGCCGCATTTCGATGAGAGGGAAATGCGAAAACACCCGTGGTACTTAGATATAGGTGCACGTTAAAGAACCCCAGGTGGTCAAAATTTCCGGAGTCCTTCACTATGGCGTGCCTTATAATAAGAAAGTAGTTTTGGCACGTAAAACCCCCAAATTAAAGAAAGAAGTTTACACCCTTTAGGGGCGTATATTTGTCACACAACAATAATCGTCGTCTGTCTGCCCGGATTTCCTTTCTTGAAAAGGCTGCGCTCGTTACTTTCCTGTCGAGAATGCTCTGTCATGCTGACAACGCGCATGCCGTTCGTGACTTGGAAGTATACCGGGCTCGCAGCGTTAAAGAAGAGAAATGTGGGCAATGCAGATGACGATTATCGTTGTGTGGCAAATATATACCCTCCAAAAGGGTGCCCATATATACCCTCCGAAAATATATACCCACCGCATTGCTCTGCGTTCCCTCTGCTATGTCCTATTACCATTCCTGATTGAACAGAATCGCACAAAACACATTGTTGCGCTTCTGTGGGTGTACTTGGTAAATGGAGGCACGGCGGGAACAGCAGCGTCGACGGCCCTCGGCGTAACCGCGCGAACGCGCTCGTGCCACTGCTCGCGCGTTCATCGTCGTCTTCTTCCACAGCGCTGGCTCCGATGCCGCTCGTCATACCAGCGTTCCATTACTATCCCTCGCTCTGCGCGCTGATGGCACATGGCCCACTGCCTGTCAGTGTGGTGATTTCGGTTTCAAATTCTTTGTTTCAATATGTCGCGAAAGGAAAACACGTATCGGGCTGCGCTCAAATTTCGCATTAGGGAGTATCGTCGGACACTTTTCTTTCGCTCTCTTTTTTTTCACATTAATGTAAACTTGTGCGTACTCTATTAGAAAAAAAGTTGCCGTGCATGCCCTAAACCATTCCACAGCGCCGGTGGCCGTGTAGTGACAGGTGAGGCGCTGTTTCGCTTCGTGGAAAAGGTGATAACCTCGTCGAGAAGGTTCCAGGCTTGGAGGACGGGTTTTCAAAACACTTTCCACCTTAAATGCAGAACGATGTTTTTATCATCCCTCGGCGGTAACGCGCGGTCGGGTGTTGCCGTGGAAACGCACGCCTACGCCTTCATTACGGTCCTTCATGTCGCCATCTCAGAACTCGCGGCTACAATGTAAAAAGCGACAGTCGTTCTTGGTATACATATACGTTCTCTATACTTAGCTTACGGATTTCCCCGGTAGGCGGCGCCCTTTCCTTTTCTCTATTCTTTCTTTTTTTCTTTTTTGTTGACCACGACATATTACACATTGGACGTGGTACATAGGCCTACGTATGTCTGGCATGGAACGGCTACTCGAGGGGCATCTTGCCTAGATGATAATAAAATCGAAGATATTGAACAGAGTTTGGCACAATACGAGCAGACGCGCCCATATTCTATTCAGCTAATTCATCGTTAAAAATTCTGTTATGAATCGGTCTACTCGGCATTACAGGAATAATAAAAAAAAAGCGTTTTAATGATATTCAACCTCTAGTTGCGGTCGGTCAAAGAGAATATCTTCCTGATCGAGTTGGGGGTCAGAATGGGGAGGAGTCACTGCGCACGGCTCTCTATCGCGTCACCCCTCGCGTAGGAGGATAGTCGGACTGCGTCACTTTTCTTTCTTTCTTTCTTTTTTTTTTTGCTTCACTATCTCCGGGAGCTGCCCAAATTTTATCATATCATGATTGTTAAATCTCTTTAAGTAATTTCTGGGGTTTTACGTGCCAAAATTCGGTTTGACTAAGAGGCACGCCGTAGTTGGGGAAAGGCGTCCGTGGCGTAATAGTTACAGTATCGGGCTTCCGTGCCAGATGTCTTCTGTTCGAATTCGGCCATCAGGCAAGTTCATTTATTTGTTTATGTGCATAAGTATACACAGAACATCGCGGCTACCGGTGACTGCAGGGGCACGTGCCCACATACCCAGTGCGTAGGACATGCCGCCACCACATGTTTACACTTCGGGATCGGCCCATGAAAACGGCTAGAAACGTGCCTGGCGCGGAAAAGTGGCGGTACAGCTTCCTATAAAAAGCCTTTGTCTTTAAAAAGGAGACAGTCGTCGTAACTTTGTTGGCCAGCATTACCTACATAATCGTTGCAGCAATATTACGTTTTTTATAATACCTCTTCCGTGCCATGTACGAATATGTTCGTGTACATGTAACCATATCTGTTATTATGCTAAAGGCAAGCTTCCAAATTAAAAAAAAAAATAGAAAGAATAGAAAGAGAAACGAAAAACTGAGGGCCGTATCCTATGCTTCCGCATGTTCTAATCAGCTTTCATTCTCTCTCAGCCAGTTTAACCATAAACAACAACAACAACAACAATAAACACAGCATACGAGAAATATCTCATCGCACACGTCTTTTCTGGTGCGCATTAATATATTTCCTCTTATAGAGACAAAATAGCCCTTCATTTCCGCTATACGTGCATATTAGAACGACCATTGAAGTGCAACATTAAAGGAGTTTAGGCTGATATAGAATTGATTCGAAAATTAACCTTCACTTGCAAAGTCTAGCAATGTTCTTTGTTGAAAATGAAGACGAAACTTTCTTTTCATTTTCTCTCACTAATTCCGCCCTTCTACCTCGGTGCCAGTGCGTCAGTGTGAGGTTATGAATTGCGCTCTATTTCCCCCTCATTTGAGGTGCCTCTCGCATGAGAAAAGTTCTCGAAACTTACTAACCAGGAGTCCTGCATCGTACTTTCCTCCTTCCTTTATGTTACTTCCTTTGCGTCTTTTATGCTTTACCGATAAACAGTCAACTAGACCGGAGCATAGACGCTGAAGACTCACGGCGCCGCGGCGAGCGGGAACATTACGGCGGCGTCGCCTCCCGCCTGTCATGACACGTGCCTCGTCTGGCTTACCCAGCCTGCGCTCTCGGCTATACAACACGGCCGCTTCAATAATGCAGAAGCATGATTTACCAACACGGATTAACTGGTTCTGGGCGAAGCTTTCGTGAAGCGGTTCACTGCTACTCACTGACTGCCCATCCGCAACGCGGTGTTGCAGCTTAGCGATTACGCGCCTGCTCGGCAAGCTAGCCAGCCGAGACGCGAAAACCCCCCACAACCACGCGAACCACGGATTGCACACCGTCTATACCGGCTCGGCCCACTTTATACGTCACGCCTTCGCGCGGAACAACCCAGATTTACCGTTGCCACTATCTTTGCAGGATCGGCTCACCTTACTCCGAGCAATACCGCGCCAAACCCCGAAAAAAGTAGACAACGGAAAGCTTCGCTTTAAAGGAATTATGCATTTGAATGTGCGTATTTCTTGCAGGAAGATATTCGGGTACCGTTTGTTGTTTCTTTGCGCAATTGAGAGGGAGCATGGCCGGTCACCGGCACCTCTGTAGGGCTGTAGTGCAGATGCGGCTACGTATACTCTCGTAAGCCGATTCGTTACGTTGGTGCTGTCCTGCGTGTGAGCTATTTCGCAAGGCAGCAGCAGGAGCAGCCACGGCTCGCAAAGTCCGGGAAGTATCGCTGAGGAATATTCGCTTTAAATAATACACACACAAAAAAGAAAAAGAAAAAAAAAGACGTTTATTGAGCGACGTGGGCAGCGCTGCAAAGTGGGTCGGTATACGCTGTTTACCTACGTTGAGAAAGCTACGTTTTGCGAAAGCGATAGTACTGCAGTCTCTCGGACGCAGCGCAAAGGGGGCCAGGCACCGAAATGCGCGTCGGTCCTCTTGCTCTAGCGTAGGCGCTGCAACGGTCACAGCGGCACTGGACGTTGTAGCCTCGAAGAAAAAAAAAAAAAAAGAAGTGCCGTCGCGTACAACGCGCTCTTTTCAGCGGTTTGGCACACACGTGCCTTTTCCGCGGTCATTTACTGGAGTCTTGCGCAGTAAGAAGCTAGTTATGTGCGTCCTCCTTATGTTTACCGTGAATACTCGGAAATTACTTGCTTCGCGCCTTGTTGGTTTCGGCTGTGCTGTTTCTTTTTGTTTCGCGTCGTCAGCAACAATTATTGCGTTTTCGCCATTGAGCAAAAGCGATTTTTTTTCCCGCGACATTCGTTGCAGGCACTTTGACGGACTAAGATATAAGACCAGTTTTGCCTATATCGTTTAAAAAAATAAGAATGCAACTCCGACTCTCGTCTGCGGGCATTACGCAAGTCTCATTTTTGTTGTTTGTTAAAAAGGAAAGGAAAGATGAAAAGTGACGAAATGAGAGAAAGAAAGCGAGAACTCTCCAGCAGCCCCCTGCGCAATCTGCTGCACTACATTCAAACCGATGACGACAGCCTCCGTGGCGAGAACACGTTGTCGGCGCAAAAGAGGCGAGCCGATGACGACATCTTCTTTTCGTGGTTGATGTGCTTCGCATTCGACGTTATCACGAGCCCTGCAGCAACCCACTGACAGCGACAATGCCATAGCTCTACAAGCCGCTTCCGCTGCGCGGTAGGCGCCTTTCGCACACTGAGGTTAGATAGCCATTGTCCGCCTACCTATGGCCGCTGTGCCATGCTGTGATCTGCTGTTCTCTTGGAGCAGAATCGCACTCTCTTGCATACTAATTACTAGTCATGCATCCCTTTTAGGCGCAAATATATTTGCAGCTTATTTTCGTCGTTTCCACATTTACATATAGTGATTTTTCGACCGCGTTACAAAAGAAAGAAAGGAAACTGAAATGTGGCAGCGTTGATCCTTGGTGCTTTCGCCATTGTAGATTACGACAGTGCGCTCGCTGCACTAAATACCGCCTGTGAAAAAGTAGCCTTACGTACAGACAATTTTTCCTTCAGTCTGCCCACTTCCACAAGATCAGTAAAGGCTTCGTGAGGAAGGAATATTTCTGCCCCTGGAGTGTGAGATGTAGGTTGTGCGACCAGCATGAGACGACACTCCTATTTTTTGTTCCGACGAACTTGATTTTTGGGACGTTTTACAGCGAAGAATCAAGAAACAAGACTATCTATATCCTTTGAGCGTGGTATACGGTTCCTCCCGTTGAAAAAAAGCAGTAATAGTGCGTGTGTCGTGGGACAATAGGATTTGTGTGTGCCACAGTGGCTTTGTTCATTGTGAAGGTGCTGTATAATCGATAGCCACGCTGTGTGACCTCACCTGACAAGGCCTGTCTTCTGAGAAGTTGCTAATGCGTGTAGCGTGGTTATACTACTTTTCATCCCGTCCCCACGTGGCTTCCGCTTATTTACCCTCTGTTTGCCCAAATGTTGCTTTTTCTTTGACTCTTAAGTATAGTGCGTGTTTCTCGTGCGTGCACGTGTGCAACTATAACGTAAATAACGCTTGCCTTACGTTGGTGGCAGCATTTCCCTGTATAGCACTACAAAGAAAAAAATCTTACGTAAGTTTGCGATGGCGCGCTTGTCTGGTAAACTGAGGCCCCAAGATTGAAACGTTCTGTCCCTTTTTTTTTTATTTGCTTTCGGTCAGTTGCAATTTTTCGCTACTATACGTTGATAATGCCGTACGTCTTTTCAAGTCAGGTAAGAGACGATGACACACGTCGCTGTGAAAAAATTGTGCTTTCAGTATGTCATCGCTTCGTGCACTTCTCTTAAGGTCGTGTACTGGGCTATGACATGCATCTCTTTGTGCTTCCTGAAGTGATCAGCACCTGTGGCATCAACCGCGTTTGGCTGGTAGGTGTAGGCGTTGGTCCGGCTGGAAGTTATCACTTACGCAAAAAGAAAGAAAAAAATCATGAGCGATTGCACTCTGTGATGGTGGATGACCAGCGAAAATGTTTAGCGCATGACACAGAGGTGACGCAGAATTTTGAACAAAGGTACGAACATATTTATTGTCCTGTTCTGTGGTCATCGTGACGATATAGATACGCATCCACATTCGCCTATAACCTCTGTTATTAAATGTGTCCCTGACGTAAGACAATGAATGTCTCATACCCCCTTAAGCAATGGCTGATACCCCCGTAAAAGCGGCCTCTCCATTACGAAGACAGAAGGGAAGTGAAATTATACGTTGGAATGATGAGCGACAACTGAGCCAGCTGTGGAAGACCACGACGACGTTCGATCCATTGCTGCTGATGATAGTTCTTTGCACAACGGAGCCAGCCGTGGAAGACGACGACGAACGCGCGAGCAGTGGCACGAGCGCGTTCGCGCGGTTGTCGCCGATAATTTTTTAACAGACCTTTTTGAAAAAGGTATACAAAGCATCTTTTTTAAAGAAAAAAAAAACACCTGTTTTTACCCTTGTACCGGGACCTCTTTGGCTCCCACGAGTGACACGGGCAGTTCAAGGGAGCGTTACAGGGCCTCGAGCCCACAGGGGTATGTGCCATTGAGCTTGAACCCTTTCTGCACTAGCACCAGGATCGGCCCACACGATTATAGTTTCTGCACATAGATGTCACGAAACCCCGGATCTGAGCCATATACAGCTTCGCTGCAAAAGCCGACAATTCATTGCGCCCTCCGTACAGCATCATTGCTGCCAAAAAGCTTGACAGCAACCGAGTTCGACGTGAACGTTCGCGTGGGTTCACGTAGATTCCGAGTTAGATTACGATACGATGAACAAGCAAATGACGTGAAAATAAGGTCAGGGCTATCTCAGAATGACGACCGGAAGGAGCCAAACTAGTGCTTGTTCCGGGGTAAAGATAACAGAAAGGGTAAGAGCAATAAATAAAGGTGGACCATGTTTGTAAACATGGGCAAGGCGGGTTACGAGGATCTTCTTCCCGGTAATTGGCAGTTCCGGTTAAGTGCGCCTCGAGAACCCGAGAAGCTGGGCCGCCGTGCACTTAGGCACTTAGCGCTCGACTACCTCGTCGCGGCCCCCGTCAGCTGGCCAGACCAGGGAGCCGCACCAAAGCAGCCCGCACTGCCTCTGCGCGGGGGCACCGCCTCGTTTCTAGTTCAGTAGGTGCGCCGGCGGGAGCGTAAAGATAAAAAAGAAGCGGTTACGAGGAAATCATTTCCGGCTTATCTTACCCGGTCGCTTTTGTTCTTGGCCCAGATTGCGTAATTTATCCAGTTCGACGGACGATCTTCGATGCGAAGCAGCCCGCGAGCGAGTGCGCGCCGTGGCAGCTATAGCGGCGAGGCGTGCTGGGGCTCGCGACCAGTGAGGGAGTCGATGAGACGCTTATAAGAGGTACTTGACATCTTCTCCTGCCCTTCCCACACTACTGTTTTGCAACGTACGCACGCACACGCAAATACGCACACCCAAGCGCGCACGCTGTCATATGCACACGCACATACGCGCACACGAGACAGAGGGAAATTCCTGAATGGATGCTCAAGAGACGCTGTCCATCCATACACGCTTAATGTGCTGTTCAAGGTGAAATGAAGACGTCTGGAACTACACAAGCAGAAAAGGATTACGCACGACGTGCAGATTCTAAGTTAATCTGCAATAAGGTCAGTGTTTAAAGGAAACGTTCTGCTCTCGGAAACTCAGGTGGGATCCACGCGTGGAGGGAGGGGAAGGGGGGGGGGGGGTCTGTCGATAAGTCACACGTCTGCCAACGTTACAATCAACTGGTGGTGAAGTAGACGCTGCACGATCGATGGTGTTGGACTTATTTATTTATTTATTTATTTAATTCACAATACTGTGAGCACTTTTCGACCCTCTAGAGGGTGGCGAAAACGCTTAACAATGTAATTACAAGAGACATGAAGTATTTCGTAGCACGGAAAAAAACTTACAATAAACAATATGACCAAAACTACTTCACAAGTGTACACGTGGTATAACGGTTATAAGCAGGGATAAGGTGCCTCAGAAAGGCTGGCCAACGTTCCGATGGGAGGACCTGTCTTCGTCAAAGGCGGCCTCGTCATCCTCGGCAGGTTAGTTTTAACGGGTTAGTGGAGTGGCGTCTGTCCACCGGTTAGTGGACTTTTTTTTTTGTAAACCCTGATGAAGATCGGTCCACCGATCGAAACTGTTGAAATTAAATACTTGTTCTGTTTACCTTGTAGCACCACTCAAGTTCTTTACGTTTGAAAGGTAGCCTGAACAATTCCTCTTTGCCTACTATATATATCACTATCGCAGACGCCAGCTTTCTAATGAGATCTTCGTTAGCGCCTACCACAACACTAAACCGAACTCGAATGCAGCCAAAAAGCAATTTATTTTCGTTTCTGTTGCTCCATTTCGGGGGCAAGTGTCTTCATACACGGCTAACGCTCAATTTTCTTAATTACGCTTAAAGTACGTTCCACGTTTCCTTATGCGCGCACTGTTTGTTTGCGTGACGGTGCGCAGGTATATCAATATAGGACCCTGGATATATATAGCTGGTTTCTGGGTAGTGGAGGCTTTCTACCATATCGCCGGCTAATAGACAGCAGGGGAACAGAGCACAGTCAGCTGTTATGATTCAAACCATCGTTGCGGTAATATGGGGCCAAGGTTTGCCCGCCAATTCAACGGTTCTGCAGGCCAGTGATAAGATCATGATCCATATTTAACGAGAGTTTTTTCTTTCTTTCTTTTTTGCCTCGGAGAGTCGACCAAATAGACTCACGACTATCCTTCAGAGCACAGGTTCTTTATGCACTTCCGTTGATCTCGCGAATGTTTATCGCGCTAGCGTTCACTTTTCTCTTTCAGTATAGCGTTGCACCGCCTTGACCCAGAGTTACTCATGTACTAGTTTAGAAGGTCGGGAAGTAATTAAAAAAATAGTTGTCGCTATAGGTTTTAGCGAAAGGGCAGCCGCCTCATCTGAAGGCGTACGTTGTAAGCCTCTTATACTCCGCACTATATTTATTATTGACAATATACAGTCAAACGCTTCTATAACGAAGTGCTCGGGACCTTCGAAATTCTTCGTTATACGGGTCACTACGTTCTAAATGTCGCGCCCCGTACCACTCACAACATAGCAGGCTAACCACGTCGAACAAAAGAAACCGTTTATTTGACCCGGATTTAAGAGAGACTTCGTGAAATACGTCACCAACATTTTTTGTGCAGACTCCGTCTGATAGAATGTGCGACAGCAGCCAACCTTATTCCGTCAAGGTTAGCAACATACTCCTCTGCGAAACGCGGCAGCTGTACACAATATGGTGCTGCAGGTCGTCTAATGTCGCGTTCGCTTCCTTTGCCGTCTAAACTATTGTTACGCCTATAGGATCCTCATAACTAGTGTTTTCGATGACGTTCCCGTCCTTTCCGCAATACAGTTGGCTTTGAAGGCGCCTTCTGTACTCAGTTGCAATTGCACCATCACGTCGTCATCAGCTGCGACGTATTCGTCAGCCGTCGCACCCGCAGATATGCTACAACAAGCAGCGCATGGGTTGAGCGATTCCAGGAGCTTTGCAGCAGGACTACTGACATCAGCGTACTCGTCAAGTACGTCACCAGGCTGCCCTCGGCGCTAGCGCACAGCGCTCCTCGGTGACGCCTGCGGAAGGCAGGGAACCGTTACAAGTGGCGTTCGTTGTAACGCAACAAATTAGCCGTAGGTGACGCCTCTATTCTTCGTGGTACAGGCAACTTCGTTGTAGTGGTCTTCGTTGTAAAGGCGTCTGCAATACATATGGAACCTGGATATTCAGCCGGCGCGGGGGGGGGGGGGGGGGGTGCGAGCCGGCGCACGGCAGCAAGGGCGGCCAAGATCTCCGTAGATAACAATGGGACATTACCTTTTTTTTATACAGGGTTAGATGGAATCGCATCGGAATCTGTTAACTATACAAAATGGCCAAACGGTTGCCGGTGGCCGCGAGTGGCCCAACGCGACAGAGACAAAATCCACTCATAGCGACCGCTGGATGGATGGATGTTATGAGCGTCCCCTTTGTAACGGGGCGGTGGGTTGCGCCTATCCTTCGGGCAGCGCCAACTGCCGTCGCGGCCCCGGCAGCAAAGGAAATATACGGACGAACAGATGGGGGCACAATCGGAAGGCGCTCCCTGGAAGATATCGAGACGACGGAAAAGCGCGCGCACCCCCCGAGGCCGGGACATCCGACGAGCCGAATTGTAACCGCGGGACCGGCGGCGCGGCGCACAAAGGACCCCTTGGTGGGGTCGCTCCGGTACAGGGAGGTGTAAAACCTATTTGCTACGGTCCCGTCTTGCGCGTGTGAACAAGTAAGCGGGAGTTTACGTGCACGACCGTTACAGACTTTTGAGAAGGCTCTCCAGCCTGCTGCTGTGCCAAGCCCCTCCGAGAGTTCTTTTTTTCAACTTTGTTGGTTAATTATCTACTTTTGGTTTACACCGGCTGCTATTTATGGGCTCACGAGTGCCTACACCGAGTACACTGACCAAGTGCGAGCTTTCATTTGGGCAGTGGCCATGGGCCGTATTCTTTTCGTAATTACAGTGCGACCTGTGGTGGTTTCTTTCTGTTCCTACACACCGTACTCTATTCTTTGTCATTGTTTTGCTCTACTCTTTCTGACCTGTCATTTCGTTCTTTCTTTCCCCTTTTACTTCTATTCTTTCTGTCTTCCATTTCTGTGTTCCTGTCTCCTCTTCCTAAAGAGTACGCAGGCGTTGTGCCCTTTCCGGTGCATGGTAGCCATGCAGCCTGCTTCTCTCCGCATTTCCCCCTGTCCAGAACACGTATGTTTTGAAATATAATAATAATAATAATAATAATAATAATAATAATAATAATAATAATAATAATAATAATAATAATAATAATAATAATAATAATAATAATAATAATAATAATAATAATAATAATATGATTATTTATTTAAAGTGCCCAGGAACTACGCTGAGGTCTCAGTGCTGGTGCACAGAGGAAAAAAAATAAGTATATATGTAAAACAACTACAACTAGAAGTTCAGGAATTACAAAATACAGGTGCAAAAAAAAAGGCTGAATAAACAGCTTCATAAGTAGCAGCAACGCAGCAATAGCGCACAATTGAGAGACGGAGTACATATACCGAAGGATAGCACAGAGAAATGGGGTAGCTGAGGTACTCTTTACCTTGACCTTTCCACAGCAACCCCTGTAAAACCGAAGACAACAACACTACTCCGGTAAAAAAGAAAACAAGATGACAATAACAAATAACAAAATATTAATACAGCACAAAATATTACACAAGTCACAAGCACGTAAGTAGTGTCATCACAGGTGTGAGCGCCGGTAGCACGGCCTAGTTGTTTGATGCAGTCACCACATCACACTGTGACAATCCCACATAAAAACAGGTACGTGAACTTGATGAGTTGCACAATGCGTGACACTGAGCTGGCACCTAAACAACACGGAACTGATATTCAAGGGCACTGCGTTGAGACTGATTCCCACTAAGACGTCGCGAAGAACACTGACGGCAACGCCCCTGCTTATCAGGCCGCGACCACGGTCCAAGCACGTTTCTCACTTATACAGCGCGTCCGTCGAATAAGGTTCAAACAGTCGCGCGGGCGATGCCGCTGTCGCTCGTATTGTGCGCGTTCTGTAAGCACATGCTCCACTGAAACTTGAGGGTTGTCTCAAGGTCCACATATATAGCCAGGGGATATTCTTCTTTTGATGCGACACAAGAAGTGAGGCATGTAATCTGCGTCAAAGCGTAGCCGATTGAGGACTGTGTCGAACTCTCGGTCAGCTTTTTGGTTTGGTTCGGTTTGGTTTAGCTCTTAGCCTCATAGCGTCAGCACTGGCACCAGCTCAACAATTATTGCCGGAGACGGGCGATTGCTTCGTTTTACTGCGACAACAGTTAAAGGCTTGGAACTGGCTTTGCTCGTTTCCATTACGCGAAGTCTTTTCTATTGTGCGCCACACAGATTCTTTCAGTGATGGCGTCCGTGCATGCATACTTAGGAGGCCACAATAGAGGATACTGTACATAGTGGTCGAAGACGTCGTCTTGCACATCGCAAATAAGTTGCAGATCGAAATGTTTTTTCTCTGTGAAAAAAGTCATATCAGAATTTCGTTGTCCTTGGGTTGCGCAATGTGTTGTAACTTTTATTTTTTTTTATTGCGTGTACGCATTTGTCCCCTCCAGTGGGGCCAATCCCCCTCTTGGGTATGAGCCATTATTTGAAACAACAACAACAACAGCAACAAAAGAATGTCTGGGGACAAACACAGTCATACTGTCTTCACAGTAGCTGCTGTCACACTAAATCAGATCGCAACCTGTAGGAATCCCCGAAAGCTGCGGAAGTCTTAATCTCTCCGTGATCTGTGCGGCGCGCTCCGACTTGCGGGGATTACGTAATTTGTTATGACGCCTCCTGTTAGCTCACACATTTGCAACCTTTCCAGTATGTGTACTGCGAAGTATCCTTTATATTCCACGAAAGTGTCGCTCTGATTTAATTTTTAATCGTCTGATTTATATCGTATCAAGCGACCTTGTGCGTAGCATTAGTACAGGACAGTGAAAGCGAGGAGCAGGCTGTCAACTGCCACCGGAAGGGGCACAACGCCTGCCTACTCTTCAGAAGGGAGGAAACAGAAACACGAAAAAAAAAAAGTCAAGGCATAAGCAAAGGAACCACGGGCACACTATGGAATCTACAGACAATCCTCAGGAAACACTACGTCAGCCCACTTGTCAATATGACTCAACATGACTGCACCGCCGTGCACCGGGCGAAAACGTTGCGTTACACACACGCGCGCGCACACACACCATGAGAACGCTACTCCCAGCACGTAGGCACGCATACGGAGAGACTGTCCACGTACCGCATATATAGTTAGACGAGAAGAATAGCTGCGTGCCGGCTGACAATTCTGTCTAAAACCACTCCCCGTGGCGCACTGCTGGCGAGCGCGGAGAGCGAGACCGCGCCGCGTTTTGTTTGTTGTTTTGTTCCCCGTACCCGCCAAGATGTCCGCCAGCCTCGACTTTCCGCCGAGGACTTCAAGGAAGCGCGAGGGCAGATTGATGAGCCCTCCGACCTCTGCGAGACGCCGCGGCGAAATAGCGCGCGGTCTCGAAGGGTGATCGTGGCGACTCGGTATACATGCCTGGCGTGCAAAGGGTCGCGCGCATTCTCTTCGCGCTCGTGGCCTGCTCGACCGAGCTCGGACCCATGACGCAAACGTGGGCGCGTGCCGCGGCCGCCTTCCTGTGGGGCAGCGTCGCGTCGTTCGTCTGCAGGACACGCCTGTACGAAAGGTGAGCTCATACTGCGTGTGTAACAGGGTGCAGCGCGGCTGTATACCTGGCTCGTGGCAAGCGCTGCTCACTATGTAGAGCGATTACGTACAGCGGCGCGGTGAGGAGCGCATATCGAGATGTAAGCGGGCAAACATCCCACCTGCTTGCTTACTCCTCGTTTCATAGCGCTTACCCGCTACGCGTTATTGGTCAGGAAGCGTGCGGTTAAGCGTATAGGAAGGGGATAACGCTTAATGGAGAATATAAAGCACGGTAATGTGGAAATTAAAAACAAGAACAGTAATCTCTGGGGTTTTACGTGCCAAAACTACGGTTTTATTATGAGAGACGCCGTAGTGGAGGGGGGGGGGATAATTTGGACCACCTGGGTTTTGTTTAACGTGCACCTAAATCTATAAGCACACGGGTGTTTTCGAATTTCGCCCCCATCGTATAAAGCGGCTGCCGTGGCCGGGATTCCATCCCGCGACCTCGTGCTTAGCAGCCCAACGCCATAGCCAGTAAGCAACTACGGCGGGTAATGTGGAAATTCGACAAATAATATTGAAATAGATTAATTTTAGAGAATGATTTTTAAAAGAAATACTATGATTTGCATTTGGACAGCAAGATTGGTGGTTCTAAATTAATTTTGAATACTATCGGCAATTTTGTGAAAGCTCTAGCTAATGATTCGGAAATATTAACATGGTATATCCTTCTTATACCAAAGAGGTATAGACGCGTAAATGGCCGTCCAGACGTTCCTGTATACAGATAGCTAAAGCCCTATGATGCAGAAGCGCCGAAGAAGAGAACATTTTGACAATTTACGGGAACACCTAATTGTCGGAATGAAAGCTCGAAATACCTTTTCTATGGTTTGCAAATCGACGACAGGTCAATAAGAAACTGTCAATGGTTTCAGGCCTCTCATAGCTAGGTACGATATTGGGGGCATGGCGCCAGACCAGACTAAATAAAATATGAATGGTGGAATACGGCAAAGCAATGTTGTGAGATTTCCAACATAAGGGTTAGACACCGCTGAATTGTCCCATGATAAATCCAAATTGTTAAATTGTGGTGCTGGAATTTTCAGTTTTGTACAGTCCGGAAAAAAAGAAGAAGAAGAAGAAGAAAAAGCTAGCGGCAGTGACATGAACCGAAGTCGGCATAACTGACATAACCAGTCCATCAAAGGATATCCGCTTGAGTGTATCAATCATTTCATTTAAAAATAAATCCAGATAACCTGGTAGCCATAGTAATCGTATACCAGTCGTAAGTATGGAGCGATTAATGGTTCAAATGTACTCAATATTGTAGTATTGGACGATTAAATGGGGAAATGTGAACACCGACAAGGGATTGGTCATTATAACAGCTGTCGAATAATTTATGGAATTTTTCGGAGAGCTAGAATAATCGATAATAGTTCATCCTGAAATATGGCAGTAAAGTGCTGGCTGAGAGAAAATACACACATCCGCTTTCTCTTCACACATTGATGCATCGGTTGCGATTACGTGATCGACTCCCAATTGCGTTAAATGATATTGGTTCTGGGGTCCTACTTGTATAAAAATAACATGTCATTGTATGTATCAGAAACAATAAAAATTGATTGATTGATCCATTGACTGATTGAAACAGGCCACTTGAACAATTAGTGGGCAGGAGATAAGCCCTTGGAAAGACATATATAATTAAATTAATTTTTTCTGTTAGACAAATATTTGTCTGGGGGAATGATCTGTCTTACAGGTTTGCACACGGCACGCTTCGCGCAGAAGCCAGCGAAGAGGGCGTAATGTGAAAAATTTGACTTATGTGAGCTCACACTTGATATAGCTAGTAAAACTTTTTACTTCCCGAGCACTGCGCGATGCAGAGTTACATACGATGGACCTTCGTATTAGAAATCTGCGCGTTACAATACCAGTAATGAGCACTTGACGTGCTTAATTACTGGTATTGTAAAGTCTCTTCATGCTCTGTACCGTCTGTTACACGCCAGGGAAAAGTCGGGCTTCCAGGCTCGTAATCCAAGGTATTTCATTAAGTGCTGCCGTGCTCGCCCATTGTTATGAACGCTGAACGTGCTGAGGCTGATTACAGCCGCAACATTGTATACATAACCGTCTCGTGTAATTTTCTCGCGGCAGTTGAAGACGCCGAGCATAAAGCAGTGGTAGTTTCATTTCAATGCAGTGCATTCAATTTATAAGCACATGCTCGGCAGTCGCTGACTGAGATCGCGTACATTGCACAAGAGCTCCCAAATTTTATATTCTTTATATTTTTCTTGCTAATATTCGTCTAACTTATTCGCTCTCCTGCTGCTGCTGTTGTTGTTGCCTCCTTGTGTCTCTGTTCGCGTTTTCGTCGTTCTTCTGCTCTCATGTAGGAGTACGCGAGATCGGCCCAGTTGGGTGCTTTTCAGCGTTTCTTCGACTTCCTTCATCTTTAGAAAAGCGTGAGCGCAGAAGCCGATGATGTGAAGGACTCAAGTGCCTTGCTGGTGAGGAATTCCCATAGCTGCAGCTCGCATGATTTTCACACTTTTAGATAAAACTATCTTTCACCGTAGTATCAGCTGGCAGTAAAGGTGTCGGCAGAGGCATTATATTCGTGAACGTGCTTTGAGCCGCTCGTCTTTCCTGCGAGAAAAAGGCGTTCATCAAGAACTCGCTCATGTAGTAATTATGGTTGACAAAACAAAGCACCATGGGATATCGCCACCAGCGCTGCTTCACCAAATCACGTCTGGAGCATCATAGTGCAGTAACAACAACAACAACAACAACAACTGCATATCAGGCTGTTACGTTTCGCCTACAACGCGCGGTAATGCCGGCGCGGATGCAACGGACGCCGGGGCTTTGTTCAAAACGGCGGACATTTTGGCCTGTTCGACGCCGCCGCAACGCCTACCCGCCAAGCGTGTCCAGGCGTGTTTCAGTGCCACGTGTCTTCGTGTGTGCGTGTGTGTGTGTGTGCCCTCGCTTGTCAAAGCGCGGCAGCCGGGGAGCGGAGTTCCCCGAATGAGGAGCCTGGAGGTCTCTCGGCTCAACCGTTCGCGCCGTCGTGTGTGAGGGTTGGCGATGCGTCACTACACTCGGTTCAGCAGGTCTCTCGGCCCGACAGTTCGCGCCGTCGTGGGGTCATGCTCCGCCGTCCCGTGACCTTCATCCCGTGACCTTCATCCCGTGACCTTCTCTTTTGGACCGCGACGCCGAGGGTATAAGAGCAGCTGCCCCCGGACGCCAGGAGAGAGGCTCCGATTTGTACTGTTGAGTTACGTGCTCTCCCGTCTCTCCACTTCGGTCGACCTGACCGGCCGCTCTTTTGCTATGTTAGAATAAACAAGTTGTTCTGTTACCAGTCTTCTCATGCTTTGCCGGGACCTTCGGATGCTTCCAGTGCCCCAGGCCGCCAGGCCAACGCTACCCTTGGGGCTTGCGACCCATTGGCAATAACGGGCGTCAACACCGAGTCCCCAACAACTCGTGCCAGCGGTGCGATTCCAACATCTGGTGGCAGCGGTGGGATCGCGACAACGAAGGCCAGCAGCGAAGAGATGCGGTTGACTGTATGCTGAGCAGCACAACGACCATCCGGGAGCAGTGCAACGAGCCCTGTGTGACGACTGGTTGCCTGCAGCGGAACGACTGCGCTGAAGTCTTAGCTGCAAGGTTTGGTGAGTGCGGGACTTTCTTCTTCTGAGTTTTGCCAGGCTTTTGTTAGTGTTAGAAACAGAGCTGGTAATTGTGGTTGTCGTTGCTACCGGGTTAGTTTGCGGCAAGACAATAGTAGGCAGTAGAGAAAGCAGCATTCAGAGCAGCCATGGATTTGAAGTCGTTGCGCAAACCGAAATTGCTGGAGCTTGCGAGAGAGTTGGGTCTGGATGTCTCAGACAAACTCAGAAAACCAGAACTGCTAAGGGCTATTCTTGAGTTAGAAGCTGAGGATGACGAGCTGTCGGAATGCCTTGAGACCATTGAGGAGAGGGAGACGGCAAAAAGACAGGAGCGTGAACTTAAAGAACAGGAAGAGAAAGATGAGCGTGAACGAAAAGAACAGAAAGAGAAAGATGAGCGCGAACTTAAAGAACAAAAAGAGAAAGAAAAAGAAGAGCGTGACCGTCAACACGCGTTGGAAATGAAGCGTCTCGAGTTAGAGATGGAACGCGCTCGTAATGGAAGTCAGGCACACGGTGCAGGAGAACGAGTATTTTTCAAAATGACTGACCTGATGCGGCCGTTTAAGCTTGGAGAGGACATTGGTTTGTTCCTGGTTAACTTTGAGCGAACGTGCGAGAAGCAGGGGTTCTCTCGGGAAACGTGGCCACAGCGCTTGCTCACTTTGTTACCCGGCGAGGCGGCCGACGTAGTCGCTCGCTTGGAGAGAGAGGAGGCAGAGGATTTCGACAAAGTGAAATCGAGTCTGCTAAAAAAATACCGGCTGTCAGCGGAGGCGTTCCGTCGGAAGTTTCGGGAAAATGAGAAAGGCAAAAGTGAGTCATATACAGAGTTTGCGTACAGGCTTATGTCAAACATGCAGGAGTGGCTCAAAGAAGAGAAAGCGTTTGGTGACCACGAGAAAGTTCTGCAGTGTTTCGGGCTAGAACAGTTTTATAGTCGGTTACCTGAGAACGTGCGGTACTGGGTCTTGGATAGGCCAGACGTTAGTACGGTGGCTCGAGCCGCTGAGCTAGCCGAGGAGTTTGTGACGCGTCGGGCTCGCGGAGCTAAGGACGGTCAAAAGGGTGAATTTGGCTCCAAGTTTGAGAGGCCAAAGTTCACGCCCATGAGAGCAAAGGGGGACACACGTAGTTCGGATGCGAGTGAAAGCAGTCCGACCGAACGTAAGGAGACGGCGGCAACCGAAGCCGAACGCAGAAAGCGGTTCGAGACGAGGCAAGCGCGCGTTTGTTATACGTTCCAGAAGCCGGGTCACTTTTCGGCGCAGTGTCCGACCGAACGTAAGGAGACGGCGGCAGCCGAAGCCGAACGCAGAAAGCGGTTCGAGGCGAGGCAAGCGCGCCTGTGTTATACGTGCCAGAAGCCGGGTCACTTTTCGGCGCAGTGCCCAGAAACAAAACCAAAAGTCGTGTTTTTTTCATTAGGCAGCACTGACGAGAACATCAAGCTTCTCGAGCCTTACATGCGAGACCTCCTCGTGAACGGGAAAGAGTGCCGAGTGCTTCGCGATACCGCAGCTACGATGGATGTCGTTCACCCCTCTTACGTAGAACCCGATATGTTCACGGGCGAGTGCGCATGGATCAAGCAAGCAGTGGAAGCTCATAGCGTGTGTCTGCCGGTAGCAAAAGTGCTTATTGAAGGACCTTTCGGAGCACTTGAGACGGAGGCCGCAGTGTCATCTATGCTGCCCCCCAGTACCCGTACCTATTTTCGAACAGGTCCGATCACCTCCTGCGCGAGAAGGGGCTTTTGTTTGGTGAGGCTAGCGTTCAGGCCTTAACCAGATCGAAGGTTCGGGAGCTCGCTGCAAAGGCGGTAGATGCGGGGCCGACGTTGTTGAACGATGAGAAAGGGTCAGAGGCGCAGCAAGCTAGTATTCAAAGCACGCCCGAACGGGATAAAATTGAGCCTGTAGCGTTAAGGGCACCAGATACTGGAGAGGAAATTCCCGATGCGGGAAAGTTAGAAGAGCTTCCGGTCGAGCTTCCGGGACTAGGCTCAGTGACAAACAGGAAAGACACCGATCAAGTCATTAGTGACTTAATAAGTAAAGCATCGCTGTCGCCTGAGCAGAAAACAGAACTACACCAGCTCTTACAAGAGTTTCAAGGTCTGTTCTCTGAGAGGCCTGGTAGGACTTCTGTCCTTACTCATGACATAGAACTTACCTCCCCAGAGCCAGTACGATCCAAGGCGTACCGGGTGTCACCCCGCCAGAGCGATATTATGGAGGCTGAGGTAAAGAAAATGCTACAGCTCGGTGTTATTGAAGCGGGTGAGAGTGATTATACCTCCCCTTTGATTTTAGTTGAGGTACCGGGCAAGGAACCTCGTCCTTGCGTCGACTACCGCAGGCTTAATTCCATCACTAAGGATCAAATTTATCCGATCCCTAACATCGAGGAGCGCCTTGAGAGAGTGAGTAGCGCTCAGTTTATTTCCACCCTAGATCTTGTCAGGGGTTATTGGCAGGTTCCACTTACAGAAGAGGCTAGTAGGTATGCGGCGTTCATTTCACCAATGGGGACATTCCGTCCTAAAGTTTTGAGTTTTGGTTTGAAGAACGCGCCATACTGCTTTTCAAGCCTCATGGATAAAGTGTTGCGGGGACAGCAAGAATTCGCTTTACCGTATCTAGACGACGTAGCGATATTCTCCGCATCCTGGCCTGAGCATATGGCCCACTTGCGGGCAGTGCTAACCCGCCTGCGCGATGCGGGCTTGACAGTCAAGGCTCCCAAGTGCCAGTTAGCACAGGCCGAGGTTGTCTACCTCGGACACGTGATTGGTCGGGGTCGTCGCCGCCCCTCTGAAATAAAGGTGGCCGCTGTGCGAGACTTCCCGCAACCGCGCACGAAGACCGATATTCGGTCGTTCTTAGGTGTCGCCGGCTACTATCAGAGGTACATCCCCAGGTACTCTGATATCGCGGCTCCCTTGACGGATGCTCTAAGAAAGACAGAGCCGCAAACAGTCGTCTGGGATGAGACGAAGGAAAGAGCTTTTAGCGCCCTAAAGAGCGCCCTAACAAGCCAGCCTGTGCTACGATCGCCCGACTACACAAAAGGGTTCGTTGTTCAGTGTGATGCTAGTGAGCGAGGCATGGGCGTTGTACTGTGCCAACGGGAAAATGGAGAAGTAGAACACCCCGTCCTGTATGCTAGTCGTAAGCTGACCAGTCGTGAGCAGGCGTATAGCGCCACCGAGAAAGAGTGTGCGTGTATCGTGTGGGCCGTTCAGAAATTGTCATGTTACCTAGCCGGCTCGAGGTTTATCATTGAAACGGATCACTGCCCTCTCCAATGGCTGCAGACCATCTCTCCCAAAAAATGGCCGCCTCCTGCGCTGGAGCCTCGCTTTGCAACAATATTCCTTTGAGGTGCGTTACAAAAAGGGGAGTCTCAACGGTAACGCCGATGGCTTAAGTCGAAGCCCCTAACGTGAGAATCAGCCTCAAAATTGCTTGTTACTGATGTTTTTCTTCCTGAGGCAGGATTTTTAACTTATTGCTTTTGTGTAGTGTTTCAAAGTGAGGATGTGCTTTTTAGTGCAATTTTTCCGATTTGTGGACGCGTTCTGAGTGCTGCTAAACTACTGTAAGGAACTAGGCAGCAGTATAAAAGGGGAAAGAGCCTGGCAGGGCTTAGTGAGGGTTGTGCCGTGCTTGCTGACTGAGCGGTTGACTTTCAGGCGTGGTTCTAACGCTTGCCGGAAACGAGAACAAAAATGTCAACTCTCCCGAAGTCACTTTGCAGTGTCCTGTGTGCACCTGAACGTGAGAACGAGGGCTTCTCTGTGCGCTGCGCTCAAGAAACGCCAAAGGACGCCCGACTTCGGTTATGAGCATCATCGAGCGACATCCCTCCGGACAGCGGATGCAGTCCCCTGACCATCGGGATCTCCTTCCCCCGGCGGGGCGGTCTGTTACGTTTCGCCTACAACGCGCGGTAATGCCGGCGCGGATGCAACGGACGCCGGGGCTTTGTTCAAAACGGCGGACATTTTGGCCTGTTCGACGCCGCCGCAACGCCTACCCGCCAAGCGTGTCCAGGCGTGTTTCAGTGCCACGTGTCTTCGTGTGTGCGTGTGTGTGTGTGTGCCCTCGCTTGTCAAAGCGCGGCAGCCGGGGAGCGGAGTTCCCCGAATGAGGAGCCTGGAGGTCTCTCGGCTCAACCGTTCGCGCCGTCGTGTGTGAGGGTTGGCGATGCGTCACTACACTCGGTTCAGCAGGTCTCTCGGCCCGACAGTTCGCGCCGTCGTGGGGTCATGCTCCGCCGTCCCGTGACCTTCATCCCGTGACCTTCATCCCGTGACCTTCTCTTTTGGACCGCGACGCCGAGGGTATAAGAGCAGCTGCTCCCGGACGCCAGGAGAGAGGCTCCGATTTGTACTGTTGAGTTACGTGCTCTCCCGTCTCTCCACTTCGGTCGACCTGACCGGCCGCTCTTTTGCTATGTTAGAATAAACAAGTTGTTCTGTTACCAGTCTTCTCATGCTTTGCCGGGACCTTCGGATGCTTCCAGTGCCCCAGGCCGCCAGGCCAACGCTACCCTTGGGGCTTGCGACCCATTGGCAATAACGGGCGTCAACACCGAGTCCCCAACAACTCGTGCCAGCGGTGCGATTCCAACAAGGCTAAAACTCCGTACTGACCTGACCAGGTCAAGTATGCAACAGTATGGTTTCCGTGGACTGACTCGCAACCTACACATGACGAATCCGTAATATAGAGCGTACCGCTCCCCCGATGTGGGCAAGTGCGCTGCAGACTGCGCCGTAAACTGGACTGAATGATGTGCTATGAAATAATCGCAGAGGCGCGCCTTTGGCTTTGTGCTACGCCCTGTGATCGCTGTCGAGGGTGTGTTGGTCTCGACGGCGTCGTCTTTCACACATATGGCTGCGTTCCGACGGCGGGAACACTAACTGCAGATGTACGCGTGACAAAGTGAGAGGGAGAAGCGTTCTTTTATTGAAAAGCAGGGTGTTTAGCCGGCGTATATTCCCTTGCATGCTGCTCTGCATGGAGTGGAACGGAGAGGAAGAAAGGCCCTAGAGGAAGGTGGGATGGAAAAAAAAAATAATAATAATAAGGAAGTGCAGGTCTTATGATCTTACCAGCATTAGAATAAGGTAACCTCGCTAAATCTTTATTATTAATGAAAAAATTCTTTATGTCAAAGGCAAAGGTCGCAGACTTGTGCTAGACCGTATGCCGATGCATGGAACACATTCGAAGCATATCTGCACGACTCGGAAAGACTCTTCTTCGAACTTCACTGCAACCCACGACTGAAATGCAGAGAAGCGTAACGCGTAGGAACAGTGTATCTGCGCTCGCAGTTTCGCAAACACGTAGAGGACACCAATACAGCGCGCTAGCTCGGCACAATTTTTCCTCAAAGGTGGTATGCGGCAGAATGTTTAGCACAAATGGCCAGTCACGTGAGAAAGACACGGAGCATTTTTTTTTTCACCCCATGACTCAAACGTTTCACAAAAGCGCTCGATACTTGCCTCGTTAATCACCCCCCCCCCCCCCCTCTTATAGAGCTCATTTCTGTGTACTGACAGTGAATTGGCCTTGCGATTCCATGAACGCAACATTGCCCCTTTATAAAACCTCGCTCTTGCGTCGTAAAACTCTGAATAACAGAAATATATGACAGTTCGAACAGTTTCGAGTTCATTTTCGTCTTTGTTTTCTTTCTCTCTGGGACTTGCTCGCGAGGTCTTTTGCCTGCTGTTGCTTCTATTGCTCCTCCTTTCCTTCCCATCATGCATCTGTGGCACGGAAAGGCACGAATTCATCCTAACATATCATCTGTTTCTATTTCTTTTTTTTTCTTTTTTCGCCTTGATGCTTGCTCTGGTGAATTAGGAATTTGCTCTAGCGTCAGCAGTCGATGTTCCCACCTGCTGTGCTTCATAAAACGTTCTGTTCCAGCTGAGCTCGTATGAGGTAACCTGTTTGCAGAAACGGATGCAAATAATGATGAGTCATGCTTGGATGAATCACATATGCGCCAGCTCAAACGGATCTGGGCGAGCCGGCATGGGCACATTGTTAAAGAAGATCGAACGGCGGTCAAATAGAGAAATATACGACACAGAGCGCGCTAGAAAGGAAAGATATATTCAATGACACATGGAAAATATTACGGCTGTGCGAATATTCGAAATTGAGAATAGAAATCGAATAATATTTGCTAGTTAATTCGTATTCGATTCGCGAGATTACTATTCTAGATTGTCCAGTATTAGATTTTGTAAAAATGTAACGGATAACAACACATACTACAATGTCGAGGGAGAAAGACCAATCATTTAAATAAAGACTACTCCGAATGATTACGCAACAGGGGATCAGTGGTTGCGGCACATAGGCATGAGTTTCTGAGCGAATACGTGGGGCAGTTAACGAATAAATACTGCTCAATAATTTTCAGTCATGCAGTAAGACTGACTCGATTTTTGTCAGCCTATTTCCAAAGTTGTTGTCTTGATTCCGACGTAGCGATTTCTTATTTGGCTAATCTCGCCATCGTTTCATCCCTTTAAAGCAATGCGCGGTGCTGTAGTATCACCGCACCCTCCCTTTCTCTGCCGCTTTCTCTCTCTCCTTCAGCAAACACAAGACCTTACGTGTGCTTCATTAGTGTCGTCGCGCTCTACCAGATAACTGAAAGCAAAGCTGTTTTTCATTTGCAAGCTCCTCGGTTGAGCGGACATCGAGATGCGAACGACATTATCTCATATCTTCTCAAATCATGCAGTACATTACTACTAACCACACTCTATTTCCTAACCAGCATGGTTTTCGGCAATGCCGGTCATGTGAATCTCAGCTTCTTGAACTAACTACAGACATTCACCTCACCCCTCACGAACTTACACAAACTGATGCCATATTTATAGATTTTACTAAAGCATTTGACTGTGTGATTCATAACCGCCTGATATATAGTATGAAGCGGATTAATGCTGACGAAAAAGTAATAAACTGGGTTAAACAATATGTAAGTTACAGATGACAAGCCGTAGTAATGAATAATGTCCATTCGTCAGTTCAACCTGTTAAGTCCAGTGTGCCTCAAGGTTCCGTTTTGGGAGCCACTCTATATTTAATTTATATAAATGATATTCATCATGGTACAGACTCGGAAAATCCGGTTGTATGCCTACGTCTGCGTTTTGTATCGGCCGGCAAAATGCAAGTCTGGCTGTGTTAAATTGCAAAATGATTTTAACAGGATTGAAAGACGGTGCTCAGACTGGCAAATGAGCGTAAATACCAAAAAATACAATTATGACATTTACTACTTGCAGTGAAATGCGAAGAACGCATAATTTATTAGTGATAAAGCTCTAGAAACTGCAGAGTCATTTAAATATCTAGATCTTTGTCTTTCCTGACTTTGTCTTGCCGTAATCATGCTGGTTGCACTGTTTCTGCTGCGTGTAAATTTCTTGGCTTCATTCGTCGCATGCTTCGTCAGGCTAACAGTGATGCCAAGCTTCGTGCATATGCTACCATACTTCGCTCAAAACTTGAGTACGCCTCATTTATACGGAACCCGCACCAGCCGCATCTTGTTAACAAATGAGAATCATTGCAAAACAGGGCAGCGCGATTTATTACAGATAACTATTCCCAACGTTCGAGCATCACCACAATAAAACATGACCTGGGACTCATTCCATTGCAGTCTATAGAAGAAATATATCTCGGTTAACTTTCTTCCATCAGCTTTTTCACTACCCAAATATCTTCTCTCAGACACTTCAGATCTTGCCCGTCAAAAGGAAATTCCCACGAATTGATCACGAATTTAAGGTCTAACGACCATATTCACATACTTTCCTATTGCAGTTTTCATGCCTGCACTTAGCCATTTAGGAATGGAACACTTAGGAATATTACTTGGAATTTCCCAAGTAATACAGCCGAAATAAATGACCAAAATATATTTTTTAAAAAAGCCTATGAAACGTTCGGAAATTAGAAACACGAAACATGGAAAATTTACGTTTCTTTTTACATATATCTAAATCATACCAAGAAATTTATTTAACCTTGCTATATATTTATTTTTATGATGTCAGAGGATGCAAGTTGTATTATGTAAGATTATTGTTTATATGATGTAGCAAAACTAGCAATTATTGTTGTATGATGTTGTCAGATGATAACTTTGTTGTATATAGCATGTACGATTTCCCCTAGAATGTTCGACTCACATGTCTGTTCACTTCCAGTTTTTGTGTTAAATTATGGGGTTTGACGTGCCAAAACAACTTTCTGATTATGAGGCACGACGTAGTGGAGGGCTCCGGAAATTTCGATTACCTGGGGTTCTTTAACGCGCACCTAAATCTACACGGGTGTTCTCGCCCCCACCGAAATGCAGCCGCCGTGGCCGTAATTCGATCCCGCGACCTCGTGCTAAGCAGCCTAACACCATAGCCACTGAGCAACCACGGCGGGTCACTATTTGTGTATCAGTTATCCCCTCTCCCCTATGCAATCCCTAAACTGGGCCTTTAAGGTAAATATATGAAAACAAGAGAGAGAGAGAGAGAGAGAGAGAGAGAGAGAGAGAGAAGAATACAGGAAGGCAGGGATGTTAACCAGTCAATAGCCTGGTTGGCTACCCTACACTGGGGGAAGGGAGAAGGGGAAGAGAAAGAAGGGAGAGAGAAGGTGTAGGTACGTGTACGGACAGCACTTCAGTTAAAGTCGCTCGAGCAAACCAGAAGTTCTGAGAAAACACAAAAGTGCCTTCAATGCCTTCTGAGCCGATGATCGGTCGGGACGGTGCTCTAATATAAATATGCATGTATCAAATAGTGTAATTTAGCTTCTCTATATCTCTTTTTCTCTCTTTCTCCTTCTTTTTATCAAACGAACTCCCGGGAAACTTTATATTATACTGTGCTTAGTAATCAGAAAAATATTCGATATCACTGGAGATTAATCGTCGTGCTGAAAGAACTACTTGGATTTAGGGTAGCAGCAATTTTGCTTCAGGAAGTATATGCACGCTATTTTTATGTCTCGATGTGAACAAACTTTCGGGGAACACTTCGTCTTGAAAAATACTCAAAAGACAGTGGAAGGATGTGGACGACGGTACCATTTTGGTTTTCAGCGAGTGACCTTTCGCGAAGGTAAATATTGCGCAAACGCCTATACACCTAAGGCGCAACATTCTTATTGCTTATGTTTTTCGGTATTAAAGGTGGTGCATTCTTTCAAAGTTTCGAGCTTTATTTTCTTAAATCTACTCGGGGCACTGACAGTTCTTTGGTTCATTAGGGAAGAAAAGCGTTTAGCAGCACATTTGTGCTGCACCACAGAACCCGTTTCGCTTGAGACATGAAGAGTGTCTCGAGTGTCTGTAGGTGTTCATGTAGCCGAGCTCTCTCTTCCGAACGGGCCGGGCACTGAAGAATGAGGCGCTCCAACGTCTCGTCGCTGGCACAGTTGTCGCGCAGGGTCGACGCGGCCTCGGCGATGGCATCGCTTGGCGGTGTTTGCGCCACCTATCCCCAGTTTGGGGATGACGGCGCATTCTCTGCGCCTGCGCCCGTTCTCTAGCACGAATGTGGGAAGCTGCCTTGCCTGGCCCGTATTCCCTGTCTGCCTCGTTGCACGCTCTTCTACAGACAACATATCGAGATGAAGGGAGAGAGAGAGAGAGAAAGAAAAGCAGATTTGGAGGTTCGCGGCAGTGCACCGCCAAGTTTTACCTAATTCTTTTTCGACCGTTCCTGCGTGATGCTACTCAAGTGAGACGAAAAAAGAAAGATTAAAATTTGGAGGACGCTTAAGCTTCGCCTTTGAGAGTGGAACGCAATAGCATTCAAAGGTGTCTGACTTGATTTTGGCGCTTCTCGGCAACTGCAGCTTATGTAACCGTAATGTTTACCCGGAAACGCTGGCGCCGAACGCTAGGCACGAAGGCGAGCTTTCGGGTATAAACGCGGCCTCTTGCATGGGCCGATCTCCTGTTACTGTTTCGCACTTTTAGCATTTCACTCTAAGGAGATCTAACATAAAAGGTATGTGCTGTCGGTGGTTTTCTCTTACATGACATTTGTTTGTGGGCTATCACTCGCAAAATTCACAGGAATAACTTCGTAAGAATGAAAGACAGCCTCTGAGAAACTTAGGCGATAACAGAGTGGTTGGGTATGCGTGCTTCGAGATCACTGCTGCCGAAAAGACGGTCGACGCCGGTCGCGGGACGGCGACGCCAGATTTTCTGCGACGCGGGCCCTTAACGCTATAGCGTTTAAAATAAACGTAAAGCGCAGGTAGACATGGTACGCTATCCTCTATTCTCCACACCTTACTGACACAAATCTGAAGGACTGTTTAGTTAAACACCTACAAAGCTTCAAAGTTTCCTTTCATTCGGCTGTTCCACATAGCGTGGTGTACATGCGCGGCTACTGCTAGCGGGAACAGCCTGCAGCAGCGCTCCGCAAAGCGCCACCACCGGCGCCTCGTGGAGCCTTAGCACACGACTCCCCGGGCTTTCCTCCAATTGCTTAGATTGCGCCTGCGCCGCAATACTTTGCGGAGCGATGCCTTGGGCTCCGTGTTCCCACTAGCAGTGGGAACACGGAACCTTTACACAGGAAATAAAAAAAAAAAGGCAGAGCTGACCTCATTGATATCGATACTCTGTAAACGCATGACCAGTAATGCGTATAAATTCATTAACTACAGTTTACGCACCTGGTGACATGGTGATTTATTTAGGTAATAACGTATATTAATGCATAACAAAATGTATTTTTTGAAAAATGGGTAAAACACACCAAAGAGCGGGAAGAACGTGTAGGAATCAGCGGCAGAAAACTGCACTGCAGCCGCGTCCAGATACAACTGTTCTGTCGATGCATTCTTACATCAAAATCTGACTGTCTCCCTATAGTAAGATTCTGCCGGCACCGCCATTGGCGGACAGTTGACATCGGCGCATTCTAAGCTTTGGTGCATTATGATAGGGTCGCCTACGCAACGGAGACCACTGTCGGCGAAATTCGGGTGACAAAAATCAGCAGGTTGACCACGGCCAAATGCAATGTGCCTACTGTAGCGTTTGCCTCTCACCGTAACGGCTTGAATAGCGACCTTCTCATTTAGAAGAAATTGAACTTGGCATAGTTGGTATTTGCTGCGTGACACGTTTACCGCTAAAGAAAAACGAGGGCTGCGAAAGAAACAGGAACAACGACACGGGCGGTAACTTCCTACCAGTGGTGTCACTCGTCTTCCCGGCCCCCGGTGCGGCTGTTCGGCGTGTCTACCCCCCTCCCCACACCCAACCTCCGTTTCCCCCTCTCAACTTTCATTTTTCCTTTTCCCACTCTCTCCTATTCTTTAACGCACACCTTGTATAGTGGATGTGGTATAATTTAAAAGGGCAACCTCCTTTAATTGCCTGTAATACAGCATTTATTTTTGAAAAGAAAGAAGACAATATGGTGACAGTTTGACACGTCACGTTTTGTAAGCGTTCTAGGAATTGTGCCGCTAGGCAGCGCATGACTCTGAGCCCGCAGTAACCAGCTAAAATAGTATACATTAACATTACATACAGTAAATAAAGCCCTGCACGATACAAACAATGCTTATAGCACAATATAACTACTATTCCTCATAACCGGGAACACGTACTTTTTGTTTCGATAACGATCAGAGAGAAAAAAATAAAGAAAAAATTGAGCGTGCATTTTGAACAAGTGTCCGAAAGCTTACATTACGCACGCTTTTCCCCGGAATTTCTCTCAGCTTCAGTCTGTTCTCTTTATTGGCCCATTCAGCTGCGCCACGCAGATGTCACGGATAATCACAGCTATCAAGCGGCTAATGTGGCCACGGCCAAGGCGCTCTAGTGGACATTGTGCACATTCGACGCGGTGGGGTGCGAACGAGTTTCTCCCGCTGCCTTTCCTCTCTTACTCGCAACTGTAATCTACATACACGCCCTGAACCAACCCCCGACGCGGTGTGCGCAACAGCAGCCCACAGCAGCAGCAGCAGTGGGAAAGTCGAAGGAAGAGGCAAAGAAAGCTTCCCTTTAAAAAGGTTCCAGTGGCGACCGCAGCGCCGCAGCACAACCGCCGCTCGGCGGGCTGCGCCAGGGCCTCCTGGCGGCATTTCCTCATCGGGCTGCACCAAGTCGATCATGTTGTTCTAGTGAACTGATATTGACGAGCGGTCTTGTTTCTCTGTCGTCGCTGCGGCGCCGAATTTACTCTCATCTTTACCGCTTGCATGCTACACTGCGTTGCGTATTTGCAATTAGTACAGGCAAGTACGGTAACTACAGCCGCGGGACGTCAACAACGCAGGTCGGCAAAATAAACGGAACTCACCGAGACTCACTCACAACGAGAGAGAGAGACGACACGGCAGAAGTGGGAAGCGCAGGGAAGTTAATCCGAAGGGAAAGCCCGGTTTGTGCTACCCTGCGCTGGGGAGAGAAAGGAGGTAGAGAGACGGTATAGTAGCTAGAGAGAGAGAAAGAAAAGGAGCACAGACAGACAATCACGGACGGTCACTATTACTGCAGACTATCACAGTACAGTATCACTTTTAGCACTACGAACACCATTTAAGGCTACAGACGCTTGCGAAGGTATGTTGACATTTAAAAAATGTAACAGTGCGCTCGTCGCTCTCAGCTGCAATCAGCAGAATCACCAGAGGTGACAGTTTTGCCTTGCTCGAACTCACTCGCGCGTCTGGTATATGGTAATGCCGCACGAACGTTCGTTTATTACTAGCATGCAATTTACCATACTGAAACGTAAACACGAGAATCCGGCTTGTACTCTGCGGTCAAGGCCACGTATATCGCGGCATACAGAGGTCGTGCGTGTACCATTTAAAGATACGCGCCTGCCTTTATCAGGCACTCGTGTTCCAATGCAGGGAACTCAGGCTGGTCTTAGGTGACACTATAGGCACAAAAAACATCATTGTTCGGTGGAGATAAGACAAACATATGTTGCTAAACTGGCACCGCGGGCATGAACAGCCCGGAGCTTTTGCCACGTTGGCTCCAAAGCTCGATATAGGATCGCTGAGTGGAGCGATAAGCTTCGAGTGTCCGATTTGCCAGCTGCAGCGTGTACGTATCGTGGTTGGACGCGAGAACCAAGCACGCGCTCAGCTCGCTGATATCCGCTGCACGTTGCTCTTTCCAGAAGTAAAAATAGTCTTGCTCACGAGTGAAACGGCGGCCTTCGTGCGTCATAACTGTTAAGATGCAGCGAGCGTCTTATGTGCGGTCACTGCGAGCAAGCTTGCAACGTAGCAAGTACATGACATGAACATCCGGCTTCTCGAAGCGTACCATTAAAATTGTTCGCCAGGCGCCATGCAGGCTCATCGAGGCTCGGCAATGAAGGAAGATTACGTTAAAGATATTGTATATTTGGAGGCTGCTGATGCCAGCACGGGACTGATGCGAGCGACATGCACGTCGCCGAAACACACTGCCGATGTGTCGCCGAGTGTCCACACTTGGTTTCGCAGACTGGCCGTGCGCAGCGACCACTGTGCAAGGCAGCTCGCGTTATTTGCCCTTTGCTGCCGACAGAATATTGACACGTGTACTTGTCTTTACCGGGCGACACGTTTCACCGCCTAACAAATGTTATCGCACAGCGCAGGACGCGCCTGCATGTATCGGAAGTTTCTGGAATGTTATCGATGGTTCCATCCGCTGTCTGTGACCGAACCTTGTGTAATCTGAGTGCATGTGTGCGCGATGCGAATAATGTAGAACTTTGTGGAAGGCACGCGGGTCTCAGCGATTACTCTGGAACATTCGACGACTGATGTATAAAAGCCGACGCGCTTGACCCGCTCATCAGATTTTCGACGATCGCCGAGTATATTCGCCGCTCTCGTTCTTTGAGTGTAGCCTGCTTTTGAGGGCACAAGTTCGCCCAATAAAACGCTAGTTTCGTTAATCAAAGTTTTGCTGCCTTCTTCACCGTCACTACCACGTGACAATATAGAGAGAACCAACTCTAAGTTCGTTTAACCGCGACAAAATTGCCCAGACGCTAAAATGCTTACGAAAATAAACGCTTTATGACTCGCGGCATTTTAAGCGCCGTCGGCTGCTGCTTCGACAATCGGGAGCTGGCGTATGCCATTCGAGCGATCAGCGGCTGCCGACAAAGTCAGCGCACCTAGGGTGATGCTACGTTCAGGAGAGTTTACCGTACTAATATGGGCCCATGTGCAACAAAGCAACGTTTCGCGGAGCTGTTTGTCTTATTACGACAGCCATTTTTCGCGTAAGGTAAATACGGGAAAGTTTCAAACGGGCGCGCCGTTCTCTCGACTGTATATCCACTAACTGCCACCGATGAAGACGCTAGGCCTTGCTCGCTGGCCGTGGGTGTCGCCGGTTACGAAGAAGCTTCTGCTAGCACTTGAATGTGGCTTTCTTCTTTTTTGCGAACTCTTTAACGCATGCACGAATATCATGAGGTTAAATGAACAATACATTTGGATATCTGTGCACCGTCGGCAGAAAAGAGCAAACCAGGCGAACTCCGTCGCACGGTGGTCGCTCCGCGCTGCCCGTCGGCGTCACCAACTATACCCTCGGATGGCGTGTTTCGATCCCTTCAGTGGCGTAGTACTGGGCGTTGATTGTCACTTGAGGCGCACTTTCCACATCACTTTACAATACTTAGTATAATTACATGTCAGCGACAACTGAGTGACACCACTGCGCTTTCGCAAGCGCTGTCCGTCCCCGTCCATCGTGAGCTTTCCATATTCCGGCAAATTGCGGCCACGTTTAAGGGCATCTGTATCTTACAGGCCGATATATCCTCGCGGGGCTGGCATATGAGAATTCAGTAGCCGCAAGGAGCGCGATGAGAACCGGCTCTGCGAGAAGCGAGCAAGTTGTGCGCTGTGATGGCATCTCCGGCCGTCGCTTATCCGTGCTGCTTTCCTCGCCGGATAGCTCTTCTCGGACGGAAACCTAAATAAACTTGTGCTCTGTTTGCTAGTGAAGCAATTTGTGCACAATAAGCAACGCAACTAGCCAGCCTTTTCACGAAAATACCGTGGTCAAACCCACCGTAAACCGGCGCTTCAAGGCACGCTAGGGCTGTGTTGGTTGTTCGTCTGCTTCTCGTACCTAACCATGTTAACGCGTAATGCGAAGACGTGGGATCGTTCCCCACTTGCGGCAAGTTGTTTTTCATCTACTTTCATTGCCAATAATTTATCATTTCTTTAATTCAATCAGTCAGTACAAGTAATTCCCCCTGTTTTCCTTGGTTTCTGTGTTTGTTGGCTTCTCATGGTATGATTAATAAAAATCGGGCCCCTCGGTTAACCCCATTTCTTCTCGTTCTAACCATGTAGAGAGTGCTCGTGACAGCCGTGTTCGCGCATGCGCAACAGTATTTTCGCATACCGTAGGGCTTCTTCGCTGGATCGGTGACCATCTCGGCAACGCGTGGCTACCTTCACTGTCTCCCGTTACGATCTGGAGATCCTCATGCTCTTATTTACAGTCATACAGTGCCTTTCGCTTTCTTCCCATCTCCACGCTGAATTTTCCCGTGCCGCGTACTGGAGCCGTATGTTCGCGACGGTGGCTTTGCGCTCACCAGTCGTCCCTGGCAATGGGAAGTGACGATGGCGATCATGCGTCTCACTGGTTAGAATTCGCACTCTAAACCACTCAGATGCATGATTCACTTCATGGCCAGTTCCTTCTCTCCAGGTGGCTGGTGAGTTCTTTGTTGGCAGTTCATCGAATTTGTCGAGGAAACCTGTAGGAAAACGTAAGAGACCAACCTCCTATCCCTTGCTGGTCACATTCTCTGGTTTGTCTTTCGCTCCCCCCGCCCTTCCCAGTAAATAGGGACCCGTTTTTGAAGTTCTTCGAATCGGAACGTTGCCACCATTCTCGGAAGCTTGCTGTTCCTGTCAAAACAGAATGTTCCTGCAGTGGCTTCTTTCCCTTCTTTTGTGGGCAGTCGAAAGGGGATATCACAATAAGAGAGCGAGAGAGATAGCAAAGAGAGGAAAGGCTGGGAGGTCAACCAGACGAGCGTCCGGTTCGCTACCCGACACTGGGGTTGGGGGAAAGGGGAACAGAAAGAGGAAACAAGCTGCGTGAAGCGCGGGGGATGCAGAACGCTACATAGTTGTCAACGAGGCCGACCTACGAGCGCGTTTAACTCACCGTGACGGAGGCTGACTGAAGAAAAGTGATAATAGGCATTGGGGCCCTCGCTGGTAAAAAACCCGTGCACGGAACATCTTCATCGCTCAATCCCTCCCCCACCGACTCGTCACCCGCTTTTTTCGCATGAAAGCCATGGAAGCAGGTGCACATATCCGAGACTAATCTGCGGTAGGCGAAGCGCCGCTTCCTTTGCTTTTTTTTCGTCCTAAATTTGTTACTCCCTGATAGGCAGCCATGTGCTCCCAGCGTGCTCAGCCTGAAACGTGTTTGCCCCTTTCCTTTGCAAGCCTTTTTTTGGAAGTGGGGGGGTGGGGGGGTTGTGCACATACGAACTCACGGCGACCTGTCGAGAAAGCGAGGATAAAAATGTGCAGCGCTAGAAAGCAATATCTACTATCGAAGTAGCAGGGTGACAACACGCCCGTTTGTGATATTTCGCGGGGCGCCCGGAGAGGTCCATTCGGGGAGGAATCGTGTTTGACCCGATTCTCGTGAACCATATTCGGGGTGTTAAAATCGGGTAAAATTGGGATAGCTGACCGACGCAAGCCGCCAGAACGAAAGCCGCTCCTCGAAATTCCCAACCACTTCTTGACTGCCTTGATGGGTTGGCATGACGCGCAATACTTGGCTTTAGTTATTAGCTACGTCTTGGGTGCGGTCGACTTGGGAAACTTGCTGAACACGCATGCGCACCGCTTCTTCGCCCACACCTTGAATAACACGTGTCTCCGTAGACGTCTTCTTGGCGATGTCACGGGAAAGCCGCTTAGGTATAACAAAAACGCGGCCTCCTACAGGAATGTCGAATTTGTCGGTATCTCGATGTCCACGCTGAGCAAGTGTAATGTCGTTTGACGCCGATGCCACAATGACCCCGGCTCTGCTCTTCGGCGAACGCGCCAAACGTAACAGGGTGCACTCGAAACTGTGTGGTTATTGGAAACCTTTACGCGGTCGTCCTTTGCATCATTCCAAATGGACAGGTGATTTTCCTACCTAATATTTTCCTACCTTGTCGAGCCTATGAATGCGACCAATGGACGAGCATTGCAGTCCAAACTTACTATGCAGTGTCTCGGTAATTACTTTCCGCTTAAGGTCCGCTTCCGTTGCATTGCCGTTTTCGGGGTACCATGTATTAAGTTACGGCAGCTGCTTCTATTTTCAAGATCTATTTCCTTATGAATTCGGGAACCTACAGATTTTTCAAACATTTTGACAGCGTTTTCATGGTGATCAACTTTCGCTGCTCTGGATTGCATATCAGTTATATGCTTTTCCATTTACTAGAAGCGCACTTCGATATCTGACGCCGTTTCTTTTGTCATATCTGCAGTCATGGGTTACGTGCTTATTCTGAGATCAGTTATTTCTTGGCGTAAAGAATATTGAGCATGATAATTTTGGTCAATAGAATACAACGTAGTTATTCTTAACCGATAAACATTTACTTGCGCCCTACAAGACGCTCTCAAAATCCATGACGTCACGGATAGTTGAGGCGGTAACTTAAAGTTGGCTTCGTCTCATGTATTGCAATTTCATTTTCTTTTTCGCGTTTTGTTGCTGACTGAGCTTCCTATGAAGATGAATTATATAGGGTGTCTGCTTTGTGGTTGAAGAAGCGTAATTTACTATGACAGCCTAACTTATAATTTCTCTTTAATGTCCCTTTATATCGTTCAATAATTTCGCGCATTGAAAATATACTGGACGTATGATGCACTGGACTGGTAAACTACATTTTTGGAATACCAGAACCACCAGCATTACCGTGAGTTCCGTCTTTGGGGGTGAGGGGGGAGCGAAGGTAAGGAAAATAAGAGAGAACGATACACAGGGCTGAACTTCTAGCACTATCTCCTCGTGACGTAATGATATCTGTACAGCGTTTCCTCGGTCTAATAACAGCTTGATAGACAAGGATTTCATGGCCATTCTAGAATAACCAAATACTGGACATAGGTTCCGATATTTTTTTACGAACGAAAACGACCAAAACACGCGAAAATACACCGAAATACCTGGCGTCAATACTGCAATTAGGACGCTAAATTTAATATTTTAATACTTGCCCTTGAGTTTCCCTGCCTAACTTTACCAACCTTTTCATGTGAAAGTAACGAAAATTGGATCTTGAACAAATATATTGCGCGAAAAGAAGGTTGCTTTTCTATGTCCCTTTAAGAAAATATGCAGGTGAGGATGTAATAATCAATACCTTATAATTTCAACAAATACAGTAGCAGAAAGGCCGTCGGTTTCTCAAATGACTAAGCAAGAAGCTGCCGCATGCTGCTCGCTACCCGAACTTTTTCTGTTCGTTCAAGCCCTCCAAGCGGACGTGACTACTGTCCAATGAATGAAAGAAAACCAATTTTTCTGCTGAACGCCGGTGTGGGTCTCCTTTGTGCAGGGAACCCCGAGGTTGTCTGCTGTCGAAACAATACAGTCTGCCGGATTTTGGAAAGATGCAAAGGCCTCCACTTTTGCGAGTGGAAGAGCCCCAATCGACCATGGTTGTTACGATAGTGCCAGCTGCTAACTGCTACGGTGCATTAAATAGCAAATTAGCCGGTTGTTTTCCCACCGAGCCTCAGGATACGTAATTCCTGTTAAGCATCCGGGCACTTCCGGTGCTCCGCAGAACAGGCCCGCTTGCCATGTGTCCCGTCGCCTTCGCTGGGAAGTCTCGTGTCTCCGGCGGAACGTGTTCATTCCGCGGCACGTGCATGCGTGACGTATTCTTTGTCTCGCGCACTCGCCTGAAAGTACGGCGCTCTCGCCTACCCCCTCCGCTTCGCATCCGTACCACGGAGAAGGGCCTGCGCTCTTTCGTGCCGCGTACCCTCGCTACGCCGCACCGATCTCGCCTGGCAGCAGCTGGGAGGAGAGAAAGAAAGGCAGCCGGTGCCGATACGCCTGCGCCGCCGCTGCTACGGCCTGACACGCAAGCAGCCGCTGTTCACGTGCCCGCAATCGGCGCACGGCACGCAAGGCAGCCCAAGAGGGACACGTGAGCTGCCCTTCTCCCTACGCTCTCTCTCGCTTGCTGGCTCTCGTCGAGGAAGCCAAAAGCGCGGCCGCGGGCGACGGTCGTGCTTTTGCCGTGCTTCTCGCCAGCCCCGCCGAGAAGAGTGTCGTCCTCCACTACCAACCGCTGCAGTGCATGGCGCGTGCCCTGGCAGAATAGGATGACGTCGTCCCCTTCCTCTACTATCTGGAAAGCTTCCCGGCCCGCGCGGAGCGCCGGCGACGACATGGGATTGTGACACCGGCTTCATCCGTAGTCTAGCGGGGGATATCGCCCAAGTTACGGGAGGGCACCTGTTCGCGGCTCTGCTCGCTTCTCTTCGCCGCCGCCGCGGGTAGGCCGTTCGTGACCGTCGATGGGCACCCGTACCAGGATCGTGGGCAGCCGGCGACTCGCGCAGTCCCTGGCGGACCTGCTGCGACGTTCCAGGCCGGTGTCTTTCACGCCCTCCGCCTCGGAACAGCTGTGGTCCAAGCCGAGCCAGGACTTGGCGCCGTCGCTGCAACGCGGCGCAGCATCTTCCGAGGATGAGGCGGCGTCGTCCGCCGCGCTCTGGGAGCTGTACAGGGCGCCCCTGCAGCGGGGCGAACGCAGGTGAGGTGCTCACTGTGGTGCGATTGGGTGTCGCCGTATCTTTACTGGAAACGGGTTCGCGCTGGGTTTAGTTACGGCACGGTACGGCGTGTCATAAGTGTCATCACAAACAAGCGGGAAAAGGCGATCCGTGGTAAGCCTATTTGAAAGACTGCTATAGATATGTGAGGGCGGGAAATGTTCAGATAGCTTCTTCTCTTATGCGCGCACTCTCGCGAGCAAGATCCAGATTTATTACTTGAACGCGACGATTCTCAGTTTTATTGGCGTAGTAGACAGTGTTAGCGCAGTGCAACATTCCGCTTTCGTGCTGGCGATGGAACCGTTCTCTGCGACACACATATCGTGATAAATGTCGCGGGTTTCCCTGTTCACCGCAAACCGCGCGTGTACTGGCGAACACAGCGCGTGTATGTTTTTCCTACGCGATCCATTCATGCTCAAGGTAACCTCGCAAACGATCGGAGCGCCTGCTTAGCTAGTCTGCTGCTTTCCTGTCAACGCCTGGAAACAGCTGCATTCCTATATACAAGGAAAGCGGGCTGCTGCGGGTACGTTTGACCGCATGCGCGCCCAGACGGCTGGGTCATTTTCCTTGTGCTTGCGACGCAGGCTGGACCCTCGAGTTTCGCGTGGATGTCCGGGTTTTTGTAGCACGGGCGTCGAAGGGCGTCTTGTGTAACAGTTGCGTCAGCGGCTTTTCGTCGTCTTGCGTCAACCGGTCTTCGCCACGAAGCGATCCCGTAAAGCTGCGGCCCGCGTTGCCACGACGCAAGGTCAGCGCACTTTTGTACTCGCTTACATGCGACACAAATTCTAGACCAGTTTGGGGGTGGTGGGCACTCTTCGAAGGCCCGGTAGGCATTCAGATACTCGTTTTATCGATAACATGATTTGCAGGAAGAGAATAAGAGATTAGGCTACCGGCTACGTTGAGTCGCAGAAGCGCACGGGGGCGACGTGTCCGCCACCACAGCATGCAGATTGATTGAACGTTTGCTCGCTGATTCCTTGGTTGAGTCGTGCGCAAACTTGCCACATGAAGCAAGATGCTCACAGATAGATGGATAGTTGAAATGATCAACAGCGGGCAAGCAAGGGTGCGTCTGCCTTGAGCCGACGCTTCGACAAGGTAACTTGTCTTCGTCATGGTGACAACTGCTTGCCTTGTTGGCCTGGCAAAGACCCTTTGTTCACCCGATGCTGATAACTGGCACACCTCAGTAATGTTACGGTCAGTCTGTGGTTAAAAATAAAAAAAAAGAAACATTGTTGGCAATCACTTGAAGTGCGGTTGAATGGACATTCTTGCTTATGTGCACGTTAATTGGCGCCGTGGTCTTCCTCGTCCTTCAGCTCCCCTAGGACGCGCTTCTGCGCCATGCTCGCGCTGCTCGAGCCGGGCTCGCTCGCGAATACAGCAGTGGCTTGTTTGCTGGCCTGATGACCGTCTGCCTATACCACGACACGCACTTTAGCAATAGCGCCTCATTTCGGTTCCAAAATAAATTTAAGTGAGCGATACCGTAGCCGTTCACTACGTTATCCCTCATTGCCCAAGGTGTTGCTGGTCTACGATACTGCATGGGACGCTTAACGCGACCGAGCGACAAAGTCGATACTTTTCTCTACCGATCGGCCAACCATCAAATCGGGCGATTCGGCTGAACAAGATTCGCACGGCCTCAAAATAACTTCAAGAACGAGCAGAGAAATCCATGAGACCAACCCACAAGCCCGATTTTGAAATTCCTGTGGAAACTAAGCGCTGCATGATTGAAAAGCATACCTGCCGTGAAGGGTGTGGGAGTGGGGGCCGAGGCGTGGTCATCTATCACTGGCTTGTCTTGGGGAAAGGGTTCGCCACTGACTTCAACAAGATTTCAAGTTGGAGTGAAACAGGAATTCAAGAAAGCCAGAAATATCGCAACTATACGCTGCACATACCAGCACCGTTCTCCCAATTTTTTCTCCCTTATGTCGAACGTATAGGGTAAGAAATGTAATCAGTAGATGGGAGTTTTACTTTGGGATGCAACTTTGCTGATGAGTTACAAAATTTTAAGACTGAGCTTGTAATAGCTGAATTGTGGCTAACTCCCCAGGAAGACTGCGTGCCGAGTAGGCCGCGTTTGTATTATTCTTTTTTAGAAATTTACTGCCTTGATTTAGTTTTCGGGTGAAGATGTATTTAGCTAGAATATTGGGATAGCAGGCTGCTTAATAGACAAAGCTCTCATGTTTGTGACATGATTAAAGAGCGCAACAAAGCAGACACGGCGCGAAAAAGATAGACACGTCACGGGACAAGTGCTTGTTTCTATTTCTTTGTAGGCGAAGTAAATCATATTCCTCAAGGTGTATAACAGATAGTCAAATCATTATTTCTTGTTTTCCGTTATCTCAACTGCGCATGCGCGTATCATATATGTTTCATAACGACTTTGTTGAAGAAACAGTTCGCAGTAGCGCTTGTCGCGTATCTACCATTGTTTCGTGCCGAGTATGAATGTTCAATCATGTCATATACGCACCAGGTAGGTCATCTGAAAGTCATTTTAATCTCGTGCTTCGATGACCATTAAGTAAAAGTAGAAGGTAGGCCAATGGCGTGCAATGAAGGGGAACGTGGAGGCTTTCGTGTAACTCCCGCTTGTGGTCTGAAGACCGTGGCATAATGATTTAGTATCGCGTGACGCGAAAACGTTCCGATGAGTTCGTGCGAAGTCGCAGCTGTGGCGCGCGCTCTCGCAAACAGCTCTCCTCTTCTCGCTGATTGCCTGCCGTCCCTTCTGACGGCGATGTCAGAGCCTGGCACGATTTGCCATTGATTTGCGTGCTGCGTCCGGGATTTCTGACCCGACTGAAAGCACGCACGGGCTGCCGTAAGACTTATGAGAGGCCTTGACCAGACTACAGTTCTCGTGGTATTGCCTACAGTTCTCGTGGTATAGCGCGCTTATTTTACAAAAGAAAAATAGTTCGTCGCCTTTTTTCTCTTCCGTAGTTTTCCTATACCGTCCGAAATCGTAATTGGCAAGTGTGGCTGAATCATTGGGCATTAATTAAGCAATCTGTTTCTCCTGTGAATAGCTGTTACAGGTCCCTGTGACAGTCAGTGCAGCCCGCTGTGGTTTAGCGGACACGTAGCTTAAGAGACGTGTTTAGACTGCGTTCAACGCTATGGCTGAGAGCCTCATCCTGAGGTGCGCCGTTACGCATCCGTTACTGAAGGGCATGCGTTCTGCTGTGCCTGTTTTCCTTTTTCCACCGTCGAAAGCGAACGCGGGGTCACCGCATTGCACTTTGTAGTTTTCCAGGGAACTCGTTTTGCCGTTAACCTGCTTTAATCGTTCGCGCACAAATATTATTAATAGAGTGAGCTCGGAGGCCTGCCCGCCAAGGTCAGCCCTTGTGACGCTGATAAGCCGCCCGCCGCCTGACCTACATTGCGGTGCATGCAAAGTGACGAGGAGCCTCACGGACGTCGAGGTCGTATGCCCTGCACTGCCTGTCGCGTGAGAGTGCAAGAAAGGGTGGAAGAGCGGCGCTGTTTATCCAGAGAAAGGACAGGCGACATAGTATGTTTGTGGCTTTGTTACTGCCGAAGTGGAAAGAAAGGGAGATACCGGTGGTTTTTTCCCCCAGTCAAAACGGTGAATCTACGGAAAAGGCCGTTAGGAAGGCACGTGCGCGCGCATTCCTTGGCCGTCTTTGCGGAGAGAGAGAGAGAGAGGATAAACATTTTTATTAGGTAAATGCAGCTTTGGAGAGGCGTCCTCATTCCAGAATGCCTTGAGCTCGGGCCGCGTCCTGGGCCCTCGCAATCAGTCGTTGCTGAACGCACCTTCCTGTGGTCGTTGAAAATCATCATTTTTCATGACTGACGTGCGACGCGAGTAGTCATGTGTTAAGACTGCCAACGTAGTCTGTTAACGGGGCGCTAAAGGGGACTATTATGAACTTGTATTGGTGAAGTGTGTTTCTGAAATTGCAAGCTCCTATTCTGAGAGATTAGGCTTGACCAGCCAGATGAGACGCTAGAACCAAAGGCGCGTGCTATTCGCCGCCTGCAAGCTCCAGTACCAGGTCGCCGTAACGTTCCGCCCTGTTGTCGCATTATTCCGCCATCTTGGCGTTTTGAGCCAGTCGGAGAAGGCATAGCAGTCTCATCGTACAATCACAGACAATATGGCGGAATTTTACGTCGTCCAAATAGCATCGGGGGTGCTAGTTAAATGATTATCAAAAAATGTTTACATTGAACTCCATATTAACAACGTCCCAGTCTCAAACAAATAAGTTTCATTAGTTTCATTTTTCTTTCCTTTCCTTTTTTTGCCTAATAGTCCGAAAGGGATAATACACATTGAAATTCGTGACGTTGCAGTGACGGGCCGACGCTACCACAGCGCGCAATTCATGTTCGCGAGCTTGAATTTCTCCGGTTATAAGCGGGTACCCCCCCCCCCCTCCCCCCATTCAATAAATGAAAATGGGCTTTTTAACGTATACTTTGCCGGTCTGGACTGATATTGTATTGAGCTTTATAACATTATTTTAAGGCTGACTACGTTAGTGTTGAAGGGCGTAGTGATTTGGTGCTCATCTTTAACGCCTTAGTCGTACTGCCTTCAGAGGTCGGTATTATCGCCGATGCGTCGATTACTTAATCCTAAGAGAACACGGAGATTTCCACTAAACGCTCGAAGTTATCCCACATAAGCAAGAATCTGAGAAACTTAGCATCAAGCGAAAAACAAAGATCGCCATAGCTAACGCAGCTCGTCACAATCGCGGCTCCTCACCTTTGCTTTTCCAGCGTTCCATTTCGGCACAGTGCAAAGATGCGCCGTGCAAGTATTTATTTCCTCGGGTTTTTCACCGCCACGGTTATTTCGACGAGCTGCGTGGAAAGTTTATTTCAGTACAACAAAGTCTTCGTTGCCTACAAATGACCTTCCTACATATCCCGATGGACCGGATTGTAGGCGGAATACTGTAAATGGCATTTCCACACATTTAACTTGCCCTAACCAATATGGCCACGTTCCCGCTAGTATGTATGCTGTAAAAGCAAAGACACGTGTTTGGAACATTTCGACGGCGCGATGAACGCTTGAGCGGTAGGAATAGTTTCACCAGCCCCATTGTTGGCACCGAGTTCAAATACCGTGGACGTCATGGCAATGTTTCTTTTTTTTTTTTTGCGTGCGTGTGTGCGCGCCCTTGCACGTTTCATTACGTGACAACCTGTTTAACTCCTGCCAGGATCACGTAACCCTAGATCCCGCGAAGTGTCCCTCGCTGAGCTGTAGGTGCAAAATAGTTTAATATAAAACGAGGTTGTCCAGTTCGAGTACAGTCTATACCCAAAGCCCTTTTACTATGAGTCGCACCTTCAAACAGTAGTGTACCTCGGCGAATCGCGCACCGTTGGATATTCTTCTTAGACTCGCATCTACTCAAGCACGTGTCCACTTGACGACACTCGACCCACCGCCTTTTAATGAGGGTGAGCACATTGACCATGTCGTATACCTCTGCGAACGGATGGATCGGAACTTTATAGTACGTAAATATGCCCCTGCTGTACGCCGGGTGCGGGAGTTTCGTGAAACAGTAATTCTCCCTACAACCCCCCCCCCCCCCCTTCCTTTATGCATTTCAACGTAGAGATGGAACTAACTATTAACTATTATTATTATTATTATTATTATTATTATTATTATTATTATTATTATTGCGCGAGAGAAAATACACGCAGTCGAACGAAAAAAATATAGGCAGCGCCAAGTACATGCCGTTACTTGGCTACGCACCCAAACTGCCTTGTAAAGCAGCTCCTTCGCGGAACCCACACTCCGTAAACTTATGTCGCAAATACCTGGCCCGATCAAGAGAGCAAGGGAGACGGAAAACCTGTTTGGTTTTGTCACCTTTTGCAGAAAGTTTTGGTGTGCGTGCGGGGCAGTACCGAAACCGAATGTCATGCATGATACGGCGCTTGCGCAAAATGACCGCGTGCAAGGACGAACCCTTCGGGCCCTGGCGCGTGAGGTCGCTCTCGCTAGCCCGTGTGTCAAGGACAAGAGCGCTAAAGCGCCGTCTGGCGAAGGTGTCGCGCGAGAGTTGGTACGCAGCGACGAGGGAGCTGGCTCACCGCCACGCAGTCTCCCCTGGCACAGTCTCGGCGCGCACCCTGACACCGAAAGCGCTCGGTTTCCACCCGGTGTTGAAATCAAATTAATATCTTCCCCGGACGCGCTCTCTGTCTCTCCCACTGTCTCCGTGAAGCAGTGGTCGCGTTGTTCGTCGGTCGGCGAAGACCGGCTGCTAGCGTCCATCGTCAGCGTCATAGGCTCAAGGCCAACACAGATAGAAAAATAAAAACAAAATGACAGGAAAGTGTAGCAGAGGATATTTCCGGTTGGCTACCCTGTACTAGAGAAGGCAAAAAGGGGTACGAAAGTTTGGAGGAAAAGAAGCGAAGAATAAACAATATGAAGCTTTCTGTGAAGTCTCTATCACATAACCTGTGAAGTCATATGCGGCGTTGAATTACCGATGAGACGTACAGTGTCACACAGTACACAGTGTCGCACAGTCTTGTCGCATGATCCGGCATCATTTAGGTAACGCAGCAGCAGCTGTAGAGCGACTCGCACCGATGGTCGTAGCCAGTATATTTTGCAGCTGTAGCTGCTACAAGAGGCTTTTCTCTTCTTTGACCCGAAACTGTAATCGTCGTGTCGGCATTACAGTTGTTGGAGGTCACAGCGACACCTAGGGTATGTATTAGTAAGCTCCGGTGACTTCGCCATGGGTCGCCTGAAGTTTACCTCGTCGTCGGGTTTTATGTAGACCTGCAAACGCGATGGTGTTGGCGTTCCTGTAGAGCCACACTCCCTCCTCCTGTTTGCGTCGCCATTCACTGTACCCTGACTGTCACGTGATCTTTTGCTTTTATTTGGAAGGCTTGCCTCAAGGAATAGTTTCATAGCTATGGTTGAACGAGTGTTTACGAATAGTGTTTGCGAACGAGTGTTTTGCAGATATCTCTTGTGTACTTTGCGGGCGACCATAGCTGGGTGCGACACTGTTCGGAAGGCCGGCTCGCACTAGAAGTGGCGAACTTTTCATTTGCAAGGCTTAACTAGTTCATACTAAGTGGAAGGCGGCGGTGTACTTTTGATGGGACTTGTGGACGAGGTGTAATTTCATCATGAGCTTCCGTGTGCAGCACAACACACTCGTAGTTGTTTTCCAATAGCAAACGTTGCTATTGGAGAAAAATAAGTTCTGATATAATACTTTAAGCAGAAGCGTCGAAAGTTCTTCACGGCGGGAAGTATTAGGAAGGGCGAAGGTGTTGCGAAGCGGTAAGGGATACGACATCCTTTCCTTGTTACCCGATCAGTTCCGACTGCACTGCCTTCGGGGTTTCGCTTGCATGCTGGTCCAACAACGTTGTGTTGCCACGTTTAATTCTTACCCCACTATGTGCCCTCCCAAATACGCGCGGCGCTTCTTACCGAGAGCTTCGCGTAATGGAAGGTCGTGCCTGCGCCAGTGGCCTGCGCCAACGTGCACCATATATTGTTGTGCCACGCAAGTCTAAAAAATTTTTTTATTTCGCAGTTCTTGATCTCCGTAGCAGTTCGCACGTATTCGCTAAATTTGCGTGCTGCCTGCTGGCTCCGGAAAGTGCTTGCTAAATACATTTTATTTGTTCTCAACGCACCGTTCGCGAAAGTCCTAGTCTCTGCCTTCTAGGTATTCAGCGAGAAGCAAATAGCTTGCGAATTTCGCTGTATCTCGTGTCTCGGAAAAAAAAAGTGGGTTAAAAAGATAGCTAAAACCGGCAGTGCGATATCTACTGTTGCTTATTTGCGCGCTGGGTTCCCCCAACCGAAACGAAAGAGTACTGAAAAGGAACGGAAACGCCTTCGTGGCACTGAACCTTGCAAAAAGAAAAATATAAACACGCGAAAGTTTGCTGACCTGAGGAAGCAGTAGCATACGTATCTGTGTGACGAGCATGTCGCTGTGACGTCAGAACCTGTCATGCGTCACAGTGAGGTGAAACCGTCTAAGGAGTGCTTGGAAATGGTGCAACCTGCGGAAGTTAAAAAATAAAGCAACGGAAAACAGTTATTATATGGCTCAAACCTCGCCGTCGTCGGCGTGTTCTTGAAAAAAATTATGCAGATCCCACGCACTGTGGGAATCGATATAAGCGAAGTTTTCCGTGCTGGATGCTTTGATTGACGATATTTAGAGGTGATGTTGACGGCTAAAGATTAATTTCTTCAACGTTTCGGCTAACACGAAAGTGGTGAGTTGATGTTAAACGTTACCTTGCGTGCACCACTGCAATTTGTCTGCGTAGTATACACAGAACACACAGGGAGAGGTATTTGCTTGAGGCGTTGTTGTACGCCATATTTTATAACCTCTGTGAGGGTTGAGCGTTGTCGGTTCCTCACATGGGCACATCGCATCGTGGCAGAAGTATTAAACTGGAATTGGATTATGCGGCTGTACGTTCCAAAACCACACTCGGATTACGAGGCAAGCCGTAGCGGAGGACTCCGGGTTAATTTTGACACCGTGATGTTCTTTAACGTGTCGCAAAATCTAAGTGCACGTGCGTTTTCTATTTCGTCCCCGTGGAAATGCGGCTGCCGCGATTGGGATCAAATCAGCGACCTCTAGCAATGCCATAGACGCAAAGCTAACGCGGGGGGCACAGACGTGTTGATTTGACGGTCGACCGCTTCCGTAGGGTCTCCTGGACCCTGCAGTGCGCTTAAATTAGTGTGGCTCTGCTTCTGCATGCCATGCGTAGTTTGTCCGCTTGACATATTGTATGCATGGTGTTTATTTTTCAGAAATAGCAGCAACGTACAGTACCGTACCTTGAACTTAAGCTCTGCAGTTCTACGACGTCCCCTCTGTACTCGCACTTTAGTAGAAAGGGAAGCGCTGCAGTTTCCCCAATGCTTCTGAGGGGAGTCGCGGATAATTACAGCTGTCAAGAGGCTAACCTGGAGACCGCCAGGGAGCTCCACAAGGCATTATGAACGACGCGGTGGGGTGAAAACAAGTTCCTGGCGTCGTCTTTCCTCTCTGTCTCGCTCCTGTCATGTATGTGCACGCGGTGACCCCGCCCGACGCGGTGTGCCTGATAGCAGCAGCCATAACAGCAGCAGCAGTTGGAAAGTCGAAGGAAAAAGCACAGAAAGCTTCGCTTAAAAAAAAAAAAATGAATTAGGCAAAGCATATATTTCCAAGAGTTCATAAGTTGTAAATGTGGGAAGCACAGCCCAAGAAGCGGACGACGACCCGCGCGGTTCTGTTACGCATAGTTATTAATTCAAGCGTACACCCGGCCACAGAATATTAGACCATGAAATCTGAGAAAAATCTGAATATCTCCGCAACCTCGCAACGCAGCCTGGTATTTGCATTTCGGGCCTCGACTAGAATTTGCTAACATTGTTGTGTACCCTTTAACTGGCTGTACTGCTGCAGGCTGCTCATAATTGGAACGTCCTTTGAGATCCCGTGGTCCGTAAACTTTTGTGGCCTGGTGTACGTACGTTTGAATACTATTCATACACAGGCTTTACGAATCAGGCACGGCGAGACAGTTACTGAATTCGCCTGCAATTAGATTGCACGATAGTGTGTGCGCACCGCGTAATCTCTACCTTTGCGCGTTCATTTTGTGTCTCATATTCGTATCTTGACGCTTTGTTCTGAAGAACCACGCGCCATGACGTCTATGCACGCATGCGGGGATCACATATATGTATAAAAAATGACTATGATGACAGGTGAATAGGACGCTCATTGTTTACTACTTCATTTCTCATCAAATGCGAAAACATACTCTTTACGGAGATATCGCTCTATTACATAGTGTACCGTTACACTCGAAATATCTGGCAATCCGAGACACAGGTCCGTTCACGTGTAAGCATTTCCACAGCTTTAACAAAACGCCGCTTTTATCTAATTGCTTGTCATTTACTGATGAATTATATGTAATTACATAGACGGGAACATGAACGCGCACCTTTTACATGTAGACATTTTCTGCTTCCAATTATCGGACATCCTGGTTTAGATGGGGCATGACTGGTTTGTGAGGAAGTGCGCCATTGACCTATGTTCGCAGTAAAATTAAACTTAAGAAAGAGCGTTTGAGACCCTTAAAGAGAGGGCTGTTTTATTTACTGTACGATATACAATTCTAGAAAAATATCGGCATCAGTAACGCATGATGCCGTCAGGGCAGGGTCTTAGGGCTGAATCATCACGGCTTCTCACCGTGAGCATCCTTCCTCAGTGGTCGTAAATTGTCGAACCATCGTAAAAACAGTTCAGAATTGACTCCCTTTCACTGCTTCTTAACCATGAACCGTTATTAACCAGACCCGCAGGGCACCACCAGGCTAACTCTATAGCACCTTATTTTGCTAGAACTGTCGCTTGCAAGTATTATTTTCCACGCATGGTCTTAGATTGGAGCGACTTTATCCAGGCATCTTCTTATTCTCTGTTGCCGCACCAAAGTAGCACTGTTGCACAATTTCGCTGTTACTATAGCAATATTATTGCACTAATCTATAAACAGATTCCGTTGTTTTGTATTCCTTTGTATTGTATTGAATCTTATTACACTAATCTTGAAACAGATTCCGTTGTTTTGTGCTTTATTATATGTTATTACACTAATCTCGAACGTTGTCGCTTCTGGTATTATTTCTGTTATTTTTAATCTGCCCGCCTGCTTTGCCCCAAGGGTCTGCAGTATGTAAAAAATAAATAAATGCGTCATTTCGGGTTTGTACTTAATCAGAGTGCCAATACTAGCTGAGTCATCGCGACTTCTTGCTGGCAACGCTTGACTGCAGCGCGGCGTGACATCAAATACGAAGGCAAATGATGAAGTTCAGCACTTGCTGCCGAAATACTGCTTAAAATAGGTCTTCGTGTTTAGAAAACAAAGGAAAAATGAAAGAGGAGAGAGAAAGTGACACATCCCTGGAGCCGCACCCGCGAAACGTATTCCAGACGCCGGTATTTACGACACTACATCTCGCGCCAGCTCATTCATTGCCTCGCCGCCCTTATGATTTCTCCGAGCTAGCCGCCGTTCATCAACCACACCATACATGGTTCTTCCAGGCTCCCGGGCTTAGCTGTTCCTGCAGGCGATGTGCAGTGTTTGTGTATACGGACGCGGGAGTTACGCTGACAGGTCCGGTTGTGCGTTTCCTCCGACGTCACGGAGGAGGAGGCGAACGTATCTCACATTCGAACGGCTTTGTGCGTTCGCCTCCGTTTCAGTCTGTCGCGCCGCATCGCAACCTTGGAAAGTGCCGCCGCTCCGACACCACCACCCCCTTCCTCCGACGTTAGCGCTCTTTGTCGGGTGTGCGTGTGTGTGTGTGTGCGTGCGAGCTCCGCTATATACTGCTGACGTCACAGCGGGACGGCACCCCCGCCGAGCTTTGACTGCCGTACATTCGGCGGCGCAAGGTCGGTTTGCGGAGCGTAACTTCCCGTCGTCTCAATGAATAGCGAGCTTTCTGGTCGCTCGTCAACCCGCGCACCCCGGAGAGACTCTCCGTCCGGCTCAGCCGAGCGAGAAACAACTACGCAGTCGAGCCGGGACGTCGAAACAGTGCACACCGACCGCGCACATCCGCTGCGTTGTGCTGTTGTTGGCCTCCCGAGAATATCGGCCGAGAATTCTCGCGGCCTTTACGGTGTTGACTGATTGAGTTCGACGAGTCGAAGTTTTTCGTGATATCGCAGCCGCTGTAGAATAGTAACCGTCGCGGTATGGAAGTTCAGGCGCAAGTGCAACGCTTTCTGTGCGGAAGGACGAGGTATGTTTGTGTCTTAACTTTCTCTTTCTCTGTCTGTAGGGCCACTGTTTAACGCGTAGCTACGTTCGGCAAGCTCAGACTAACGTCGCTTAATCGGTTGTGTTCGACTTTGTTCATTAAAGGGACATTCGAGAAGAAGATCCGTTGAGACTAATGAGCGACTCCTTGAAAACTGTTTTCGTTAAATTCAGGATAGTAGGTTGATTATTTAGAAGAGAAAATGAAGGTTATGTAGTTCCATTGTTTTGAACTTGGCGCCGAAACCCAAGCGCCGGTACGTCAGCGTGAGGTCGCCGATTTAAAAGCATAGTTTTCTGTTGTTTGGGCTGCGTTTTCTCGGTGAAAGCTCCCGAAATGAAACTTTCGGCTTCCATGTAGCACAATGTGGGCCCATTTCCTTACCGATAAAAAAGAAATCTAACTTTTTAAGCACATTTAATTGAATTAACGTCATGGATTGGGACGTCGTCACAATCCGAGACGTCACGACGTGCTGGGGCGGGAAGTTCAAGGCGGCGTCTCCTCTTGTCTCTCCGTTTTTTTTTTCTCTTTTGCGCCTTTTCTGGTTCACCAAGGCTCTTCTCGCTGTAAGAGTGGTGCTTTTGGCATAGAATATTTAATAATACAAAGGAAATCGTTTCTTTTTCTTCTCTTTAGTGTGCCTTTAAAAGCTACTGGTAAATAAATGTTACTGCTCCCTTGGCCGGACATATGAACGTAGCGAGCCAACGAGGCTCTATAAATTTTTTCTTTAGCATGGCTTAGATTAAATCCTGCCAACGGGTTCTTCGGGTAGGAATGTGTATACCGTCGCATCCTGCCGTCTATCCTTATCATCGCTCCCCGTAGCCTCTTTCTCCTTTCCTTTCCTTTTCCTCTGAACAGAGTAGCAGGCTGTTGGACCTTAACTTCAGGTTCTCTGCGTTTCCTCTAATAAATTCTTTCTCTCTCCGTCTCTCTATGTTGCTATCTCGTTATCTTAAAGATTCCAGGAAGTTTGAATTTCATTGAACATATGTGTATGCAAAGTACAGCTTTCCGTCTCCCGAACGGTATTGTTCTCAAAACCCCTTGCAGTTTAGCTGACAACCTTATAACACGCCGAGGTAAGCTTAACCTGCAACACAAGAACGTTTAATTATGCCCAGGGCGACCTCATTGTGCGATAAAAGCCCCTCGAAAAATGAACGCGCCGATGGTGGAGACGCTTCCTTCAACTTTTGACGAGCGACATTGCAGGGTCGCGAAATACCGAGCAGCTCTCGCGCGGGGCTTCGAGCTTCCGTTGCCTTTGCTCCAGTCCATTCGTTTCCTTATAGCCTCCGCGACCCTGTAACACTTTCGCGCATTTGCATGCGCCATATCAGCTGGCTTACCGCACAGCTGTTTTACACCGCTCGCGTTGGCAACCTTTCCGTCTCTGCCGGTCTCGTTTTGCTTTTGTTTCCTCTCGTTTCTTTCTTTTTTTTTTTCTCCGTTGCCTCCGAAAGGGGGCTACCGCTAGAAATAGCGGGCGCTTTCTCGGGTCTAAATATAGCCTCACTTCGTTGCCCCCAGCTCGTGGTTTCGCAGCTTCCACGATTTGACGTCGTGTGTTTTGCGTGCGACTCGATGTCAGAGAAGTCTTGTCACTGGCCGGAGCAGCAAGCCGTCGGTTGATAGTATACTTTGTGCGTAGGCTTCGCGCGGTGGACAGCGCGCTGCTAATTGCTTCGTTGCTACGAGTCGAATGGGAACGATGCGTCAGCCTCTGCACCTGGGAGCGGCCTTACGCATGGCGCCAAGGTAGGCCTCGGACTGAGTCGGCTATCCGTGTTTCTTAGTGTCGCGGGGCACTGAAAATCGGTGTGCCTTAAGTTCTTTTTTTTAAAGCGCCATGAAGCGACGGCGCTTCGGAATCTTTGAAGTGCACATTCGCGCATTTAAACTGTAATTTATTGTTTTTTGTGTTTTATAATAATTATGTGCATGCACCACCACAAGAAGGTTCAATGGAAGACAAGAGTGAATTGCAGCAGTTTAAAAATCAGCTGTCTTAAGATGCGTGTGACGTTCCTATCAATATAGTAAATACTGACCTTCTGGATACAGCTTGTACACGTATTCTACTGCTTATATAGTCTAACATAAATGTGCGACGTGCGCTCAGTTGTCGCACCAGGTAGGATGTTACGTAGTGACAAGGACCAGGACCTTTTCATATTTAGCGCGCAGCAAAATTGCCTTCTCTTTGTCCCCTGTCTCTTATATTTAGATCATTTCATTGGCCGTGGATGGATAAGGCGCTAAAGAGCGATAACGGCTTATAACGAAATCAACGGAACGTTATCAGCGCACCTGGCGCCGCCACCTGCAGTACTTTGCTTGCGTTACGAATGCATCTCGCGCCGCAGTCCGCACCAGCTACCTCCGTATTCGGAAATGTGTCTTAACTTGAAGCTGATGCTTGACTTGATATAAATGACGCCTGGTGCGAACGCGCCCAAGACGCTCATTGGGTTTCTTTTGGTGCGTTCACGATAGGCGTCATTTAGATCAAGTCAAGCGTGAGCTTTAGGTCAAGACACATTTCCGAATACGGGGATTAGTGTCGCCGCAGCGCTGTCGTTTGTACTGGCCGGATCAAGTTTGATAACATTGATAATGACACCGGGCTGCGTGGAGGTGAGCAAGTGGCACAATGCTTACGCATGCTTGGACAGCTCCCACAGCAGTTCGTGCGTTATTTTTTTCCCTTGAAGAACGGTAGCTAGCTGGGCGAGTCGGTACAATTGCATCTATACTTACGGTGCGAACGAACCGACAAGACAAAGAAGAAAGACATAACACGAGCGCTGATTCATGACTGAAGGTTTATTCCTGAGAAACATCACATAGATAGGAAAACTCAGGCAAGCTTGCACCCGCTTGCGTGAGTTTTTCTCATTTCTTCAGGTCACACAAAAAGCGCGTTAAGGGACTGAATATATTAATCAGAGTATTTTGTCCAACTCCTCCTGTAACGCCGGGCTGACTTTTCTTGGTTGAATCTCTTGCCTTTCCCTGATTCTCAGTCACTAGCTTCTTCTCAACCTACGCGTATATAGTTTTGATGACAGCCACTAAGTTTACGAATTCTCATGTACAATCGTGTAATATGACTTGCAGCACCCTTCTTCCTGGTCGAAGGGGCTGCAGGGCTGCGCGGTGGCTCTGGCTTGCGAAATAGCGGTTTAATAAACTCCACTAATTGGAGCTGTGTTTCGGTCTGGGACTTACCCTGTGTCTGCGCAGCCGTACAGTCTTGGAGCCCCTTCGACCACGGGCACCGGTATTGCAGGTCATATTGCACGTGACTGTACCTTTCTTTCCAAACATTCGTTGTTTAGACAGTATGTTATCGCGCATTCAGCTCCGCCTTGAAGAGAGATAGAGATGAAAAAGAAGTGCAGCAGTGGTTGGTCAATTTGATAATGGCCGAAAGTTCTCCATGTGAGAGGTTGGGAGTATGCGTACTACACAGCCTCTTGCACTCTGCCTGCAGTAGCCTCTCGTTTCAACATCCTGTCGCCTGACTTGCAGCATTCGAGAAAGAGATGACAGCGCGCTTAGATAAGGTAGTGAGTGAAGCTTTCTTATCTTTCTAAACGAGCAAAGTCGTCCCAGCAGCGATCTTTTGCTTCTTTCTCATTTTCTTTTCATATTTTTGTTCGAGGCTAACCTCCTATCCTCGTGCTCTCGCTCTCTAAGCTTACGCTGCCAACTGACTCTCGAGGGATTGCGCATCTTTCGTTGTACTATAGCAATCCTCGTTATCTCCGTTCCGTCGACCTTTGATTCTTGCTTCGTAGAGAAGTATATCGTTGAGAGGTGTAGATAGGTGGCCATCGCCTGTTATCAACGCTTACGTGTTTCGCGCAGCCAAGCCAAAAACCTCTTGTCTTCTTCTTTCTATTTTTTTTTTTTTTTTGCAATGCAAAATCCCGATCAAGGCCTCCCCACCCGTATAGCCCCTGCCCCTGCGCCCCTTGTCATAAACAGTGCCCGTTGTCGTATTTTCCTTAAAAAGCAAAAAAGAAAAAAAAAAAAAAACGCCTCATAAGCGTCGTACCATGGCAATCGCTACAGCGCTATTTTACTACAACGCTGTTTCGCTGCCAAGTGCTGAGTCATAAGAACGATGACGCAGGACCTAAGCGCCGGTTTTCTGCCCTCGGTGGCTTTCCACATTTCTTGCGACGGGGTGATATCTTGTTTGCGAGTTGAGATCCTTTAGCGTCATAATAAACAACTAGAGAGAGCAGCGGAAGAGGTCTGCTTGCTGTGGATTTCACAGTAATAGGGAGACATAGAATAACATTAAAGAAAAAAAAGGTTACAAAATGAACGAAAATGGCGAAAGGCTGTACATTACGACTAACCTTATTGTTATCAGGTTCTTTTACTGTAAAAAATCGCTGCCTATCACACCTGGAAAGAGATAGCACACGCTGCCCTATTTGTCAGGAAGGATAGTATGGCTGACTGTTCTCGCGCAGTGTTTGTCGTACGTCTGTAACCTAAGTAACGTACTTAACAGTGCGTCGAACCAGTTCCGGTCGTTCCATCTCGTGCCCCACTTTATGTAAAGCTCAACTAAATGTGGGGAGAGTGGCGATAACATTAGCTTGGCTTTGTTTTTGACGTACTGAATGGATATATATATATATATATATCTCCTGTGTGTGTGTGTGTGTGTGTGTGTGTGTGTGTGTGTGTGTGTGCGTGCAGGGTGTCCCAGCTAACTTTAGCCATAGACAGACAGACAAGAAACTTTAATTAGTCCTAAGGGACTACGTTGTCGTAGTCGCGGGCCGCGCCCGCGCCGGGGGCGGAAGACCGTGATCTTCAGACCTGTCGCAGGCCCTTTGGACAGCCTTTAGCCACAGTTTAAAGATATGCGACTGCCGCGTAGATGAACAGAATAAAGTCACGTTGTTTGCCGTCGCTTGGAGATACTCACTGTTTCTTCTTTTCATTCGACCTAATTTGATAATTAGGCTTAAATAATTAAGTCCTCAAATATTATAATTCGATGAAAAGTGTCAGTGAGGGAATTGTAGAGAACCGTTACAGCTTTCTGTTGCTCAATACGTGTTACATAAGTTTTTCCGAGCGTAAAAGAAACGCGCGAATACACGCAAAGTGCCTGCAGCGGCCAGTCTCGTTGCAATTCTGCAATGTGGCACGCATTGAGAAACAGAAAGCTGCATCGGGAGTTTTTAACGTGCTCTACAATTTTCTCGTTGACACTTTTAATCTAATCATAATTGAGAAGTTAATTAGTTGACTAATTATCTCATTAGGCGGAATCAAAAAAGTAATTTGAGTATCTCCAAGCGACGGCAAACAACGTTACCTTTGTTCTATCCAACTACGTGGCATCCGCATATTTTAAATTCTGGTTAAAGTTACCTGAGACACCCCGTGTGTGTGTGTGTGTGTGTGTGTGTGTGTGTGTGTGTGTGTGTGTGTGTGTGTGTGCGTGTGTGTGTGTGTGTGTGTGTGTGTGTGTGTGTGTTCGCTCGCTCCCTCAATGAAACAAGTAACAAAAAGCTGGTGTCTGCGCTCCGGTTTTGTGTGTATAGGGCGTCGTTATAGCGGAAATAGTTTGAGGGCGCAACTATAGTGTTCACGTGCTGTCCTTCGCGCTTGTGCGTCGCTGTTGTTTGTACGATAACTTATTTGGAAGTTCAGTGCATACTTCACCTACA